>NC_050610.1:13125000-13750000 GCF_014743375.2 Drosophila subpulchrella | reverse complement strand
TCGGCTTGCCGAAGCTAACTTCCTTTCTTGTTTTTCCTTCACTTTCTGGGGATTGAAAAATATTTCCAAACTGATTGCACTCTGCTGATGAACTCATTGAAAATTCAGTCAAAGTTGAACCCACAAAATGATCTGGCCAGGGGAAGTACTTTCTTTTCCCCCTTTAATCTCTTATTACGGGATTCCCCATTCTGGCAGCCTTGAGACAGGATTTTGGTTTACTTTCTGCCATAAATTGTAAATAAACTCGAAAGCCGCCGTGAACTTACAAGATGAGTCATAAACTTTCGAAAGACAAATCATAAAAACGGGGAAAACACGAATTCCTTTTTGAGATGTGTGGTGAGAAAAATAAGAGGCTCAGGGGAAATAATTTATTAAATATTTTAATAAATGTATGGAATTTATCAGATTAACTGAGGTTGCACATAGCAAACAGAGTGAACTTCCCCGCTTTCTAATTTTCACTTTCCCTTATTTTCCCTATCCTAATATTTAAGCAACCTTTTGACTTCTTCATTAATCAATTCCCCACCCTCTTCAATCGGAGCAGAAGGAGATTTTGATATATTACTAGGGACCAACTCCCCATGATTACTTCTTTAATTAAAGCTTCTACAAACTCATGTCCTGCTGAGAGGAGAAGAGTGGCGGAAATTTAATAAAAATGTCACAGCTGAGCTGTGCGAAAGGACCTTCTATTCTCGCTTTCAATTTCCCCAAGGACCTTGGCAACCTCCCACGATAATTATGAAATGGAACTAATTTTTTCAGCTGTCGCCGGAGAAGTTTTTCCAGCTGCGAACTGACCACTGGGAAAGCTTTAAGGCGGGAAATTCTGAAAGAGAAAAGCCAGAAGATGTGAGTGAGTGATTTGCATGATGATACTTTCTCCAGTTTTCTTTTCTTCCTCAAACCACAAACGCATCCTCTTGAATAAATTCCAATGGCCAATTTTGGACAAACTTTGTGACATGTGGAGGATGAGGATCTGGTGGTTTACCCGTGGTGCCAATGTCATCCAGGCAACATTCTGACAATTTGTGTAAAGCAAACGGGAAAAGCCGGAGGAAGAGTTCCCCTGCTGAATTATTCATAAATATGCAACGCATTTCCATCTTGTTTTAGGTTCGGTGGAAAATTCACCTTTAACCGACGACAGGCCAGGGAAAATGCGGATACAGATTTGTCGAACTAGAATCCTGCGGAGGTGAGCTTGACATTGAACATCCTTTGGCGTCGGAAAAGATGGAAGGCATTTCCTTGATATTTACTGAGATTGTGGGCTATGCAAATCAGAGGAAGTCAGTTGGAAAGGGATATCCATCGATGGGATTATGTTTGCTGTACTGGAATAAAATCACCTTAATATTATTGAATTAGTTGTATATATTGCCCAATATTTAAGTTTAATTTTGTTCTTTAGTATGGACATGTAACGTTTATAGATTCCGGATGCATACATACCTTTTTGACATTTACGTCCAACTTATTTCTTATTTTACTATCCGCAGACATTTTCGGTTTCTTTTTTACAATCCCGCATTATAAATTATTCTACCTCCCACTTTCCCTCCCCCTAGTTATATTGTTGGCCTTATCCAAAACCAAACAGTTTTCCCCGAACCATTTTCCTTTTCCCGCCTCAGAGTTCCTCTCCTTTTTTCTCTTTGCAGACGTTTTATGGTTTTGCACTTAGCAATTAACGAGTTTACTCTTTTTAGTGCTACTCCCAGTGCCCGCATCAAGTGGACATATCCTCCTCCACCCCCTCCACTTTCTCCCCCTTTGGAACCCGCTTTCTCCACTCCTTTCACCACCCAAAAACACCTCCCAGTTGGCTCGTTGCTCTCAATTAGAGTGTCACTTCCGTTTGGAATTTAGTTCGCTGCTGGACAAATTTACCTATGTGCAGGTGCCATCACCTCCGCTTTCCCACCGCCTATTTTCCCTACCCCTCCTTGACCCCTCCCTGTTTTTCCACCCACTTTCCCCCCTTTCCAGCTGCCATAAAAACGGAACTCGGACACGAACTGCATTGCGGTCTTTTGCTCTTCGGGGGATGCTTAATGGAAACAGGATGAGGATGTGGATGTGGATCTGGAGAGATTCCGACTTGATCCCGTTTGGGTTCGTTGGGAAATTATCGTACTTCGGAGAGTTCTTAATTTGGGGAGGGGTTCAACCGAAGTTCAAGGTCCGACAGCGAATTTATTCCGGGGAAATTGCCATTTCATTGCATTAAATTCTGTTCGCGGACAAAGGAAACTTCTCACCATTTTCTCCTGAGTTCTGGTTACAAATGAATGCACTTATTCTTTGGAGTTTCTACTTTCTTTGCTCTTATTACCTCTCCTGCAATCACTTTCTACTTAGTTGCTTTCTTTGTGGAAAATGCAGCGGAAATTATTTCTAAATAAAAGTAGCAGGGCCACAGAAAATGGGAAAATGTCAAAGAAATTTAAGAACCAGAAGGGAAGTGCGATTTCATTGGAAGGCAGGATGTATTGCAGTGAAAACTCTGATTGAATTGGTGTCAGGGAATCGGAAAATAAAAACAGGTGGGAAAACAAAAATTTTAAAGGTGAGGGGAAGAGGAATGAGGAATTTCCTTTGAAGCTGTTTTCATTTCCGGAAAAGGTTCGAAACACATGTCGCTCCTCACCTTTCACTGGCCTTTCCACTTTAATTTTCTTTGCGGTTTCCTTCTAGCTTTTTATCTTCCCTTTCTCCCGCGTTTCCCCGGAAGTTAACATTAATTATAGGAAAAGTGCCTGCGAACCCATTTTCACATCATTAAAAATTATTTATGTGGGCCAAGTGGAGGATAACAGGAAGCCAAGGATACAATTTAAGCAGAATTAATGTCTGTCTTCGCCTGTTATATCTTTTCTCAAATATGAAATAGCAAAACGGCTTTACAGAACTTCGACTGCTGGGAGGAATTCGCGAATCTTCAGAATCGCTTTGTCCGTCTCATTGAAATTTGCATAATTCGCAGCGAGTTTTGTGGCCAAAATTTAACGAGCCACACAATTTGTCAGCGGACAACCTCAAATTATTCATGGCCAGTCAAAAAGGCAGGACAGGTGTGAAAGGTGGGAAACTCTGTCTGTGGAGCAATCAACTTTTGTGTCTATGAATTTGTAATTGGGGAGAGCACAGAAGTTAAATGGAACGGAAGCAGACGAAAATTAAATGCCAAGGAAGGCTGGGTTAAGGTGAAAATAGGTGGCTAAATGTCTGGAAATCTTCTAAGAGAGAATGGAATTATTTAAGGGGTTCATGGGTTTTCTTATATAACTAAAATTTAAAAAAATTACTGAACTACTATTAGAAAATAAACTAATATTTATGGGCTTGTAAGCTTTAATGTTGTATAATTTGTAAACTTCCAAATATAAATTAGTGCCCATTTAGACACAACATTAGACAAAAGCCAAAACGCAAATAGAGCAGCAATGTTGATATCAGGATGTAATGAGGGGGGAGTACAAGTACAACCGGTATGTTACCAAATGGAAAACAATTTTCAAATTAATTCGGAATACCAAAAACCAACAGAAATACTGCAGATGGACAGGGAAAGAAGGCGGGGTCTCTGGGAATAGAAACATTTCATTTGTGGTCATCGGTAAATAATTTAGAGCTGCTGCAGCAACCACTCTTCCACCGAATTTCCCTGTTTTCCCTGATGATATATTACCCCGATATCCGCGACTGAGCTATTTAATCAACAAATTATACGGACACACAATGTGGGCGGTGATGCGGATGGGGGCGTGGCATTGGGCAATGACAATTGAAACTGTCAGATTGGACAATAGAAATGACAGCTTAAATTTCATAGTTACGTTTTAGATAATAGTGATTCGTGTGAGAAATATTTATTGATGAAAATAAATGAAAGCGAAGCGAATTTTTGGCCCCAGGTCTTTCAATTTATTTTGATCGATTTGCCCGACACGGCTTGAATTTCATTTTGGCATATTTGGCAACTTTTCAACTAGTTTTTTCGGACGCCTTACCAATGCGATTCAAACAATATTCTATCACGATTCTCTTAGCCGCTTTTTCAATTTGCTTGGGGCTTGTGTTTGTTTATCAATCGAATTTGAATTTTGTAGGATAAACGAATTGAACGAATGAAGAATTTAACAATCTGATAAGAAAGAGTCTCTTTAATAACCATTTATTTGGTTTGGTACGGGAATCTCAAAACATATTTCCATCTAAAATGGATTTAAATTGTATCCCCATCAATAGTTCAACTTTATCATTGGTTTTCCTTTCAAGTCTTGAATTATTGTCTTGGGGCAGTCCACGAATTCATAGGAATTCCAAGGATGTCCGCCGTATACATCATCCCCTCAATCATCATCATCTTCATCGATGAATTCGCACGTGACCCAATGCCATATATTTTCCTTCCTCTCGATTTCCCCCAATCCTTCGCTGGGAAAACAAAGGAGTCGGGAAAACGTCAACAAACACAAGCGGGGAAATCGTGAGTGGGATAAAAGAGGGGTGGGGAGGAGGGAAAATGTTCTCAAGTCAATTCGCCAAGTGAATATTTTGTGTCGCTTTCGTATTTTGCATGCGTATTTCCCAATCCCACTGCCAATATGCTAAGGGTGGGAAAGAGATGGGGATAGCAGAGGGAAGGAGACAGAGACACACATGTTGGCTTTTCCGAAATTCTCTTCTCACGTAGCCGTAAACCATTTTGGGGCAAAAAAAAAACAGATAAAAGAAGCGAAACCGAGACCAAACTACAAATTTTGCATGGCGGATGAGAAATGCCAGGACCACGCCCCCTCTAGGCCTCCTCCCTCTTTCAAAGGCCTTTCTCCAGACTGAGGCGACTTTATTACGGGCCATTCTTCCCCGAGGGAAAGGAGAGGAGAATTGAGATGAACGCGACATTTCAACGAAATTAAAAGAAGGCAAAATGCTGAGAATGTCCTTTGGAAAAGGGAGAAAAGGACGGGGAACCATCGAGCTTGCCAATTTAATTCGTTTCTGAATTCCAAATCCAGTTTGCTGGCTTTTGGCCAAAATAATTTACAATATTTACGGGGCCATCAAGAGAAGGAGTCGAAGGAAAATCTTGGCCAGCAAAGTGGGTCAAAGGAGGTGGAACATGGGGCATTTGGTTATGCGAGTAAACATGAAATTAATATGCGATATGGAGGCATTCAAATGCAAATACCAATAAGATGTTAAGTAGATTATGAATGCAACAACAAGGGAGTTATTTAGTAAATTAGGAATGAGCATCGTAGTTGGAAGCCTATAAACTAGCATTATTTTATTTGAATGAGGGATTTTCCACAAGTGCAGATTAATGATGAAGTGGGGTTAGACCTTTCTGGAATAACAGAGGGTTTTCTCAAATTTAATCGACCTAACTATGCATGAAACTGCCATATCCTCTCACTATAAAGTTGGTTATACACCTGACCTTTGGTCATTATCCCACTTCCACCCTTGAAAGCCCTCCATGGATTCACTTAAGTTCATTTGAAAACTTTCCTCCCAACTACAGCTTACTTAAATATGAGTGAAACCAAAGGAAAAACTAATTTGGGTCTCAAAAGAAGCCAGAATATGATAACTTATCCCATAAGTTTCTCCCCCCCTTTCCACCTGAGCAGATTGTTTCGGTCGGAGGCAGTTCCTCTTCCATATTTGGGGATTCCTCAAGTTGAGGAGGATATCTAGAGGAAGTGGAAGTGAGCCACATAATTCCTGGACCTCTGACAATTTGAAACTTGCACCGCGAAATTACGCGGACTGATGAGCAAAGTTGGCCCACAGAGACATTCAGCACTCTCCGTTTTTACTCACATTCATAGAGATGAGAAATTACCCACAGAGAATTGGAGAGAGATGGGAGATGAGAAGTAGGGGAGTGAAAGAGAGGGCTTCTCTGGCTGCTCAAGTATCGTGTAAATGGCAACAATTTTGTTGAAGTGAGCAGCATATTTTGAATACCTCCCACATTAAATTATAATGCACTCGTAAAGAAGTATAGTCGTTTAAAAAATGATGTAACCAATTTGATATATCATAAAAAAACCCTAAGAAACCATTTTTTTTTTGTTTTAAATCAAGATAAAGTTAACAGATGGATTTTTCATTTCAACAATTATTTTATTTATATTTTATTTTTTCACTGTAAACACACACTTTCGGCTTACGTTACATGTGCCTCGCATTATTTAAATTTTCATTCTTTCAAATTTATTTCGCCACAGAGCCATAATTTAATGCAACTTTTTTGTGGCATCTCCCCCTCTCTTTCTGTCTCCCTTCCCACCGTCTCTTTCTTTTTGTGTTAATATGTGTGTGTTTTTTAATGTGTGTTACTTTCCTCTCGGCGGAAATTTTGTGCTTCCCTTTCAGTGGCTTTTTTTGTGGTTTCAAATTATTTGGTGGCTGAAAATAAGTCAAAGGGAACAGGGGGATTCCCCTCTCTTTCATCCTGGTATCCCTGTCTCTTTCGGCCCCATCTCCCTATCTCTTTTTCGCCAGCTTAGTTCCCTTGTCTCACTTCCACCGCTGTAAGCCAAACGCTTAGCAAACAAAAGCAATTACGATGGGTGCTCCACTGACTGAGGCCTTAAATGGGTCCTACGTCTCCGCTTTTCGCTTTCTCCTTTCTCTCGGAAAAACGCGAGACATAAAGTCAAGGGATTGACAGGTGCCCCGCCTACTTTCCATCCATTTTCCCGCCCCCCTTTCATGCCACAATATGTCAAAGCAAAGGGAAAATCACTGCAAGACCCGAGAAAGTTTTTCTCGGCAGAATTGTGGCCAAACTGAAAGCTGTTAAGAGAGGGGAAAAGTCTCGCCATTGCAAACAATGGAAAACTGCTGCCCCCTGCCGCATTTTCACTCATTCACTCTGCTTGCATTTCATAATTAAACAGAAGTGGAATGTTTTCCCTTTCTTATTTTTTGGGAAATTCCACAAATCTGTTGCCAGGAAAAACTGTGACACTGTGACACCTCAAATCGGAGGGAAGGAAAGCCCGTTAAAAAAAAGTAAAAAAAACAAAATGGAATGAGAGCAAAGAAAATTCATTGGCGACTTTGTTTTCATTTATCGCGAACTTTTTTTACTTTCTCCCTGCTTAGCTGCAATATTTCCTTGTCTCCAAGTCCTTTTCTCTTTTGTCTGGCCTGGAAAATAAGAAAAAGCGATACAAATCTTGACAAGTGACCCAAAATCAAAAGAAAACTGAACTGGGATCTAAGCTGCTTAGGGAAGAATAAAAAGAAAAGAAAATAAATTCAGGGAAAATGATCAAACAATTCTAAAAGTAAACATATTCGCACATTTTCCGCAGTGCCAGTTAATTTACTACTCCCACTTGTCGAGAAAAAGAGAAACCATAAATAAGTACTTTTTACTATAAATAAATAACATTTTCTGGATAAATGCTTTCCTGTTTTATTTCATGATGCTGTAAATATTATGCCGACAAATAAAAATATTTATTCACTTACAACTCTGTTAAGGATGGAAAACTTTGGCAACAATTAAGCTAAAAGTTGCTAATTTTTTGTGGCAAGCCCAAACTTTTTGTAAAGGAAAAGGACGGGCAAAAATATTAAATACAATTACCAAATTAATTTACATGACTGAAGAACTTGAAAAACAATTAAAAAGTTAGCAAAGTTTGAGCCCAGACAAACAAAACTGAACCCAACAAAATAATTTGGATTGTAGACCTTTACAGTGAAAAGTTTGCCAATAAATCGAAATGTTGTTAGACAAACTAATGCGAAATTCTTTGTATCCCTTTGGCTGCTGAGATATTTCAATCGAATATTCCGTTTGCTCTGTGGATTTCTAAGCCGCAAAGGTTTGTTTGTTGCGCAGTTTTCCTGGTGGTTTTCCTGTGTTTGCCAAGCGGATTTCCCGGAGAAATAAGTTTGAAAATGGTGCAGTTTTTCCTCTGCTTATCTGTTGATTTATCTTACTTTCCTTTGTCTCTGTTTTTCTGTGATAAACAAATTAACAGAATGTTGAGCAGTGTTATTCGACCTAGAGATGGAAAAAAGGAGAGGGTAAAGTTTTCCTGCCGCACAAATCAATTAAAAGTTTCCCCAAGCTCAGACAAAACTCTTCAATCTTCATCAGACTTTAAAGGGAATCTCTTTTTTCGGAAGAGGAAACTGCAATCATGAATCAGGATGGTACTCGAGCATCTCCTTCATATATATTTAATGGCGATTCGAACATTGATTGATGACAAGATCTGCTTGGCTCATCCTCATTCTTATTCCCAGATAAACATTTCTAATTGATATTTAAATTGAGACTTTTGTTTGCTGCTCTCGCAAGGCAAACAAATTTAGGAAGTTTGCCAACCTCCAAGCCAAATAAATTTAAATTCGGGTGGATGACAACCCATATCCTCGAAAACCTCCTCCTCCTATTTGAAATGTGCGAGTCGTTGACATGAATAATAAGAATTTCGACCAAGACGGAGGACTGTCTGCGGAGTAAGGACTAAGGACTACTGACCTCCCCCAAAATGGGGCCCTCAAACGGATGTTGGTCTCTAAATTATGGCAACAGAGTGCGGAAAACGGGAGAAGAGAGCGAAAGCTTTTCGAGAGAATTCTCTGAAGGATAATCTCGAAGGAAGAGAGCATGTTCCTGGCTTCATGTTGACAATGTCTCGCAACATTTGTTGACGAGGAAAACAGGCAGCATCCTTCGTCCTTTGGTTCTCCCTTTACTCCTCCCTTTTTATTGATTTCTCGTTCTGTTTTCACTTCGATTTGGGGTTGGAAAAGAGGAAAAGATGGAGGGGATGGGTGGCAGATGTATTTCTGGGTCAATTGCTTTCTGGTTGCCTATTTCACCCATCTGTTGGTGTTTGTTGGTGACACTTTTCGGGGGTTCCCCCCACAAAACCGCAGGCATTCAACTTGAAAAGGGGTCACAGTATGCCATCCCTTTCCACACTTCACACACTTTAAACCAATTACGAACTTGGCCCTAACGACAAACACTTAATTGGTATGAAGGCCTTGGCACAAAGTTTTCACTGGCAATTTGTGATGGTTGCGCATTTCCATCCAGTCCTACTGACATGCCACTCCCACAAATTTATTTGTTTGGTTTGGCGTGGGAGGAAACTGCACTGAATTCTGCGGACATAGCCAAACATTAATGAGCGGATGCAGGTCAAAGTGCAGTTCTCTTCTTTTTTCTCCTCCTAACCCCTGATCATCGGAACCCTTTTGTGATAGATGATGCTGCCTGTTCTGTTCCTGGCACCCGTTTAAAATTCCGCTCACGCAGGATCCCTGCCCCTTCCCTTTGCTCCTGATTCTGGCTGTGGTCCTGCTCCTGGCTTCGTCCCTCAGCAACGAGTTGCGGCTGCCATGGACGGCGAAGAGGGGCTTAAATCGGGGAACACGGGTGGAAAAACAAGGTGCAGTTGCAATTTGGGGCCTCGGTTCGGCTCACATTGTCAGCACTTTCATTATTGCCCGCATTTTAGATCCAAAATAGGTGGAAGGGGGACTAGGTATATGGGCGGAGGGGCGTGGCCGTGCAGCTGAGTTCAGTTGATTTGAGAGCATTTTTCCACGTTACTCACTAAAGTTCCGATGAGGCAGCAAACAAAGCATTTTTCAAGTGTTTTCTTGCATTTTCAGGCATCCGATGAAAGGCAACCAAATGGAGATGGAATCTGAGATGGCTAAAAGAGATTGCCAGTGACACTTGATCAGGTGAGTTAAAGTATACTTTTAATTGATTGGGTGAGATGAGACAATGAAACCTATAGGAATTTAAGCTGGGAAAAGCTTAATCGAATAATGGCATTACTTTTAAATGTAGCTTAACATTTGTTCGAATTTCATCTGACTGATTGGATTTACTTTAAAAAGTTGTGACAATCTGAAGAACAAAGGCTCTACAACTTAACATTTTATAAATTAATATACAAATATGCCATAGGTTGCCATGGTTTCTTTAAACAAATCCAGTAATTAAGTCGAAATTATAGCGAGTGTCAATTGACCAATGACTATTACCAAATCTCGCAATCCTTACGAAGATTTAATGTTCACCCACCTGTTTCAGTATCCCTTCCTAGATGTGTTTTTACTCTTACCCAGCTCTTAATTCCATTACTCATACGCAGCGTTGTCCACACTCGTCTGCCCCACTTGTCTTTTTTATCCGACTGGGGAAATGCTTTTAGTTCCGCTTTCAGAATTTTTAATGAGTTCACAGTCCGAGAGCTCGGACACAGATTAGAGAAATGGGTTCCTTCACTTTTAAAACGGTCAAGGTTACTTGCTGACCTTGAACTTACACACGAAGAAACTCGAATGGAAACAGCATGAATCATTTCCTTGCCTTTTTCTCACTGAAACAAGAGCACTTCGCCACAGAACATCTTGTTCCCTCCTCCAAAACATTTCCTTACTTTGTTTCACTGTGTGGCATTCCTTTTGGCACAGAAATGCAAATGAAAACACTCGCATAAAGTGGAAGATTCTTGTGGTATTCCACCCACCTTGAGACGCTGTTTTGCCAGGCAAATAAGGATTTTTCCCACGTTATAGAGAGCTTTTCCTGACCCCAATGCATCGCTAGTCGAGGTTCTACTCTTCGCTTAAATGGAGATGAACACCTCCTTGCCCCTTGGCTTCCTTCCCATCCTGGGGTCACATCAATTTGAATGTTTCGCCTTGTTTGAGATGCTAATGCTGCGGAGAACACGAATATCTCAGTTGTCGGGGAGCAGAGAGGTTAACCGGAGGTTAGGGGGAAGTCAAGTTGCACCTGAGTCACGTCCTCTGTTTCCATTCTCGATTGGGCGACAGATGAACACTCGGAAATGGGTCGAAGTCGAAGGTGTTGCATGATTTATGGATGGATGAAGATGAAGGGAGTCTCTGAAGGTGAGGGAGATGCACTTGCTACCGCTGTTTATGTTTCAGGTGGTTAATATCCTCCGAACATGGTGACAACTGAGAAGAGGGCGACCAACTCGAAGGAGTCCCCATTTGCATTTGTATCTCTACTCTTCCCTTTTTCCATTTCTCAAGTGAGATGCTTCATGCTCAACAACCCAGGAACTACGATAGAGACATCTGCCATTTATCCCGATTCCTTCCCACATTGTTCAGTGAACGCCCATTGAGGCATGCATAAAATATGTTACAAGGCAACCGACCATGCCCTCTTTGCCGACCGGGCGGCGGATCCTGGATCCTGGGAGATGCCATCCTGCCATCGATAAATTCGTTAAAATCTCCTCTTCGTTCAATTAAAAGAGGAAACAAAATAAACCGAAAACACGTCACCAGAAATGAAGGAAATTTAAGTGGAGAAGAGTGAGGAAATGTAAAGTGAAATGTCATCCGTGAAGGAAAACAGGAAAAATATTCCTGAATCGATCTGAACTGCCGTAAAGAAGAAATAAAAGTTTCGACTCAGGGTGAAAAAATAAAGGGGAAAAGAGTGTAAAATGAGGAAAGCCCCAGAGGACCAACTGTTGCAATGAAATTATCCCTATGGCAAGGACTTTCCTCCATAAATTGTGGCTGAATGTTAATTAAATGCAATTTCAGCGCAAGTTGAAAACTTTTCAAAGGACAACTGCTGGGGCAGTTACGTGGAAGAAAATTTATTGACATTTTAACTATTGGATTTATTTTTAGTTTGGTGACCTCAACAAATCAAAAAGTGCCCCAACCTCTTTTAAATTGTGTCATTTTAAATTGAAGAATTTCCATTCTGAATGATTTTTGGAATAAATCAAGTAAATGGCTGAGAAAGACGATGAAGCTAAGCAAATTAAAGTTAAGAGCATATGGAAATTGGAGGACCACCTGCAGATGGATTACTTCAAAACTAAATTAAATAAAGGCGGTGGCGTATGAGTAATAGTAATCCGATCTCAATTCTCTTCGTAATCAGACTGAGGAGTTAAATTCCGTTCCAGTCTCAGTTTTCACTTGCTTATGTGTGAAGAGGTTCCTAATTAATTTTGTGTGACTACGCAAATGAAGGGAATCCGGAATGGAGTTTCTGGTGGAAATTCGGGACGGCAAGTCATGTGAACTAATGATAAACACTCTCGTTGGGGATCTGTGGAAATGGAACTGAAATGGAATGGGAAACTAACCGAAAGCGGATGCTTAGATAACAGACAACGAAAGCCAGGAAGTGGGAGTTGGATGAGTAGTAAACGGAAATAGGAGGATGGAAAGTGCAAAGGACATCATCCGTTCAGTGAATAATGGCAAACTTTAACTGAAAATTTTATCACTTTCAACGGAAAATATCAAAAAGACAGGATCAAATGCAGTAAAAACTATGACCGAATGGATATGGTTCATAAAATGCAAAAGAAACACAATTAATTGCTAATGAGCCAATCAAATGGAACACATTCCAAAAGCTTTTATGCCAATCAAACGCAAAGCAGAATGCAATGAAATTCGCTGGAAAATGTAAACAAAGTTAACGAGAGAAATCTGAATAATCAAATGTTGCGCTCCATTGAAGCCGATAAACGGAAAGTTGGGAATTAACCTGTCAATTATCAATATCATTTTTTTCGAGGGACTCTCAAGTAAATGTGCTTAAAGTGCAAACTTTTCCCAGGAAAAGCATTTTGAAATCTGCCAAATGAGGCGGAGAAAAGCGGAGGGAAAAGGGCAAAAGGGAAGCATACCGAATGAAAGAACATGGAAAACTCCCGCAATTTGTTGCAAAAACAAAGAAAGTTTTGCCTGTCGAAAAGGAAATGCAACAAAGTTAAAGGAAGGGAAATGCAGCTGGGAAGATATTTAAATCCTTTTTCCTCGGACTTTTTCCCTTCTTCAGTGGTAACTGCAATCAGCCACGCCCTCAGTTCTCGCTCCGCCCACTTTGATGACGCTTAATAAAAACCCACAAAAAAAGGGGGAAAATGTTGAAAATGCAGAGCGGAAAGTTCATGTTTTTCTCTGTCAACTCTTCCTTCAGTTGGCTTAAAGAAAGTAAAAAACACAAAATGTGGACGATGAAAGGGGATTACAAATGGGGAAGGACTAAGGACACTAGCTGCTTGCATTTGTGTTGTTTACAACTGGCGAGTGACTTTTATTGCCTCCCATTTGGATTTGCATTTCTGGGCAACTAGTTGCCACCTAATTGAAAGTAGGTCGAAACGGGATTATATGAATAGTAGATTATGGATTCCTTACCGATCGAATACCATTTAGAAACTTTCAGTCCAAGAAGCTTCTATTGAAGTTCCTTATATATGAAAGGATTCCCCTACATGGTTAGTTTTCCTCAGCCTCATTTCCATTCTCGCCACATTGAGCAACTCTGAATGTGCGAGCATAAAACTAAGTGCTCGCTTTCAGGATCTCTCCCTGCTCATTCCTTATATCACATATATCCACCACCAACTTCACATCCTGTGCCTTCCTGAATCCTTTCATTTCATATTTAGCCAAAGGGAAACGCAACAGAAAGGAAAATGCGGCTAGACAAGAGCAAGAAAACAAGAAAAGGACCACAACTGGCATGGGAAAGAGACGGGAATAGAGGGGGTGAAAGAGACGGGTGACAGGACAGCAGTCAACATTTGCTGACTTAGCTGCAATTATGGCAGATATTTTTATGAACTTGATGTCAGCACATACTCACACTGAGACACAACCTCCGACACACACACGAATTGCTATAGCTGAGTAGATAGGGACATTAGGACTTCTGAATGGAGGAAAGCTGCGAGCTGGAAGGCCCAACGGTGCATGGAAAATGGAGATGAAAATGCCAGTTTGAAAATCATCCACAAGGGCTTGAAAAGTAACCGACTTTATTTGAAAGTGGGGAATCTTATTTCAGTTTCTCAAAGATTTAGACCAAAGTTGCATTAAAACTGATGCTTTTTTATCAGGGACTTTGTATTTATTTTGCTTGTTTTTCCTTTCTCCAAATATATCCCTCACTTACTAAAAACATAATGGGTAATTTCCTGCACGCCTTAAAAACCCACATCAAATTATTATTTTCACTCTGTTGCTGTGTTTACGGGTGGCACTTGCAAATGAAAAACATGCCCACACGAATTTCCGCCGGAGGACAGAAAAAAACAGAACTTAATTGTTTAAATATTTTCAGAGCACACACGTAACGCCCTTTGACCCCTGCTCCCCATACCCTTTTCCCATACCTTTGGAATTCCCTCCACTGAAACAATGAAAGTAGGCGGAACAAAATTAGAGCTCCACTTTTACCAAAAAACACACTCCCAAATAATTTACGGCGCAGTTAAACATGCAAACATTTTCATTGTTAATTTTTATGCAGGAAAAATCAGGGAATTGTGCGTACTTTGCTCCTTTGTTGCAGTTTTTACACCCTTTGTTGAAAAACAAAATACGGGAGATCTGAAAAGCACATTTTCATGGCTCTTAGTTCGAGGCCCAATAAAAATCACCTACAATTCATTTCCAGTTTCATGGCGTTCCCAATTTCCCAATTTTATTCCGCTTTAAGAGTCCCGCGAGGAAAACGATGAAATTCTCCGTCGTAAAATTAAATTTCTCCGCAATTAATTCCGATTTCCTTTCCTCTCTTGGGGAAAACTTCGCTGGAATTTTTATCGCTGACCCGGAATGACCTTCGCATCGATTTCATCGCCTCCCACTTCCCAGCCTCCCCTATTTTATTTTATTTTCTTTTAATTTATTTATCTTTTTCGTAGTTGATTTTATGCTCCAGCTCACTCTGCCTTTCTCCTTAACTTTTACGCATTTTTGGTCCCCTTCCTGTCGCCTTTTAATTGTCTTTAAATTATTGTCGAACAGAGGGAATGGAACCACCGATTTCTGTTTATCTTAAGCAATATCCACCAAGAGTGGAATAAACTTTCTTCGAAATTTATTGCTCCGGAAATTAAAGAAAGTTTAGTAAAGAAAATGGATGTAGGGAATGGCTCTAGGGAATTTAGTTTTACATTCCGCATCTAATAAAATATTTTATATCTGCCTAGAATCGAAAAAATCATAAAGAATCCTTAGATTAGTATCAAATGGCTATAATAAATCGCTATAAATATGTATAATCTATTTATTGACCTCACCAATTTCGTCGCCATGTGAACTCTTCCACAGAGTTCACAGAAACGTATAACTTTATCTAGAAAAACAACAACAGGCTGATTTTTATCACGGGCGCATTGAAAATTTACGACTTTCACAGCGTATAAATTCTGCGCCGTTTGCCAATTTTTATTATCTGCAAAATACTTTATGCGCATCTGAGGAATACACGAGTGTAGGGAGTATCTAATGGATACATGAACCCAAATTGAGACACTTTGCATAGACCAAAGCAATCATCATCCCCTCGACTGGAGTCGGGAAACTTCTTCAGGGGGAAAGCTCGGAAAATGAGCCAAGAAATAATGATAAAAGGTGAAAAATGCACTTAGCGGGAAGGGAAAACGGAAAATGCTAAGCGTAACTTATTACGAAAGATGGTGGGGGGAAGGAAAAGAAGAGAAAAGAAAACTTTCCGCGAAACTTCAGCTGCATGTGTTGCATACTTTGTGGCGCTGCATAGAAAGCATGAAAAACGAGCGAAGGGAAAAGGAAAACATTGTGAAATTTCAGCCCCAAGTAAACGGAAAAACTAATTTTTAATGTCCTTCATAGGAAAGGGAACAGTAGGATAAGTTTCTTCCTCCGATTGCGATGCAAAATGTTGTCACTTTGTATCCTGACAGCCAGGATCATCAATCGCTGCTCTCTTTTTCCCTGTCTCCAAAGGATCCCTCGGAAGAACTTAAGAAATATAATGTATGTAGAAGAAGAAACCCCATAGCACCAACTTTTTGTGTGCCAATAAATTTTCAATTTCCGTCTTGAAATTTGCAATTTATTTCACTGCAAAGCTAATTTCCCCGCTCTCCCAACACTTTTCTCCTTTGTGAGAGTTATCCAAGGTGGACGGCTAGCTTTTCCTGCAGTTTTCCACACAAGCTAAAAGGAGTTTATCGAAGGACACAAATTCGATGGCAAATTGCATTGTCTGCCCAAAGATTGCACTTTATTAGATAAGCAAAATAAAAGGTAAACATCTGCCGGGATTCCCCTCCAGTCCTTTGACGAGTAAACAACTGCAAAAGTTCGCCCGCCATTTTCCCCGAAAATCGCGGCATTTTCCCTCAGCAATTTGATTTGATTTGCAGACTCTGCGAAAATATTTCATAAATATTTACCCACCATTTTTTCCCGATTTTAAACTCTTTTTCTGCGTTTTCATCTTATCGCAGTACGAACATTTGCAACTGTGAAAATATTTTTCCGCTTTTCGTTTGTTTTTCTCCTGCTACTTTGTAGTGCAAATATTTTCCACCATTTTTGCACTTCATTTGCAGGGTGGGCGTGTCCGAGGGGGCGTGGCTGTTTGTTTTCCTTTGATGTGCTAAATTGGTGCACCGATTGCATTCGAAATGAGATTTGATCGCCTTGAAATCATGAGAAGTTAACTGGGGGTTATGGAGAATAGGGGAGGGTGAAAGTCCTTAGTTTGCATACCTAACTCTCGGAACTGAGATTTTTATTCCCTTCTCCCCTTCGGGACAATATCCATTTGATTTTAACGACTTGCGAGCAAAGTTTTCCCGCAGGCAACGCGAATCCTTTTCCAAGTGAAACATTAAACTTTGCCCCATCAGAGAAATAAGGGTAACAACAACATGGCGAAGGATATCAGCAGACACGAAAGCCAGTCAGGATAATGGCCAAACAAGACACGACAGCAATGGGAGAAAACATTTCCAATAATCCCAAGAAAAGGTTAAAGGAACGACATTTTCATAACGTTTTCCTTCGTTTTAAGGCATTACAAATAAATGTATAAGTTCCAGGGTCATGGCGCATTATAAGCCTTGAATCACTTAGCTAATGTCTTACCAAAAACAAAAATGGAAAATTGGATGTTAAAAAAAGAAGAAGAAATCGTGTGAAAATAGGAATTCTACCCCGTCACGTCCACTTTTTATCCTCTCTCAACCGCTCCTAATGTAATTTGTCTAATTAACTCATTCTGGTTTATTCTTCAACTGCTCCTTCCTGTTTACTTTAAAAAGCCCCTTTTGGCGGGATATATTTAAGCTCCGTTTGAACTTGGCAAAGGGAATACTTTAGGCCTCTAATTATGCCAGTTGGCTAAAAAATGCGAGTGGCGTTGCCTAATTGCAGGCGACAACCTCGAAGGCGGCTCACGTGGCGTATGCGCAACGTCGGATAACTTTTTGCGTTTTCGCCTTTGGAGGTGTTGTTCCCTGGCGCCTTATTTTTAATGAAATCACGCACATTTCCGGGAGTGTGGGTAGGTCATGAGTTGAACCAAGAAAAGGAACAGAATCGTGCCTTTCATGCCATAATTCCGCGTTTAATCAGCGCTGAAGAAAAGGGGTATATAGACGAGTAAAAAAGTATCTGTCCTAGAATTCAGAGGGGGATCTGCAGTAACCCTTCACCACAATGATGTCCTTGCCTCCTATCCTACTGCAATCGTTCTGCGGTTTCTCACAGCCATCCGAAAGGATGAGGAGTTCATTCAAGGAAAACGACAATCCACAATTGCGGACTATTTTGTGTTTAATTAAGCTCGAACTGCAAATGGTTAAAGTCGCTCTCCCTTACGAAAACAAAGCAGACTCGTTTAGCCATGCAAATTGGATGAGCCGCAGGATGTCCAAACACCTGAAAGGATCCTCGTCCTTCGGCATTGTTGCCCTCTATTTACTCCCCGGCAGTTTGCTGTGGTCAGCAATTAAAAATTCAAACTAGAGTTGTGTCGAGAAATGCCTAACTAATTCTAATTGCAAGCTGTGTAGCGAAGGTCCCCAAAGGACCCACAAAGGACAACCCGACGAGGCGGCTCAGCTGCTCTCAATTGTTATGAAAATGCGGTTTGATAATGGAATGAATCTGCTTGAAAATTTACAAAGTTGATGGAAATGTGCTTTCCAATTAATTGAAATCTGATTGCGCAGGGATTAATTTTGGACTTTATTCATCTTCTCGGATTACTCGAAATAAGCACTCTGATCAGCTTACAAAATGGCCAGAGGCTACACTTTTCTATTGTCACTTGCATTCTGCCTGAAAAAACTTTAAGAGGTGCCAAAAAACAACAGTAATAAAATGGAAAAATAATGGAAGTTCAGGTGACAGCTGCTAAAAGTTTCCCAGCTAACATAACTGCCAAAGTGAAAGGTAGTTGGAAAAGCGTTAACTTTGCAACAGTGTCAAAAACTGCAGGCGCATCGGGAAAACAAGTTTAACCATTCGAAAGTTTGTTGCAGCCAATGGGGAACAGTAAAAAGAGGATGTCCGGTTAGCAAAATGTCGAACAGGAATTCATCGATGACGATTCGCCAGTTATACATTTTCCCCAGCTATAATTCACTCAGTCGTAGCTTAATTTAATTTAATTAAATTCTAAATGCCTGAAAATGCTCTAGTAAGTCTACAGATATATCGTATTGAATGTTATTAATGTTTCCTACTGTTCACCCCTAGAGAGGCAAAGTCCCAATCCCTTAGCCAATAGTTTCGAATAATTAATTAGCTTATCTGGTTGACCATCCATTCCCTATCAAGCCTTCGCCCTCCAATGTTCCTTTGGCTCCGATGGGTAATTTCCGTTTCACAAATTACTCCCAGTCGAACTTCAGAAATGTTACAACCAAAACGCGTCCATCGCACTCGCCAGCGGTTGGCCCATTTCACCCTGAAGGCAACGTTGTACGTATCCTGGGTCCTCGGACTATTTCCATTCACATTTGACTCCAGGAAAAGGAAACTGCATCGATCGAAGTGGCTTATGGCATATGGCTTGGTTTTGAACATAAGTCTGATGGTTTTGGCCTTACTGCCATCCACTGATGATCACAATTCTGTTAAAGTTGAAGTCTATGAGCGTAATCCCTTGGTAAAAGAGGTCGAGGAACTCGTGGAGGTTATAAGCTTAATAACCACGATCATAACCCATTGGCGAATCTTCTGGAATTCAAAGGAATTACTTGCTGCTCTGAATGAACTCCTGATGCTAGAGGACCGTCACTTTAGCAAGCTCATCCTAGGCGAATGTCGTCAGTTCGATAGGTATGTGATCGAAAAGGGTCTGGTGGTAATCATGGAGATTGGTTCCTCTTTGGTGATTTACTTTGGAATACCGGATAGCAAGGCTGTTTTTCATGAGGCAGTGTGCATCTACATTGTTCAGCTGGAAGTTCTCATGGTGATAATGCACTTTCACCTGGCAGTGATATATATTTATCGATTTGTGTGGATTATCAATGGACAACTCTTGGATATGGCCAGTAAGCTGCAGAGAGGTGAAATTGTGGATCCTGAGCGAATCCAAAAGCTCCTCTGGCTTTATGGTCGCCTTTTGGATATAAACTCCCGCCTGGCCGCCATTTACGACATCCAGGTTACATTTTTTATGGCCACCCTGTTGTCGGCCAACATTATTGTGGGTCATGTCCTGGTCATCTGTTGGATCAACATCAAAAGATTCTCGCTGGTAGTGATGATTCTGCTTTTTCCTCAAGCCCTCATCATCAACTTTTGGGATCTTTGGCTGGGAATCGCCTCTTGTGATTTGGCCGAGAGTACGGGCAGAAAAACCTCCATGATCTTGAAGTTGTTTAACGACATTGAAGGTATGGACAAGGAACTAGAGCAAAGAGTAAGTGGTTATATCTTACAGTGTTATATTTTAATCTTTTATTATCCCTCAGATAGCTGAGTTCACATTTTTCTGCAGTCACCGTAGGCTGAGAATTCGCCACCTTGGTTTATTCGACATTAACTACGAGATGGGCTTCCACATGATTATCACCAACATTTTATATGTACATTTCTTGGTGCAATTCGATTACATGAATTTAAAATTCAAATCAGATTGATTGAGTCCAAGAATTGACATAACTTAATTTTTAACAAAATAACGAATATTTTCTTTTTATGGATATTAAAGAAACCTTAATTAAAATTTCGTTTTCATTTCATTTTAAAAATTATTAACTTGACTTTTGGCAGAACAATAATACTTATTCACTCTTACAAATTATTGTTGGTACCCCATTTTGTAAGTATATTTCCGACATTATTGTTTGGTTTGAAATCGATATTTCATCAGCTTATTAATTACTCTAAAAGGGTTTATGTAGATGGTTAACTACATTGTCTATCAGCACTTCATTTAGTGACTTATTAGTTTGTATGCATTTGTTTACATTTGCTCAATTGATTTCACCATTTTGCTTTTCACTCGGAGTTGGAAATGTCGGGTTTACGTCGCGAATTTTTTCGCCGTTTGGCTTGGTTAATCTTGAAGGCAGTTCTATATGGATCCGTACTATTTGGACTTTTACCCTTCACTTTAGTTTCACCAAAATTTCAATTAAAGCGGTCTCGTTGGCTGCTGTTCTATGGCATAGCAGTGAATTGTTTTCTCCTGGGCGTGATGGTTTATTACGAAAGTCAGAGAAAGTCCCTGGAGGCCCTTGAACAAAGTCCAGTCCTGAACATGATATACGAGCTCACTGGAATAATGGACATCTTCTCAACTGTCGTGATGTATTTTATGAATTTTTGGGGAAGCAAGAAAGTTCAGGAGATTGCCAATGAACTTTTAACTCTTGAGTACCAGGACTTTGATGGTCTGATGGAATGTAATTGCCCAAAATTTAACCGCTATGTAATACAAAAGTTTATAACTTTGATGGGGCAATTAGTATCCCTGTTGATATTGAATTACGGAATGCCTGGAAATAGACCATCCACAATCCAAATAATCACCACTTTCTTGATACAGGTGGGCATGAGTCTTATCAGCATACAATATTATGCTATAGTCCTTTTCATCTATCGCTATGTTTGGACAATCAATGGTCAACTCGAAGAACTAGCCGAACAACTAAATAAAAATCCCTTGACAAACTCCTCAAGAATTCGGGTACTTCTCTCGTTGTACCAACGGCTTTTGATGCTAAGTAAAAAACTAGTAGCGACCTACGAGTTACAGATGACTATGACGTTAACAGTTGGCTTAGCAGGAAATATTGTGATCATATATTTCCTTATTGTGTTTGGAACCAGCATGGATAGAACTTTTATGGTTCTCTCGTACTGTGTGCTAATAAATATTTGGGACTTTTGGTTGAACATAGTTGTATGCGAACTCACGGAGGAAGCTGGTAGAAAAACCTCAACTGTCCTGAAACGTTTTACTGATCTTAAGCAAAATGATGTCGAACTAGAGAGAAGTGTATGTATTTAGAGTAATGCTCTTTAAATAAATAATTAATTATTTTTTCAGCAGTTAAATGAATTCGCCTGGCTGGGAAGTCACCGAAAATTCCGATTCCAGATGTGCGGCTTTTTTTCGATAAATTATGAGATGGGTTTTCAAATGATCACAACCAATTTTCTATATTTGATTTATTTAGTTCAGTTTGATTATATGAACTTGTAAAAGCTTTTTATAAATTAAAACAATTTTTTTATTTTTGGATTTCTAGAAATCCAAATCTGTATTTTAAGCTCTAATGCTGTATACTACCGACATGCCTTGTTCGCCCCAAATCGATATATCATCGCTGTATTAATAAGGCTAATAGCGATTATATAGATTGTTAGCTTTGACAGCCATCAGTACTTCGTTTAGTGACTCTCCCACACTTTTTCCAGCATTTTCTTACAATTAACTAATTCATTTCCCTTTCGTGTTCGGAAATGTTTGGTTCACGACGCGAATTTCGCCCTTATTTGGCAAGTCTCATCCTTAAGACAGTTTTATATGGATCTTGGCTACTTGGTTTATTTCCCTTCACTTTTGACTCCGGAAGACGTCAACTAAGGCGCTCTCGATGGCTTATTTGCTATGGCTTGATCATGAATTATTTCCTTATGTTTCTCATGGTAATTATTGGAACTCAACGTCAGAAATTAAAGAAACTAGAAGTCTTCGAGCGAAATCCTGTGCTGGAGAGCATAAACATTGTAACTGCACTGATGAGCATTATTTCAGCTGTTGTGATACATTTTATGAATTTTTGGAAAAGCAAGAAAGTGCACAGAATTTTCAACGAACTGTTATACCTGGAGCATCAAGAATTTAAGGAGCTAAACAAAACCAGTTGTCAAACATTTAACTGTTTTGTGATTCAAAAATGTTTGACTGTAATGGGTCAGCTTATAAGTTTCTTGACGATCAACTACGGAATGCCTGGAAACGAACCCCATTTGTTGTTGGTTCTCCTAAGCTGTGTTTTGCAAGTATCCCTGAATTTAAACATCATGCACTATTATGTCGGAATCTTGTTAATCTTTCGTTATGTATGGATGATTAACGAACAACTTAAGGAACTAGTGAATCGAATGAAACTCAATCCCACTACAAAATCATCTAGGATTAAAAGACTTCTCTCCTTGTACAAACGTCTTTTGGAGCTAAATAAGAAATTAATAGCAGCCTACGAACTCCATATGATCCTAATTCTAACATCTTGGTTAGCTGGCAATATTGTGGTCATCTATTTCTTAATAGTGTATGGAATAAGTATGCGTAAATACTCGTTCTTTTTGATAGCATTTCCGCAGTCTTTGCTCATAAATAGTTGGGACTTCTGGTTGACTATTACCATATGCAATCTCACAGAAAAAGCTGGTCAAAAAACCTCAACCCTTCTGAAACTTTTTACTGATCTTGATTATAAGGATGATCAGCTGGAAAGAAGTGTGAGTACTTATATTGGAAGGTATTGTTATATATAATTTATTACTATTTCTAACAGGTGAATGAGTTCGCATGGCTGTCCAGTCATCGCAAGTTCCAATTTAAACTGTGTGGACTTTTTTCTGTAAACTACAAAATGGGTTTCCACATGATCATAAACAGTATTTTATATTTGCTTTATTTAGTTCAGTTTGATTATATGAACTTGTAAGAAAAACGTTTTAGTTTAGAAAATATCCTAATGATTAAATTAGGTAAACTTTAATATTTTTGGTGAAAAAATGTTTGTTGAGTCAACAGACCGCTGTATCTTATTATTTACTGTAAATTAATGACGTTAACATTAATCGATTTCAATTACTTGAGGGTGATTGGTATTAGTTGGTCAGTCGTTTAGCAATGTTCCGAGCTCGTAGTGGTTTTAGACAAAAGTTGGTATACATTATCCCAAATTCCATTTTATACAGCTCCTGGCTGCTTGGATTATTTCCATTTTCCATAAGTATGAACGGAAGCAGAGGAGATTGCTTCGCTCAAAGTGGTTAATCCTTTACGGATTTCAACTGAGTTTTGGTATGCTTTTCCTGATAGTAAAACAGAACGGAGAGAGCCAGGAAAACGTGGTCTTTCCTAGAAATTTTGTGCTGCATCAAATTAGTTTGCTATTGGGAATACTCGGAGTGTTGACCATCTGTACGATGCATTTGCGAACCTTCTGGAGGAGCAGGAATCTGGAGGGGATTTACAACGAGTGGATGCTTCTTGATGTCAAGTTCTTTTGCCCTGGTGCCGTGGAGTGTCCCACATTCGATAGTTATCCATAAGGGTTTCCTAATAGTCGTAGGACTGCATTCCACATGGATTGTGCACTTTGGAGTACCGGATCAAAAACTGCCCATTAAAGATCTTTTGGTCATTATGTTGGTCAAACTGGGAACCTTTCTCCTGGCCATACATTTTCATTTTGCTGCCGCCTTCATCTACCGTTTTGTATGGCTTATAAATAGAGAACTTCTGGCCTTGGTAAACTCTTTGGGGAAGAACCGCCAGGGTATCTCCTCCAGAGTTCGTTTACTCCTGAGAGTCTACGAAAAATTTGTGAGTCTTTATGGAGGACTAACAGAGTGCTACGACTATCAGACGTCCCTAATGATGATAGCCTTCCTGGCTGCCAACATCAATGTTTGTTTCTATATGATCTTGTTTAGGATCGGTATGAGCAATATGCTGTTCATGTTTCCTTAGGCACTGGTCAACAATTTTTTCGATTTTTGGCTGACTATTGCAATTTGTAATTTGGTCGAATGCACTGGAAGAAACGCTTCCTGAAGTTATTTAATAATATTAAGAATATGGATAAAGAGCTCGAAAGAAGTGTGAGTTTGGGAACTAACCTAAAAAACCAACTATAAAATTTATAAATTATCTTGCAGATCTCTGAATTTTCCTTATATTGCAGCCATTGGAGATTGAAATTCCCTCACTGTGGGTTATTCCACCTTAATCGGGAGATGGGTTTCCAAATGCTGGTCACAAGCGTTTTGTACTTGCTTTTCCTGGTGCAATTTGACTTTATGAACTTGTGATTCCCCAGGCTTTCAATTAGTCGGGATTTCCCTTCAAAGCTGTCACTTAGTTTGTCAGACAGACATGAGATGCAATATTAAGCAGGTGACATCATGGCAATAAAGCCTGAATCACTTTCCCTACAAGTTGTTGATGTCGAGTGAACCAAGTGAATGACTTGCAGTTGGGAAATGTGAGGGAAATCGGAACAGGGCCGCAGGGCATAAGCTGCAGCAATAAAAGCCAAACTCCTTTGCCATTCTCTCTGTCTTAAACGAGGCTATGCAAAAAGCCAAAAGTAAAGCCCACAGAAAATCACACAAGTGAAAAGCGTCTGGAAAATGGAGTGGCTGTAAAAAGAAGTGCAATTAAGGCCAGCAAATGAACGGGTTTTGTCCTTTGCAGCTGGCTAAAAATGCAGGGATTCCCCTATTACTATTCTCTACAAACAATGGAGCTTGCTTTCAGGAGCAGTTTGGGAGACTACTAACTTTTGTTCACCCTCATATTTATGTAGAATAATAGGGCTATTGGGGGGTGCCACACAAAACACTAGGGTTTGAAATCACTTAAATGCCATTTAGGTATCTAAAAGTATGCATCACTATATTTTAAGCTCAGAAGGATGACTATACTTTAATTACTGCATACTTTTAGACACCTAAAAATAAATTAAAAAATGATTGCAAACCAAAGATAAGGCAATTTATATTCCGTATTTACGGCATACTTTTAGACACCTATAATAAAATTAAAAAGAGATTGAAACACCCAAAATAATTCAATTTGGTTGGAGTATTTTAAATAAAATTTTTCTAAAATGTATAAATAAAATAAAAATTCAATTTTAATGCCATTAAAGCTAAGATGACTTCTGACTTACATGGTTTATTAAACTTATCTTGGCAAGCATCTGAACTTGATTTATGCCTGTACTACCACACATTTTATCTATTATTCGTTTGTTCAGATATCGGCAACATTTAGGCCAGAAAACTACAACTGACAGGCAACAATTAGGCCGACAATGTGGGGCTGGGGAAAAAGTCAGACAAAGGATGCCCACACACTGGGGCCTTCGTCCTTGGCATCCTCGGCATCCTTGGCTGTCAGGAGCAGATACAGGCCTCCGGTCCTTTTTCGTCCGCGCCGAGGGAGAGCCCCATTATCTTCGATTATCGAGAGCACAAAGCCAGCAGCGATAACAGGGCCCACAGCAGCCACACTCGACACAATCGCGCAAATTGATTTTTATTATCCTGTGCCGGGGACTCCCCTCCTTCAGCACGGCATCCTCGAGCTTCTGGCAAATTTCCTGCTCATCTGCACGTTGGCCAAACAAATATAAACTCGAGTGTACACAAGCATTTGATTTATTGCCCTCGCCCAGGACATCCGCCAATTGTTTGGGCCACGTGGCGGCCCCCGGATCCTTGGGATCCTTTGTTTACACAATAAAATTCCAGCAGTGAAGTCAGCATTAGGTCAACATGCTTGCCATTGGGGCGACTCGTCAACGTTTACGGATAATTCGATTCGCTCATCTCGATTTGTGCCAGCTTTCAATATATTTTTATTAAAACGACAGCATCTGGTTATCGCCACTGCCTGTGCTGAGTGAAGCAAATTTTCACCATTTTCACGGAGGCAGAAAAATTCATAAAAATATTTCCGTTTTATGATGATTCGCCCTGTCAGCAGAAATAGGCTCAAAATGGATTTCCTTTATAGTGATAGGTTCGGTTATCTCGCCCTTATTTTTGTCTCCATTATGATATCATATTGTTTATGGTACTGGTTTTTATGTACTGCAATAACACAAAGAGTCGGAAATGGAAACATTGGTCCAAATAAAAAAAAATCCTTTTAAATTCCTTGTAAATTACTCAATTTCTTAGCTAAGTATTTATTATAACTATAGGGCTAATCAATTAAATTTCAAAATAATTCAAAGTTCCCATTCGTCTTTCTGTCAGCTTCTTCTGCTGTTTCCATTATCATTCCGGACTCCGTTCTCTCTCTTTTAATTAAAGTTTTGCCAAACAAAATGTTCTATAGCTACAATATTTAGTCAGACTTTCCACTAATTGCCCGGCTTTTCTCGGCTTCCTTCCATCGCATTTTCCTCCTTCCGCTAGTTTCATTTTAGCTGGAGACACAAATCGGCTTTGCTCGTCGCTGAATTGTTGTTTAAACTGCCAGCAACTTGCAGCAAATTGGCAATTATTTAATTTCGCAAACTTCTCTAAGCCAAAGTTTCGGCGAGAGCTGCTCCCCATCGATCGGCTTAAATAAATTGAGGGCTGGAGGCCAAAATTATAACGCATTGGCAAACTAATTAAGGCAGCCGACTCGAATCAATGGAACAATTGGCGGGTATTTATCGTAATTAGGAAAAGGGCTGAGGGTTGCCCCTTCATTAACTGCTTCCCTTGAAGTTCAAAGTCCCCTTCGGTTAACTCCCCACACACTCTATCAAATACATTCCCCAATTTGCGGCTGCTGGAAAACATATAAATTTAAATTAAAAATCTGCTGATAAACTTTGACCTTTCATTTTCAGCCTTCGGCAATCCTTTTGGGCCATTGAACGTCCTTTACCTCAGAGAAATGGAAAAAAAGTTTCGCCTTTCCCTAATTACAATAAATGGTCAGTCAGCTCAATTTCGTGGAAAGCCTGGCGGCAAATTTTAATTAATTTACTGAACAAGTTATAAATTGAGGTGAACTTGATGGCAGAACAGTGTAAAGGGTTGAAGGCAATTTTTATCTGGCTTAATAAAAGATGCGGAGTCCCTTTTACAAGCATGCTTTTTTGTAATATGCCTAAAGGTATTCAATAATTTTACGCCTGATACTTAGTCATTTGGATAATTTGAAAGCTATTACACACAATTTAATGTAGGTGCGCAATAAAATATATGTTCCTTACCCCTAGTGATTTTTATGTTCTCATAAAATAATGGCTGAACATATAAATATTCCGCCAGACAAAAACAGAATAAGAGCGGAAATTATCGACGAAATTTACGAGGCAGGCGATGGAACATTTTGGCGAACTAATGTGTCCATCAGGATTTTTATGGTGTAAACAAAGCAATGAACAATTTGCGCGCATTCCGGATAAAGCCAATAAATCAAATATATTGGCCAATGCGAAAGGGAGGAAATGTGGCCCGAAACTTTTTGCTGAGCCAAGTTGAATGGATATGGGAATCGGGTAAGTGGCCAAGGGAGAAAGTAGGGGCCAAGGACTCGGGATAATAAAAATCAATTTACGCACTTTTGCTGTGAGCGACGTGTCCTTTGTAGTTGTTTTTATAGCTGCTGCCCTGCTCCTGTCGATGCTGTGGATGTCCCCCCCCGGCATTGTCTTCCTCATCCTGACTTCTAATCGAGGCTAATGGCGGTGATTCCAGGGCTTAGAGTGGGGGGCAGTGGTGGGTGGATGGTCTTGGCCTGGCCTTGACAGCGGTTGGCCCCTGACAATAAGTGGCTAAGGGTCAGATTATCCGCAGCCTCAAGTGTTGATTTTTTAACAGGATTTCATCCCGGCCCTCAGCACTGTAATAGAAGCTTTACACAGGGACTTAATTTCACTCTACACTGATAGAAAAAGCACAGTAAATTCAATTTTTAACTTAACAATTTTATTTATTTAAAAGATGATTTTAATAAGAAATGTATTTTCATTTTATGACAATAAATATTTTAAGTAAATTTGACGAACATTGAATTGAATGCTTTCTAACTTGATTTAAGTACTATTAATTTAAATCGTGCATTTCTCTGGTCTAATTAAAATATTTACTAAGAAGTTATGAATTCAATGTGCAGATATTTACTTTTGCTATTGGTTTTTTATCAGTGTAGATAGGTTGTGTAGATAGTGTAGATAAGGTTACCTAAGCTTTTTGTGTATTTTTATGATGTTTTATAAACTTAAAGCTAGCATGGGAAGTTAATAGGAATTTTAAGAAGTGCTCTAATTTAAAAGATTAACCCCTTCTGCTTAAAACAAGAAATACACGCATTTATTTCAATGGAAACCCGCAACAAAAGCCAAACGCAGAGCACAATAAATCAGGAAAAACAAGCAGCCAGTGAGTACGGAAAGTGCGGAAACAGCTGGAAAATCGCAGTCAGGGAAATTAGCAGAGCACACCATGTGAATCACACAAGAGGCGAACAAAGAAAATGCACCAAAGCTGCTTTCGGCTTTTCTCTGTTTTCACTGCAGCCATTGTTCGCCGGAAAATCCAGCTGCATTCTTAGCCAGCCAAAAAATACAAAAACCCGTTCATTTGTTGGCCTTAATTGCGCCGCTTTTCACAGCTACTCCATTTCTCCGAATCCTTTTGGCTTTTGCATGGCACATTTCTCCCTTTATTGCTGCATTTTTTTCCTGCTGATGTCCTGCGGCCTGATGTTCCGTTCCCCCAGTTGAAAAGTCAACAAGGCTTTCACTTAGACACGTCTTCGTGTAAGCTCGGGGACACATCCCACTTGTTCTGGCATCCCCCTTTCAAAATCCCCCGACTTCTTGAGCCGTCACTTGTTAGTCCTTCGGGCTCCCCCCTTTCGAGAACCCTCGACTCCAGACGACACAAAGAAGTGCGAACCAATTAGAGGACACTTCCAGAGGCGCTTTTAATATGCTTTCTTCACAGGTTCCAAAAATCAAACTGAAGAAGGAACAGCAGGTACAGGAAACTGGTGATGGCCATGCGAAAACCCATCTCGTAGTTTACGTAGAACAGGCCACAATGGTGGAATCTCAGCCTGCGATGGCTGCAGAATAAGGCAAAGTCGGAGATCTATGGAATATACCTATTTACATATGTAAAATATTATTAAAAAGAAGGCTAAACTTACACTTCTCTCAAGTTTTTTATCCAGATGTTCGATATTATTGAATAACTTTAGAATGCTGGATGTTTGCCTTCCTGTTCTCTCCGCCAAATCACAGACTTCAATGTTGAGCCAAAAATCGAAAATATTAGTAACCACTGCTTGTAGAAATATGACTACATTAAAATCCAGCCCATTATTCAGGCTGATAGTGTAGATAATGAAGAAATAAATGGCTAAAATGTTGGCAATCAGAAAAGTGGCCATTACCAGAACCATTTGGTAATCATAGATGGAGGCCAACCGATTGCTGAGTTCCAAAAGATGATGGTACAAATTGAGCAGATTGTCTATCCTTTCAGACTCCACAGTTTCTCCGTTAGCAAGTTGGTTTACCAGTCTGAGAAGTTCCCTATTTACAGTCCACACATATCGGTAGATGAAAACCACTGCCAGATGAAATTGAGAGGCTGCCAGAAGGACTGCCGTCATCATGAAGCACAAACTGGTTAGTCCAATGAAAAACTGGATACTAAAATTCGGTGACATTCCCAGTTCCAAAACCAGCATCGATATAAGTTCCAAAACCACAGAGGCACCTTTGTACAGGACAAACCCATCGAAGCTGCGGCATTCCTCTGAAGAATAATGGCGAAAGTGGCGATATTGTAGATCCTGCAGTTCGTTCAGGATCTTTTCTATATGCCCACTCTTCCAGAATCCTCTTAGCAGCATCATGGACACCATCGAGAGGCACTGAAGGTCGTGGATGCCGTTAATCTGCTCGGCCAGTGCGTTCCTGTGGAACACCTCCATTTTCATCGGCGTCTCACTCTCCGTGTCATTTGTGACCACCAGCAGAATAAATCCGGCATTCAGGACAAGGCCATACGCAATTAACCACTTGGAACGATGCAATCTCCTCGTCCAGCTGTCGTAGGTGAAGGGAAACACGCCCAGGATCCATGAGCCATACAGGACGCCCTTCAATGTGAGGCCCGTCAACTTCTGGCGGAAGCCACTTCCGCTGGGGCGGAACATTCCGGCCGGAGAATCAACCTCGAATGGTCAGGAGTGTAATCCGCCGACGAGTGCCAGCTGCGATAAGGCTGGTTGGATGTAAAAATGTTTTCCGGCTTTAGTGTGGGAAATGCTGATGAAGGGATTACATGTACTGACCAACGGGCAGTACGCCTCGCCTGCACTGGAAAAAATCAACGAAACCAGTAAAACCATTTAATATTTTATAAGATAAGTAAATTATACTGTTGGGAAATACATATGATCAGTTAAAAAATTTTTAAATAGATACTTTTAAATATTCTTCCTTTTCATTATTATATTTACATTTCTTTTTTTTTCCCCAGAAATTGACGAGGTGTTTTCTGTGCATAACCTTGCCTTTCCTTAACCAGTGTACAGGCTTTTTATAGGCCAAACGAGCTCTTTGTGCTCATAATGCGAGCAACATTTGCCGCGATTAAATCATTTAATTAATTGGATGGACATGGAGTTGAAGTTCAGCTGAAGTTTTCCGCCCCCAATTTCCCCCCACTTATATAGTTGAATCATTTCTGTTGGCAGGAGGCTCGTGAAAAATTATTTCGAGAGGCCAAAAGGAAACCTGAAAACCAACTCGAGAGGAGCCCATCATTGCAATTCATCTGAAATCTGTGAAAAGCTTCGAGTGCGATAATATCCCCGGCATATTTCACTTCATATCTGGAGAGTTCTCCTGGAGATGGAAGAGGAGTACGAGTGTTTGAGTTGTGGGCTGAAATCCTCTCGAGAGGCCTGCTCGCACTGCTCCGGAAAATTGCCGAAGTTGTGCAAATGAAATTTCATTCAATTAGTGGGGCAGACGACAAGTTTGATGCCTGTATGAGCAGCTCAAATTGGAGTGGAGAATCCGAGAAAAGTGTGCGAATAATGGTTGATGTCCAGTCAGGCGTTTAAGTCATTGGGCCCAAATCGATGCTTGGACCTCAGATAAATTGGGCCTGATTCGTGTCAATAACTGAGTTATTTATTTCGAAGTGGCAGCCACCGTTTGGACACATTCCTCCCCAGAAACGCCAGTTTTTTTTAACTTTTCTCCATTGGCCGCAACTAACTTTCGAATGGTTAAACTTGTTTTCCCGATGCGACTGCAGGTTTTGACACTGTTGCAAAGTTAACGCTTTTCCAACTACCTTTCACTTTGGCAGTTATGTTAGCTGGAAAACTTTTAGCAGCTGTCACCTGAACTTCCATTATTTTCCCTTTTCATTACGGGTGTTTTTTGGCACTTTTTAAAGTTTGTTTCAGGCAGAATGCAAGTGACAATAGAGAAGTTTCACCCCTGGCCATTTTATAAGCTGATAAGAGTGCTTATTGCGAGTAATCCGAGAAGATGACTGAGTCCAAAATTAATCCCAGAGCAATCACATTTTAATTAATTGGAAAGCACATTTCCAACCACGTTACTTGTAAATGTTCAAGCATATTCATTCCATTATCAAACGCATTTTCGTAACAATTGAGAGCAGCTGAGCCACCTCGTCGGTTTGTCCTTTGTGGGTCCTTTGAGGACCTTCGCTACACAGCTTGCAATTAGAATTAGTTAGGCATTTCTCGACACAACTCTAGTTTGAATTTTTAATTGCTGACCACAGCAAACAGCCGGGGAGTAAATAGAGGGCAACAATGCCGAAGGACGAGGATCCTTTCAGGTGTTTGGACATCCTGCAGCTCATCCAATTTGCATTGCTAAACGAATTAGCTTTGTTGTCGTAAAGGAGAGCGACTTTAACCATTTGCAGTTCGAGCTTAATTAAACACAAAATGGTCCGCAATTGTGGACTGTCGTTTCCCTTGAATGAACTCCTCATCCTTTCGGATGGCTGTGAAAAACCGCAGAACGATTGCAGTTGGATGAGGAGGCAAGGACATCATTGTAGTGAAGGGTTACTGCAGATCCCCCTCTGAATTCTAGGACAGATACTTGTTTACCCGTCCATGCACCCCCTTTCTTCCGTGCTGACTAAACGCGAAGTTAAAGCATTAAAGGCTTCTGTTATCTTTCTTGGTTCAACTCATGACCTACCCACTCTCCCGGAAATGTGCGTGATTTCATTAAAAATAAGGCGCCAGGGAACAACACCTCCAAAGGCGAAAACGCAAAAAGTTATCCTACGTTACGCATACGCCACGTGAGCCGCCTTCGAGGCAGTCGCCTGCAATTAGGCAACGCCACTCGCATTTTTGGCCAACTGGCATAATTAGAGGCCTAAAGGATTCCCTTTGCCAAGTTCAAACGGAGCTTAAATATATCCCGCCAAAAGGGGCTTTCTAAAGTAAACAGGAAGGAGCAGTTGAAGAATAAACCAGAATGAGTTAATTAGACAAATTACATTAGGAGCGGTTGAGAGAGGATAAAAAGTGGAGGTGACGGGGTAGAATTCCTATTTTAACACGATTTTTTCTTCTATCTTTACCATCCAATTTCCCATTTTTCGTTTGGTTCGACGTTAGCTAAGTGATTCAGAGCTTATTATGCGCCATGACCCTGGAATTTATACATTTATTTGTAATGCCTTAAAACGAAGAGAAACGTTATGAAAATGTCGTTCCTTTAACCTTTTCTTGGGATTATTGGAAATGTTTTCTCCCATTGCAGTCGTGTCTTGTTTGGCCATTATCCTGACTGCCTTTCGTGTCTGCTGATATCCTTCGCCATGTTGTTGTTATCCTTATTTCTCTGATGGGGCAAAGTTTAATGTTTCACTTGGAAAAGGATTCGCGTTGCCTGCGGGAAAACTTTGCTCGCAAGTCGTTAAAATCAAATGGATATTGTCCCGAAGGGGAGAAAGGAATAAAAATCTCAGTTCCGAGAGTTAGGTATGCAAACTAAGGACTTTCACCCTCCCTCTATTCTCCATAACCGCCAGTTAACTTCTCATGATTTCAAGGCGATCAAATCTCATTTCGAATGCAATCGGTGCACCAATTTAGCACATCAAAGGAAAACAAACAGCCACGCCCACCCTGCAAATGAAGTGCAAAAATGGTGGAAAATATTTGCACTACAAAGTAGCAGGAGAAAAACAAACGAAAGCGGAAAAATATTTTCACAGTTGCAAATGTTCGCACTGCGATAAGATGAAAACGCAGAAAAAGAGTTTAAAATCGGGAAAAAATGGTGGGTAAATATTTATGAAATATTTTCGCAGAGTCTGCAAATCAAATCAAATTGCTGAGGGAAAATGCCGCGATTTTCAGGGAAAACGGAGGGCGAACTTTTGCAGTTGTTTACTCGTCAAAGGTCTGGAGGGGAATCCCGGCAGATGTTTACCTTTTATTTTGCTTATCTAATAAAGTGCAATCTTTGGGCAGACAATGCAATTTGCCATCGAATTTGTGTCCTTCGATAAACTCTTGTGAGCTTGTGTGGGAAACTGCAGGAAAAGCTAGCCGTCCACCTTGGATGACTCTCACAAAGGAGCAAAGTGTTGGGAGAGCGGGGAAATTAGCTTTGCAGTGAAATAAATTGCAAGTTTCAAGAAATTGAAAATTTATTGGCACACAAAAAGTTGGTGCTATGGGATTTCTTTTCTACATACATTATATTTCTTAAGTTCTTCCGAGGGATCCTTGGCGACAGAGAAAAAGAGAGCAGCGATTGATGATCCTGGCTGTCAGGATACAAAGTGACAACATTTTGCATCGCAATCGGAGGAAGAAACTTATCCCACTGTTCCCTTTCCTATGAGGGACATTAAAAATTAGTTTTTCCGTTTACTTGGGGCTGAAATTTCACAATGTTTTCCTTTTCCCTTCGCTCGTTTTTCATGCTTTCTTTGCAGCGCCACAAAGTATGCAACACATGCAGCTGAAGTTTCGCGGAAAGTTTTCTTTTCCCTTCTTTTCCTTCCCCTTACCATCTTTCGTAATAAGTTACGCTTAGCATTTTCCGTTTTCCCTTCCCGCTAAGTGCATTTTTCACCTTTTATCATTATTTCTTGGCTCATTTTCCGAGCTTTCCCCCAGAAGAAGTTTCCCGACTCCAGTCGAGGGGATGATGATTGCTTTGGTCTATGCAAAGTGTCTCAATTTGGGTTCATGTATCCATTAGATACTCCCTACACTCGTGTATTCCTCAGATGCGCATAAAGTATTTTGCAGATAATAAAAATTGGCAAACGGCGCAGAATTTATGCGCTGTGAAAGTCGTAAATTTTCAATGTGCCCGTGATAAAAATCAGCATTGAAAATGCAGCGTCGAAATAGAAATCTTCAGCCTGTTGTTGTTTTTCTGTGAAAGAGTTCACATGGCGACGAAATTGGTGAGTTCAATAAATAGATCATAAATATTTATGGCGAATTATTTTATACATTTGGTTCATACCAATCCTCTGGTTGATCATGATTAAATGATTCTAGGCAGATATAAAATATTTTATTAGAAGTGGAATGTAAAACTAAATTCCCTAGAGCCATTCCCTACATCCATTTTCATTACTAAACTTTCTTTAATTTCCGGTGCAATAAATTTCGAAGAAAATTCATTCCACTCTTGGTGGATATTGCTTAAGATAAACAGAAATCGAAGCTTTATCCCCTCTTTTCGAATATAATTTAAAGACAATTAAAAGGCGACAGGATGGGGACCAAAAATGCGTAAAAGTGAAGGAGAAAAGTCAGAGTGAGCTGGAGCATAAAATCAACTACGAAAAAGATAAATAAATTAAAAGAAAATAAAATAAAATAGGGGAGGCTGGGAAATGGGAGGCGATGAAATCGATGCGAAGGTCATTCCGGGTCAGCGATAAAAATTCCAGCGAAGTTTTCCCCAAGAGAGGAAGGGAAATCGGAATTAATTGCGGAGAAATTTAATTTTACGACGGAGAATTTCATCGTTTTCCTTGCGGGACTCTTAAAGAGGAATAAAATTGGGAAATTGGGAACGCCATGAAACTGGAAATGAATTGTAGGTGATTTTTATTGGGCCTCGAACTAAGAGCCATGAAAATGTGCTTTTCAGGTCTTCCGAATTTTGTTTTTCAACAAAGGGTGTAAAAACTGCAACAAAGCAGCAAAGTACGCACAATTTCCCTGATTTTTCCAGCATAAAAATTAACAATGAAAATGTTTGCATGTTTAACTGCGCCGTAAATTATTTGGGAGTGTGTTTTTTGGTAAAAGTGGAGCTCTGATTTTGTTCCGCCTACTTTCATTGTTTCAGTGGAGGGAATTCCAAAGGTATGGGAAAAGGGGATGGGGAGCAGGGGTCAAGGGGCGTTACGAGTGTGCTCTGAAAATATTTGAACAATTAAGTTCTGTTTTTTTCTGTCCTCCGGCGGAAATTCGTGTGGGCATGTTTTTCATTTGCAAGTGCCACCCGTAAACACAGCAACAGAGGGAAAATAATAATTTTATGTGTGCTTTTAAAGCGTGCAGGAAATTACCCATTATGTTTTTAGTAAGTGAGGGATATATTTGGAGAAAGGAAAAACAAGCAAAATAAATACAAAGTCCCTGATAAAAAACCATCAGTTTTAATGCAACTTTGGTCTAAATCTTTGGAAAACTGAAATAAGTTTCCCCACATATAAAATCGGTAACTTTTCAAGCCCTTGTGGATGATTTTCAAACTGGCATTTTCATCTCCATTTTCCATGCACCGTTGGGCTTTCCAGCTCGCAGTTTTCCTCCATTCAGAAGTCCTAATGTCCCTATCTACTCAGCTATAGCAATTCGTGTGTGTGTCGGAGGTTGTGTCTCAGTGTGAGTATGTGCTGACATCAAGTTCATAAAAATATCTGCCATAATTGCAGCTAAGTCAGCAAATGTTGACTGCTGTCCTGTCACTCGTCTCTTTCACCACCTCTATTCCCGTCTCTTTCCCATGCCAGTTGTGGTCCTTTTCTTGTTTTCTTGCTCTTGTCTAGCCGCATTTTCCTTTCTGTTGCGTTTCCCTTTGGCTAAATATGAAATGAAAGGATTCAGGAAGGCACAGGATGTGAAGTTGGAGGGGGATATATGTGATATAAGGAAGGAGCAGGGAGAGATCCTGAAAGCGAGCACTTAGTTTTATGCTCGCACATTCAGAGTTGCTCAATGTGGCGAGAATAGAAATGAGGCTGTGGAAAACTAACCATATAGGGGAATCCTTTCATATATAAGGAACTTCAATAGAAACTTCTTGGACTGGAAGTTTCTAAATGGTATTCGATCGCTAAGGATTCCAAAATCGACTATTCATATAATCCCGTTTCGACCTACTTTCAATTAGGTGGCAACTAGTTGCCCAGAAATGCAAATCCAAATGGGAGGCAATAAAAGTCACTCGCCAGTTGTAAACAACACAAATGCAAGCATCTAGTGTCCTTAGTCCTTCCCCATTTGTAATCCCCTTTCATCGTCCACATTTTGAGTTTTTTACTTTCTTTAAGCCAACTGAAGGAAGAGTTGACAGAGAAAAACACGAACTTTCCGCTCTTCATTTTCAACATTTTCCCCCTTTTTTTGTGGGTTTTTATTAAGCGTCATCAAAGTGGGCGGAGCGAGAACTGTGGGCGTGGCTGATTGCAGTTACCACTGAAGAAGGGAAAAAGTCCGAGGAAAAAGGATTTAAATATCCTTTAACTTTGTTGCATTTCCTTTTCGACAAGCAACACTTTCTTTGTTTTTGCAACAAATTGCGGCAGTTTTCCATGTTCTTTCATTCGGTATGCTTGCCTTTTGCCCTTTTCCCTCCGCTTTTCTCCGCCTCATTTGGCAGATTTCAAAATGCTTTTCCTGGGAAAAGTTTGCACTTTAAGCACATATACTTGAGAGTCCCTTGAAAAAAATGATATTGATAATTGACAGGTTAATTCCCAACTTTCCGTTTATCGGCTTCAATGGAGCGCAACATTTGATTATTCAGATTTCCCTCGTTAACTTTGTTTACATTTTCCAGCGAATTTCATTGCATTCTGCTTTGCGTTTGATTGGCATAAAAGCTTTTGGAATGTGTTCCATTTGATTGGCTCATTAGCAATTAATTGTGTTTCTTTTGCATTATATGCATAGTTTTTACTGCATTTGATCCTGTCTTTTTGATATTTTCCGTTGAAAGTGATAAAATTTTTGTATTTTCAGTTAAAGTTTGCCATTATTCACTGAACGGATGATGTCCTTTGCACTTTCCATCCTCCTATTTCCGTTTACTACTCATCCAACTCCCACTTCCTGGCTTTCGTTGTCTGTTATCTAAGCATCCGCTTTCGGTTAGTTTCCCATTCCATTTCAGTTCCATTTCCACAGATCCCCAACGAGAGTGTTTATCATTAGTTCACATGACTTGCCATCCCGAGTTTCCACCAGAAACTCCATTCCGGATTCCCTTCATTTGCGTAGTCACACAAAATTAATTAGAAACCTCTTCACACATAAACAAGTGAAAACTGAGACTGGAACGGAATTTAACTCCTCAGTCTGATTACGAAGAAAACTGAGAACGGATTACTATTACTCATACGCCACCGCCTTTATTTAATTTAGTTTTGAAGTAATCGATCTGCAGGTGGTCCTCCAATTTCCATATGCCCTTAACCTTAATTTGCTTAGCTTCATCGTCTTTCTCAGCCATTAACTTGATTTATTCCGAAAATCATGTAGAATGGAAATTCTTCAATTTAAGATGACACAATTTAAAAGAGGTTGGGGCACTTTTTGATTTGTTGAGGTCACCAAACTAAAAATAAATCCAAAAGTTAAAATGTCCAGAAATTTTCCAGACAATGAAAATAGAGCAGAGTTATTAACTCTTTTCCATCCTTTTCATTTTCTTCCACGTAACTGCCCCAGCAGTTGTCCTTTGAAAAGTTTTCAACTTGCGCTGAAATTGCATTTAATTAACATTCAGCCACAATTTATGGAGGGAAACCCTTGCCATAGGGATAATTTCATTGCAACAGTTGGTCCTCTGGGGCTTTCCTCATTTTAAATTTTTTTCCCCTTTATTCTTTCACCCTGAGTAAATCGAAACTTTTATTTCTTCATTACGGCAGTTCAGATCGATTCAGGAATATTCTTCCTGTTTTCCTTCACGGATGACATTTCACTTTACATTTCCTCACTCTCCTCCACTTAAATTTCCTTCATTTCTGGTGACGTGTTTTCGGTTTATTTTGTTTCCTCTTTTAATTGAACGAAGAGAAGATTTTAACGAATTTATCGATGGCAGGATGGCATCTCCCAGAATCCAGGATCCGGCGCCCCTTTCGGCAAAGAGGGCATGGTCGGTTGCCTTGTAACATATTTTATGCATGCCTCAATGGGCGTTCACTGAACAATGTGGGAAGGAATCGGGATAAATGGCAGATGTCTCTATCGTAGTTCCTGTGTTGTTGGGCATGAAGTACCTCACTTGAGAAATGGAGAAAGGGAAGAGTAGAGATACGAAAGCAAATGGGGACTCCTTCGAGTTGGTCGCCCTCTTCTCAGTTGTCTCCATGTTCGGAGGATATTAACCACCTGGAACATAAACAGCGGTAGCAAGTGCATCTCCCTCACCTTCAGAGACTCCCTTCATCTTCATCCATCCATAAATCATGCAACACCTTCGACTTCGACCCATTTCCGAGTGTTCATCTGTCGCCCAATCGAGAATGGAAACAGAGGACGTGACTCAGGTGCAACTTGACTTCCCCCTAACCTCCGGTTAACCTCTCTGCTCCCCGACAACTGAGATATTCGTGTTCTCCGCAGCATTAGCATCTCAAACAAGGCGAAACATTCAAATTGATGTGACCCCAGGATGGGAAGGAAGCCAAGGGGCAAGGAGGTGTTCATCTCCATTTAAGCGAAGTGTTGAACCTCGACTAGCGATGCATTGGGGTCAGGAAAAGCTCTCTATAACGTGGGAAAAATCCTATTTGCCTGGCAAAACAGCGTCTCAAGGTGGGTGGAAAACCACAAGAATCTTCCACTTTATTCGAGTGTTTCCATTTGCATTTCTGTGCCAAAAGGAATGCCACACAGTGAAACAAAGTAAGGAAATGGTTTGGAGGAGGGAACAAGACGTTCTGTGGCGAAGTGCTCTTGTTTCAGTGAGAAAGAGGCAAGGAAATGATTCATGCTGTTTCCATTCGAGTTTCTTCGTGTGTAAGTTCAAGGTCAGCAAGTAACCTTGACCGTTTTAAAAGTGAAGGAACCCATTTCTCTAATCTGTGTCCGAGCTCTCGGACTGTGAACTCATTAAAAATTCTGAAAGCGGAACTAAAAGCATTTCCCTAGTCGGATAAAAAAGACAAGTGGGGCAGACGAGTGTGGACAACGCTACGTATGAGTAATGGAATTTAAAGTAGGGTAAGAGCAAAAAAACATTTAGGAGGAGATACTGAAACATGTTGGTGAACAATGAATCTTAGTAAGGATTTCAAGATTTGGTAATGGTCATTGGCCAATTGACACTCGCTTTAGTTTCGACTAAATTACTGGATTTGTTCGAAGAAGTCAGTCAGATGAAATTCGAACAAATGTTAAGCTACATCTAAAAGTAACGCCATTATTCGATTAAGCTTTTCCCAGCTTAAATTCCTATAGGTTTCATTGTCTCACCTCACCCAATCAATTAAAAGTATACTTTAACTCACCTGATCAAGTCTCACTGGCAATCTCTTTTAGCCATCTCAGATTCCATCTCCATTTGGTTGCCTTTCATCGGATGCCTGAAAATGCAAGAAAACACTTGAAAAATGCTTTGTTTGCTGCCTCATCGGAACTTTAGTGAGTAACGTGGAAAAATGCTCTCCAATCAACTGAACTCAGCTGCACGGCCACGCCCCTCCGCCCATATACCTAATCCCCCTTCCACCTTTTTTGGATCCAAAATGCGGGCAATAATGAAAGTGCTGACAATGTGAGCAGAACCGAGGCCCCAAATTGCAACTGCACCTTGTTTTTCCACCCTTTTTCCCCGATTTAAGCCCCTCTTTCGCCGTCCATGGCAGCCGCAACTCGTTGCTGAGGGACGAAGCCAGGAGCAGGACCACAGCCAGAATCAGGAGCAGAGGGAGGGCCAGGGATCCCAGCTGAAGTCTGCGTGAGCGGAATTTTAAACGGGTGCCAGGAACAGAACAGGCAGCATCATCTATCACAAAAGGGTTCCGATGATCAGGGGTTAGGAGGAGAAAAAAGAAGAGAACTGCACTTTGACCTGCATCCGCTCATTAATGTTTGGCTATGTCCGCAGAATTCAGTGCAGTTTCCACCCACGCCAAACCAAACAAATAAATTTGTGGGCATGTCACTAGGACTGGATGGAAATGCGCAACCATCACAAATTGCCAGTGAAAACTTTGTGCCAAGGCCTTCATACCAATTAAGTGTTTGTCGTTAGGGCCAAGTTCGTAATTGGTTTAAAGTGTGTGAAGTGTGGAAAGGGACGGCATTCTGTGACTCCTTTTCAAGTTGAATGCCTGCGGTTTTGTGGGGGGAACCCCCGAAAAGTGTCACCAACAAACACCAACAGATGGGTGAAATAGGCAACCAGAAAGCAATTGACCCAGAAATCCATCTGCCACTCATTCTTTGCATCTTTTCCCCTTTTCCAACCCCAAATCGAAGTGAAAACAGAACGAGAAATCAATAAAAAGGGAGGAGTAAAGGGAGAACCAAAGGACGAAGGATGCTGCCTGTTTTCCTCGTCAACAAATGTTGCCAGACATTGTCAACATGAAGCCAGAACATGCTCTCTTCCTTCGAGATTATCCTTCAGAGAATTCTCTCGAAAAGCTTTCGCTCTCTTCTCCCGTTTTCCGCACTCTGTTGCCATAATTTAGAGACCAACATCCGTTTGAGGGCCTCATTTTGGGGGAGGTCAGTAGTCCTTAGTCCTTACTCCGCAGACAGTCCTCCGTCTTGGTCGAAATTCTTATTATTCATGTCAACGACTCACAGATTTCCAATGGGAGGAGGGTTTCGAGGATATGGGTTTGTCATCCACCCGAATTTAAATTTATTTGGCTTGGAGGTTGGCAAACTTCCTAAATTTGTTTGCCTTGCGAGAGCACCAAACAAAAGTCTCAATTTAAATATCAATTAGAAATGTTTATCTGGGAATAAGAATGAGGATGAGCCAAGCAGATCCTGCCATCAATCAATGTTCGAATCGCCATTAAATATATATGAAGGAGATGCTCGAGTACCATCCTGATTCATGATTGCAGTTCCCTCTTCCGAAAAAAGAGATTCCCTTTAAAGTCTGATGAAGATGGAAGATTGAAGAGTTTTGTCTGAGCTTGGGGAAACTTTTAATTGATTTGTGCGGCAGGAAAACTTTTCCCTCTCCTTTTTTCCATCTGTAGGTCGAATAACACTGCTCAACATTCTGTTAATTTGTTTATCACAGAAAAACAGAGACAAAGGAAAGTAAGATAAATCAACAGATAAGCAGAGGAAAAACTGCACCATTTTCAAACTTATTTCTCCGGGAAATCCGCTTGGCAAACACAGGAAAAACCACCAGGAAAACTGCGCAACAAACAAACCTTTGCGGCTTAGAAATCCACAGAGCAAAGGGAATATTCGATTGAAATATCTCAGCAGCCAAAGGGGATACAAAGAATTTCGCATTAGTTTGTCTAACAACATTTCGATTTATTGGCAAACTTTTCACTGCAAAGGTCTACAATCCAAATTATTTTGTTGGGTTCAGTTTTGTTTGTCTGGGCTCAAACTTTGCTAACTTTTTAATTGTTTTTCAAGTTCTTCAGTCATGTAAATTAATTTGGTAATTGTATTTAATATTTTTGCCCGCCCTTTTCCTTTACAAAAAGTTTGGGCTTGCCACAAAAAATTAGCAACTTTTAGTTTAATTGTTAGCCAAAGTTTTCCATCCTTCACAGAGTTGTAAGTGAATAAATATTTTTTTGTCGGCATAATATTTACAGCATCATGAAACGAAACAGTAAAAGCATTTATCCAGACAATGTTATTTATTTATAGTAAAAGGTACTTATTTATGGTTTCTCTTTTTCTCGACAAGTGGGAGTAGAAAATTAACTGGCACTGGGGAAAATGTGCGAATATGTTTACTTCTAGAATTGTTTGATCATTTTCCTGAATTTATTTTCTTTTCTTTTTATTTTTCCCTAAGCAGCTTAGATCCCAGTTCAGTTTTCTTTTGATTCTGGGTCACTTGTCAAGATTTGTATCGCTTTTTCTTATTTTCCAAGCCAGACAAAAAAGAAAAGGTCTTGGAGACAAGGAAATACTGCAGCTAAGCAGCAAGAAAGAAAAAAAAAAGTTCGCGATAAATGAAAACAAAGTCGCCAGTGAATTTCCTCCACCTTCATTCCGTTTTATTTCTACTTTTTTAAATGGGCTTTACTCCCCTCCGATTTGAGGTCGTGTCACAGTTTTTCCTGGCAACAGATTTGTGGAATTTCCCAAAAAATAAGAAAGGGAAAACATTCCACTTCTGTTTAATTATGAAATGCAAGCAGAGTGAATGAGTGAAAATGCGGGAGGGGCAGCAGTTTTCCATTGTTTGCATTGGCGAGACTTTTCCCCTCTCTTAACAGCTTTCAGTTTGGCCACAATTCTGCCGAGGAAAACTTTCTCGGGTCCTGCAGTGATTTTCCCTTTGCTTTGACATATTGTGGCATGAAAGGGGGCAGGAAAAGGGTGGAAAATAGGCGGGGCACCTGTCAATCCCTTGACTTTATGTCTCGCGTTTTTCCGAGGGAAAGGAAAGCGAAAAGCGGAGACGTAGGACCCATTTAAGGCCTCAGTCAGTGGAGCACCCATCGTAATTGCTTTTGTTTGCTAAGCGTTTGGCTTACAGCGGTGGAAGTGAGACAAGGGAACTAAGCTGGCGAAAGAGAGATAGGGAGATGGGGCCGAAAGAGACAGGGATACCATGCTGAAAGAGAGGGGAATCCCCCGGTTCCCTTTGACTTATTTTCAGCTACCAAATAATTTGAAACCACAAAAAAAGCCACTGAAAAGGAAGCACAAAATTTCCGCCGAGAGGAAAGTAACACATATTAAAACACACAGACTTATTAACACAAAAAGAAAGAGACGGGGGAAGGGGACAGAAAGAGAGAGGGAGATGCCACAAAAAAGTTGTATTAAATTATGGCTCTGTGGCGAAATAAATTTGAAAGAATGAAAATTTAAATAATTCGAGGCACATGTAACGTATGCCGAAAGTGTGTGCTTACAGTGAAAGAATAAAACATAAATAAAATTATTGTTGAAAAGAAAAATCCATCAGTTAGCTTTAACTTGATTTTGAAAAATAAATAAAATGTTTCTAATGGGTGTTTTATGATAGATCAAATGGATTTCATATTTTTTAAACGACTTTACTGTTTTACGAGTGTATTATAATTTTATGTGGGAGGTATTCAAAATATGCTGCTCACTTCAACAGAAATTGTTGCCATTTACACGATACTTGAGCAGCCAGAGAAGCCCTCTCTTTCACTCCCCTACTTCTCATCTCCCATCTCTCTCCAATTCTCTGTGGGTAATTTCTCATCTCTATGAATGTGAGTAAAAACGGAGAATGCTGAATGTCTCTGTGGGCCAACTTTGCTCATCAGTCCGCGTAATTTCGCGGTGCAAGTTTCAAATTGTCAGAGGTCCAGGAATTATGTGGCTCACTTCCACTTCCTCTAGATATCCTCCTCAACTTGAGGAATCCCCAAATATGGAAGAGGAACTGCCTCCGGCCGAAACAATCTGCTCAGGTGGAAAGGGGAGGAGAAACTTATGGGATAAGTTATCATATTCTGGCTTCTTTTGAGACCCAAATTAGTTTTTCCTTTGGTTTCACTCATATTTAAGTAAGCTGTAGTTGGAAGGAAAGTTTTCAAATGAACTTAAGTGAATCCATGGAGGGCTTTCAAGGGTGGAAGTGGGATAATGACCAAAGGTCAGGTGTATAGCCAACTTTATAGTGAGAGGATATGGCAGTTTCATGCATAGTTAGGTCGATTAAATTTGAGAAAACCCTCTGTTATGCCAGAAAGATCTAACCCCACTTAACCATTAATCTGCACTTGTTGAAAATCCCTCACTCATATAAAATAATGCTAGTTTATAGGCTTCCAACTACGATGCTCATTCCTAATTGTTGGAATCACTCCCTTGTTGTTGCACTCATAATCTACTTAACATCTTTTTGGTATTTGCATTCGAATGCTTCCATATCGCATATTAATTTCATGTTTACTCGCATAACCGAATGCCCCATGTTCCACCTCCTTTGACCCACTTTGCTGGCCAAGATTTGCCTTCGACTCCTTCTCTTGATGGGCCCGTAAATATTGTAAATTATTTTGGCCAAAAGCCAGCAAACTGGATTTGGAATTCAGAAACGAATTAAATTGGCAAGCTCGATGGTTCCTCGACCTTTTCTCCCTTTTCTAAAGGACATTCTCAGCATTTTGCCTTCTTTTAATTTCGTTGAAATGTCGCGTTCATCTCAATTCTCCTCTCCTTTCCCTCGGGGAAGAATGGCCCGTAATAAAGTCGCCTCAGTCTGGAGAAAGGCCTTTGAAAGATGGAGGAGGCCTAGAGGGGGCGTGGTCCTGGCATTTCTCATCCGCCATGCAAAATTTGTAGTTTGGTCTGGGTTTCGCTTCTTTTATCTGTTTTTTCGTTTTTGGCCCCAAAATGGTTTACGGCTACGTGAGAAGAGAATTCGGGAAAAGCCAACATGTGTGTCTCCGTCTCCTTCCCTCTGCTATCCCCATCTCTTTCTTACCCTTAGCATATTGACAGTGGGATTGGGAAATACGCATGCAAAATACGAAAGCGACACAAAATATTCACTTGGCGAATTGACTTGAGAACATTTTCCCTCCTCCCCTCCCCTCTTTTATCCCTCTCACGATTTCCCCGCTTGTGTTTGTTGAAGTTTTCCCGACTCCTTTGTTTTCCCAGCGAAGGATTGGGGGAAATCGAGAGGAAGGAAAATATATGGCATTGGGTCACGTGCGAATTCATCGATGAGGATGATGATGATTGAGGGGATGATGTATACGGCGGGCATCCTTGGAATTCCTAAGAATTCGTGGACTGCCCCAAGACAATAATTCAAGACTTGAAAGGAAAACCAATGATAAAATTGATCTATTGATGGGGATACAATTTAAATCCCTTGTACAAGGAAATGTGTTTTGAGATTCCCGTACCAAACCAAATAAATGGTTATTAAAGAGACTCTTTCTTATCCGATTGTTAAATTCTTCATCTGTTCAATTCGTTTATCCCACAAAATTCAAATTCGATTGATAAACAAACACAAGCCCCAAGCAAATTGAAAAAGCGGCTAAGAGAATCGTGATAGAATATTGTTTGAATCGCATTGGTAAGGCATCCGAAAAAACTAGTTGAAAAGTTGCCAAATATGCCAAAATGAAACTCAAGCCGTGTCGGGCAAATCGATCAAAATAAATTGAAAGACCTGGGGCCAAAAATTCGCTTCGCTTTCATTTATTTTCATCAATAAACATTTCTCACACGAATCACTATTATCTAAAACGTAACTATGAAATTTAAGCTGTCATTTCTATTGTCCAATCTGACAGTTTCAATTGTCATTGCCCAATGCCACGCCCCCATCCGCATCACCGCCCACATTGTGTGTCCGTATAATTTGTTGATTAAATAGCTCAGTCGCGGATATCGGGGTAATATTTCATCAGGGAAAACAGGGAAATTCGGTGGAAGAGTGGTTGCTGCAGCAGCTCTAAATTATTTACCGATGACCGCAAATGAAATGTTTCTATTCCCAGAGACCCCGCATTCTTTCCCTGTCCATCTGCATTATTTCTGTTGGTTTTTGGTATTCCGAATTAATTTGAAAATTGTTTTCCATTTGGTAACATACCGGTTGTACTTGTACTCCCCTCTCATTACATCCTGATTTCAACATTGCTGCTCTATTTGCGTTTTGGCTTTTGTCTAATGTTGTGTCTAAACGGGCTCTAATTTATTTTTGGAAGCTTACAAATTATACAACATTAAAGCTTACAAGCCCATAAATATTAGATTATTTTCTAATACTAGTTCAATCATTTTTTAAAACTTTAGTTATATATGAAAACCCATGAATTTTGTGAATAGTGAATAACAATGCAGACTTTGAATAATTTCATTCTCTCTAAGAAGAATTCCAGACATTTAGCCACCTATTTTCACCTAAACTTAGCCTTCCCTGGCATTTAATTTTCGTCTGCTTCCGTTCCATTTAACTTTTGTGCTCTCCCAATTACAAATTCATAGACACAAAAGTTGATTGCTCCACAGACAGAGTTTCCCACCTTTCACACCTGTCCTGCCTTTTTGACTGGCCATGAATAATTCGAGGCTGTCCGCTGACAAATTGTGTGGCTCGTTAAATTTTGGCCACAAAACTCGCTGCGAATTATGCAAATTTCAATGAGACGGACAAAGCGATTCTGAAGATTCGCGAATTCCTCCCAGCAGTCGAAGTTCTGTAAAGCCGTTTTGCTATTTCATATTTGAGAAAAGATATAACTGGCGAAGACAGACATTAATTCTGCTTAAATTGTATCCTTGGCTTCCTGTTATCCTCCACTTGGCCCACATAAATAATTTTTAATGATGTGAAAATGGGTTCGCAGGCACTTTTCCTATAATTAATGTTAACTTCCGGGGAAACGCGGGAGAAAGGGAAGATGAAAAGCTAGAAGGAAACCGCAAAGAAAATTAAAGTGGAAAGGCCAGTGAAAGGTGAGGAGCGATATGTGTTTGGAACCTTTTCCGGAAATGAAAACAGCTTCAGAGGAAATTCCTCCTTCCTCTTCCTCCCACCTTTTAAAATTTTTGTTTTCCCACCTGTTTTTATTTTCCGATTCCCTGACACCAATTCAATCACAGTTTTCACTGCAATACATCCTGCCTTCCTGTGAAATCGCACTTCCCTTCTGGTTCTTAAATTTCTTTGACATTTTCCCATTTTCTTTGGCCCTGCTACTTTTATTTAGAAATAATTTCCGCTGCATTTTCCACAAAGAAAGCAACTAAGTAGAAAGTGATTGTAGGAGAGGTACTAAGAGCAAGGAAAGTAGAAACTCCAAAGAATAAGTGCATTCATTTGTAACCAGAACTCAGGAGAAAATGGTGAGAAGTTTCCTTTGTCCGCGACCAGAATTTAATGCAATGAAATGGCAATTTCCCCGGAATAAATTCGTTGTCGGACCTTGAACTTAAGTTGAGCCCCTCCCTAAATTATCAACTCTCCGAAGTGCGATAATTTCCCAACGAACCCAAACGGGATCAAGTCGGAGTCTCTCCAGATCCACATCCACATCCTCATCCTGTTTCCATTAAGCATCCCCCGAAGAGCAAAAGACCGCAATGCAGTTCGTGTCCGAGTTCCGTTTTTATGGCAGCTGGAAAGGGGGGAAAGTGGGTGGAAAAACAGGGAGTGGTCAAGAGGGGTAGGGAAAATAGGCGGTGGGAAAGCGGAGGTGATGGCACCTGCACATAGGTAAATTTGTCCAGCAGCGAACTAAATTCCAAACGGAAGTGACACTCTAATTGAGAGCAACGAGCCAACTGGGAGGTGTTTTTGGGTGGTGAAAGGAGTGGAGAAAGCGGGTTCCAAAGGGGGAGAAAGTGGAGGGGGTGGAGGAGGATATGTCCACTTGATGCGGACACTGGGAGTAGCACTAAAAAGAGTAAACTCGTTAATTGCTAAGTGCAAAACCATAAAACGTCTGCAAAGAGAAAAAAGGAGAGGAACTCTGAGGTGGGAAAAGGGAAATGGTTCGGGGAAAACTGTTTGGTTTTTGGATAAGGCCAACAATATAACTAGGGGGGAGGGGAAGTGAGAGGTAGAATAATTTATAATGCGGGATTGTAAAGAAGAAACCGAAAATGTCTGCGGATAGTAAAATTAGAAATAAGTTGGACGTAAATGTCTAAAGGGTATGTATGCATCCGGAATCCATAAAGTTTACATGTCCATACTAAAGTACAAAATTAAACTTAAATATTGGGCAATATATACAACTAATTCAATAATATTAATGTGACTTTATTCCAGTATAGCAAACATAATCCCATCGATGGATATCACTTTCCAACTGACTTCCTCTGATTTGCATAGCCCACAATCTCAGTAAATATCAAGGAAATGCCTTCCATCTTTTCCGACGCCAAAGGATGTTCAATGTCAAGCTCACCTCCGCAGGATTCTAGTTCGACAAATCTGTATCCGCATTTTCCCTGGCCTGTCGTCGGTTAAAGGTGAATTTTTCAGCAAACCTAACACAAGATGGAAATGCGTTGCATATTTATGAATAATTCAGCAGGGGAACTCTTCCTCCGGCTTTTTTCCATTTGTTTTAAACAAATTGTCAGAATGTTGCCTGGATGACATTGGCACCACGTGTAAACCACCAGATCCTCATCCTCCACATGTCACAAAGTTTGTCCAAAATTGGCCATTGGAATTTATTCAAGAGGATGCGTTTGTGGTTTAAGAAAGAAAAAGGAAACGGGGGAAAGTATCATCATGCAAATCACTCACTCACATCTTCTTTCTTTTCTCTTTCAGAATTTCCCGCCTTAGAGCTTTCCCAGTGGTCAGCTCGCAGCTTGAAAAACTTCGCCGGCGACAGCTGAAAAAATGAGTTCCATTTCATAATTATCGTGGGAGGTTGCCAAGGTCTTTGGGGAAATTGAAAGCGAGAATGGAAGGTCCTTTTGCACAGCTCAGCTGTGACATTTTTATTAAATTTCCGCCACTCTCCTTCTCTCAGCAGGACATGAGTTTGTAGAAGCTTTAATTAAAGAAGTAATCATGGGGAGTTGGTCCCTAGTAATATATCAAAATCTCCTTCTGCTCCGATTGAAGAGGGTGGAGAATTGATTAATGAATGCGGAACATAAGTCAAAAGGTTGCTTAAATATTAGGATAGGGAAAATAAGGGAGAGTGAAAATTAGAAAGCGGGGAAGTTCACTCTGTTTGCTATGTGCAACCTAAGTTAATCTGGTAAATTCCATACATTTATTAAAATATTTAATAAATTACTTCCCCTGAGCCTCTTATTTTTATCAGCACACATCTCAAAAAGGAATTCGTGCTTCCCCGTTTTTATGATTTGTCTTTCGAAAGTTTATGACTCATCTTGTGAGTTTATTTACAATTTATGGCAGAAAGTAAACCAAAATCCTGTCTCAAGGTTGCCAGAATGGGGAACCCCGTACTAAGAGATTAAAGGGGGCAAAAGGAAATACTTCCCCTGGCCAGATCATTTTGTGGGTTCAACTTTGACTGAATTTTCAATGAGTTCATCAGCAGAGTGCAATCAGTTTGGAAATATTTTTCAATCCCCATAAAGTGAAGGAAAAACGAGGCAAACTGAAACAACAAAATGGCAATTAACCAAACAGAACCACAAAAACAAAGCCAAAAGAAAGCAGAGAGAAATGGCAAGAGAATAAGAAATTAATTAACAATTGAAGCTATGAAAATGCAATAAAAATGGATGAAAGACAGATTGCAGATGCGTTTTTCTTCTCCGTATCTAGTGGCAATGAAAGAAATAAAACAAAAGTCGCAATAAACATCCAGCAGCAATCAAAGAGCACTTTATTGGGGACCAGAATGCTTTCCTACCAACTCGACTGGAAGACATTGGGGATAGGAAATGTTAAGAAAGGATAACACTGCTTAATTTATGATTTTTTAATAGCAACCACTAGCTTGTGGGCGGGGCTAATGGGGCGTGGAGCATCTCGTTGTCCGTTCATGACGCAATTACGGAATCTGGCAAATTTAATTGCTGCTGCAGTGGAAAGGAGACGAGAGGTCCTTGAAGTCAAAGGCAGGAGGAGATTGGAGATTGGAGGTTGGTGGCAACTGCGGCTGTTTACCAGTTGATTATCGTCCTTGTCGGCTGTCTCCGCTGTTTGTCCTCCTCTGCTCCTGTTTGTGACGTGGACGGTTCGTGGTTGTCCTGCTCGGATGTCCTGCGCCGTCCTCTCTTCTCGTGGGTACTGCAGATTGGAAACCATCCATTGTTCGTCAGTTTCTCTTTGGCACAGTGCTTTGGTTTATTCTTGAGTAAGGAAGGAAAACCTACAAGATAACTAAAGTGACGTTAAAATAGCTAAACAGTTTGTGGCTTCTTAATTCCTGATCCTTAATTATTGCAATTAACATATCATAACCATTATAAAATTAAACTGTAGGTAGTCTTTAAAAATGTTAAGTATTCACTATAAGGTTTCCCTACATAAGCTCCTAAATATCTACCTAAGTCCCTCACATTTTCACCTCTCATCTGAACCCAATTTGAATGCAGAGCAAACCCGCATGACATCTCATATATGGTATCCTCATATGAAAGCCTTCAGCCTTTTGCCCCTGATGTTTGCCAATTTGGTCAGAATTGTGCAGCTGACCAAATGAAAATCCCCGAGCTACGCTTTTCCCCTATTTAACCCCCTGGCAATTCCCATAGCCGTGATTTGCAAACACATTAAATATGCCAGTGAGTGTGGAAAGAGGATACCAACTCCCCATAAATTCCAGAACCCATTTCCCCCCTTTGATCCTCATTTGTTTGGTGGGCAGTCAGGGATTAAGGATTCCCCAGGACGAAGGATTAAAAGGGTGGCGAAGGAGCACTCCCATTCATAACTGTTTTAATATTTGCATTTTTGCAGTGAGTGTTGGAATGCCTGGAGCCAAGTTCCATATCGAAGTGAATTTGGGATATCAATAATTTATTCATATGTGAGAGTGCAGGGAAAATGGGAGATAGTGGAACCCCATTGCGCTGCCTTTTCATTAACAACACACCAGTGAGGAGGGACAGCAACTGGGCACGCCCCCAATTTGTGCAGTAGGCGCAATATCCTTCCGGTTTCGAGGTTGGCCAATTGAACCGGAAGTGCAATTCCGGGGGGAAAGGAGAAAGCCATTGAAGAGGGGAAAATTGCGGTTGAGCAGCGATTAAAGCGCCTGAAATGCAATCGGGTGTTAATCCCATGCTCATAATGGGAGATAATTAATTAGAGGAGTGGGTCAATTAAGGAGATGTATCCGCAGTTCGATGTACGCCCCTCAATCCACAGTTAATATTTGCCTTGGCCTACAATGAATATATAAAGCAAACTTTATTCGCTCCTCGAATAGTTTCCATCCCATTTCCCTTTACCATTCGCTCTCGAGGATCTCAAACCTCCAAGCAGGTCAAGTGAAATGCGCTCCATAAACTTTTCTCCTTTCCCAGAACCCCCCACTTTCGCACTTCTTTTTCTCTTAACACACAACACATCAAACAGGGAACACACAAAGGAGCTCCAAGTCAAGAGAAAGTGGAACTTGCGACCCGATTTCTGGGCTTCTTCTACTTGGACACGTTCCGATGCAGATGTATGTGTTTACGGATTTATGCCACACCCCTAGGCCTTCTAAAAATTTATGCAGAATATGCCAGCATTATTGCTATGAAATTTTTTGATAAATGCTGCCAATTAAGGGAAAGCTTGACAGGAAACGGATTTCCCAGGAAACACAGAAAATGGAAAGATATGGAGAGGAGGGTTCACATATCGATTCCGATTCGGATTCAGATTCGGACTGCGGATGATGTTGGTCTGCCATGGGGATTTGGCCTTAAATGCTCCTCATTTATTTTAACACCCAACGAGAGTCGAAAGCCCAAAGCTCAAATGTAATATGAGTACAGTGAGAAAAATACCACAGTGTATGAGTATACTTAATGTGGGTTTATACCTTTTATCGTTTTAAAGAATAAAATTCACAAAAAATATATATAGTAAGCTTATTTTACATAGAACAACGTATATTACATTTTTTAAAGTAGATGAATTTTCTTTCGGTGTATAGTAGGTGTTCTGCTGGATATTTTTTCTTCTTTGAGCCACCGCCTGCGGCGTAAATATCTGATTAGGCTTCAGCCCACAAAAACTCCTCCCCATTTTCCCTAGCAATTTTTCCTATTCTAGGGAACCAAACAAAGGCCACAAGGAAAATGGTGAAAATAATCTTGGGCAACATCTGGAGGAAAAGCGAGGGAAAACAGGAGACGACTGCTCCCTTTACGATTGAGGACAAGGTTAAGCATTCGGCAGTAAAATGGCAACTTATTGTTTGGAATGGCCGGGAAACCAAGGGTAAGGTGATGTTCCTTTGGGAAATTCAGTTGGGAATGGGATCAAACTGCTGTTTTCTGGAAATGTTGAAACATTTGACCAATCACATAGAGATATTCTGGCTATAACCTGGACAATTAGTTGGCTCATTGATAATTGTGGCTTGCTGTTGGGTCAGCAGTGTCTTCTCCAATTTCTCCTTTTAGTTGTGGTCCTTTCAAAGGAACCACTTGACCTGGTCCTGTTTTCAGCATCCTCATGAACTGCTGTGGTTGCTGTGGTTATCCTGGCATACGACTTCCGTTCTGGACACTCCACCTCAGTTCTGCTTCCTGTAATTGTCCTTGTCTGCGTCAGTTATTCTTTGACCTGGTTTGTTGCCTCTTTGTGTGGTTTTCTAATAACTGATGGAAATAATTTGCTCATTTTATGAAAGCATTTTCCACATGTGGTTGACACATCAAAGGGAGACATTTAATTTAGTTAAACGAAGCACAAAATTAAGAAGTTCAATTTTAGAGCGGTTGCAGTCAACTTTTTGGAAAAAGAACTCGTATATATCATCGTTTTTTCATAAAGTTTTAAATTAAAGAGGTGGACTTTAAAATTTTTGATGTCAAAAAGAAGGATTTTCTTATTTCCATCCACGGAAAGTTAATTTTCTTGGAGTGGCATTTATTACTTTTTAATGAGCCATTTTCCTCCCAGAAAATGCCCCACGTGGCTGTCATTAGTTTGCCCCCCAAAAACCTGGCCCACGAGTCAGTAAAACTTGCAACACTTGCACAAACTTTTCAACAACTTCGAAATGAACTCGATAAAATGGCCAAATCATGGTGGAATTCGAGGACATCCTTGGCAAGATTACCGCAGCAGTCATAAAGGCAAATGATGGCTAAATAAAAATGGTAAACTACAGTTGCCAACTCATGCAAACGTCTTGTCCTGTCTGTGTTTAAATTACTTCTCCACTTGGATGGGTGTTGGGAGGCCAGAATGAGCAAGTGCCACATGACCACAGAGTGGGCTTAAAGTCGAGCTGTGGTCCACCCCCTTTCAGGAACTTGAGCTCCAGACCCAGGACAAACTCAAACTTCAGGAAAACTTTGGTTTTTGCTAACATGTTGCGGCTGAGAAAATGTCACCAGCAGGAAAACTTGGAGAAAATGTTAAGCTGCACTAGGCTTAAGTGCTGGACAAAATGGGGAATGTAACGAAGATTTAAATACTATCGTTAAAATTGTTTATAAGTTTGTGCAAAACCCACATTTCTTTTACCATGTTATAACTAGATGTCTGATTTGGTTGAAAAAAAAATGTTTTCATAAAATCATGAATACATGTTATATTACCCAAATCTAACCAAGGATAACTGAAAATCGGATAAAAAAGGGTTTCACATAAAAACATATGTCTAGTGAAAATAATAATGGAGTAAAACATATCATTCATTTTTATTTTATCCCTATATTTATTTAAGTAAGGGGAGTTTTTTTATTCGCTTATTCTTACCAAAACCTTCAAAAAATTGATTTCAATATATAAAATACATCTCAGCAAAAAGAATATAGCAACTCCAATATACCAAATTAAAAATCAATTTTAAAACAACGGCATCATCGAACAGGAAATCCACACAAAACAAACATTTTTTCGTAGATTTCAATAACATTAATCCGTTTTGAATAACCATTTCGGCATTCATAAAATCTCAATTCATTTCGGATATGCAAGTGGAAACACAAAACAAACAAATACGAGCTGCTGATACGTAAATCCTTAGCTATATAAATATAAATTTCCTTTTTTCGTTATTATTTCTCTAGTCGGAAGCTCTGCCAATAATCCTTTGTGCATACTCAAAGCAAACAAAACTAATTTCTTTTTTGTTTTTTAAGCTTTTACTTGCAAGCTGAGATTTTTCCGCTTAGCTGAGAGTGGCGCATAAGCTAAGTCGCTAAATAAATCAGTTTATGCATCTGCAAATGGAGTTTGGAATGCAAATCCTTGTGCCAAGTGAAAAGGATTTTCAAGCAGCAGCTTTGGGCGTGTTTACCCACCCACCCAATTTTCCACCCGTTTCAGACAATTTGAAGCGCTAAAGAGACCGCGGGGAAAGATTAAGACAATTGTCGATCCGCTTCGACGCTTCGAGCCGGAAAACTCTTTTCCCATTTTCCCCATCCGAGACTTTGACATCTCCACTTGCATGCGAAATGAAAATCCTGCTTTTTGCTAATTGGCGGATGGACAAACTTAAGTTTCACCAATGAGATTAGCCGGACTCGGAGTTTTAAGTTGTTTTTAAGTTTCAGAAACTTTCTTTGTCAAGAAGTTTACATTTTTTATACAGCATAAAGTGTTTATAAATAAGTTTTAGGGGGTACAAAATGCTTTGGAAAAAGTGTTTAAAAATATATTGTTGCTTTCTTAATACAAGGAACTGAGAAGAAACATTCTTTAAAATTTAAATCCTGTTGTGAAAGCGCATTTCATCACCACGACTCCCCAATCTAGCCAGGCCATTTGTCTCCGATTTTCCCTCCTCAAAGGATGTCACAATCTTTGCTTTCTTTTCTTGCCTTTGAAAATTTCCAAGGATATGCCAATATTTCCCCAGACTTAGAAGTGCACAACGAATGGCATCGCGTGACAGGATCTTCTTCTTTTGGCCCCCCGGCTGTCGACGCAACTAATCCAATAAGTTCCACTGGCACTATCCTAATGAGCCATTCTATTTGCTTAGCCCCCAGTTGAGTCGAATCCTCTTGATAGTTCCTCCAGCCGAAAGGAGGAGCATCAGAGCATCCACATCCTGTTGCTGGAGGATAAACTTTTCCACGCCGCCTTCCGACGGAGGCAAAAGTTACATTTAATGAACCATCAGGACACACCACTCGAGGCATCCTGCCGATGAAAGGGGAAAAAGAGGGAAAGGGGGAAGACAATCCCCAGAAGTTAACTTGCAATTTTGCATGTCGCGCAATTAGGCAAAAGTTAAATTGCTTGTCATAAATGTAAAATTTGCAACACAAAAATTGACTTAAGTGAGTGTAGGAGCTTCAGCTCGAAATAAATTTAAGCGGCTTTTGAATTTAAATTGCACTCATAAGCGTCGTAACTCCTTGAGCTGTAAAAAGCGCTGAGCCACGCCCCCCCGTCGGCAGCCCACGACCCCCGCCCATAAAGATTATGAAAAGTCGTAAAAGGCCAAAAATATGAATGCGATAGTCGTAGTCTGGAGCTGGTCCCGAAAATGGCTCAAATAAAATAAAACAGCAGACTCATGCAGAAAAGTCAGCGCCGCCAACATTTTGTGACATTTTCCGCTGTCAGCAAGCGGAAAATTTTGGAGTGGCAAAAGGAGGTTTTGATGGGTGGTACACTTAAAAAAATAACTAAAATAAAATTTAAGAAAATTATATAAGCTTAGAAACTAAGCTTTTACCATTATTTCTGAAAAAAACCATTTAAAGATCTTACATGTGAATTGATGTCACAGTCATTCAAATTCGATTTTACATGTAATGTTTTGTTTCATGGAAAATAATAATTGGGCAAAATGATTTTTTTTTAAATATTTTTTTTTAATCTAACTTTTAATTTATTAATATTTTTATACAATGTTTTTAAAGTCCCTTAGAGTTTTTTGATTCTTTTAGTATAACATATCTAAATATACACATACATAAAAACATTTTAAATAAACATACCTTATTTTAACTCGCCAACAAAATTATAACAACATTAAATATGTTGTTTCCCATTATGTTCCATTATTAATTTTAGTTTAAACTTTTTTTAGTGTCCCTCTAGTACTTGCTAAGCTCTGGAGAAAGGCTTAAAATATGCGCCGCTGGCTCAACATTTTGTCATATTTTCCTGCTTAGCCGCTCCAAGAAGCTGGCTTCATTATAGAACAGCTTGAATCCCCCTGCATAAAGTATGAAATTAAAATGCTGGCCAAAAAGGAAAAAGAACGAGTGACAGCAAAAGTTGCAAAGCGTCGACAAAAGTGGAAAATAGAAACCAGCAGAGAGCAACCATTTTTGTTGACTTGTTGGTGGCTCTGGTTTGTTGTATGTTTTAGGGGCTTGTTTTCAGGGGGGTGAGGGGTAATGGGTGTAGGGGGTGTAGGGGCACACACCTGGGTCACACCTGTGTCAGTGCGTTGGTGTTGTGTTAAAGTTGAAACTTAATGTGTACAGCTTGTCCGGGGCATTTTGCAGCCCCAAAGTCATGGTTAGTTGAACTTTTCATTGTTGTCCTGAACAGTGGCTTCGGTGTGGGAATAGTGGGTAGGAACGCCTCAAACTTTAGCAAAAAGAATATTTAATAAGCCATGAATAATAGTAGTTAAGGATGGATAGGCATTACCCACTAGACCATCAACTCTATTCTGTACCAGAAAGGATCCAGGGAAGGTCTTCATTTAAAATAAAATCTTTGGCCTCCACATCTTTAGATTAGAGCAAGAAAATCACAAGGTAGCTAACAGGTTTTAACGCATTTACCATCTAAAAATATAAAAGTTGTATTGAAAAATTCCTTATTCCCATGACCTCTTTTACTGACTGCAATTTAAGTTGACATCCCCGAACTGCACAAGATGCAAATATTATTTCTTTGAGAAAAATAAACTTACGCACCAAATATGCAAGAGACACAAACCAGAGGCGGCAATAAAATACCAAGAGCCAAGCAAAATAAGGAGATACATCAACAAACTCGGACAGTCCTGTTTTTCCAGAATATCAGATGGTTTACAGCTCTTGTTTATTTATGATGGAACCGGAGAACGAAAACCCACCTACCATTTCGGGCACCACTCAAATTAAAGGACCCACAAAAAATGAGATTTTCGAAACAACATTCCCCCGGGCCGGCAGGAAAAGCTTTCACCTGCAATTTAACCAGTTGCACTTGCCATAAAACGAAAATTTCATTAGGCCTACCCAACAAAAAAATAAGAGCTGGCAAAATAATAGAGCACGAGGGTTTCACGACGATTAGGGTTGCCGCCCATTTCACATTCTTCTTTTTTTGTATAGTACTTGCTGGACGAGTATTTTGCAGTAAATTCCGAACCATTTCCATTTTGCACAAAACGTGACTGAGTTTTTCGAACCCCGCCCACCTTTCCGAAAATTCCCGCCCATTGGCTTCCGTTTTTCCGGAGCCTCCGGCAGGTGGAAACTGTAAATAAATTTTATTTTTCAGTTCGCCAGCAAAGTGCATGGAAAGGTCCGGAATCCAGAATACGGAGTACCGGATAGAAAAGTGCGGGCCCGAAGCCTTAAAAATGGAAACTTTATCTGCATTTAGTACATAAATAATCGAGGGCTTCGCTCCGACGATTTTTGTAGCTGAAAAGGCTTTTAGCTGCACTAGGGATGGTAGTGCTAATTTGTTTAGGATTGATGGACATGCATTTTGCATGAATGGGGCTGGCAACCCTGATTAATCGAAATCTCTAAGCAGGCTATAGATTTGCAGTCCGGTGTTTTCACTAGCCGAGAATCGCATTGAAAAGAAGAGTCATTCCGTAAAATCAAGTGGAGCTAAAATGCAGAACTGTGTTAGTTTTACTGAACAGCTTTTGATGCTGGAGGAGCAGTTCAATGGGCAGAACCATCCTTTAAAGACCCCTATTTCTAGCACCCCAAACAAAAATCAGGTAAGTACTATGTATATGTATTGGTTTCTGTTTTTCTATGATGACTTTGCAATTTTCATTTTGCATGAATACTCAAGAATAATTGGTAATGTTCTAAAATCACTCTATGAACTAAGGCATTTATGTTTAAATACCTACTCTACAGTTGTCATTAAATAGTTTTTCTCAAAAAACTTCGTACAATTAAACAAATATTTATGTTTTATTGAATATTTTGTTGTCCGTATTTTTTATTTATAATGACCTGCAAACAATCATTTAATAAAAGTGTTGCCAATTTGTTCTTAAATCAGTGAGTGGTTTTCATTAGGTGAATTTTTTATTGTTGATTAAGTTGGTTTGTGAATACTTCATTAAAGTGATATAATTTGTTTTATTTGTTGATTGCCACAATGAGAAACTCTTTGTTTTTTATACAGGCAGCGGGAAACCAGATGGATGCGTTGAAAAACGCAGAAAAAGCTCCACTATTAAACTCGTCAAATTTTAACAACTTGATTGGATCACCATATAGTAGTGATGACATAACCGATTTTGATGACTTTCTCGACCTAAATCAGCCGCTGCCGAATGTTTCCATACGTGAGCAACTACGTTTGGTTTCGGTGAATCGTGGAAGAAATCTCGGCTGGATGCGCAATAATCATAAGCGTCTAGAAGAAATTTGGCTATCCCAAGAATCTAATGAAATTTTTGGAGAGTGAAACCTTGGCGAAAGGTTTGTATAGTTGAGATTATGTTATGTTATGTTACTGAAAAAAATATTTTAGGAAATTTTCTATAAGGCGTTGATTGATCATGATGCTGATGATTTTCTTGATTTCAACTTACGATTGATATTCTCTTTTGATGTACTTAAACTAAATAAGAAAAATACAATTAACACACGGTGTTTTGATTCTGCGAAAATCATAAAAATCGGACTTTAAATACTAAAGCTTGGTTCTTCAAAAAGATGGCATATATGTACTTAATTTGTACGTATTGTTATCAAACAAAACCCAACTTCGTGTTATCCGGTCGACTAATTGTTAACAGGTGAGTGCAAAGCGTAATTGCAATTTGCGCAGCGTCATTCGGATAATTAAGTGAGTTTTAACTTGTGCACACACAATATGCCCATGTCACATTGGCCATGGCAATTTGAAATGAAAGGCAATGAAGCACTTTAAATGCAAAACTCACAATTTGCCAGACCAGCCAGCCTGCAGAAATCATTTAACAAGCTTGCCAAATTGCCTCACGGAAAATGTTGGAAAAGCTGTGGGGAAATGTATTTCCGCAGCCAAATGTCAGGATGACCAGCTTGTGTCAGGATGCATTGATTTATAGCCAGCCCAGAACTCCAAAGAGGGGGAAATAACATGAATCTTCATTTGTGAATTGCATTTTATATGACTGCTCTGTCTGACATTCAGTCAAGTATTTGTGCGTACCAACATAAACACGGATTTACAGACAGGGTCAAAATAATAGTGACTAAAATTCGTTTTAAAGTTTTATAACAAATAAAATGGGTTCGACATTTTTACAACACTTACAAGTTCTACTTACTAATTCTAAAAGAATTATTAAGAACCAGTCAAAAATTTGAACAATAATTAATTTATTTATTACTATTATTTTATAAGAATACAAATCGTAAAACCAATAAAAACATATTTCTTCTCAGGAAATTGTGTTTCCTCGTATATTTTCCCAAAAATATTAAAAATATTTGTTACATTAATATATAAGAAACAGTTTAAAATTTGAACAATAATTATTATATATAATACTATTAGTTTATAAGAACGCAAATTGTGCAACCACCAAAATAATATCTTAGGAAATTTCTTTTCTTCATATATTTTTCCCAAAAAAAAATTAAAAATATGTACAATATTTTATTTATTACATATTATTTATCAGTTCTATAATCAACCAAATTAAATTCAAATGCAATCCCAAAGTAAATATGTGCTATAATTTTTTATAACTTATTATTTATCAGGACTATAATCAACCAAAGTAAATCTAATATTAACTCAATTTTATTTAACTATATCAGCTTCCTATCCTGTTGACCATGGCTGTGAGTGTGCAACCCCTCATATACATATGTTTCAATTTGTACTGGCATCCTGACTCTTCACTCTGCTCCACAAAAGGGATCCCAATGCCACCTTCAAGCTTAATTAAGGCAAGTGACCAGCTTTATGTTGAGCTTTATTTATATAAATCCACATATGGAAATGCAAATGCGTGTTTTTGTGTGCAGCTGGTATAGCAACTTCATATGCAGGACGAGAGATCCCTGCTAATGGAATTCCCTCAGACAATCCGGAATTCATTCGACTGCGAAATTTCTTGTTTTGATTTGTATGTGTGCCTGCGTAAATGGAATTTTACAGTTGCCAGCAGAAGACACTCTGTTTGGCATAAATACGGGTTTCTGTACCCTCCCAACTTCACTCTCACTTAATTATTTAATAGAGTTGTCGTCAGGAAAATTGTTACATAAAATTCAATCAAATTTGCCTAGTTGGAAGGAAAATATTATTCTACAATCTGCAAAGGTTTACGTGAGTTTTAGCTCTTGATAGTTTATTACTGTGTATTTTTTAAATCAATAACTTTTTATACTGTGCTGGTAAAAAAAAGTTAAATAAATTGTTTTACATTTCTTACAATGGCTTTTCATTTACTATAGTTTTTAGAAATGTTGTTTTACCTAAAATTAAATCCTAAAAAAAGGTTTATCTTAAAAAATCTTGTGAAAAAAAGATGGAAATGACAACGATTATTAGGTAACAATAATAAGTCCTGAAGAAATTTCCATGCAGTTAACTATAAGGGTAACGTCTTCATAACTCCATGTTATTTGCTTAATGAAATTCCCTCGTCAGCAAAAGCACAGGCTGTCTACTTCACCTCTCGCCTTATCCAAGGCTCTGCGTTTTAGCTTATTGAAACACTAGGAAATGGGGAATTCAACCACCCACTCCTTAAAGTCTTTTCAGCCCCAATCCAACCCCAGGCCCACTTAAGTCATCCCCCTTTCAGCTACAACAATGCAAATATTATTCCTTGACACCAGCTGTAGGAGAGGCGACTTTGCCAGCTGCTGTCACAGGATCCCCTTGGTTATATATACATATATACGAATATCTGGGAAGCTGAGGACTTCGTTCGCCCCAACCACTTGGCATTTCCATTTCGTTGCTAATAACTTGTTGCATAACCAGAAATCCCCAATGCCTGCCATTAAGCACTTAATCAAGTTAATAAAAATTGATGGCTGGCACGCAAACAATTCGTTTTTGAAATACGAAAGAATGAGGCTGGAAATACAGGTGGGACTTTAGATACTTGGGACTTATGAAATGTGTCAATTTAAAATATGTGAGAAATTCATTTAATTTATGGGAGTATTCCGTTGATAACGTCATTCTGACTTTGAATTGTTCATGATTGTGAAATTCTATTAAGGATGGGTAATATGAAAAAAACAAGAATGAATATTAATCGATAGCACTGAGCAACATACGAAAGATTTTGGAGCATAGCCTTATTTTTGATTTAGAAATCAAGTTTTACACCAAATCTTTAAGTCTCCTTATATCACAACGCCAACTAACTCAGAGGTCCCCAAATCGGGGCTGACTTGTTTTGACAAGAACTTTAAGATTTTGAAAACTTAGCTGCGGGTTCTTTTTCCTTGTTGCACGGTGTAATTCAACAACGTTTTAATTACACTAATAGCTGTTTAAAGATATGTCAATCTTAACAGTCAGCACCCATTTATGTTTGCGTCATATATATGTTTCCTCATTTTTTCGTGTTCTATTTCCGCTGACATTAGTTGAACATCACAATTTAGTCGAAAATGTTTCGACCTCGTCGCAGTTTTTGTCCTCTTTTGACGTGGTTCGTGCTAAAGACAACTCTATATGGATCCTGGCTACTTGGTCTGTTTCCGTTCACATTTGATTCAAGAAGAAAACAACTGAGGCGTTCCCGATGGCTACAATTCTATGGCTTAATTGGCAATTTTTTCCTCTTGGGACTATTTTATATCAACCAATTTGTATCTCTGGAGCACAGAAAACCGGATTCTTTTGAACGTAATCCGTTGCTGGGTCAAATTCACAAACACTTTAACGTCATCACAACTTTCGCCGCGATCGTTACACACTTTAGGAACTTTTGGGGAAGCATCAAAGCTCAGGAGATTGCCAATGAACTTTTAAACTTGACGAATCAGCACTTTGACAATCTGAATTTAAAGAACTGTCCGAACTTTAACTGTTGTGTGATTCAAAAGTTTTTGGCTGCTTTTTTTCATATGCTTGTACTATTTGGGTTTGCTCTAACGCAAAAAAATGCTTTGTCGAATTTAATTGCGCTCCTTGGCATCCTGCCACTAGTGACACTCCAATTAATTGTAATGCACTTTCACATTGAAATTCTTTTAATATATCGCTATGTGTTGTTGATTAACGCAGAGCTCTTGGACCTGGCAGCCAATATACAACTAAATACCGCCACAAAATCCTCTAGAATTCGCGAACTTAACGCCTTGTACAATCGTCTCTTGATGCTAAATAAAAAAGTTTTAGAAGCATACGACTTGCAGTTAACCCTTATACTAACTATGTATCTAGCTTACAATATTTTTTTAATATTTTTCCTTATTGTAACTGGTATTAGCATGAACGAAAAAATTGTCTTCTTAGTGGCTTTCCCACAAATAGTCTTTAATATTTGGGACTTTTGGCTAAATATTCACGTGTGCGATATCACCGAAAAGGCTGGTAAAAAAACCTTAATTATCCTGAAACGTTTTACTGATCTTCAACATAACGATGTCGAACTAGAGAGAAGTGTGAGTATATATAAATAAATTTTCATTTAATTTAAAAGAACTAAAACCTTTTTCAACAGTTAAACGAATTTGCATGGCTCTGCAGTCATTGCAAATTTCGGTTTCAGCTGTGTGGACTCTTTTCAATTAACTATAATATGGGGTTTCATATGATCATAACCAGTTTTCTTTACTTGGTTTATTTGGTGCAGTTTGATTATATGAACTTGTAAAATATTTCCAACTTTGATTAATAAATAATATATTAAAGCATGTATTTTATTATTTAATTAATAATTAATGTTATTAATATAAAGGATTGAGCTTCACAGTATTTGTGGATAACGGCTTGAAAATACATTTTTTTCCCGCCTTAACAACTCGACAAAGATTTCGCATATAGCCAACGACTTGTTCTCCATTAATTTAAGAGCAGTCCGTGGGGCATTATTATTTTCCTGCCAGGATCGTGACATTCCCGTGAAGGCCGCGACATATACTTTCCCCAATTCGTGAATGATACGTGATTGGAAATAATTTAAGCTGCTGCGATAAAGCAATTTGCACAAATTTAAGATGAAAGAGGCGACAGACGGGCAGCAGCCACAGCAAGACACACACATAAAATGGAAGCATTTTCACAACTGTCATTGAAATGTCAACATAAATCTACTGACATCCAGTGCCAGGTTTTCTCCCCTTCTCGTCCTGCTCCTTTCTCCGTTTCTCCATTTCTCTGCCGCTTTCCCCAGCGACTTTTGCGCGCTGCGTGACGTAAATGCTGATGAATATTTCTCATCTGTTGGCTGTGGTTCGGTTCTCTGGCTGAAGTAAGTGGAGAAGCTGGAGAAGAGTGGTGCTGGTGGTGCGATGGTTTGCCTGCAGTTTTGTTATATGCCCGGGATAGCTGGCTTTCAGCTCATCTATACACTGAAAAAAAAAATTGCATTAGGTAAAAAGGTCTTTGATATTTAAGTATCTAATAAAATATAAATTTACTTATGACTCAACTTTAAGCTTAGTTTATTATTTCTTTGGTAGTTATTGTACAACAAATGTTCTACCAATCAAAGTTCTAAGAATTTAATGTAAAACTTCTTGAAACTAAAATGAAATTATAAAAAATAAATATATATGTCTTCTTAGAAGCCTTTTTCTATTTCCAACACAGAGAACATTAAACGGAACAATATCAGTTTGACATTGTCTCCTCAATTTCCACAAACCAATTTTTTAATTTCAAAATCATATCAAAATAAACAAAACCATCTTTAATCACTGTGGACGGCACTCCACGTAGTGACGAAACGCACCAGGAGGGTGGGCGAAAGCGACTACTTTATATAGACAAAGAAATGAAAATACAAATTACGTGAGAAATAAAAAATTTTGATCGCTTTGTTGCAAGATATATGGCGCTTTAAAAACTTAAAATCCTTTATCTTGAAAAACTATTCTGTAAGATATGTCTCTCTCCTAATAAATGATGTTTTTTATTTTAACTAATTGTAGGGTCCTGGCAAATATTTAACAAGTTCATTCTTCAGAATCCCATTGCTTGGGATAATTTTTAAACAATTTTTAGATTTATATTTGCAAGTGTAGGCGCATAGCTAGAGAGCAAAAGCGGGCTGCGACTCCCAACAGCGAAATGGGCTTGTCAGTTTTGATGAACTATCTTTGGCTGCTCAGCTCGTCCTGTTTCGCTGCTAATGCTAATGCCTCTGACAGAGATCTATGTGCGGTCTGATTCATTCGAGTCCCAGTCTCAGTCGCAGACTCGGTTTTCTTGGGGCCTCTCCGACTGGAGACCCCAAGATGAGGTCACGTCCGCTTGTTTGGCTTATTAAATGTTCCGTTGTCCTGCCCTCCAATTGCAGACATTTTTGGTCTCGTTCTTGTGACGCCCCTGCATTTAGTATTAATCTGGCTTAAATGTGATTAATGTCTGGTTTTTGCAGCAAAGGTTACGGCCGCTTCCCTCAAGAGTCATGCGGTTGGACAAAGTCTGGGATAAACTAAGCCTGGATCAGCCAGTGTAATCAATATTCCCATTTACATTCAGAATTCAATTAGGAGTCTTGTGTCTGTGGGGCTTTTGGGCATTTTGCAGATGTCTCTGATAAATCGTAATTGGGTTAGAGAAAGCTACTTTAGTTTGCGGCTGCTACTTAAAGTCATTAAGTCGTTATGCAGCTGCTGGTAACCACATTAAAGGATAATGAAAATCAATTTAATAAATCCGTAATTATCCTGTTATCAGGTTTAATAGAGTTTGAATTGCATTTAAGACAGATTAAAATTCTTAAATATTTACTAGAGATTGCAGACGATATATGCCACTTCCTCACTTTAAAGCATTGGCTCAACTGTTCCATTTAATATTATAACTAGCTCTATAGCCGTCTCAATACTTGGCCCATCGCCTTGGTTGACTTCTCCTCCCTTTTAAGGGAATTGCACCTTTGATGGCCCCATAACTTAGTGGCAATATCTTATACCTTGAGGTCACAAACAGCAACATTCATTAGCTGTTTGCTCGAGCCGCTGGGTTTGTTTTAAAGTTGATTGCTTGCCAGCTGCTGCTGTGCACTTTGCGGTTTAATTAAAGCCCAGGAGTAGGGGATACATACAGCTAGAGTGTGGGGAAGTAGCAGACAGGCGGCAGCTGCCTTAAACCAAATTACACTAATTGGGTTACCATATGACAGGGCAATGCGTCGACTGTGACATTTGTTTGCCATGGCTTGCCAATGCTTGCATTATGTCCGCCCACATCCTTCGCCCGCACAAACACAAACACACAACAGCCCACACAAATGAGTGGTGTTGGTGTACACTAGGAGTTCAAATCGATCTGAAATATTATGCCAAGTTCATACTAACATAATATTTGAGTGAAATTATAATCCCCTTGATCAGAATTTTGAAATCTGCTATTCAAAACTCCTTGAAACTCAAAAAAAATCAAAACGCGAATTCTTCAGGATAATAAGAAATGAGTAGAACTGGTTATATTTTTTTTAGTGTGCCATAAGCCCAGTCGTCAGTAAGTCCTTCACTCCACTGAGCGTTTGCACTCGCAGTTGCCAGCTTGTAATAAGCTGCAGAATCATTTTCCGCATGCCGGCTGCTTTGACAGCTGCAATACCACACATGGCTCAAAGGGTCGAAAAGGGGGAATAGGGCAAAGGACATGGGGAGCCTGGTTAACTGATATAGACCGCACTCCAAATGGAACCCAACGGAATCTGGCTTAGTTAATTGAGTGGACAGCAGTCAGGTCTTTAAATGTCGGCTTACATAAGAATTATTGATCTCTTACTAGATTATGGGTAAGTACATTTTCAACTTAATTAAAACGTGGTTTTTCGTATTATATTATCTGATTTCTTGAAAATCAATGAAAGAAACAAAAACACTTAAATTTAAAGAGGTATATGGAAATCCTAAACTTCAACGGCTGGCTCCATGGACAAGGTCTTGTGGTTTTCATTTCCTGCGGGGGTCATAATGTCCTCCAGCATTTGATTCAGGGACTCAGAGCCCAAAGCGTACCCATCCTTTTTGGCACTGCGATTGTGCTTGGCATCTAAGTAAACGTGACTTGAGTTCTGCTCACTGCTCAATATGTGCTGCAGGACACTGCTGATCTGTTCCGACCCCAAGATTTTCGGTTCATCCGTGGCCAATCCTTCGATTGCTGCAGTTTCCAGCTGGCTAGAGATCCTGGCAGGTAACTCCTCTTCATTGGCAGTCTTTAAAAAACGAATTACCTGCGCAGAGGCCAAAACTCCGGCTGAAAAGGAGGTTAGCCAGTGGGCAATCGAAATCATTGGATATGGCGTTTGAGTTTATTTCGAAACAGAATTTAGATAGGTCTGGCTTGATTTGAAAGTTGGTTGCGATTGCTATGATAAGACAGAATTATTTCAAGCTGCAACGGGTAAAATAATGCAAATAAGAATAAATATTAATCCAAATCAAAGTATTTCCGAAAAAAATGATATTATTTATATATTTTCGAGCTAAAGGCCATATTTGTTAGTGGGCAAATCCTTTAGCTAGCTTATAGATTTTTATCTTAACTTAGCTTTATATAAATAAGTATAAATAAATAATTATAATTATTTATTTCTTACATTTTATGTCTAAATAACATGGGAATGTTGACTTGTTTTAAATTATAAATATTTTTAAAGAAAGCTTAAAAATAAACATGGGAACATATATCGCATATCGATATGTCGCTACGATACTACCACCTCTAGTCAGCTGTTAACGCCCACAGTTTGATCGATGTGGCAGCCCTGGTCCGCCAGATAAAATAAACAACATTGATTTTCGCTTAAATTCTTGGAGTTTTGTCCAATTTTAAGCGATGCTGCCGGGCGTTGGAGTGTTCGGTACTGGAGAGATTGCCAATGTCCTGGTTCCCCTGCTGCGGGAAAAGGGATTCGAGGTGCGGGCCATCTGGGGCAGGACCCTGAAAGAGGCCAAGGAAACGGCGGCCACGCAAAATGTTCAGTTCCATACGAACGTAATCGACGACGTCCTGCTGCGAAAGGATGTGGACCTGGTCTTCATCGTTTGCCAGCCCTTTCTCCATGCCGAGATCTCGGTGAAGGCCCTGGGAATCGGAAAGCATGTGGTGTGCGACAAACCAGCGGGTCTGCACCAGCAGGATGCCCTCAAAATGGTGCGGGCGTCACAGTATTATCCCACTTTGATCTCCCTGGTCAATCATCCCCTGAGGTTCCTGCCCGCCTTCACCCACATGCGTCGCTGCCTGCAGGAGGAGCTGATTGGCTCCATCGGTGACGTGGTCCTCATGGATGTGCGCGTTCAGATGGGAACTCTCTTCCCCGAGAAATACAACTGGATGTGCGATGCCCAAATGGGCGGTGGTGCCTTGAATCTCGTAGGGTCCGTAGTGGACTTGGTCACCTTCCTGCTGCAACAGCAAGCCATCCGGGTCCATGGAGTCCTGCGTTCCTATACCAAGACTACGCCGGCCATCAATGGCATACGACAGATCACGGCACCGGATTTCTGTAACTTTCAAATGGAACTGGCCAGCGGAACTCTGGTGACGGTGGCTCTCCATAGTCACACAGTGCCTGCAAAAGCCTTCTCCCAGGAGGTGCTCATCTATGGCAGTAAAGGTCATCTGGTGGTGCGTGGCGGCGATCTGTTTGTCCTCAAGGAGGGCCAACCCAAAGAAGAAGCTGTGTACGTGGACGTCCAGGACTTGCACTTTGCCACCAATAACTCATTGTTACCGCGACCCTATATCAAGGGACTCTGCAAGATGGTGGGCGCTCTGAAAGAAGCCTTCGGCAGCAAAGAGTCCTCCTGGGTTAAAGCTCCCGTTTCCACAGCCGCCACCTTTGAAGACGGCCTCTATGTCCAGGCTGTGGTGGAGGCCATCCGGAAATCCAACGAAACCAGGCAATGGCAAAGGGTGCAGTTGTCCACCGACAGTCCTTTGAATCACGATCAGATCATACGGTATGCACGTATGTCGACTATGTAGAGAATCGGTCTTAAGTGCAATATCTAATGGATTCCAATATATATTTTTTATATAATATACGTGTTTAGCTTTAAGCATATAAATGATCGATGCTTCTAACTTAGAAGTTCTAAGCCATCGTCCCCATCATCAATGTATTTAACTTATTTTGTATGGCATCCGCATTTTGAAACTAATAAAATTGATTTGTTAGCCAGTAAGAAGTAGAGACTTTAATTATATTTTAAGTAATAACACGAATGCCAGAATTTTAAATATTTTAATACTTTATCTATAAACTTGCTGGTACATTTTGATTCATCTCAGGAACTAGTACTTTTCTTAGGAACTTCTGCGATCATTTAAAAGAAGTCAATCCGAAATTTCTTAATTCAATTTGTAAGCCACCAAATCAAAAAATTAAACATAAATGATCAAATTTACCAAACATTTTATTACGAAATCAAAAAATCTAAAACATTTGCTATAAAAACTAAACGTAATTCGCCACATACAAATACATCGAACTTAGGAATAAAATTAAAACTAAGCACTAAAGAGACAAAACAAAATGTTGATCACAAATGTATCTTTGTTGCTGACCTTATGGACGTAAATGAATATTTAGGATTTGGCATAGATGGAATTTCTCGTGGAAAATCCAGCTCAGTTGATGAAGTTTACAGGGCAAGATGAAAACTGGGAAATAGAAGTTGTGTGTCGGTTGATTTTCCATATTTTTTTTTGGTATATCAGCACTTAACCTGAAGTAAGCTACCCTAAAGCCTTCTTGCATATTATGTTTCAGAAAATATTTAAATAAATACCTAAGCTAGTTGTTAACATCTTCGAATGGGTCGATCAATTATAAAAACACAAGAGGGAAAATTTGTAAATTCAGTTTCGAACTTAAAACAAGGAGAGATGGAAAGACACCCGACTATGTACATAGGATTAAAACTGGGGCTAAGCCTTAAGAGCAGGATATCGCGGTATCCTATCGTCTGTTGAGCTTGTGCCACAGTGTTATGATGGTCAGCACGTGCATGACTCCTATCACGGTTCCCATGAGGATTAGACAATCGGACATGTGCACGTCCGATATCATCATGTACTTGAGGAAAACCTTCGGGCTGCGGAAATGACAGTACATCGCAGTGTCCGGACACTCCAGGAAAGGTCGATCCATCCCATAGATGGCATTCAACGCCCCGTGGAATCCAGCGCGGAAATAGCTCAAGTGCCACATCCATCGGAAAAGGGGAGTGATGTCAATATAGCGTGTGCAGAATCCAAAAACGGAGAACATCACCGCCAGAATGGGTCCCAGAAAAACGGCAAGCTAATGTAGAAAGATCAATCATTATTGATTTGATTTGTGGTTAAGTCGTGTAAAACCCACCTTAGTTGGCAGCGTGGCTCCCACGAAAAAGCCCCAGGCCTGAGCACTCAATGAGGCCATTATGCCTAGCAGCATAAAGTAATAGATCCGGAATGAATCCACGACATCATTGCCGGTGAGATGGACGCTTATGATGATGTACATGGCGGTACAGAGACTCTGTAATAAAAATATATAAATATATTAGAAAGTTAGTGAGATAGTTCAGATTCACAAAGCTAAACTAATCATTTATATTAGGTTTGATGTTGATATCATTTACTATTTATGATAATTAATATGATTATTAATTGTATTGATATGGCTGTTAATTAATGACACTTGATAGATAGGTTAGAAAAAACCGGTTATGTGGTTGTGACTTTCTTATCTAGAATTTGTTGAACCAACGTAAGATGATCTTATTGCTCATTTGTTCAAATCTTTTAAAGCAACCTTAATTACCATTGTGTGAGTAATTTCGGTCGAAGCAATTTACAAAGAAATATTTGCCTTTCATATCACCATTTCAATGGTAAAAAAAAACATTAAGGCAAACAAAAGAAATTCTTTGTGTTAAAATTTAAAAAATTTCTCTCTATATGGCTTATGCCAGAATACTGGAACAATCGCTTCAAAATTACAGGTAGTTCGTAGCCGTCAAGCTTACGCGATTCTCGCACGCAAATGAAACGCAAGCTCGAGCATCAGCGATTTCACGTCGTTAATTTGCCTTAATGACCCAATGGCAATCCATTAAACCACTGCCACCTATGAAAGCTTAGCTTTAAATGATGATTAATGATCGGACACGGCTTAGTTAGTTTTGAATAATTGTAAGGCTTACCTGGAAGGGTATTTCGAAGGAGATCAGCGAGAGGAAGTAGGGGCCCAGTTTGTACCAGCGATTGAAGTGCTCCCGTGTCAGCATGTCAATTTCCAGCGGAACTGCGAATAAAATTAATTGATAAACGCGATTGCGATTAAATTCGATACGATGAAGTGTGCGCACGAAGGTGAGGGCATTATACATATGTAGGTCAGGTCAGTAAACCGAAACCGGTAAAGATCAACTCCCCCAGCTCCTCGAATGTCTCCTGTCTGCAGTAATTTATTGTAAAAAGACTCGAGAATCGCTCGCCAACCGGTTTTATTATACAATAATCGCAGACATGTGGGTCTTGTTCGAATCTCTTGTATTTTATAATTATTTAGGGGGTTTAAGGATCCCAGTTTTTGGTAATTTACATGAAAATTATAAATGACAAAGTGGTTCGACTAAGATCTTTTATCGTCGATCAAATCTGGCCTTGCCTCGGAGGTTAATGTTCTTAATTATTTTGTTTGATTAAGTAAATCTTTATGGAAAGGTAGCGTATGTAACTTAATGTTTTTGAGATAAATTAACTTTACTAGAGGCAAAGTGCTTTCTGACTCACCTTAAAAAAAGGTTCAAGTAGCTCCATTCGGAAACGTTTTTGACTCGAATGGATATATATTTTAAGAGAACAATTTTTTGTGTACATAATATACGACAAAGATAAGATCTCAACCCCTTTCCAAAGTTTATTAACCCTAAAATCTTGTTAAAAGTTGGGCAAATCGCAAAGTTTAATTCCTAAGACTAATCCCAGCTAATGATTTACTACCTAAACTTATAATCTTGTTTCCTTTTTTGCCAACTAATAGCCACAAAACTTTTGTGCAAATGCCAACAAAATTATTGGCTAACCCGCATTCCGAGAAAAATAAATAAATAGATAAAGTAAAACAGTTGGCAGGTTAGAATGCGGCAAGCTAAAGACAAAGCTTAGTTGCCAAAATAAATAGGTATTGCACAAAAGCAGCTGCAGCCTTTTGACCAAATTTGGCGACAAATTTTTGCATAATTTTTCTATACACGAATTGAGTTTTATGTATAAAAGACAGAGATAGAGGTACTCGAAAATACTTGAGAACCACTTGCAAAATTGCATCGGGAGGGAAGGGGAAGTACGAGTATCTTGGGGATTCGAGTACCCAGGCAGCTACTTACATGTCAAGACCACAGCCATTTTGCCGGTGTAGACCAAGAGCAGCGTGGAACCATAGAGATACACGTAATTTCCCAGCACACTCTGGGCATTGTTGCCCACGTTCATGTACAGATAGCCAAAGACGACTCCAATGAAAATGTGCGAAAAGATGCGGGCCAGCAGAAGAAACTGAAAGAGATACGAGGCATTAAGATATATGACACACAGGTGCAGCACATTTGATAAATTTTGGAATCAAGTAATATGACTTCCCCCTATTAATCTTAGTTAAAAATTTATGTTGACTTGGGCCATAGGTTAGGTGTCAAAAATATCACACAATACCATAAAACTGAAAGATATTTTAACCGTTAAAAACATATTTTTTTAATATTTGCAAATATTGTGCCTAAGATTGGCAAAGACTTTTTATAGTTAGCAAATATTAAAAGTTTCACTTTAAATAATACTTTTAGGCCAGGTTTCCCAAGGAATAGGGAATGTTTGTCTTGTAGGTAAACTGACAAATCCCATTTAAAATAGTAAGGTAACTAGGTGTTGAGCAAGAGCGTCCTAAGTTAGATCTTCGAATTCACTGACCTATTACATCACATTAAAATATATCATACTTTGCTTAATAAAAACAAGTTTAAATTGATAGATAATCATTTTTTATGTAATTTAAAAAAATATTGTGTAATAAATATGTTATGATGATAGAAAATTGCGCTATAAAATCAATATGCTATTCCAAGGCTCCAATACTTTATGGCTAGTAACTTGACCGCGGTTGTGCCATTGGCCAAGCAATAGACAAACACATGATCGTGCAGTGGATGTTGGTCATTAGAACACTCTAAAACCAAAATCTATGTGAAGGCTGTGTGGTGGCATTACTTTTTGAGTTACGATCCGCTCGAGTGGGTCTGAGATTCTCGGTCTCGCCGGTTGGCCAGTTTCTGTGACACTGCCAAGTCAATATCGACACAATGAGGTGCTAATAAGTTCATACCCAAACTCTAATATTCGAATACCCGACTGACCGAGTGCAGTGTACATATATGCAGATCCATATTAATTGCAGTCCCATAATGATGACTTAACTTGCTAATTGGTCATCACACAAACTGTTCAATTTCACATTTTAAACATATGCCAAGTGCTAATTGTGCACATTCAAATGATAAACGTCAGCCATCAATCTCAGTGGCATTTCTGATTCTGAATTTATTTATTTATTCTTTATGGTAAATATGTAAGGCTTTGCCCTGAGTCATTTATTTTCTGGTAGTGCGAAGAGGCAAATAAATATTTGGAACGAGCTGAAAAACGTGTTAAATACAAAATAACACATCAAATGAAATATTACCTTATTCACCTAGTAATTGACTCGGGAAAATTGTATTCAGTTGTGAAAAATGTATTACACTGTTCGGAGAAACTAGAAGAAGCATTTAAATACTTATAACACTATTCACAATTAAAAATATTACATAATGCCCTACACAAAACTGGGTTTATAATGATTATATGCTTAAGCACAAGCATTCGGAAACCTTCATCCATTCCCATTTGAAAATTCAGCAAGTGCCCTATTATCTACCTCATGCATGATCTTATATCATTATGCCATTAAAAGCATGCATAAGTCCCATTTTCTTTTGATATTTTTTTTAGCAAAATCCGAAAGCGTGGCAAAAGTGGCCAACCTTCCCCGAAAAAGTTATAGTACTTAATGTACAGCCACAAAATGGTAATGTGCAACTGAAACGTAATTACTCACATGCAAAAAATTAAACAAAAAATAAAAAGCGGTTATTTAAGAGATTAGCCATTAAGAATTACGCAGAAAACGAGATCGGCAGTAACTGGATTCACTTTTTTCGAGGACGTCGCACCAATTACCAAATCAACTTGACAGACCATCAACGTTTAACGCCACTGCCCTAAACCGGCTTTAAAAAAACTAATTGTTACCTACTTAATGTATTCAAATTATTACAGTCAAGCCTTTATAGGGTGTATCTTAGTATTTCGAAATAAATAAAATTATTGGTCTTAACACAAGCTTTAACCTTAGGAAATTGGAATTGCATCCATTACTTTAACTTTCTTAAATAATATACGTTTTGTTAGTACCTAAAATGTTCATATTTACATTTTAGCTAACATTTTTCCTTCTATCAGTATCAAATAAATTATAATAGTCTTGTGCGTGACAAGGCTAGTTGACTGTATTTTTTAGTTTTAATTTTTTTCGTATACTCACGTAATTTCGTTTGGCACAGATCAAGATGCGCTGCATCAGGAGTAGATACTGCATGAGGAACGAGGCCGATCTGATGGCACTCGGGGGCTTGGCAAGCTCTTTGGCATTGACAGCTGGCGGCTGTTGCTGCAGACTTTTCTCCAGATGATCTGGGTCCACAACCTCTGTGGGACCACTAAGTGCCTTGATCTCCTCCAGAGCCAATTCCTGCGGCGATGCTTTCACATAATCGAAGCTGGAGAATTGCGCCAGCGCAACTGTCGGCAGCTCACGACTGGATTTTCCCAGCGACCTACCGTCAATGTTGTCTGCAATTTCAGGGAACAGCGGGAGCGGAGATTAGAGAAAGTACATAATAGCAATAGACAGGTCTAATAGGGGGAAATTTCTGGACTGCTTTCTCCCAAATAACAGAGTTTGAGTTTACATTTTGCTAAAAAAAAATATGTTGTTATTATTTACCCTTTTGTTTTAACACATTTTAAACAACATAAGTAAAAAAGTTGAAAGAGAAGTGCAAAAAAATAAAAGACCCAAACTTTAACAACCAAAACTTTAATGGACCCTGTCAAAATTCAGGTACTTTAAGATCTTATCGAACATTTGTCTATAAAAATATTCCCATAAAACTTCATTCAAACTTTTGAATTGTCAAGCAGTAGCAATCTTGAACTATAATATCTCTATGGCATAGCAACAGAAGAGAACTTACCTTTAATTGATGCCACGAGGCGTGACATATCGGCACTGCTCATATAGCGATAGCGATCGACATCCTCGTAATACTTTTTATTGGCCGCATGGATTAGTTCATTCAGGTCACGTTGATGCTCGCCCACGGCCACTTCCAGTACTGAAATTCATATGAGTAAAAATTCAGATATAGAATATAGAACAGCATATGAAAGTTGTAGAAATTCACACTTACGATAATCGGCTGGATTGTGATAACTCGGGCAGTCGAGTTGCTGATCGGCCAGGAATGGAACCAGTTCCCTCACCGGACCCTGGTACATACAGTGGCCATCCACCACGGTATATAGCTTATCGAACATCTCGAAGATCAGGGCACTGGGCTGATGGATCGTGCATACTATCGTGTGACCCTGTGACGCCAGTTTCTTTAGCAGTGCCACACACGAACTGCACGATGAGCTATCCAAACCCCTAAAACACCAAGAAAAAGGCAAGAAGAACAAGCAAAAAATGAATTAAACCTTTAAAGTGACTCTCATCTTAGTTTTATTGCTGCCAAGCTAACCTTTGGAAAGTCCAGAAACAAAAAACCCCCCATTAAACAATGTGCAAAAAAAAAAGTGAAAGACGAAAAAGAACATTAAAAAATTGGGCAATCTGAAACTTTAATTGTAGTATAGAGAGGGTCTTGAACTTGAAATGAAATTAAATGAAAGTGACAAACGAGTTTGTACCCAAAATCCATTAGCCGATGCAATTCAAGCGGCATTACCCAGATTTGATCGACTTGCAGTGAACAATTTATTGAACAATATCAAAAAACGAGTTTATTTAAGTGTTATTGACTGCCTAAAGTATATACGTATCTTTAAATTGAACTTCGCAATTTGTTCACGAGCTTCAAAGTGCATCTACCTATTTAACAAAGGGTAAGAACAGAATACAATATAGAACTATGTATGTAAGTAAAACCCAGTTATTATTATTATATTTATTTTTATAACTTTTGAACTGCTCATTTCCTTTGTCTGAAAAATCAAGTCATTGGGTTCATTTGAGACTTGTGAATCGGCTTTACATACAAAGGGTTTTACTTAGTCATTCTGGATGAAAAGAGATATTTAATCTTGGCCGACGATGTAAGCTGAATACAACAAGCCTCTAATTGCCGCACAAAATCGATTTAACTCAATATTCTTGTACTATAATATATTCCTATTAAATACGTTTCCAAGCAAATGAACAATTTAATTAAATATTGGATTATCGTTAAGATAATTTAAATAATAATCAATAACGAGACACATTCCCTTACAAACATTTAAAGATTAAACCGCTTTTTGCTTATAAGACAGATCTAAACTAATAAGCGGACTATATAGACAATTGATAAGCCCTAAAGCCGTATAGACGGGGACAAACTTGACTTGTGGGTCAGACGTGGATTTTTTTAAAATATTTTTCGCTACATTTCCGCTAGGCAAAGTTTTCTCATCATCATTGTGATGATGACGATCATTATCATGGCTACTCTAATTACATAAGTGTGTTTATATAGTGTCACTCACGTCGTCGGCTCGTCCAGATATAGTACGGGAGGATTACTTATCAGCTCCAGAGCGATTGCGAGTCGCTTCTTCTGTCCACCCGAAAGCTTCCCTGTGGGCACATTGTAGCGATGGTCCAGACCCAACAGCGATAAGATGTGTTTGATCTGGAGATATAGATAGAGAAATACTTTAGATAAGACTCGCTGACAAATTCGCGTTTAATAAACAAGCAGCTTATTTTATTTAGTTTTATAAAAACTTTGTTTATGTTCTATAATTAAAATAGTTTATAATTTTAAGTTGCTTTTTTAACCCTGTTATGTTTTATAGTTTTTTTTTAAATTTGAATAAAATTTCTTACCAGATCCAGTTTATAGGCTTTTGTGACCTTGAAGCCGAGTTTCAAATGAGCCGCGAGCAGCATTATCTCTCCGACCATTAACTGTGGACGCAGAAGATCATCCTGATGGATGTAGCACAGCATTTGGCGGAATCTTTCCGAGCTGGGAGCCATTGGCTTTCCATTTACCCGTATATTCCCCGACACTCCAGTGGAACTAAAGAAAAAACGAGTAAAAAACAAAACGAATAAAGAGTGAAAATGTGTCGAAGAATAATCAAAAGATTATCTGCAAGCAAAGCTATTAAAATAATTATAATAATGTACACGAGTTCAACATGAAAAATAAAAAAAAAACATCTCCACATGCGTCTGGATCGGGGAAGTGAACCGAACTATACATATAGCGTATATAAAATACGCCTCTTTCAAGTTCATAGTTTACTGACCGATAACGTGTAGCAATGAAAACTCGTGTACCGCATGGGGCATACATTTTACCACCACATCCCATCCATTATTCTAATCATGATAATTATACAGAAGTAGCAATTTGCAAGTTTTGTCTCGCAAGCAAGATTTATAAGATTTCGCCCCTCCACGTGCATCGCATATATAAGGTACTATAAATGTTTATTTACAAAAAAATGCTGTAATAACTGTCAGTTGGCCATCAAAAAAAGTGCTGCGATTATACAGCGATTTCCTTTAAGATACGTCAATTCGCGGGTTGGTGATTCAGGGAATACTTCCAGCCCCGGTCTGAAGTCCTAATTATGCAATGGATGTGAGCTTGAACTGCGGGAGGAAGTATTATGTCTACGTCCGGGATGGGATGCCAGTAACCATATCACTTGCTTCTATTCGTCCAATAAATCATGCGATTGTGAATCATATATTAAAAGTGAAATACAATTATCACTTGCAATGTTTTTGAAATTGAATTATTAAAATGACAAAACAATATTTCCTAGCAACAATTGTTATTAATCCCCAAAACATTCTTATCTGTATTGTACAAGTCAAACTAAATTTAGACTGTCCCATCACAGAGACAATAAAATTTGGTGAAATTCTACATGCGAGACCCACATAAATCCCTTCAATCTTTAACCCTACTATATACAAATTTAATTACATAGTAAACCAAGTGCAGCTGTTTGGCTTGCCGACACTTGAACAATGTGTTGATTGATTGAACGATTGCGACGTCTGCACTTTATATGCATAACCGATGTCCAATGTGTAATTAAATGGCATGGAACCAGATTGCATATTCAGCGATATAACCATAAATTAAATACATACGAAAGGTGTCTGAGGAAAATTGATTTTTCAAGTTCAAGTATGTGGAAGAGACTCACCAAAAACCGGACATGACATTTAAAAGCGTACTTTTGCCAGCTCCCGAGGGCCCCATAATTGCTGTGAGTTCGCCAGAGCGAAAACTGCCATTGAGACCATGGAGGATTTCCTTGGTGACTGCAAAAATATAAAGAAATATTAGGAAATATATTATATTTATTAGTTTATTATAGTTTCAACCTACCGAATTTCCTTTCCGGAAACGAGAACTTCTTCACTGTGTATCTCACATCGGAGAACTCAATATCCACGGGATCGCAGTGATCGAAATTGGCATGGGCCACTGCCTGATGATAGTTTGGCTTCTGGAATCCATTCAGGTCATTGGTCACCTTGGTGGCCAAGTTAGAGGAACCCCTTGACGAGTTCGATGAGGTGTCATCGATGGACAACTCCGAACTGGCTGCGGTGGTGCAACAATTGATGCCCAGGCAACCACTTTCGTGGTGATTTCCTTTGTGGCTGCCACCAGAACTGCTGCTGGCATCACTATTTGCCCCACCCACACAACAGGCGGCATCTGAAGCCTTGATATCTGGCAAGAGTGTCATATTTGCAGGGATTTCTTAATATGTCTGGTCAGGGGATAGCTCTGAAATAAAAAAAAATCAAATATAAGTTGAGAAACCAAGAAAGATAAATCTTATCAAGCCAGACTGGTTTAATTAAAATCCATAAATTGGTAAGAGTCATCTGAGTCGGAGGCTAGTCATTTCCAATATTATTAATTGGTGAGTTAGTAATGTTTGCAAATTAAAAAAAAAAATCACTTATTAATGCTCTAATATCGCATAGATGTAATTTAAAATTTCCCCCCTAATTATTTCATATATCTGTAATCATATTTCACGTTCATAATTAAGGGCCTCTCAACAGTATTCCCCGCAAGTATAGAATTATAATAGCAGCTCTAGAATTAACGACCTGTTTGCTCGCTGGGGCGTTAACTTCATTTATTGTTGATATTTGACTAACAAAAAATTATTTGTTGCAAGCAAATTCATTTTTTTGGGGGCGTTTACACTTTTTTTCGCAATTTAGCAAGACACTTTATAGTCGTAGTGCAAATGTATATGCAGTTGCATATCGCAAAACTTGGCAGATGCGTCATTAAATATTTTTTACATATTATACACTTATTCTGTTTTGTTCTACGGGCTTTTGTTTAAGCCTGCCTCGAACAATGAAAGTTATTGTAATGTAAAAAGCACTTATAAAACATGGGTGAGAGACGGGATAAGTGATCTCTGTCAAACTGATGGATATACAGTTTTTCGTTGACTCTGAGAAGTCTGAAGATCCGTTATTCCCTATGAAATCCGCATAGGGTCCATTAAACTTTGATTTATGCATGATTACATCTATCTGGAATATTTATCAATTGGGTTCCAAAAACCAAACCCCTATAACTTTTGCTTGTCATCTTTATAAAGTTTCTCCTCTTTGATTCGATGACTCGACACTATGCGAAAATAGATCGCCAAAGAAGGAACAAAACTAAAACTTACGTTTGAATTTCATTTAGAGAAAAAACGGTGTCAATAGCAAATATTGATGTTTTCGCTTTGATTGAATTAGAATTAATTTATAGTTGATTATTCCCTAGTTAGCTAATGTTTGCTAATTTTATGTACCCTTGACTTAGGTCAGTATTTTTCTACCCGATTTAGGGTTTGCTAATTAGTTATGCAAACAAATAAACTGGAAGAAATCGCCTAGAATGTTGTTTGGATACTAGAAGCTCTATAACTATTGGAAAATGATTTTAAAACATGTAAACTTTCGAGAAAAGTCTTTAAAACCTTCAAAGAACTAGTATCTAGGCTATGCAAATTAGCTCTACAAAGTTCTGTCTATACGGTCAAACTTCAAAAACGTTTTTCCAATAGCTTTGGGCGGCTCGTTTTTTAGACATGTTGTCTGCACATAGATTTTTTGTTTATATTTGTCCAACAAGTTTCGAGTAGTCAACTGATATTGACTTTCATGTAAGGAGTTTGTGTCTGGCTTGTTAACTGAATGACAAACCAAACACAATCGAAACCAAAAGAAACCAGTTTTATTAAAAGAACGGCATAAAAAAAAGTGCAAAATCATTTCCAAGACATTTTGCAGTCTTTAATTAGCCAAAAAATCTAAAACGGATTAAGTCTAGAGGTGCGATCTGATCTTGGTTCAACATAGAAGTTCAACTGGTTCTATCTTGAGTGCATTTCGAGTGCATTTTCATTGAGGTGACAATTTTCATTGATTGAGCGACTGTGGCACACATAATTGAGTTCAGCATATGGTCGGCCAATTTACGATGTTGGGCGAATGACATAATTATATATGTATTTATACATTTTGGGACTGGACATGTCTTTGCATATTAAATAAGGGCCATTTTGGGGGGTTAAAAGTATGTAATGCTGATTATGGATGACTGTAAAGATCTAGTTTTCTTTTCATATAGGTTCAATTACTATAGAATACATTGTTCTAAATAATATTTTTTAGTTTTTTTTTACATTTAATTATAAAATTATCTACACTAAATGAATCAACTTTTTTGTTTAGTCATGAGTCCCAACTGACTTTAAAAGGTTTTTAACTGATTTTTAGTAATGTACTTATGGTAAAACTTATGTTTCCCCAGTTTAATTTCAGTTTATTTGTACTTTGATGACTCAAAAATTAATTGTGTATGCACTTTAATACCCAAAGATCGTGACACAGCTTATAAGTATTTCAGAAGCACCGAAACGAAACTATGAGGGTCCGGTTATTCATTTAATTTTGGAAAGCTCTCGTCACAAAGGTCGCTGGGACCTTTGGGCATTCTGTCGGTCGTCTGTTCATAACTCAGTCAATGCAAATTGTTACTTTTAGCGCTGGCTCGACATGCAAATACATAAAACTCGAACAAAATCGAAAAAACGCTCGCCATTTCAATTAAAGTCACGAAACTGAGAGATCATGAACAACTTCAGTAGAACAGAAAAAAGGCAAAAAAAAGTCTAAGAGAACTACAATAGAATGAGGCAATTGATCGTTTTGGTTTGGTTACTGCAAAGCCACGATAAAAAAAAAGGAAAAACTAAGCCGCACATTACGTATACGACCCCTGGAACCACTATTTCACTATTCGCCTTGCGATAAAGAAAAGTGACATCGCCAAGGCCAGCACGTGGCCAGCTAAATAATGTTAATGGATCAGGGTTTATCTCAAACATATATGCACAAGAATGAGTTCTCTGTACGTCGCAGTAGCCGGCATAATAATAAGTTTGTTTTGATTTCCAATATTTGTCTTTGCCTTTTCGAGCTTCTGTTTTTTTCTCGATTCGACTGTCGGCCAGCCAATGACCGCTATATTCGGTTTGTTTATAACTTTTCGAGTGCATTAGTTGCCCATTTGCTTTCATTTATTTATTTTTTTTTATATTGTTTTACTCACGTAATGAGCAAATTGAACAAAATTAAGATGATTGAATGGGAACTTAAAGATGGGAAAAAACAGATTAGCGAAATAAAAGTTTAAAATGCGATTTTCACGAGATAAATAATCACCTCAACTGTTAGCCAAACAAATTAGAAACACATTGCAGATTGGAAATAGAAGTGAATAGATTTGCATAACACAATTCCCGATTCGCTGACTGCCACAACTTAAAATTCAATGCACAATTCATGAATAAGTTAGGCAGAGCAAGCACGAGTGATGCAACTAGAAATGCTGTTTGAAGTCGAATCGCATAAGCGAGTGGGAGTGGGTCGCACGATAAAGAAAACCTGCCGATCGGAGTCGATTCTCATGCGATGGCGATGGCCTACATTTTCCATTTTCAAGTTCTGTTCGCGTCGATAGAGAAGGCAATCGAATAGAGAAAGATAGAGTTCGAACGGAAATCTTTTCTCCCAAGAAAGGCAAGCCAAATTGTGCAGCTGTTACACTGGAGAAATGTTTACTTTCTAATTAGCAAAAAACTTCTTGTGAAATTGTGTAAGTTTAAACTTTTTCAGTCCTTTAAATACCTTTGTATTCCTATCAAATGACAAAGTAAGGTGAGCACTACGAATATTTAACCTCAAGAGCGCCCTCATTATTCCAACTAAAATCTTAGAAATCTGTTTTGATAATTAGCATTGCGGAAAACATTAAATGAGCTCTGAAAACTTTAAAAAACACAAAGTGCACACTTACAAAAGTCAAACAGTTAATTTATTTCACGTCACAATACAATAAAATTAGAATTTTTTGTTTCTGTTGAAAGAGTTTTAAATTATTTGGAATTGACTATAAATTATAAGTTATGAAAGTAAAATTCGAAAACGATTCTTTCAAAAGTTAAAATGTGTGTGTTAATTTCAAATTTTTTAAAAAGGCTACAGAAATATTTCGCTTTTATTCTAGTTCTAGTTTTCATCTATATCTTGCCTTATTTTTTCTCAGTGCCCAATTGTCTTTTAGTATTCTTCTGTTCTTTGTCTACACAATTCTGCTGGTGACTCAACCCGCTCCTGCACTCGACTCTTCCAAGAACTTTCTTTCTTTCCTCATTTAATGGGTCAAAAGGTAACTTTGCGGTGTTAACGAACCTGTTGACTGCAAGTTCTTCAGCTGTTCTTTTTTCGGATTTTAATTTCTTGTTCTCGGTTATGGTGTACAAATATTTTGGATTCTGCCCAAGACGACGTAAAAATTGACACAGAACAAAAGTTTATGAATGAAAACACATAATCACAAAGGCAATGTTTTTCGTATTTTTAACGTAACTGCAACTCGAAATAATTGCAGTCTCCTTAATTAACCTTTGGTTAACAAATGTACGAACACGAGATAATTGTTTTATTGTTGTTAGGCGCACTTTTTTTTCTGTTGATTTCTTAATTTGATTTTGTTGCACTTTCTTCACACATTTCTTCTCGGTCTTGTGGGCTTTGCTTTTGCTCCGGCTTTTGCCTCCGCTTCCATTGAACTTATGCAGATGGGCAGCGACGCGTGAATTAATTTCAATTGCGTGTGCTATACATAATGTGCTTCGATTTTCTGTATGTCTCGATTTTTCCCGACACTCGCTATATAAATAATGTTTGGGGTGCGCTGCCGATCGCATCGCTCGTTCGCGATCAACTAAACAGCGGAGCGCTCTCCACGACGCTTTTATAAGACCCCCATTCCGAACCCGACTCAGCTGCTCCATTCTCTTGCCGGTCGGTTACGTTGTGCCTTACGTTGCGGCATTATTTACTCCCAACTCTAGTACCCAGTAATGCACACAGATAAGGGGTATGTGGTACTTGCATCAAAAAAAAAATAGTTCTATCAGTTAGGATTCTTAAATACCTTTGATAATATTATGTCATATTCTATGGGTGTTGTTAAAACGTACGGATTCCAGTTACTAACTTTATTCCTTAAGGATCAGTAATTTATAAGATATTTCCTCCTAAATCTCTTGAGTTTCAACGTATACTATTCTAATATTTAAGGAGCACCAGACTTTTTAAAAGAGCTAACATTATTAACCAAACAAAATTAAAACTTAAATTTTTAACTGTTTGAAATGTAGGTACATCTATGAAATATTGATAGGGTGTCAAAAAGTCTTAATATGCTACCGCCCACATATTGTTTGCATATGTTTGATGGTAGTGCATTGTAATAAGAATACCAGTCCTGACCTCCATAACGGTCCCGTTAGGCACTACGTACTGGGTACGACCACTCTCTTGGGCAAATCTCCCGATTTCTTTCTGGTTTTTTCGCCTAACGATCGTTGCGTGGTTTGCACAAGTCAAAGTCAAGTTTTTCCTATGACGTTGCCTGCATTTTTTATTCGCCTCAATTTTTCTTTTACTGTGAATCATTTTGCGGCTTGTATTGATTTATGTGTGGGCTTTAAAAAAAATGTGGAAATTTGCGGTTTTGTTGGGGTTTTTGGTATTGTTTGATCGGATTGATTTTATTCGGATTTTGCTGGCCGACAAGTTGGAAAGTTGCACCTTTTATTATCAATTATAAATTGACCAAGTATAATCAATATTCAGTACTGACTTTTTTAATTATAGGTTTGTTCAGGGCTTGCCTTGAACCCAGTTTGTGTGACTTACGGGAGAAGACCGAGCTGGAAATTCTTAATTGGGCCCAGATTAGCCGAGTTAATTGCTTGCTAAATTAGTTGCAGGGCTAATTCAACAAGTTTTTAAATGGGTCACTCTTAATCTATGAGATAAAGCTTGCTTTAAACATTTTAACTAGCTTTGGCTCAATTATTATAATCAATAAAATATGTATTGAGAATGTTTTAATTGTGGGTATTTATTAAAAATATCTTGTGATTGACGAGAATTAGTGGCAATTATTTTTTTTTTAGATTTCTTAAGTATTTTATGATCTATTTGATTGAAGTAGTTTTCATCTTGGTCTCTTATCTATACTTCGTGGAAATAAGTACTACTTTTTTATAAGTACTACTTTTGTATAGCTTTTTAGGATTAAAATGTAAAATTTTCCTTTGTGATTTTGTATTCAATCAAGTTGCATTGACCTCACCTTTAAGTATTGATTGGAATAATAAATGCGTTGGTTCCACCTAAGCCCATTTCATTCCCTCATCAGTCACGTTTGAACAATCCCTTTATACTAAACTCAAAACAACCTTTAATTTCAATAGATTATGGCGAGATCCAGCCAAAGATCAAACTTCTATATGGCCCTAGGCCCTACCTTAAAATCTTTAGTCATCGCTAATTTTTGCAAATACATTGTTGTTCTATAAATACCCCCAGTTGGCAATTAAGTAAAGGAATATTTCTTAAATGGGTCGAATGAGCATTCAGAGACTGTAATTGTTAACTTGTAGTAGTGTAAGCGTAGTAGTAGTGTAAGCGGAAAAAGTATATAAAACTTAGCAATGGTCAGGCCCTTTTTAAACCGTAGGCTGTTATAGCCACAAATTAGGGTGATTTAGCTGGGTTCGCGAACTTGGCTAGAAATTGCTATCCATAACTCGGATAAATGGCGCAGTTTTCCCCACATAACTAGACATATAGAGTAATTAATTTCCAGGAGATAAAAAAAAGAGATAGCAATCTGGTAACGCAGTTATTTGCCCAGCTTATCAGTCCCCAATTATGTGGGCTTTTGTTACCGACAATATCCGTTGATAATGCTGTTTATAGAATGTTGTTTGCGCATCTAGTGATTAGGCTACCAACTATGGCCAAAACATCTGCTGCACTTCCCACGAACTTTGAGCCAGCTGAGAATTCAGGTGTACTATTACCCAATGCCCATCTAATAAACTTCAAATGATGATTTATGTACATATCTGCACTATATGTGGATTTCCTTGGCACACGAATGGGTGAGCTCGATGTTTAATTTAAATTTGTAATTCATAGTTCGCTAGTCGCCAGACAACGTCACGTTATTTTCCCTGGTGGTGTGGGTTTTGAGTGGATGAGCTAAAGATTTTATTGAGTCAGATTGGGATATATCTCGGGGTCTAACTATAAATAGACACCGTTTCAAAAGTTTGACATTTTTGTAGCAATTAAATTTATTTCCGGCTGACTGATTACAACGTTATCAGTTAACATTTTTTTTGTCAATGATTCTTATTTAGATGTTTTTAATATAAATGTGTTATTCATTGTGTTAATGGCTTTCCATTTATAAAATGAAATTAGTGCCATAAAAAATTGCTTATCTGTGAGAGTTAATTTTTTTGTATAAAGGCTTTTTAAAATATTTTTAGGTTTTGTATTTGAAACAAAAATGTACAATTTTGATGGGTATATAAAAGTTGTTTAAAACCCTAGGCATCACCAATTCGTAAACATTTTTAGGTTTTAGATTGTTTATAAACAACTCATTAAGGAAAAGCCAAATTCCCAGACATATTTCAAGTTTCGCATGCACTCATATCAAATTAATGAGTTAGTTTTATTTTTCTTAACCCACATATCTGAACTTTAAACATAGTAATATGGTTTTCGGTAAGCATTTCTGAATAAATTACTTGCTTCACCTTTCTCTAAATTGCGAGACACTACTCTCAGCTATTAAAATGTGAAAAAACTGAATAAGCTTAAAAACAAATTGCTGATTGTTGACAGTTTCAAACTACGCAAGCAGCAGATCACGTTGAAGATGATGACGATGGTGATTATGATGAATCGCGTTATATGTCCAGTGAACTGATTAGACATCGCGTGTCCTATTTGCCGCAAAAACTTTTGGGTCTACTCGAAGAAATATATACAGAAGCTTATAATTCATATTTATATAAAAACAAATAGCCCTCCGAGTGGACATGTTGCTGAAACGTGCCCCTCCGTTAAAAAATGTTAGACAAGGGTTTAACCTTGGTTCAAGATCAGATCACTTTTTTGCACTCTCGGAAATACTTAGGGCGACATTTTTTTTAGCTTGAAAAAAATTCCAAGCTGATAGTGAAATTCGAAATTTAATCGGAAATTGCGAGAAGCAAACAATAATAAACAAATGAACATGAGAAGTCTTTCCTTATGCCCGTCTGAATTGTAAGAAAATAAAATCTCATTATTAAAAGTCCACTTGGCACACGATATGTTTTGCTAATGAAAGGCATAAATATTTATATATATATATTGGTATATCGTATATGAAGAGATACAGCCAAAACCAAATCGGCTTACGTTCCAAATGCACAGCAAACACCATTTGGCAATTAATTAGGGTTCTGACGGACCAAAGGGGTAAGGGATCGGAATCGGCATCGGAGAAAAAGTCTGGCTTTCGGTCTTTAAGCCTGATTGACATTCATAAACTGCAAAAAATTGGGGGGCAGGGGATCCAGATTGGCGTGACGTTAGATGATATGTGAATGGATCAATGAATGAATAAGTTAGTTATGCAGGAGGCTAATTGAAATTTTGGTCTGCTCCTATCTCGTTGGGATTGCGGATTTTACGGCGATCGTGACGATGGTAGACCATAGTTGAATGAATTATATATGTATATGTATGAGCTGATGTTATATAGTTCATTGTCTGGAGATGGGTGCCTTAAAAGTTTACGGGATCAGAATTTAACGATCCGTGGATTACACTGCGATAATGGCCAAAAAGATTAACTTAAAGGTTTAACTGACTTTGGGGGATCAAATGTTATTTAACAAAAAATGATATAGTTTTATGATACCTACATTATATCATAGAAAATGAAATGCGAGCTTAAAGGCTTTAAATATATACCTCACCAGTTATTACAAAAAAATGTACCTTCGTATAAGTATTTATGTTTCATTTTTTTCTTATATCCCTACAATAGTTAAAACATTAACCACTTTAACTAGATTTTGTTTTATTAATAAGTCCAATTATAATGTCCAGCTAAGTTTATCACGACAAATCAATTTCTGTTTAGGTGCTTCCCCAAACCAAATTACGTCGAACTTTACTATTTATCTATATTTACCCCAACACAATGCGAGTTCCACAACCACCTATTCACCTTCCATCACCTCCCCCTCCGAGAATTATTAGTATGCGTCACTTTCTTTCCAATCAAATCGAATAAAACAATATGGGAACTACCGAAAAAATCGCCGGAAACAGGGAAAGAAGACTTCCAAAAAATATGAGAGGAGCGATCAATATATGAGAATGCGAGACATGACTGAACTTCATAATAAACGCAAATTTTCCTATAGCAGAAGGTGTGTTCTGAAAGGAATATGAGTAAGAAATCGATTAGCATATGAATTGCAGTATGCTTTTGGTAATTTCATTATATTTTACAACCAGAAAGTTGAATAAACTGCAAGAACAAACTGTAAAGTGAAGATGATGAACCATCCAAAGAGTCCCAGATCACGAAGGTGGTTGCACCCACAATTCAACCTTCAATCGATGACAGCTGTCAATGGCCCAACCTTCAGAGATTATTGCTGGAAAAGCAAGGAAAAACAATACTGGATCACACAGCTGCTGCAACTGGTGGCTTTATCGACATGCCATTATAGGCAAACTTGACCAATATTCTTTATCGTGCACGGAAAAAAAACCAGAGAAAAAATAAATATGATTCATAGCAATATGCAAATCATATAATCAATTTCAAATATTATGAAAGATAGCTATAAAGTAGATTAGTTATCACTTTTTATATTATATGAAATTTTATTATGATTAAAAGATTAAAGACTTTACTTTTGTTTAATTTTCTTTTAAATTCCATGTGTAGGCTAAAAAAACAGAGACCCTCGAGACCCTCAGCATGATTAGCTGAAAAAACATCCATCAATTGAATGCCAATTGAGCAGATTAAGGAAAAACAAGAAGAAAATGACCAAAGAGGAAAAACAATCGAGGGTGAGTCGGTAAAAAGGCTGAAAACCAATGGAGGGTTAGAGGGGGTCGAAAAACTTTATATGCGCCGTAAACAAAAATAGACAAAAGAAAACCAAAATATGGGAATTGTAAGCGGCACTATTGTTGATATATACGCCGCAATACATTCTTTTGAAACGCTGGTTATATTGTTAAATTACGCATCACAGAGTTCAAAGGTCCTTTAACTAGTTATTTACATTAACTGGAAACCTTTGATTTACTGATTTACACATTAACTTTTACACTTTCAGTATCAAATGTCACTTTTAAGTATAGAAAAAGACATTAAAAAGCAATTTTACTTGAGCGCTATTTGATGCGCGTGCAACTGCAGTGGGAAAACAACTAACTATGCGAAAGGAAATGAAAACAAAACGCTTATAGCTTTGGAAAAAGAGAGAAGGGGTGAAATGGTTTCAAGAGGGTTGCAAATGCATTCTCAGCTTGTTTTCCGAAATGGCGCCAAATGTTAAATATTTTGAATTTACACTACAGCACGCTGTTAGTCATAACAGAGCTGTTAGGCGCACACAAGCTGTTAATTCAAAACAGCTGAGTTTCGACGTTTTCAACACTGGCATTTGCACGCTGTTTTTGTTTATATGGAAACACATTAAATATTTTAAAATATCATGAAAATATCGAGATTTAAGAAGTCCCATAAAACCCTGGTGTTTTTCGCCACAAATTTCGATTACCGGGAACCCTACCAAGTGCTCATTGATGCCACCTTTTGCCAGGCAGCTCTGCAGGTGGGTTTTACCATAACAAAACTTGTTGATTGTCTAAATTGACTTTTTAATTTTTAGCAAAAAATTGGCATAGATGAGCAGATTAAAAAGTACTTTCAGTGCGGTGTCAAACTGCTGACCACACAGTGCGTTATCCTGGAGGCAGAATCCTTGGGAGCTCCTCTCACCGGAGCCACTTCGATCGTCAAGCGATTCCATGTCCACAAATGCGGACACGAGGGAAAACCAGTGGCTGCCGCCGAATGCATAAAATCTATGGTAAATTATTGGAACAGAAAATAATGCTTTACCTCAAAGGGACTATTATCTAAAGTAATATAACCGCAAATAAATTAGGTTTCTTTTTAAAATGCTGCTTCAATATAAATATATATATGTCAAGAAGGAAGGGATTTAAGTACCTAGTTAAATAATAAGTTAAAAATTAAATATTCTAATTAACCATAATCATATAACAACTAACTAAAAAAGGGAATACTATTTATTTAAATTGTTTCAATGTCTAAAAAATCGCTAGCTTTAAAAGTTTAATTTCCATTATAATTTATTATAATCCATTTCAGACCAAAGACAATCGCTACGTCGTAGCCTCGCAGGATCGTCTGCTGCAAGAGAGTCTTCGCAAGATTCCCGGACGTTGTCTACTGTATCTACACAAAGCCACCCCCGTTTTGGAAGCCCCATCCAAAGCCTCCAAAAAGTGGGTACAACGACGTGCCAAAAACTTGATGCTGGGCAAACAGGTCGAGAAAATCGACTATATGAAGGAGAAGCAGGGCCTAAAGCCAGCTGAAAATGAGATCAAACCCAAGAAGCACAAAGGACCCAAGAACCCCAATCCACTATCCTGCAAGAAGAGTAAAAAGGAAAGGGAAAAACCACAGCTCAAAGGAGTCGAGCAGACCACAATAACCAAGGCGAAACGAAAACGCGTCAAGATACCCGCTCATGTCAAGGCGGCGTTGAAAAAAGATTAGATTAAATTTGGTTTAACGAGTAAATAAATATATGATAATGAAAAGTAAACTGCAGTCTGATAAAAAAAAATTAGAATATAATTAGAGGGTAATTGTTAAAACAAGTTAGCTTGGTATATTTAAAATTTGGAATTCTTTAATTGCAGAAAATTTGCTACAGCTTAACCAGTTTTCAAAACGGCATTTTCGTAGTTAATAGCTTCTTAATAACTTTAAATGGTGTTTAACCATTTGGAATTATTCATAAAAGTGTGTATTAAAGACAGATTTCTTTGTTGGCTTTCATATTATTTCCCTCGCTCTCCAACTGCATCGAAGAAAATGCTTTGCTCCCACTGTGTCTATCAAGATTATCGCAATTTAAACACACAATTTACTTAATCTCGTGTACATATTTATACATTTTTATACCCGTTACTCGTAGAGTAAAAGGGTATACTAGATTCGTCGGAAAGTATGTAACAGGCAGAAGGAAGCGTTTCCGACCCCATAAAGTATATATATTCTTGATCAGGATCACTAGCCGAGTCGATCTAGCCATGTCCGTCTGTCCGTCTGTCCGTCTGTCCGTCTGTCCGTCTGTCCGTCTGTCCGTCTGTCCGTCTGTCTGTCCGGATGAACGCTGAGATCTTGGAAACTATGAGAGCTAGGCTATTGAGATTTGGCGTGCAGATTCCTGAGCTTCTTACGCAGCGCAAGTTTGTTTCAGTAGAGTGCCACGCCCACTTTTACGCCCACAAACCGCCCAAAACTGTTGCTCCTACAGTTTTGATGCTAGAATAAAAATTTTAACTGAAATGTATTGTTCTCATCAATACCTATCGATTGACTTAAAAAAAAGTTTGCCACGCCCACTTTATCGCCCACAAGCCGCCCCCAAACTTCAAAAAATCGTAAATATGAACGTGGATATCTCGGAAACTATCAAAGATATAGAATCAGGATTTCAGATTTAGATTCAGTAGCTTTGTACGCAGCGCAATTTTGATACGCGAATATGCCACGCCCACTCTAACGCCCACAAACCGCCCAAGCCTGTGGCGCCCACAATTTTCATGCTAGATACAAAATTTTAACTGAACTGTATCGGTCTCGTCAATACCTATCGATTGACCAAAAAAAAATTTGCCACGCCCACCCTAACGCCCATAACGCTTAAATCTGTCTACCGCCGGTAGGTGGCGCATTTCAGTCTTGCTTTGCTGCTTGCTTATTTCCATTTCCCTTTGGTCCCTTTAGCTGAGTAACGGGTATCTGATAGACGAGGCACTCGACTATAGCGTTCTTTCTTGTTTATATTGTTAAACATTGTACAATAGTATAAAAGTTGACTGAGAGCCGTTAAAAGGAGGGAGAGGGCAAGGGCGTGGCGCACGACTGATATTCTCACAGTTTGCCCTCGCGAATCTTGTTCAGCGTCTTCTCGGTCATGAACTGAGCCAGAATCTTGCTCAATGTGGGATTGCGGGCGCAGTAGGCCAACATATTGACTGGGAAAAGACCACACCAGGTGAGGTCCATCTTATTGGCCAGGGCAACGGCGAAGAGATCACCACATCTCTGGGCTGTCATCCGTTTTTGATTGGCCGTACTGAGACCCACTTTACCGCCCTGCTCGCCGGTGAAGGCCTCCTGCAGGAAATCGGTGGCAATGGGTCCAGGTGCAAAGAGGGACACATCCAGCTTACGCATTTCCACCTTCAGGGAGAGCAAATAGGCATTCAGAGCGTGCTTGGCAGCACAATAGGTGGGTGAAAATGGCACCGGACTGAAGCCGGCGATGCTGGAGGTGGCAGCAATGTGACCTCTACCGCCATTCTGCTCCACGAAGTAGCGAACCACCAGGCGGCTGAGATGAACCACGGAAAAGACATCCAGTTCGAAGAGCTCCCGATCCACCTCAATCTCGACTTCGGTCCAACTGGCTCGCTGGGATCGGCCCGCATTGTTGACAAGGACATCCAGCCGGTGAAAGTGATTGAGCACCGTGTTGAGATGTGTTTTATGGTCATCCATATCGAGCATATCCATTTGTATGACCAGCACATCCTTGGTGGCCAGCAATCCTCGGGCTGCAGCCAGGCATTCCTCCTGAACCTGCTCCAGTTGCTCAATCCTCCGGGCACTTAGCACCAATTTCACTCCATGTTTGGCCAAACTGAGAGCCAATGCCCTTCCAATTCCGCTCGAGGCACCTGTTATCCAAACCACCTGCCCGCGCATCGACGTCAAGGAGACTCCGAAGCGGGATTTGTACCACAGCGCCACATTGCAGTCGAGCAGGATCCAAAGGAGCACGTAGACAACGTAGTAGAGTACCAGCAGGAGCAGTAGAAACTCCAGAAAGGTCATCTTGATGGCTTTGGGTGACGCTGGTGGGCGGGTGAAACCTTTGTCCTCTGCCGCAACGTAAGACACTGAAAGCGGGTTTTCGGCTACGACAATAATCTGTGCTAAGTGGGTCCGATCGGATCAGCTGGTCGTGGGTATCAGTGATGACGCAGTGACCGTAGAAAGTTAATCACTTTACCGGAAGAATGAAATCCTATATAACCATGGGTAAACTTTGATTAGAATAAAACTTAAAATTAAAGTATTTAAAATGTAAATCAATAGGTTGGTGCCTTTTCCATTTTTTTAAAGGTTATATATTGATAGGAACAACCCTAAGTTAGTTTAATTTGATCTATTCTCATTCATAAAACCCTCTTCATTCATATATTTTTATGAAATTTTTACATCATAGGGTTTTCTCAAAATTATTCAATTTCCTGAGATATATGTATTTTTCAAATGACTTATAAAAGTGATATTCTTTCAAAAAGAACAAATATATGATTACAAAAAGCTTTTCAATCTGCTCATCTCTGATGCTTAGTTCCTTTTACGTAAACGAAACGAAAGAAATCTTTCAACACTCCGCCTTTGCGCCAACAGTCGCATAAAAATTCAAGCAAAACCTTTGGCTATACTTTTTTTAATATAAAATGTAAGTAATCTAAGAACTAATGCTAAGCCTGCAGAAAGTCGCCCAGATTGTCGCATATCTTGTCGATTTCCGCGCAGCCCGATTGCTCCAGAGCAACAATGGCATTGGCCAGGGCGATGGTTTCTCTCAGGGAATGGGCCTTCAGCCAGATCCTTCCGTTGACGCCCACGGCGATCTCGTAGGGCAGTTCCCGGGTTAGGGCGGCGAGCACAGGGCAGTTTTCCCGCAGCAGCATCCTGCCCAGATTCAAAGTGCACTTGAAGAAGAATCCCTCGGCGAGAACGCCCAGTTTGCCACGTTTGCCCACGGAATTGACGCAGACCAGTTCCGGTTCTATATCCGCACTGGCATTGAGGACCCTGGCGTAGATCAGATCTCCGGGATTCAAATCAGGGCGATTCTTTTTGGTGGCCGCCTCGAAGGCAAGATACGAAATGGAGGCCGTGTCCGCTGCTCCGATGTCCACGCGATAATTATCACCCGCCTTGGAACGAACTATTCCCAGGACAAGATCACCACGGGCTGGGATGTATCTCCTCTGGTAGTTGTCCACCCAGAAAGTACTGGGCTCCTTGTGGCGAAGTGGACCCGCCTTGCTGGCCACCACCGTGTCGTCCTGGCGGCGCAGTCCTGGTCCCAGAATCACCCGCTTGCTCTTGGCCAACTCTTCGATGGTCGCAATCCGCTCGCCGGGCATCACAATTGTGCTCGTTGTGGTCATTTTAGGGGATTTCTTTCCGGCTTTGAGAACTCCAAGTCCAAACAAAAAATCCGCGTGTGTCTTTCAAAACATATGGTCGAATTGAGACGGTTTCCAACACTGCCGCGTGCCAGCCCTGGTCTTAACAGCTTAGGCTAACAGTCTTAGCTTTATGTGTTAAATGATCAGCTGTTCTACTGCTGTTAACTTAACATTTGTTTATAATAATGGTTAATTTTATTATTTAAAAAACCGATAATGTAATAACTATTCCCTTTTTAAAAATGTTAATTCAATAGAGGACTTTAAAGTACAACAAAACTATATACAAATGATCTCCAAATTCCCTTTTTAAATAATTAACTTCGTATTTATACATATTAAAAGTTAACAAATTGATAAAATTGTAAGGATGATTTTATATACTTTTAAAATATTTTTTACATATGTACACAAATTATTTTAAGTATACCTAATATTAGTTTACTAGTTAATGAGATCCACTTGTCTAAATGTTTACCGACATTTATTTAAAACCCTAACAGTAAGTGGATGTAATGTTAACTGATATATATTTATTAATACCCCGATCAGCTGTGCTGCTATAAACATAATCGTATGATTTTTAAAAAGCGGCCTTGGCATTTATTTTCTCTAATTTATGAATGCTAAAAAGCGTGAAAAACAATGTATTGTGACTTTGAATGACCTGATTGTCCAGAAACCCCTAAGAGCTGTTCTTAAATGCATCTTCTGAATGTCATTATATAGTTTATGCTTTAATTAACGATTAACTTTGGCATTACTTCTTGCGCTCTTTCAGATAGACATGCGATCCACCGCTGCGTGTGGAAGTCGATTCCTCTAACCTTGTGCGAAGGTCAATTTTCCCCAAAAAATATAGGAATAATACCAGTAAAAACAACAACTAAGGGAAAACGCACCCCCACATTCAAAACCGGCGAGCACCTGGAAACGCATACATATAAAGTAAGTATTCTCTCTTTAGGAAATCACACTCTTTTTAGAGGTGGGTAAAAACATCGATTACATTATAGTTCATTTTTTGTTCACTTTTTTTTAAATTTATATTATAATAGTTTCAGGAACTTTTTGAACAAATAATAATATTTAATTTTTGTATATTGTTGTACCTTAAATAGGACACGACAGTGATGTAAAGCGCTAAAAAGCTTTATTTCGAAAATTATTCCATGTCTATATTAAAAAATGGCAGATACAAGATAGAAGATACATTTTGACAGGCGCAGTTTCGATCACTCTGTTAGTTTCACTCCACAAAAATTAGTTGAATATACAGTTTTTTTGAAACTGTAATTTAATTAATTTATTATTTGATTTAATCATTTTATTTAATTTATTTTTTTTTAGCGTAAATTTAGAGTAAATTTATTTTTATCGCACTGGTCACAACAAAGTAGAGTTAACATAAGACTAATATTCAATTTTAGACAGTTATAATTTATTCTATATTCCTAAAATTAAAAACTTGTCCTTAAACTTTTTTTTAAACCCTATCTAATCGATATTACTCCCAGCTCTAGCTCTCTCAGCCGCTCCTCAAGTTCCACACAATGGCGCACATTCTGACGCTGCGTTGGGCTCTCCCCAAAATTTTGTCGGGCAGCGAAAAGTCGGCGAGCGCTTTCAGAAGCAAATCAGCAGCCAGCCAGCTCTCATCTGGATTTAAATTTCTGCAGTTCTTCAGTAACAGTACTTGGTATGTATAATTGTGAAATGAATGTGTGTGCGTGGGTCCAGCTTAATAAAATATTTAATTATTTTATCTGCCAAGTTCACGTAGATAAGCCCCATCGAAAGCCTTAGAAATCAAACACATTTTTGACAGCGATTTCTGCGCGATTATCTAACAAATGGTTCTGTGCAAATTTTCAAGTGGGGTCTTTTCATATATTTCCAATCGATTTAATTGCACAAATCAAATAATGTCAATTGACAGCAAATTGTCATATCGCAGTAAATAAATACTTTCGTTTTTTGCAACATTTCCACGTACTCCGGCTTTACTGAGGGCCTCACTATGCGTCTGACCTTTAAAAGTAGCTTAGAGGTCATTCGGTTGTTCGCCGAGAGAAAACTGAAAAAACCTCCCACTGAGTCGTCGGGAAAACGGGAAATGCCGCCCGTGTCATTGACTCTAAATAATTTTAGAAATATTTTACTGAAATCTGAAGACAAATTAAATATAGAAAAGTGTGGGGACTTTGCGAGAATATTCCATGGAGAAAGTTACACCACTCATCGCTCGAATGGCAAGCGATTTTTTGCACTTGCACAACAAATATTTTTTAAATATATATATTTATTTAAATATGTTTTAAATAATTAAATATGTCTTGTTAAATTATTTATTATTTTATTATAATTCCATTTAGATATGAAAAAATTAAGAAAAATAAAATATTATATTTTAGAATTCATTCTTCACAATATCAATACTAAAGAGTATACAATAAAATTGTTAAGAGCCCAGATAAGGAAAATAAATATATAAAAAAATGTATTTTTCTAAAATATATTTTCTAAAGCCGGCACTTAATATAGAATCATTATAAACAAAAATTATTTAAGTAGGATTTCAACATTTTTCGAAATATTTCAGGATAAAATATATATCACTGAGTCAAATGAATACCTTTTAGAAATTTTTTAACCAAGTAGCCTTTTAACTGGTAATTAAAGAATAACTTAGCAGTCTGTGTATTAACTAGTTGATAAATAGGAAAATGTCTGGGATTTCGGGAATATTCTGGAGTACATCAGCAATTAATATTGAAGGCTCTTATTCTTATCAGCGGTTGTTATTTTTCTAAACACCATGCTTTGATTAAAGCACTTGATAAACTAAATACTAATTTGCTTCTTTGTGGACTTTGATTTTTGCAGTGCCAGCGACGAGATGACCATTAAAGCTATCAAGGCCCGTCAGATCTACGACTCCCGTGGCAACCCCACCGTGGAGGTCGACCTGACCACCGATCTGGGACTCTTCCGTGCCGCCGTGCCATCCGGCGCCTCCACCGGCGTCCACGAGGCCCTGGAGCTGCGCGACAACGACAAGGCCAACTACCATGGCAAGTCGGTGCTGAAGGCTGTCGGTCATGTCAACGACACCCTGGGACCCGAGGTGATCAAGGCCAATCTGGATGTGGTCGATCAGGCTGCCATTGACAACTTCATGATCAAGTTGGACGGCACCGAGAACAAGAGCAAGTTCGGAGCCAACGCCATCCTGGGTGTTTCCCTGGCCGTTGCCAAGGCCGGTGCCGCCAAGAAGGGCGTGCCCCTGTACAAACACATTGCCGATCTGGCTGGCAACAAGGAGATCATCCTCCCTGTGCCCGCTTTCAATGTGATCAACGGTGGCAGCCACGCTGGCAACAAGCTGGCCATGCAGGAGTTCATGATCCTGCCCACCGGTGCCACCACCTTCACCGAGGCCATGAAGATGGGCTCCGAGGTGTACCACCACCTGAAGAACGTCATCAAGGCCAAGTTCGGTCTGGATGCCACCGCCGTGGGCGATGAGGGTGGCTTCGCCCCCAACATTCAGTCCAACAAGGAGGCCTTGAACCTCATCAGCGATGCCATTGCCAAGGCCGGCTACACCGGCAAGATCGAGATCGGCATGGATGTGGCTGCCTCCGAGTTCTACAAGGATGGCCAGTACGATCTGGACTTCAAGAACGAGAAGAGCGACAAGTCGCAGTGGCTGCCGGCCGATAAGTTGGCCAACCTCTACCAGGAGTTCATCAAGGACTTCCCCATCGTCTCGATCGAGGATCCCTTCGACCAGGACCACTGGGAGGCCTGGACCAACCTGACCGGTTCCACCCAGATCCAGATCGTTGGCGATGATCTGACCGTGACCAACCCCAAGCGCATTGCCACCGCTGTGGAGAAGAAGGCCTGCAACTGCCTGCTGCTGAAGGTGAACCAGATCGGTACCGTCACCGAGTCCATTGCCGCCCATCTGCTGGCCAAGAAGAACGGATGGGGCACCATGGTTTCTCACCGTTCCGGCGAGACCGAGGACTCGTTCATCGGTGATCTGGTCGTCGGCCTGTCCACCGGACAGATCAAGACCGGTGCTCCCTGCCGCTCGGAGCGTCTGGCCAAGTACAACCAGATCCTGCGCATCGAGGAGGAGATCGGCGCTGGCGTCAAGTTCGCCGGCAAGTCCTTCAGGAAGCCCCAGTAAGCGTGGGCCACTTCAAAATTCCAACCACACCAGCCCCCATCGCATGAGATCTGGATCTTGAGGAGAGGGACGCAGCTGGACGAATAAGATCCAAGGACGTTTGTGTCTGGCGCACAAACGAATCAGAATTAAATTACCAAAACCGTTTGCTGTCTCTATGCTTCGTTATTAGACATTATTATTAATGTTAAACCTTGATCTAATCATTATTTATAAAAAGAAAACTTCAAAAAAACACTATGTACGAGATTTTTGGTCCGTTATCAGGAGAGCTTGTCATATCTTCAATGTAGTCGCTGTAATTGTTTTGAAATTATATACTACACTTGCCAATCAATACACAGATACAGACAGTTATTCACTTCAGAAATGGTTAAAAAATTGTTGTTGAGACATAGAATTTAAGCAGAAAGCAGTTAAAAGTCATACTCATCGAATACACGGTGTTCAGAAGTCGAGATCCCACAGGAAGAACAGTACACCAAATATAAGATACTTTGGAAATGCGTACAAATATTCAATTTGTTAGTTCATGTGAAATAAAAAATAATAAAATCCATATCGAGTTGTATTTTAAATTATTTTGTAAATTGTGGGGTTGCCAGATGGATCGTTGAAATCAAGTAAGATCACTTGAAAATATAAAATGTAGAATAGAATAGATCTACAATCTACATTTGGTCTTTTGAGTTAGGTTATTATTTCGCAGTGTACTGGAATGGAAGTCGAGTAAATAGATCCATTTCCGGAAACCATGGGACTACTTTTTTAAAGAGTGTTAGGAATTTATTCGAAATGAGAGCATATACTGCAGAAACCAAGTTTGTCGAGTCCCGAGTGAATAAATAACTTATTCAGGAGGACTACGGGAGGAGATTGATGAGGACCTACTGAAGAAATAAGTTTATTGATTGCATAGTCCACCGATGGAACCCCTTCCACACTTTCGCAAGAAACATATCAGCAGTTTATTTTGAAGAATGTCTTGTACGAGAATAGCCCATTGAGTAACGGATCTATCAGATTCCAATGGTAACTGGAATCACTATGCCCTTTACATTTCATTTTGCATATTAATAATCATTTTTCATTATTTCAGCTTTGCCGGTAATAGCTTTGCGCCTGAAGTTTCAATTTAAGTACTGATCATCGGAAGGAGCTCCAAGGTATTTTCTTGGCAGTGTTGTGAAACACCTGCACATTTCAAAAGTTCCGATAATCGATACATACATAATATCGATAAGCGATAAAGTAGGTATACGGTCTCACCAAAAACTGCGGATGGTGTCTCCGCTAGCTTAGCCGTGTCACCCTCCGCAGTTTTGATAGGACCGTTTGTGAAATTATGTGGGTATATTTTAGTATATACCAAAACCATACCACGGTGCGTGACGTGGCTAAGTTAGCGAGCACACCCTCATTTCAACATTAGTGATGTGTAAACAGCGATAATGGACAATCGATGTTTCCGAAAATATAAAAAGATCGATCTATCGGTGGTTCCATCGAAGACTCGCTACCACTAATGAATTCACAGCGGATGGAAATAAATTTACTGCAATTTAAATCTCAAACGTTAAGGATCGGCGACGGACTAAATCGAAGTAGTGCCTGATTGACGGACAATAGTTATGCGCATAGTACCCATAATTAAAGATAACGCTTATCGGTGAACTCAACGACAGTTGCATAACTCATTGCCAAAAAAAAGTGGGGAAAAATCACAACACATAAGCAAAAGTTCTCTCCGGGAATCCAAGAAAGTTCAAAGGACAAAAGAAAGTGGGCAGTATAGTGTTGTTAGTGGGTTAAGAGCCCCTCCTCCTGGGGCCGCCAAATCCCCCCTCCCCCGACCAAAACGTGCCTTAAAAAATAAATATTGTGTTTGCTTTAAAGAAAAAATAAAAAGAAAATCAAGTGCGCGTTAATTGTTCTCAAGTTATTCGATAAAACCCCTGATATAAAGAAGGGAACTCGGGATTGCGAATAGAGCTAATATGGCCCAAAACACAGCAGACACTTTCATCCATTTAATTGCCGGCGGGTAAGTGAAACCTATTAATTCTAGGCTTTTTTCATATTGCGTCTTATCGCAGGTCAGGCCATTATAAAAAAAAACCGGTTTGCTTCGGGTTTACTAGTAAAAATTCGAGGCGAAAACGTCGCAATTGCATTTAGATTTAGTGCACAAATGTGAATTGAACATTTTTGGCGCCATTGCCAAAAAAACTTACAAAAAAAAAAGAAAGGCCGAGAAGAGCAGTAAAAAAAACAACCTGATCTTCAGGAAACATGCTCTGTTCACGTGTTTTTTTTACATTTATTGTACGGAAACCACAGCTGGCGAAATCACTACGATAAACGAAATAAAGAAACATTAAAATTTACCTTGCAACAAACAAACATAAATAAACAAAGCGAATCTTTCTTTATTTCTCCATTTTCTCTGTTCATTTTCCCAGGCAATGTCCAATTCTTCAATGCCCCCGACAAGCTTGAATTATTTTGTTGTTGTTTCTTTTATAACTTGTATTTCTTTTATGGGGGCTATTTTTAGACTCGTCGCATCTGATTTTATTTTTGTTTTTCCTGCACCCTACACACACACTTGCCGGCATATTAGTTAGGTCGAAGAACCTGTTTTCGGAAGAGAGCTGCGGGCAGAAAGATAAATAATCGTACAAAGTCGAGCCCCTGGTCTTTCGGGAAATGTAAATTCAGTTGGGGTTACGATTAAATCGGGGGGCCAGTTATTTATGGTTCACAATCCCAACTTGGGGGTGTGTTTTTACTCGCGCTTTATGCTTCATAAAAGTTACAATACTAAATATAAAATTGTGATAACACAATTAGGGGATCTTGGGCCTTATAAGTATCATCTTATGTAAAATAATATTATCTTTCCATCTAGAACTTTCATGCTTCGAGGCCCCGGATTTTGTAATATTTCAAATGAAAAAGTATAAATGAATTTCGCTAGATTAAAAAAATGTTGAATTGCCAATATATAAACTTTAACAAGTACTTTAAACACGTAACCCCAATTTATAAAAATAAATAACCATTATATACATCAAATCTGTATAATTTGATTAAATTAGCCATGACTGAGGCCTTTCAAATGACATCTAAAAAGATTTGGACCCCAATATTTCCACAGTACTATGATATTACCCCCAAAACTTCCTGCAATCAAGTCACTGGGCAATTTGCCGGCCGGCAGCTCGGTTCCACTTATCATCAGTAAGAAAAGAAACGACAACAATGCAGTTTCAATGTGCACAAATTGTCGTAAGACTTCTGCCACCCAAGTTTATCCGTATCTGTGTGAGTTGCTCACATATATGCGTAATATGTACTTTAACTGGGGGCAAAAAATAGAAGGCAAGAAATGCACGTTGCAACTTGAGATGTGGCTTAATACCCCAGTTGTTCTAGCCGCCTTCTACTTGTCGTCGGTTCCCGAGTATCTCGTGTTGGTACACGTTGGAAAAAAGTAAAAATAAAAACAACCTTGCCTTCCGCACATTGCTATCGCTATAAATAAGCCGCAAAGCAAACAATTAAACGACATCCATCTAATCAAGCATCAGAAGCCTCCAAAGGCGGGACTTACATAATCGGAAAATAACATAATTGTAAAATGAGGGAGAAATATATTGCATTTAGAAATTATTTCCAAAGATAAATAGTTAAAAAAGTTTTGAAAGTTTATGTAATTTTAATAAGGATATGATTACTTATATAGAAAGTATTGAGTTTCTATAGAAATGCCATATATGGTATTTTTCATTTTTTTTTCATGTTTTTAATAATAACAAATACGTTTTTGATATAAAAAAAATTAAAAAAATTTTTTTTTATTTTTGAATTAATTTAAAAAAAAAATTATACTATACAAACTTAAATTTTCCTGTCAACCGGCAATTAGTAGCAATTGCGAAATTGGTTCAGACAGCTGAGATCTATTCCCTATAACTTTTCGATTTGGCACACCATATTGCACATTTTTCTACCCACCTCATATACTATAGATTGTGCATTGTGTTTTGCCTACAATTTGTGCTGTTATTTGTCTAGAAACAAATCTAAATTGAGCTTGGCAAGCGATTTCGAATTTGTTTTGGTTTTTCAACGAGACAGCCCAGGCAAATAAACTTTTTCTGGCACACTGACTCAGTTGAAGGCGAGTGCGGATTGCAACAAACAACAGTGACCAAGGTGCTAAATGGGTGTTTCAGGGGTATTACAGGGAGATATGGTAGTACAAACAATGTCCCGCAACCTGCAAGTTGGAAATAATCCCTTGCAATTCCTGGTTTGAATATATTTGTAGCGTAGTATCGTGTCTTAAAAAGTTACTTGCTTTTATTACTCAAACTTTTCCAACAACTGGGATTTGTTTATATATTTTTGGTGGTTGTTTTCTTGCTTGACCAGGCCAAAATTTCGAAAATGTTTTCTCCGCTCTTGACTTTTTCGTCGTGTCTGTCTGCACGTACGCATATTTTGAAAATTGGTTATACACACATGATTGTTGGTTATACCACTAAAAAGGTAATAGCAAAACAAAAGGTGTTTCCCTTTAAAAAAAAGAAAACTATTAGAACAAAATAAAAGCAAAACAATGAGAAATCGAATCTTCAGTACATAATCTTTTTATGTTATATTTTTGTTTTTAATATTATTATAAGATATTTCTGAATCACTTGACCAAGCTTAAATTGTGTCAAGGGCGCCCGTTTTATTATACTCTTGATCTAGACACAAATTCGTATCATTAAGAATACACCCACAAATAAACAAATATATACAAAACCTAGAGAAATGCGAGAGAAAAACAGGAAAAATATAGAAGGTCACGTGCGCAGTATTATTCGAAAATAGTATGAATTTCACCTAACTATTTCTTAGTTCTCTATCATTTTACTTGGTTATTTTAACAGTTTAAGCTCTACATAAATCAAACTACCAGCTAAATATAGTCTCCCTCTTTAACCTTCGATTCCTTTGACCCATAAACACTACCATTAAAAACTTTCCATAGATTTCGTAATCTGAAAAAGAAGCAGGAGACAAAAAAACGTGAAAATAAGAATGGCATTGATAAGAGGGGAAGTTAGGTCTGCGAAACGCAAAATCTATTGAAATATGCGTTCTATATTTTTTTTTTGATAAGCAAAGTTTCCCCGAAATGGTGTCGTTATCAGCAATATATATGAACCAAGGTGTAAGGGGGGTTTTCTACAAGCGGCTGGACAAAAGTCACCCCAGCAGAGGCTGACGCATTACCAATTATCACACCAAACACATGTGGACCACTTGTATTCCTTTTTTTCATACCTCATAGACGATGTCTGCGGGGTCCAAAATTTCCGCTCTTATCTCTACAACGCTTGTGTTTTTTGTTTGGGAACAAATGTACTCCGAAGCAATGTCAAAGAACAGATAAATCGCACATTAACCGGTTGCAAATTGCACGATTTTCGCAAATGCGTTGCCAAAGGCCATCGATCGGGAGTATCTATATAGCTTTGCGAATCTTCAGATTCCAACCGAGTGTACTTGGTTGCACATGTAGACCTACTAATTGGGAATTTCACATGTTTCACATTTCACACCTTAGGAACAGATATTTCTGGATTTTTAAAAGGCATTTATTTGAAATGTTAACAAAATATTTATTCAGATCAAACTGATACTGCGATCTACTTAGTTAGCATTCTTTTTAAACTTAGCCCAGAAGCTTGACTTGCTTGTTGGGTTTAGAATTATTACTGGGAAAATGATTTCATTTCAAAGTATTTGGCTTTGTACAATATTACTATTTAACGAAGCTTGATATAAAAGATCTATACATTTTATGGGTTCTATTTATTGTTTGTAGAGTGTTTTTGTATAAAGCGGGAACAACTTTACTCTCTAATAAAATTGTTTTGTAGGATCTCAAAATTGTATCTAGTCGGTACATTGAGCTATCAATTAATTTGTAAATCTCATTTATCACACTTTAGTCTTCAGTTCATCACCTCTAACAACTTTGTCCAACTATTAATCACCCCATTTCCCAAGTCACTCACTTGTTCCACTGAAATTCGACGTATCCTTGGATTGTTTGTCCAACTGTCTGTCTTAATTACTTTCTGGTCGTCTGGAATGGGGCACAATTTTCGCGTGTTGCGCCAGGCAGATGCTAATTGAAATTCAATAGTCGAGCTTTCCGTTAATGCATTGATTAAATGTGATTAACTTTTATTGATCAGACGTAGGGAGATGGGTAATTGTAGGAGAAAGTATCTAGATTATATTACCCAAAAGGCAGCAGCATATGGTGGCGTGTTTACAAAGCTTTGGACATAATTGGCCACCGGTTCCAGGGCAATTATGTCATAGTCATTGTGCATACCAGATTCGAAGCGGATCGGGCAACCATAGAAGTACTATATGTTTTAATGGATGTGGCTCACTGATAGACAGTTCCAGCAGGACTGATAACGGCAGGCTGCTTTTGTCCGGTCATTGCAATTCATCCGCTGGCAGGCATCAAAGGTTATCGAAAGTAGAGCCGGGTCAACCGCCAACCAGTTGGGACCGGTTCTCCATAGCCTGGAATCACGGCAATCGCCTACTTATTTGCGAAATCAAACAGGGGAATAGCAATTCCCATTCCCTAACCAGACAGTTGATTACAATTTGTTTTTCTTTTTTATTTTCTCTGTGGGATTAAGGGTAGACATTCGTGTCTGTCGCCAAAGTATCTGCTCATCGATCAAACTTTTTCCCGACTTTTCTCAGCCATTTAATTTCCGCTTCTCGGTTCTCTTTGTTGCATAACCTCTTTTCCCCTTTCGCAAGTTTATTGCCACCGATTATAACAAATTAATGTCACGGTTCCCGGTTGCCAACTGCCAATTTACAAGTTTGCGATCACGAGTTATGCTTCTGCAAATATATTTACTCCTAGATAACAAAGTTCCCATGTGCCGTGTGTTCATATTGATAGAGAGGGTAATCAGTGTTGGCTTTTGGGAAAGGTCGTGTATAATTAATTTTGTGGGGCACTCTTTCGGTAAACTTTAAGTCAAGGTTAAGGTGGCTATGGATTGTATTGATATAACAAACTCAATTTGTTCAAGAACTTAATAGAAATTTATCTTAAATTTTCTTTAGCTTTCTTATGACTGACAGCTGCAAATTATTTTTTCACACATCCTCTCATTTTGCATCTACTTTAAGCTATTTCACAATTCAGTAAACAATCATCTGACCTTGCTTTACATGCACTTGGAATTTGTAATGAATTGATATAGAAAATTTTGTATAATTTGCTTGGCTTACTTGATGGACACCGGTCTCACTCTCCTCCGCCTTTCTTTAATTCTCTTGATTTCCCCAACCGCAACCCTTTCATTGCATTAGGCAAAATGCTATTCATTTCCGATGCAGCCAATCAAAAATGCCCACCACTTAAAATCGAAATTGAAATGGAATGGGACAAGCTACTCAAGTAGTTGGCTATACTAGATGCACAGAATGGAAACACATTTATAGCCAAGAATTGCGCAAATCCAAGAAATACGAGTTTGGGAAATAGATATTTTTCTGCTCGCTCGATTGCCAAATGGGATTTATTTTTATGTTATACATAGTTGAGCATTTGCCATTGAAAATGGGAAAATATATGAGCAGGCGTAAATATTTTTAAAGGACTTTTATTTTTATTTTAATTGTTTTGAACTTTACAATTTGAACAAAACTTTTAAGTTTACAACTTGGGAACTAAAATGTATATTTCTTCTTTCGTGATTTATATGCTAATAAATATTTCAATTTTAAAAATCTTTTTTATTGGGGAAAATCTAAATTTGATTGGTAGTAGAGGTTATAAATCAATTATATAGCTGGAAATTTATCTTTTTTGGGGTAACTTTGTACAAGTTTTATAAGTATTTCTTAGAGTATTTTGCGTCACCAATTAGTTGCTACCCCTATTTTTAGAAGACAGATTACTTATTGTTGTGTTTCTATTTCATTTCCGTTTCTGTAGATCTGCTGGCACGGTTGGCGCCGTGGTCACATGTCCCCTGGAAGTGGTGAAGACCCGTCTGCAGAGCTCCACGGCTTTTATGACGCCCTCGCGTCTGGCGGAGAATGCCGGAGGACCGGCGAATGGTGGCCAATCGGAGCTTTTGCGGCCGGAACAACGACGTAAGCTAAGCACAACGATATTACGTAACAGATCACAGCCACAGGTGATTGGGGGTGTGCGTAGGGTAGTACCAAATTCTTTTTACCTATTCTCTCATACCCATCTAAACCCATTTGCCACTGCATCCTAACTAGCTAACCTAAGCCCTGACACAAAAAAAAGAGCAGCCTTTAACATCTTCGATACCTTCATCTCCATAGCCTCGCATTTAGTTATTATAACTCTCTAATCAGAAATGTTTTTTTATGACCTTGCAGATAATGGCCATTTCACATTGCGGCATCTCATCCACAACCCCCAAAACCATGAGCATCATGCAGTGCCTGCGGTAAGTAGATATGGTTTTTTATAATAAAAATCCAGTTCTTATGATGCTGTTTTTATAGACATATTGTCCAGAACGAGGGTACCCGCGCTCTGTTCAAAGGTCTGGGTCCGAATCTCGTGGGCGTGGCCCCCTCCCGTGCCATATACTTCTGCACCTATTCACAAACCAAAAACTCGCTCAACAGTTTGGGGTAAGTCTAGTATTGCTACGATTTTTTTATAACAACTTTTACTCATCCAAAAATGAAATCTCGGGGTCCATCGATTTTAAATCCAACCATTTAAAAGTGAAAGCTCATCTCAAAGCACAGAAAAATATTTTAATAAAATAAATAATAGTAAGTACGGGATTGTATGGATATGATTTTTAAAAAGAATTGAAAACGATTTTATTTATCAATGGATTTCTTACAACGTTTTCGTAGGGACACTCCAATGAAGCAATTTTTAAATTGCCCTATTAATTTCTTAATTTAATCCTCAGCTTTGTTGAACCTGACTCGCCATTGGTGCACATAATGAGTGCAGCTAGTGCTGGCTTCGTCTCCTCCACGGCCACGAATCCCATTTGGTTTGTGAAGACACGGATGCAGCTGGACTACAACTCCAAGGTGCAGATGACCGTGAGACAGTGCATCGAGAGGGTTTACACCCAGGGTGGCGTTGCTGCCTTCTACAAGGGCATCACGGCCAGCTACTTTGGAATCTGCGAGACCATGGTCCACTTTGTCATCTACGAGTTTATCAAGTCCAAGTTGGTAAGTTCTGATATATAAATTCTATTTTTGGTTCTCTTCTAATTTTGGATATATTTTAATTATAGCTGGAGCAGCGAAATCAGCGGCATACGGACACAAAGGGATCCCGAGACTTTCTGGAGTTCATGATGGCTGGAGCTGTTTCCAAAACGATTGCCTCCTGCATCGCCTATCCCCATGAAGTGGCTCGAACTCGTCTGCGGGAGGAGGGCAACAAGTACAACTCCTTCTGGCAGACCTTACACACGGTTTGGAAGGAGGAGGGCCGAGCAGGACTCTACAGGTGGGTGATTATAATGATTAATGTGGGGAACTTTTCTATCATCAACACAATCAATATGAGCCACGGGGTTCCCTTGTTAAACCTATTACAAAATAAGAGGTATGTGAACGTGAATCCCATTAAAATTCACTTTTAAATTGACCTAAAAAATTACATATGTTTATTTTGAACGGTCTGGGAAACCACAGCTGAACGAAAGGGAATCCCAATATTGTGTATATTTTAATATTCATCAAAACATGTTTATAAAAATATATACACTTTATAAAAATATTCTATCCCATTCTAAATAAGAAACAAACATTTAACACGAATGCCAAGTTTTTTGCTTGCGCTAATGAATTATTATAATGCGCCACCCACGAAATCGTAGAGTCTATTTAAATTCTTTTGCGTCGCACATTATTTGTTTGTTTACCTTAATTTGATTATCACTAGCGAGCGTGCTCACTCGCGGTGTTTTATGTGAGTGCTCATGCATTTTTAGTGATATTATTTTACTAATATCGCCATCTGTTTTTATTATGCACTTTATAGAGGCTTGGCCACGCAGCTGGTGCGACAGATTCCCAACACGGCGATCATGATGGCCACCTATGAGGCAGTCGTCTATGTCCTCACCCGGCGCTTCAACAACAAATCGAACGAATTCTACGACTTTTAGACAGCATTATTCGGTCGGAGAAACCCTTTCAAAGGACTAGTTAACAATCGAGGAGGAGAAACCCAATCTGTGCATATGTAGACGCGACTGCTGCAACCTAATTGTAATTGTAACCCATTTTTTTAGACGATCCAAACCAACGAGCGCAAATTCTTAGTTAACTAGCTTCTAAGTCAGATATGAAAACGAACTCGATAGACTTAAGACGTTAGACGTTGAACGTTGTCCAATAATACAAACAGAAAACACGCACCAGGATCGAAATGCACCATCCAAAAAAAAATAACACTTTATGCCATAAATGGATCTGAGTTTGGAAAATGCGAAAAGAAAACGTTATCAAAATTTGAAAAGGCTGCTATTTAGTTAAAGATACAATATATATTGAGTGTATAAATGTGGTTGATATTTTGATATAGTGTAAATAGGATTCGATTCACTCAGAGTGTATTGTAAATAGATAAAGAGTGAGTCGACTGGCGTTGCAATATGGCTCCCCTAGTTTTGTTAGTTGTAAGCACAAAAAATGTTGAATGGGCCGCAGTTGCCAGTAGAAGCCGCTATATATATATAAATATAAAACCGACCGATCCGATACGTAACCGTAACCGTAATTTGTAAAAGTTTCCGTTAAGTTTCCTCAAATGCGATATACATTTTAGTTACAATTACTCTATCATTACAACTATGTTTATTAATATTATTATTATTGCTGTTTATTTAGTCCATTAGTTAGCTATTTAGTGAGCTCCACAGAGAGCCGTAGTGCCCCCCAAAAAACGTATTTCATTGATAACGAGCAAAGAACGAAGAAAACTACTGTGAATAATTGATTGCAATCTGATTTGATGGTGAAATCAATAAATACAACACTTTTGTTTAAAAATAAACCAGTCGTTTATTGTTAAAAGCCTGTTGACGGTCGATCGGCTCTGACGACCGATTGCCATTATCTTATCAAAGTCTGCAGACCCTCGAACATAGTTCAACTTAGAAAAGCAGACTGCCGCCAATAAAAGCTCTGATGAGTTAGACGGATTTCGCCAAGATAATACCTTTCTCCATAACTTAACAAAAAAGATTTATTGGTTTATGGTTGGTCTATGCTTGTAAAATATATACCTTATATGAAAGTCTTTAAGATTAAGATTCATTTTTATTTTTCAAAATTTGTTTCCAATAGTTTATTTAACATGCCTTAATAAAATGACTGTTACTTCTCAGAATTTACATTGGGATTTTAAATACATTATGTGCTATCCTGATGCTTTAATGATGATTTTATTTTAGTGCTAAAACCTTAGTGAAGAAATTTTATATAGTAATTTTTTTTGGATTGACAGGAAATGCAGCACAACCGTTAATAAAAGAAATAATAAGTTGCCTTAATGTAACTTAGCATCTTTATTTATTTAAATTTAAATTTACACTGGTCGGCATATGTATTTTGACAAAACAAAAGTTAAGTATACTCATAACTTGAATTTACTTCTTGTAAACTATAGGCATCAATGGAAAGGTAATTTCAATGCCGTTTGAATGATACAATGCATTTCTTTACCCATTCAGTATTTATTGAAAAGGACGAATTTGTGTAAATCAACTTTCAAATTTTTTTTAAAAACTTTTTTCCTCGACTTGAAAACTTAAATTTTTTGATGCAAAAAGTTTCTTCAAACAAAAATAATAGTAACTGCAAAAAGAATTTTTCAAAAATCGTTTTCCTTATATTTTTTATGATTTTTTGAAGGTGACAATGTCGGAAAAAATTTGTATGAAAAAGAGAAAAATATGGCTCAAATGCCTGTTTTTAAGCATTTTCAAAAATTCATAAAAAATATAAGAAAAATGATTTTTGAAAAATTCTTTTTGCAGTTACTATTATTTTTGTTTGAAGAAACTTTTTGCATCAAAAAATTTAAGTTTTCAAGTCGAGGAAAAAAGTTTTTAAAAAAAATTTAAAAGTTGATTTACACAAATTCGTCCTTTTCAATAAATACTGAATGGGTAAAGAAATGCATTGTATCATTCAAACGGCATTGAAATTACCTTTCCATTGATGCCTATAGTTTACACGAAGTAAGTTCAAATTATGAGTATATTTAACTTTTGTTTTGTCAAAATACTTATGCCGACCACTGTATTTATCTTAAATACCTTTTTTAAATTAACGGTATTTAAATGGTATTTCTTGAAACAATAATGGTATTTACTTTTGAGTGGGATGGTATTTTGTGACGCTGCGGTCACGCTGCTTGTAACGTAACGCAACCACAACGTAACGCATACGTTTCGAGCAACAAGTTGATTTTATTTTCATAAACAAAGTTTGTTTAACGCGAAAAATCCTAGTTAAAGTGATGTTTCAGGGTGCATCTTGTGTCCTCCGTTGATTCCGAGACAGTGAGCAGCTGCAGAGCAGCGAAATTGACCCGGATCTTGGGAAATCAGTGCAATTGGAGCAGCTTGAAAGGCACACGCCAACAAATCGAGATCGAGAATTGAGTTGACACCCATTCCGCCATGCAAATCGATGCAATTGAGGCCTGAATAATGCTGCTCAGTGAGACCCACTTCTGGACGACGCTGCGGGAGGAGGTGCGGATCAAGAGCCATGATCTGGGGGCCTTTCGCTACCTCCGCCAGCGGGACAAGGATCAGGAGCAGCAGGACCTCACTTGCCTGGCCAAACGGGATTACACCGAACGGCGCAATGGATTGGCTGTCCTGAAGAACTCGGGTCGCAAGTCCACGGGTCGCTTGAAGGACAACCTCAAGAAGCTGGAGGATCTGCTGCGTCAGCACAGGATCATCCACTCCGAGTGGCAGGATGCAGCACAGGTGCTCCTCCTGTTTGCCCACGGCTTGATTGCCCACATCTGCGTGGACATCTACACGGGCGACATCCTGCGAATGGTATTCGAGAAGTATTTAGTGGGAAAACTCGCCTCCGAGGTCATCACAGATGGTAAGTATCTGCACCCTGGAAATGCCGTGTATTTCACACCATTTCATGTCTACCCTAACTCATAAAATAAAAGCCATCCATCAATCATCATAGGCATAACCTTTCTGCATGTAAAACCCAGCTGGAAGCCACTTTTCTTTGAAAAGATTATTCAAAAATCGTTTGATTTAAATATGTACCCTTCCTCATTGCAAAAACCCAGCTAACACGCAATATTTAATGTCTGTTCTATGTATAATTGGAGGTTCTTCTCTTAACCGTCTTTAAAACTCATTTGTGTCTGTAAATCACTCAAAAACATTGTTATATTTTCATTATTTATTAGTCTTTGAAATATGAATGAATTTAGTTTATTTCAAGACTCAACTTCCTTTTAAAAAAAGTAATTTTTCAATAGCGGTTTTACAAATTTAATAGAAACCTTTCAAGTGCTCCCCCACTCTTCCCTTTGCATGCAAGATCATAGACTTAAGATCATAGCATACCAACCCAGTATAGACCCCAGGGTATACGAAATTCCATAGAGTGGACTCCGGATCTTGGCCTTGCACTTCAGACCGCTGCTTGTGCAGTTATGGAGAAATTTGCATTGGCAACAAGTGCGACTTGATTTGCACTTTCCCACACCAACACAGCCGCACGCACACATGCAGGGGCATGCAATTATTGTAATTTTTAATTAATCTGCTTGCTTGTTTTGTTGCCTGTAAATATGCGAACCCCGAACCCCGAACCCCGATCCCCCATACCGATCCCAATCCCCACACCCTATAGCTTTCCATGTTTTGTTCGAGGCACTCATTCAGCTTTGTCGCTTGTGTCTTCTTTTCGTTGTTGTGCTCTTGTTGTCTCTGTTGTCTCGTCAGCTTTTTTCACCCGTTCCCACATCGTCTTGGCCTACAATACCAACCAGCTGACGGTGGTGCATCTTCAGAGGCCCAATGCGCGGTCACAGGGGCCGGAGAAGATCGCCAACATGGATCCGCGGATCTTCCACGTGATCATACCGGGCGCCACGGAGCGCAAACTATCCCGCCACCTCACAGTCAATGGAAGCTTCGATCTGTTCGTGGTTTGGACTCAGTCCTCCCAGAACGAGGTGTATCCGTGGAGGCCAACGATAAGGGATCAGGATCGAGCCAACATACATGTGTTCAAGATTAAGGGGTAAATCCTGTATATCTCTTTTTATTACCCAGTCTAATGTCTTCTCTTTAGTTTGCAGCTGGAATCGATTGCCTATTGCTGGTCGGAGAACGATCCCCTGTGCGTGGACTTTCTGCGGAGCAGCGAGAGCCAGATCATCACCCTGGAGCAGAAGGTTTCCCGTAAGGGTGACATAAGCGCCGAAATCTGCTCCTATGAACTGGCTGCCGGCAAAATGCAGCGCACCGCCATTACCTCCATTCCAATGGGCGCCCAAATCTGCTCGTTTGCCTTCAGTCCCGACCAGGAGAAGCTCTTCCTGGGCAGCATCGATCGAAATATTTGCCTGCACGACCTCGTCCAACAGTCCACGAAGTACGCCAACCAAATTGAGATTGTGCCCAATCAGTGCGCCTGGCACTGCGACTCCGCCATGCTATGTGTGGCCAACGAGCGATCGGTGTTGCAATGCTTCGATCTGGCCTTGGCCACCATTGGCCATCAACTTGTCAGCGAGACTGTGACTCCGTCGAGCCTATTGGACCTATCCCACTATTTTGTGGCCCAGCCAACACTACTAAGCGTCGCCTTCAGCCGGAAGCCTGATTTGGCCACGTTTAAGCACACCTACGCCCAGACGGATTGCCTATTGTTGCTGATATACGAACAGGGTCCTTTGGCCTGCATGCGCATCTTTGGCGGCACCGGAATGCGCGGAGATATCCACAACTCCGGACTCACCGCGGACGTCATTGCGGACAAGTATCTGCGACTACAGCAGCCGGATAGAGCGGTAAATGTCCTGGCCGCCCTCAACTGGGAGACCTACGGAGCCATGTGTCTGATCACGCTGCACAAGATTGCCAACTATGTGTTCTTTGGTGGGGACCAGCGACGACCTCGCATCGAGCTGATGGCCAGAGCCCTCAAGACTTTCGCCCACACGCTTTCTGAGGAAACGAAGGATGAGTTTAGCGATCAGGTGTACGATCTAAAGCGACGCTTTTGCTTCTTCCTTCTGCGGTGAGTTTAATTGAATCCACATGCACCTTTACTTACTAAAGAATTTATTTACACACAGTAAAAACCTATTCGCCGAGGCCTTTGAAATTGCCCATGATGTGGCCGACTATGACATCTTCATGGATCTGTACAATCTTACCAAGTGCATCTCTAGCCTAAGCGAATTCTCGCAAGTGGCCTTCAGTCAGGCAGCTGCCATAATTCATGAAGAAGATCGTGCCAACGGCAATCTCAGTCTGACCTGTGACCTGCGCTCGGAGTCGGCTTGTTCGCTGTCCGCCTGCTCGGATGTATTGCGTGGTCAGGGCGTGGCGACAGGTCAAGCAGCAGGATTAGGTCCGGGACAGCCTCAACAGGTCCTAAAGAACTATGTGCCACCGCTGCCCTCGTTCAAGTCGAAGGTTTTTAATGCAGAGATGATCAAGATCAACATACCCAAACCGGAGCTGAGGCCACCCTTGCCAAAAGTTTCGATAGCACCACCAAGTACTTCACTGGCGAGTCTCTCCTTGAAGAGCAACTGTCTGCCGCAGGCGCCGGTGAAGAGTCTAAACTCCAACGGTTAATAGAGGATAATGATTCCTATAGAGCTGTGATTCATCATTCATTTATTTCTATGATTAGGTAATGTGTGGTCCCAGGACGTGCCAGATCAGACGGTGGGGCTGCCCATGGCCAGCAGTCCGCTTCCCCGTCTTGCGCCTTCAAACATTCCAGAACAGAGTGCCCAACTTGGTCAATTTAACACGATGCCAGCATCGCCTCCCCCGACAGCAGCCTATCAGCCCAAGTTCTATCAGCATCCGCTTGTCTCTGGCAATATACCCGCCATGCTGTCCTCGGTGACCAGCGAGGATTATCAGAAGCGCCTGCTGCTCAAAAAGCCCACTGCATCCATATTGTCAAATCCGGCGAATCCAGCTCCCACGAATGGAGAGGCAGCCACGCCAACTGTCAAGTCACAAACAGCCGAAAAGAACAAAGTCAAATTCTCCGATACAATACAGGTGGCCGTGGTGCCGGTAAGATAACAAATAATTTAGTATTTTGTACACTATTAAGGACTTATTTCCCCTTTAGGAGATTCCTCGCAAAGAGAAGCCCATGCCGCCCAAGAGAAATGGTTACTCCAGGCCAGCAGCACGCCATCTGACCAATCCCAAAAAGGAGCTGGCCGACAGTCTACCGCTTTGTCATCCCAACGATGAGTATCTTAAGGATTTCAATCCCATCACCACCAGTAGGTTTATAGTCAAGTTGGAGTAATCTTTACCTATTGACCCCATACTTTCCCCTCAGATGTAACCAAACCGCCAATCCGACGTCGCGAGGAGGAACCCAAGCAGAGCAGCAGCAAGAGCGGCAACTCCTCATCCTCCTCGTCCATCAAAGTGGTCCACTTCGGCGTGGTCTAATACTTCATAGTGCAATTCCTAAGTTTACACCAATTCGGTTAAGATCGCGTCTTCCAATCGTTTACAACTATTGCCGTCCCAGTTAGTGCAAAGCTTTAAATAGGAAAGTTTTTATTCATAGGTTCTCTCTACACTTTACACACAGGTTACTCATTAAAGCTTAGCATTAAATGTTTGCCAAATCGGATGCTCCGCCTACTTCTTCTTGGTGTTGGTGGGTCCGCCCATGCGCTCCAGTTCGTCCTTGAGGTCGAGCAGCTCTTTGTCGGGCACATATCGTCGCTCCTCGCAGTCGTCGGTGTGCTCCTGGACCTTCAGGCTGACTCCTTCGGGCAAAGCTGCCTGGGCGAGGCGCAGGAACTGCGGGTAGACCGGAGCATCCACACTGTTCAGCTGCAGATTACGCTCGTAGGTGGTCAGTTTGTACTCGGACTCGATGACCGTGGAGTTGGGTCGCAATCGCTGCACCTGCGTCTGTTGCGGAGGAAGGGCGTAGCAGTCGGACACGTCCAGATCCAGGTACTCGGCCACTCCATGGAGGAACCGCTGGTAGCTCTCCAACTGTGGATAGTCATAGCCCTTGATCTGGACATTGAGGCTATCGTACTGCGGGAACTTCGGCCTCAGGGACTGCAGGAGAGGAAATAAATTATTAAAAGATTTGTGGAATATGTTTGCTCCATCCTTAATCAAAAAACAAAGGATTCCATTTCGAGTACCCCAAGATCATCGAAGATATTATCTTATCACAATGTTGAGAACCACAAAACTTTTATTTCTTTAATGATCGAAGAACTAAGATCGTTTATAATCGTCGGAATATGAAGAAAATATGAAATTATAAATAAATAAAATTATATTTTAATCGAACATTTTTATTAACTAATACAATTGGAAACGGTATGTTTGTTATGATCCAAAAAGTATTCATTAAAGAACCATTAAGTATAGAATTCTTAAACTGATGTATGTAATCGCCCAGAAATTATATTTTAAAGCTAGTTGGTCTAGGTCTCTTGCAGATTTATATTACCCCGCAAGGAGTACAATAACAAACAAAAAATAGACTATTGAAGAACCTACCTCCAGATAATCCGGTTCATAAACACTTCCACTGGTGTTCCTCACAGCAGTTGTGGTTGCCTTGGGCACTTGCAGCGCCAACCGCACACTTGGTAGTATCTAAAATCAGAAAATATATTGTTTTTAGTAGAGAATTTAAAAGATTTTCTAATTTATTTACTCTGCGTAACATTGCGGCGTTTCCAATTGTCAAAGTCATGTTATATCACCAGCTGATGGCATGCGGGCACACTAAATTGCGGTCTCTGGCGTATTTCGCCATTCACACTACGGTCATACTGCGGCTCAGAGGAAATAAAAATACTACACTATATTTGTATTTACTGAGACCCATTGTACGCACATAAAACACGTCAAACTCTTGCAAAATGCAAGGAACGACAGCGGTTTTGGTAGTTGCGTTGGCGCTCCTTTGTGGCCCCTCGCAAACGGCCGGAAAATCGGATCCAGGCATTGTGGATGTCCTGGTGACCACGGTAAATATATGTGTACCCACCTCAACCCCAAACAAAAATCGGGGACTATTCCCATTCCGGCTACGTAACCATGGACTTATCCTGTTTTTGATACTCCTAGGACCTTCCCAGCATCCGGGAGCAGCGACCACTTTTGGCCAACACGAACATCTACGCGCAAAGTGAGTACATGCGGTAGAAAACGCGTGACGAATGCCTCTGATTAACCCCTTTCCTTCCACACCCGCTTTTTTTTTAAATGCCATACCCAGTCAAGGGCTGCAATGTGGAAACGAACCTCACCATCACCTTCCGGCTGACGGAGCACCCCTGCATCTACGATGATCGCCTGGTGGGTACTCCTCTTCCAGATGGCACTGCATACCTCTAATCCCTATCATCTCCCAATGCAGCTGCAAGCCATCGCCCAGGATAGTAACCTGCAGACCAACAAGAGCATCAATAACGTTCTCTTCGAGATCACCAAAATATATCCCTGTACTGGACTCATTGTGCTGGCAACAAACAAGGACAAGCCTGCCGAAGGAGCAGCACCAGCAGCACCGGAACCCAAACATCCCATGATGGAACACAAACATCCACTTTCGGTAAAATTACTACATAAATCAGGCAAAAGTCAAGACAGCAATTGCCAGGGGACAAGCCCAAAACCTTTGTGGTTTCGGCCTTATCAGTATCAGCTTATCGTTTCTGCTAGAATAGGGTACTTCATAGAGACGTAGAGCATATGTTTATAGAACCTACTTGAAACATTTCCGGTTTCTACTTCAGCCCCCTTTTATTCAAAAGATTTTCATTAAGATAGGGTAGGGAAAAAATAAATAAATATTGAGCTGTTCATTTTCAGTACCATTGTTAATAAGAATTGATCAGTAATAATTAGTCGACTAACAATGTTTTACATTCGCAAACAAATGTACTTCTGTGTAGGGAAGCCAAATTACTGATAAAACACTTGCCACGCACTAATTTATGCGACTCTCGCTTCCTTTCAGCCGACAACGAACCCGATTGCGAGCGTCAAGGAGGATGGCATCTACGAGATTGAAGTGCTCATCACAGTGGCCAATAACGCGCAGTTCAGTGCCGTGGTTCACATAGAGTTCCTGGGACCGCACGGTTATATCTCGGCCATAGACTGGCCATTCCTGCCGGTAAGTGATGAGTAATCTTAATTGACTTTGTTTATTTCTGATACGCATGTTTATTTTCCCCCAGTTCTATTTGATCATGTGCATTGTTTACGTGATATTTGGCATCATTTGGCTGTTTGTTTCCTTCTCTCAATGGCGGGATTTGTTGAGAATTCAGTTCTGGATTGGTGGCGTCATACTGCTGGGAATGCTGGAGAAGGCCTTCTTCTACGCCGAATACCAAACGCTGACGAATAAGGGAGTTGCAGTCCAGCACGCTGAGCTGGTAGCCGAGTTTGTGTCCTGTGCGAAGCGCACTCTCGCCAGGATGCTGGTCATCATCATGAGCCTGGGCTTTGGAATTGTGAAGTAAGAGAAATAACAGATTTTCTGGAAAACAGCTTTGCCATAAAGTTACTACATGAATGTAGGAACTTAATTAATGAATTCCGAAACAGTTGTCGATTAAAGGCGGTAGACTGGGGCATAAAAAAAAAACCAAAATCAACCTTTCTAGAACCTTTAAGCCATGCTATAAATTTGATACCTATTTTATCCTTTTCAGACCCCGTTTGGGACCCATGTTGCACCGCGTTGTGGGCGTGGGAACTCTGTACTTTGTGCTGGCCTGCGTGGAGAGCTATTTGCGAATCACCAATGTGAAGACCGATCGCAGCGAGCTGCTGGTGGCGAGCATACCCCTGGCTGTTCTGGATACTGGAATTTGTTGGTGGATCTTCACCTCGCTCGTGCAGACCACCCGCACACTCAGACTAAGGAGGTGCATCATGCGAAAGTTGAATGCTTAACACATGCGCCTAAACAAATATACTTATTTCAGGAATATGGTAAAGCTTTCGCTGTACAGACACTTTACCAACACGCTGATCTTCGCTGTTATCGCTTCCGTCATCTTCATGCTGTTTGCCCTGCGTTTGCGTAGGATCGAGAATTGTACGCCTGTGAGTTCATTAGCATGTGTTGAGTTGCGGACAGATCTTTACTTTTCATGCTTGATTTAGGGCTGGCGTGACATTTGGATTGATACAGGCTTTTGGCACATTCTGTTTTCGGTGCTGCTGCTGGTGATTATGATACTATGGCGACCCACGAATAACAACCAGCGATATGCCTTCACCCCGCTGCTGGATAACCCAGAAGATGAAGACGATGAGGGTAAGCTGGACCTTGAATATCTCCTCTAACCAGGAACTAATTTGTATTCTTTTAACAGAGGAGGAAGATCAGTTTGTGGCTGATGCCTACGGCGTGAAAATGCGCGGTCAGAATGGAACGCCGAAAACGTCGACGAATTCACGGAATGCTACGACCACCGAGGAGGACGACTTGCGCTGGGTGGAGGAGAACATTCCATCCTCGATGGCGGATTCGGCTCTGCCCATACTGGACTCGGATGAGGAAATCATCAACACCAAGTTTGAGGTGTCGAAAATGCAATAAGCTGTGAATTTTGCTGGACCGAAGAGACTTTACGCATCTTTTGCACATTTACACATTCGTGTCACCCGAAAGCAGCAATTTCCCCAACATGCTATGTATTTTTTATTTCTATCCGCCATTGAGGAGGGATGCCTTTACTGCTGGACAACATTGCCGTGCTGCACTGACACTGATCTTCCAACTTCGAGACACTGTTGGTCCGGCCACGTCTTCTGATCCCGTGTAAAATATTGTATGTAATCGTAGTTCCTTCTACGCGCACGTCCTCCCCCCTAAATAAATCTAACTTATTCATAATACCTAGACTAAGTTGTAGATATCTATGCGCGACGAACCGTAAACATTATTTATAAACTTCGATTTCAATTCTAATGTTGACCCCTAAGTACGCTCGCTAATGTGTATGAGCGAGCCAATTGTTGTCGCCTCATTGTAAATAGCTGGTAACACAAATACGAAACGATCTATATAAATGTAATGAGTATTCTGTAATAACTACGATAAAAAGCGACTGTGCAATGTCGTTGAAAAACTTTAACTTAAACCTGCTGATAAATGAGAACATTTAAAAGTAACTGTCGTCTAAGTATGTAAGCACACAATCACTTGCGTCACACACCTCAACGTATTTAATTACATATTTTTAATCAAGCGGTTGAAGATTTTCATAAATAAATGCAATCGTATCTTAAAGGTAGCCATGAACCAAAAGGCTCCAACTTCTTTTTTTTCTTGATTACCTTTAAAAGCTTGTCACACAAAGAATCCGAGAAAACCCAATAGCTCAACACTAGTGTAAACAGACGTTAAGCTTATTTTACCTGTCGAACGCGATAACACACCTGACATGATAAAATATAACAACAGAAACAAATGGTTGTTTAAACTTCGATACTCTGGTATGTAGCTTGTATATTTGATAAATATATCTTATCTCACTTTATAGGAACATTAAAAGTGCTTCCCCCAATTAAGCAGCGAGCAGGTATGTATAATTCAATATTTATTAGTTTTCTCTTTGTATAAAATTTCTCTCTGCCTTCCAAAATTTTTGTTAAAAAAATATTAAGTAAAGAAGAAAAGGTATGTGCATTTCCTTGGATAATACAATCACAAAGCGATTTAGTTAATATTTTTGCTTCGAGCTCCTTATTGTTAGAGTACACACAAACACAAAGTCACAATTAATAAACACAATATTTATTCGCGGAAGGATTAAGAACGAAACGCAAATGCCTCGACTTCGGTGCAAATATGCATTATTACAAATAAGATACAAATACTTATGGATACTGTCTTGAGGGCGGCGAAGTTGGCATTTTCGGCTGAACTGTGGATGAAGCGCGACTCTAAATTGCAACAATGTGGGAGGACAGTTGAAAACGGGCGGGCAAATTTACATTAATATGTTTCTCGTGGTGTAACAATTTTCTCATGTAACAAATTTACTGCCTAGAAATGCGTATTTAATATTTTTAGTCCAGGTTACGCGAAGTCCTACAAACTGTTTGAAAAAGAGTGAAAAATAGGGGATTGGATGGACGCAGCCAAAAATATTATAGAAATGAATTATGGTGGCTTTCATTAAGATAATATTTTAGGGCTGCAGTGCCTCACAATTCGCATATTATTTGACCCTTTTTGGGGGAACAATCTGGTTTTAAGGACCCCTCGTAGACTGGATTGTTCTATGTGGAAATTCAGCCTTCAGCCGCTCGGTGCTCAGTTCGAATCGGGCTTGACATTGCGTCGCAGGATGGCCGCAGCGAGGTCCTGTTTCATGGCCGCCTGCTGGCGCTGATCGGCCAGCGATTGCGTGCTCCTTAGTCCATTCACAATGTCCTTGGTCTTGCCAAAGTAGATCTCGTTCAGGGTGTTCCTGATCTTGTTCTCCATCTCCTCGACCATTTTGCCAATGTTGGCGATGTGCGGTGAGGACTCACTGACATTGGCGTCCTGTTCCTGTTGCCGAGTGAGAGATCCACCCAGATTCATGGTACCCGAGCCCTGTTTGTTGGTCTGCAGCCACAGCATTGCCGTGGAGGTGAGCTTGTAGTGGGCGGTCCTTCCGGTGGTCTTCTCCTGCACCTCAACCACATGAATGGAGTCCCAGCAGCCGCGAATCATCTTGCTGCCATCTCCCGCCTTTTTTATCAGTATAACGGCGGCAAAACCATGATCCAGATCCCATAGATACACGGAGGAGACTCCACCTTCGTAGTACATCTCCCTGTACTGATCGAAGGCATAGTTGGCCTCGATTTCCAGTTTTCGCAGTCGTTCCGAGGGCATTTGGCCATCCTCCAATGGGGGATAGTAGGAGTTCGACCAGGGCGATCTATAGGAATCACCATCGCGATTGTAGTCACACAACAGGTAATCCTTGCCGTGTTCCTTATCCTTGGCTATCTTCAAAGGTTGATCCACTGAGGAGAGCAAATCCTCACAAAGATCGGGGGCCAAATCTATCAGATCAATGAGGTTCTTCTCAATTTGCTGGGGAGGTAGCCTCCGCATCAGATCCAAAGCACAATCCATTTGCATTTCCGACTGGAAGAAAGAGATACATTTACTTGAAATTGAGTCACTGCAGCGATAAGAGGAGCCCCCAAAATCCCTCGGTTTTAGACTGCCACCCGGCAAAAACGGGACTACCATATATGGGCATTATTGAAGGCCCTCAGGCCGCCGCCCCTATAAAAGGTTTACTTTGTGGTTTTGGAACTTGGTTACCTTTTTCTCACAGAATGGGCGGCACCGCTTTAAAATCACCGTTTGTTGGCCTGTTTTTTTGTTTTTTTTGTTTTGTGTTACCATCAGCTATAGTATTACTCACCATTTTGATACTTTTTGTTTTCCTTTAGTTTTCGATGGGAACTAGGCTGCTTTTGTTAAAGGCTTCCGTTGGTCGGGACAAGCGAATCTTAAACTCTAACTAGGATTTTGGGGGTTTTATTGCAAGTAATTGCACTAAATTGACTCTTTTTCTTTTCTTTATTATTAGGTTTCAGCGTTGCCAGATGATGACCACTTTCCCCCAACTGTGAAGTGTTGTAAAGTGTCCACTTTGGTGGTATTTGAATACTGAAAGATGTGGTATTCAAAAGCAGTATTTAAATACTGCAAAATCCCTGCGATAACGGTTAACTGAAATACCGATAGCAAAATCATCGAATTCAAAATATTGAAACCTTAAATATATTATTTATAAAAACCGGGGCAAAAAAAAATTATTACCCTCCTTGAAACTAACGAACGGCAAAATCTTTAAACTAATATTTCCCAAACTAATAAAACAATATTACAATAGTTGGTTTACTTCTAACAAGACAATTTAACATTAACAAGACAATTTAAAAACTTAAAACGCTTTCCTTTTTTATTTAATGATTTATTTAAAAAGATTAATTAAAACACATATCTTCGAATAAACGATTTAATTTTATTATTATTATTATTATAAAATAAAATATTTATTTAATCGACCAAAAAATCTTTAGTAAAAACTTCACCCCAAAATAAAACCACAATAGTATTTTGTTTTTATTATATTTTAGCAACAAGTTTATTGAATTTAGTTTCGTTCATATACTTTTTATGCTTAATTCCATTCTGGTTGCCCATTTCCTTTCCGTGTTTTGTGAGTTTCTGTTACAATGCGTTTGGTTTTCTGTGACTGTTGGTTTTAGCTTACTCGTAGTTTTTAATATGTTACACAAAAATGTATGGCAGAATCGTAAATTTTTTATCCGAGTTCATGTTTAAAATATATTTAAGCTGCTTCGCTTGCGTATTCATCAGTTATACATACATACATACATTCATATTTAGAAATCATATGCCTGCTCTGAAAATGTAGTTTACTCCCCATCCTTTTGAGTCAATCTTTGGATTTCTTGATTTTTTTACATTAACTTTAGCCAAATACATAGCGTGTGGGTTTTTGCTTCGTTTAGTAAGTAGTTTAATAAACTTAATTAATCGTTTTTTGGTTTTAGATTCCCGCTTCAAATACGTTTTTAGGTGTATACTTCGACCATATACAGTAAATGTAAAATCTCAGACTTTAATTTTTAACTAAGGTGCACTACATACAGAAATCGTTCAGAGAAATGTGAACTAAATCGAAGGTCTTGTAAACTGTTACAGGTGTTTTGTAAAATAAGGGCAGGTTTCACTATTCTCGAATAACTTAGATAATTATAATTTGTATTTCTTAGTTGTTCTTTTGAAGTTTAATATTTCGGCTAATTAAATATTTATTTACTTATGCTCTGTCGCATTCTTAGACATTGTGCCAATATTCGAAATCAAAAGCGGTTTCAGATAATAATAGTACATAACTCCATTTTCAATCGTATTTCGTATTTCTCGTCTTTTTTCTTTCGCTCAATAATTATGCAACATTTGCTTATCAACGCTTCGACAATCAAATGTAATCACAGTTTTATGTTTTCCTTCTTTATATAAACTCATTTTCATTTAGCTATTTATTTCACTATTTTCGCATTTCGCGTTGAGTATGTGTGTGTGTTCTCTGTAAGTGTGTTTGTTGTAGTTTGTTGTCCTTGTGGTTCTTGATTTTGTGTGGGTGGTAAAAATAAAAAGTATTTAAGGAGTGGTAAGTACATGCTTAGTCCTCATGTGCTTCAAAAACTCACCTAACCTCTCAACTCTCAATCCTCAATTCTCGATCTCCAAATCCTAAATCTCATTCCTTTCGGATCCATGCTTATGAACATCTCAACTCACTGATCCTGCGCTTTCGCTTTCCATGATCGCTTTATTAGATTATTAATACTATTACGTATTTAGAAAACTTTAAGAATATTGCACAACTTGTGAAAATGCTGACTTTTACTGCCGTTCTCATTTCGTTATAAGTTTTTAAAAATATTTCATTTAATATTTAATACCTGAGTTGTTCATAATCGTTTCGCATGATTATTACATCCGTTTTTTCGGATGCGTTTTTTTTTATTTTTATTTTATCGTAATACATATCGAAAAAAGTTTTTTTTTGTATTAAATGCATGTATACATCGTCGTGAGTCTTGATAATGCCCTGAGTTTGCTCCAAACGGATTTGCGTTTTTTTAAAACTATTTATTTTTGTTTAACCTTATTCTCGTAAAGTACTTTTCATACCGAACTTCTTTCTCAAGTGGACCGTCGTCTTCTTTGAATTTAAATGGTTAAAATTTCGTTTGGGTGATTCGAAAACTTTTCAGTTCAGAACAAAGTAAATCGAAATGGTTTTACGTGGTAAATTTTCATGTGTAACTCAAGTTCTGTTGCATTCTGGTGTCAAATAAGTAACCCAAAATTGAGGAAAAATAATGAGGGTAAAACTGTATGGTAACTAAACTTCAATTCTAAAAGTCACACCAACTGTCCCTTTTTTTTTTTAGACCGACAGCTATTCTTAAAATTTTAACTTTATACTTTATGCCGAAAAATTTGTACGATTTCTTCTTCATCGATACCTCGTCTCTATATATATTTAATTAATTTTAATTTATCTGCTAAATTTTGTTTGTTTTACCTGAAATTTTGTACTCGTCATTGTTCCAAAAGTTTTTGTATGTCGTCAAGTGTGACCTTATACACAATAAACTAAATTCGAAAACCAAACTGAGGGATTACAAAATAAAAAACAATTAAAATACGCACATACATTAAATATAATTTGTACTTGCTTCGATTTATCGTGATAGACAAATTTACAACAACTTGATTTACACATTGAGGGGGGAGACGTGGGGAATGCTCTATATATGGGGGGGATATATATAGCCGTATCGCTAATTTCATTAAGCATTTCATATTCATTTTCAAATTTCGCATTGAACTGAACTGTAAAGTTGCTTAGGCCTAAACACATTATATTTCTTTTAAATTACTTTCGATAGTCGTAAACTTTAGTATACATATTTTCGTTACATTTATATTTTTTGGGGGGCAGTGGGGTCGGGGCATAATCAATTCGAGTCCAAAACGTGGTCAGTACTGTAGGGGTAAGAATTTAGTTTTGTGTTAAATTTGGTTAACCAATAAAATTTGCCAATTAGAGATGTTTTGTGTTTTTTTTTTCTGGGGTTTAACATTTATTTAGTTGCATTTTGTTTTTAGCATTTACGTGTTTATATATTATAAATTTAGATTTATCATATAATTGTTACAAATTAGAAAAAATGTGTAAACAAGCCAATTTGTTGCGATCGAACAGAACATGTTACAAATTATACAAAAATATATATTACATTCTTTTGGCTCTTAAAATTAATCTGGGGTTGGTGCATGCAGTTTATCGCTTTTCTCCATTTATTATTTTATAGTTATTTGAAATAACTTAGGTAAAGTAACATAATAGTGGGGATAGAGGGGTACTTGGTTCTGTTGAGTGTCACAAAATTATATCAAAATTGAAAAGTAATCGTAAGTACAATTGGCTTGTTGGGGGGGATTTTTCGTGTTATTTTGCATCTTGACATTTCGCGCTAAATATTAATAGAAAAACAATTACTAACAAAAATATATAACAAAAATTACATCGAGCTCTTACAAAATGTTCGGTGCACTAGTTTTACAAATTAAATTGAACTTAAATTTTGTTTTGTACGTGTGCACACTATTATTTGTATCGTTACCATTATTATATTTGTAATTTTGTTTTAGTTTCACTTTTGTTTAATGGATTTTCTTATTATTTAATTTATACAACTCAAGGGTAAGGGTAACTAAAAATTATTGAAAAATTACGAATATACAATACACAATTCTTCTTGATTGATTTATTTTATGTACAATAATTGTTTGATTTCGTGACGTTTCATTTGTCGACGTTATGTGTGCTTTACTGTACGCTCTAAATGCAAAATGGCGACATTTGTGTTTTTTTTACCTTTAGATTAAGTTAATTACGCTCTCTGGGATTTTTCTTTCGATTTGTTTTGTTTGCAAACATATTTTACAAAGAAATTATTTTACGCCGCTTGTCGAAAAGTTGGGCCTAAAATCTGATTACAGATAAAAGTATTTTTGCTTTTTCCTTTTTTTAAATAAATAGTTATGTTTAATTGATGCACGTACATAGAGATTTGCTTGTGCCTAATATTTGTTATATGTAATTTAAATTTTTTCTTTAGCCAAAAGTTTAAGCCTAAAATGTTTGTTTTGTAAAGTTTGCTTATTTACGCAAGTTTCTTTTAGAAAATGTTTATCTTCGTTTAGCAAAATGTTTCCATCTCATTTTTTTTAAATTTTATAACCGTTTGGGGTTTGCTTTGAATTTAATTAAGTTTTAATTTTGCTTTGCTCAAAACAAGTATTCTTGCACTGGACTTGGCTCAAGCAAAAGTATACCATTTACTGGGATCGTTTCTTTAATTTTTTTGTGGATTTTTCATTCCTTTTTGGGGTAAATTTTGTAGCCTTAAATAATTTCTTTGTATTTTTGTTTATAGTTAGATTATAAAGAGTTACGTTTGTTTTTCTCGTGTTTTTTGTTTGGTTTGCCTCATTTAGTTGCTTTGCCGAAATTGATGTATACAAATGATCTTAATCCTGGTTCATATATCGCCTACATCATCTGCTCTCTACACATACATAGTAAAAGTTTTGGATATTTTCGTATAATTAGAGTTTAGCCAAAGGTATATTCTTGTAATTTTACATTAAATGTTTTTGTTTTGTCTGAATTTCGTGGGCTCTGTGTGTTTAGCGCATATTTATGTACATGAAAACGTCTAAAAAGAAAATCTGTAATGGATTTATCCATTTTTAAATAGAAAAAGATAGTTTTGTGTGTGGATCTGAGTGCTTCTAAACGTGTCACCATTTTACAAAAAGATGAAAATAAAGTGGGGAATTGGAAAATCTTTATGTTATATCATGCTCATCTCGTTACTGCGCAGTCTATGGCTAATTGAGGTAGTTCAGTTTACTATTGCAGTTCGATCTGGTTTTGGTTTCCCATTATTATTGCTATTGTGTGTTCATGTGTGATTGTGTCTTTTACATTTAAAATTAGTCTTCACTAAACATAATTGCTAGCCACTAACTAACCGATAATCGAACTAAGAACTAAAGCTTTCCTTGATAGCATCTTCGATTACAACAAAACATCATTTGTGTTTCTCCTCTCGTTCATTTTTCATTTGTTTGTTTGTCCCATGCAAACCAAAAATTATAATCGTAATAATAATAATAAAAATAGTGTAAACAAGATTAAAAACACAAAGAGGTAGGTTCTTTCCTGAGGTATATGAGTTCCTGAGTTTGATTAGACTCTAATTGTAAAACGAAACGAATACCGAAACTAAGAACTAATTAAAAGTTAAACTAAAAGTAAATATATATCAATTAAAATATGGTTAATCTTAATAACCCCTGATTACTAAATATTATATTGTTTGATTGATTCACTGACTGACGGATTGAATTACTGACTGATGGCTTGACCCTGGGCCGAATCCGCGAATTTGTGCCCCATCAACGTACTTAAAAATAAAATGTAATTCAGACTCCAGCGAACGTTGATGGGGGTGTGCAAAAAACGGACCGGCAACCAGGGGTTAATCTGCATGGGTGTGAAGAGGTAGTTTGGTTTGAATATTGCCAGACTTGAATGGTTTTTAAATATTGCTATTGCTTTTTTCGGTTGCTGCTGCTTCCTTTTCAATTATTTCTGTTCTCCTCATCAACACGAATGTTAATTAAAATTCGAGTTGTCGTTTCTTGATTAGGACAAATTATTCATAAAACGAAAAAGAACTAAACGAAGAAAAAACGCTCTATTCGTTTGCAACTTCAAAACGATATCACAGAACAAACTGGGGGGTCGGGGTGACGTTGGTAGTCTGCATCTTCTATTGGGTAGAAAATCTATTTTAACTCGGCTTTGTGTTTCGTGTGTGGGGTGTATCTTGTGGTTCAACAGTTAATAAAAGTAGTTTAATATTCAACATTTTGGCTATTTTACGGTTCTATGGATTCTGGATCACCCTTTGTGTAGCTATCATCGGATCTTCGCCTTTCTATTGCCTTGCTAACACGGAAAACGTAGAAATTAAGACAGTTACAATAAGTTTAAAATCAAAACCTTTCTCTCTGTTGGCGAGCCTAATGTGTTCCTACATATGCGCTTAGTAGTTTATGTTTACACAGGTATACATATATATATTTATATTAGATCTAGGTTTTATCATTATACAACTGAGGCCACACATATATATGCTATGGATATATATGCGGTAATAATAAATGTATTTACAATTCAAGACTTATGATTGCCTTGGTCCGCCCTTCACTTGCTGGCGGATTTTCTCAATATTTTCAATTGCATTTCTCTTAGATTTCCATTCTAGTTTTCTTCTCTTTCGCTTACAACAAAATTGTTTCACTTCTGTTTAGTATTTTACAGCTTATTCTTTTTTGTGGATTCTGTTTTTATCTTGGGAATTTTTCCCATGTAGCCATCGAAATTATAAGAGCCGAAAAAAGGAATTTTGAATTTTTGTTGGTTGGATTTTTGGGTAATTTTCTGTTGTACGAAAAATGTTTTCCAAAGGTGTGCCAAAAGTTTGATTTTGAATTTCGTTTTCTTGCTGTAATTATTGCTGTTTGTTTGTTGTTGTTGTTTTTGTTGTTGCCATCAAGTTTTTGAGAACGTTTTTGAGTGGTTTTTGCTTAATATTTTCGTTTGTTAATTAACATGTTTCACACTTGGCTAGAATTATTCAATTAAAAAATAATTATATTTACTTTACGTTTTCTTTGCTATTTGCTTTTCTCTCTCATCGTTAAATATATTTTTTCTTTGTTTATAAAATTTTACTAGTAGTCATTTAATTATATATTTCTTATAGGCACCCAATTTACCAATTGTTTTTTTTTTACTTCTTTAGAAACATCTGAATTTGGAATTGAATTTGAATTTTGTATTTTTTGTAGCCGAAAAGCAGTTGTATGAAATTTTGAGGCCTAAACTTGAAAGAATAAAACATAAAACAATATGAAAAATCACAAAACAAAAATGTTACTTGTTATTAAAGCAAATCTTTTTCTGTTCTCGAGCACAGATCCCCTGGAATCCTTTGTCTTACCCCATGGAAAAGTGGTCACATCACTTGGCCCTACTCCTTGACCAATTTGCCTTTTCGTATTATTAATTTAATAAAATTATTTACAAAAAACTTGGACAAATGGGCAGTCGTTTGGGGAAGTGAGGACCCATCTTAACCGAGTGGGGTGCTCAAGGACCCTCGAATCCTGGCTCCTCCCTAGGTTTTTACTCAGCGTTTCTCTTCTATTCTGTATTTTGTTTCTTTTGTTTATACTATTTTATTATTGCAGGTACTTGTGGTTGCGGTTTTGTTGTTGCTATTGTTGCTTTGTAGTTTGTTTGTTGCAGCTATTTGTTTTGCAGTGTTTAATTAATAGTTTTTCACGTTTCATTAAATTCAGTTTTTTTTATTTTTTGTTTTAGCATTATCGTTTCGTTTGATTTGAGGCAACTTGCAGTTTTTGTGACGTTTCTATAGGAAATCAAAAATATATGCGACAATAATCTAATCGATCTAATCGATCTCCTCCCTTCAACACACACGAATAAACAAATTCTCAACGTTTTGTTTTTTGTAATATGCTTGCTACACTTTTTTGGCGGTACCAATCAAAAACGTTCAAACTTTTTGCATTTTACTATTTCATTTAGTTTTAGTTTTTAATTTGTTTTTCATTGTTGCATTGTTGCGTGTGTTTTTTTGTTTGATTAGCACCCTGAAAACGATTTTTCAGCCGGATTGCATTTATTTCAATGTTCTGTTTGCTGCCATATATTGGTTTTTGGATTTTGTTGCATTTGTCTTGTGTTTCTTTGCTGCATTAACTTTGTATTATCATTATTATTGTTGGTGGTGTGGCTTTAAACACAAATTTGTAATGAAAAATCTGCAAAAAGTTGGTCTTCAAATTCTGCCTTCTGTTCGTGTGTGTTCGTCCGTCCTGTCTGATTGTTTGTTTTTTGTGTGTTTGGTGTTTATGTGTGGTAAATCTTATCATATTAGTAATTCTTTGCTTTCAGTTATTATAGTAATCAATTTGCCCGTTTAAGGGTCTTGTTTTCTTTTTTGTTATATCTTGGTAGGTGGTCTCCGAGGGCAACAGCAGTTGCACCAGTAGTCATATATCATCTTCTTCTTTGCGCGCGTAAATCGTTTTTTTGTAAATCACTTATCTTTCACTCTATCATCTTCATCGATTCTTAGCCTAAATCTAAGCAGCTTCTTTGGGGGGCATCCTCTGAGGGGGGCATCTCGTTTCTCCTCATCCTATTGCTCCACATTGACCTTGGGCGTGGAGGTCAGAGTGGGCGTCTCGTTGGGCGGTATGATGTGTGGTGGGCTGGTGGGCGTATTGGGCATGTGATCGTAAATGGCTTCGGCCTGGATATCCGGTTCCGCTTCGGACATGTGCAGACGATCATCCTCGTCGTCCTCGGACTCCGACAGCACCTCGATCTTGGGCTCCACCACCACGAGTTCGGAACCCGGTTGCGGTTCCGGCGGCTGATCCTCGTCCACTTCCATGGGTCGATCGCTACCATCACTGGCCTCCGCATCACTGCAACCATCACTGGTGGTCCCAGTGGTGTTCGTCGTGGTGGTGGCCGTCGTCGTGGTGGTATTAACCGTGGTGTTCATGGTCGAATCCATGGCCTCGGCCGCCTGTTCCGCCGCCATGGCCGCTCGGATTTGCTGCGTCAGCTCGTGATGCATTCGCTGCTGCTGCTGCTCGTAGGTGAGCGGCGGTTCAGTGCCCTCTGAACCGGCGGCTCCTTCATCCGATCCTGCCCCATCTCCCGTTTCCCCTGCCTCTGCCCCATCTACTCCTCCTCCTCCTCCTGCCCCCGTCGTCGTGATGTTGGTGGTCGTCGTCGTCTCCGCCACCATTGCATCCCGTCGCTGCATGCACTTCTCGAGTGCCATCTTGAGTGATTTACGTTTGCGCTGCTTTGCCGCCTCCTTGTGGGCGTTCATGACTACTGATGCCGCTGCTGTTGCGGCTGCTTCCTATGGTGAATGATTGCTGGCCGCTGCTGTTGCCGCCGCTGCTGCAGAGGCAGCTGCTGCCAGATGGGCCGGGGCAATGGTTGCCCCCGCCGCCAATCCAATTTCCTGCTTATGCTCCCGGGCAATGTGACGCCGCACTGTGTTGTTCCGCGTGAAGGTTCGCTCGCAGAAGGGACACGGCACTCGGATGCCTTGATGACGCTGCCGGATGTGGGCACGCAGGTTCGTCTCATAGCCGTACAGTCGATCGCAGTACAGACACTTCAACTTCTTTCCATCGGCCGTGTTCACGCTGTTCTTGTTGTTCATCTTGGTCGCGTTCCATACGTTCAACATGTCCGCCGGCGCTATGGAGGCGGCCAAATTGCTGGACAGCGTTCCGTCCGCCTTGAGGTTCTCCAGCAGGGCATTTGGTGTGGTCGACGAGGTGTTCGAGTTCGGCGGCGGTGGCGGTGAGTACTTCAAGTTCTCCAGCTTCACGCGCAGGTCCTCGGCTCCGTTCTGTTTATAAAATAATTGGAATAATTAGTGGATGTTTAATAAAGTTTGGTTTAAAGTGATGTTTTTTTTCTAGGTAAGACTTCAAAAAAATCGTTTTTCGAACGGACCAATATTTTTGAAGATATAAGAGTTGGAAGTTATTCTTTACAGCACGTTTAGCCTGACACAACTCATATCAATCGCTATTCTTGGAAACCATTGGACACAATACCTCAAATAGTTATAATCCGATTTTAATTTTCCAAATTATTAAACATATTCATCATAACATTTACATCTCGAAGGAAAGATTTCAAAAATGTTTCATTTTTACTAATTTTAAAAACTATAAATTCCTAAACAATATGTCGGAAATTCCTTTGTATAAGCAGTAGATTTTGAAGCACACCAACCTGTCTACCGCATGATTTTTCAATATTATTTTATAATATTTTGTTTAACTTACTACGCAAACATATACCCAAAACGTACCAAATCATGTGAGTTTAAAATATGGTTCGAAATAAAAAATAAAAATCAGGAAGAAGGGCTTGCTTTTGGCCCCATAATCCTAGGGAATCCCATAAGACAACTCACATCTGTGGACTCATCCATAAGCTCGCGGTCGTCATCATTAGCCTCATTTGCACTGCCATTATTGCGCTCCGATTTCACTATGCGATCCAGGCCACTGTTGGCATTACCATTTCCCGCTGTGGTGCTGGGACTGTGGTTCTCGTAGCGACTGGAATAAGAAAGGAGAGTTAGTTAAATCTGATTTTAAATGGTATATTTCTAAGTAGTAGTAGTAAACTCACCTGGACTGTGGCGATGCGCGTTCGGAGTGCATGGTGTCGGCCTCGGTGGGCGCCGTGGAGGAGGCGCTGGACGAGGGTCGGTGGTACGGCGGCTTGTTGATGGGGCTGGGACACTCGGAGGACTTGGAGCCATCTCGCAGCACGGAACCGCGCTGCTCCTGCTCGGAGTAGGGGCTACGGACTATGGCCCTCTTGCGCGGAGGTTCGTAGTTGATGGGTCGGTAGATGGGCGGCACATGGGTGTAGCCCATTCCGGATGAGGAACTGCTGCCGCCCGGATGCATCATTGAGTCGCACTCTTGCTTCAGGATGCCGGTGGATCCGCCCAGATGGTGAGCAGCGCCAGCGCCGCTTCCCAGGCTAATGGGTCCGTTGTTTCCGCCGCCGCCACCACCACCACTGCCCACACCATTGCCTCCCAGTCCTACACCTCCTCCTCCTCCTCCTCCTCCATTATTTCCCCCTCCACCTCCACCGCTGTGGGAGCCACCAATGCCGGCCGCCGTTCCACCAATAATGTTGCCACCGGCACTGCCGCATCTATCCACGATATTCGCACTGGCCGCCAAGGTACTCAGACTGCTGGCCGCCGCATTGGCAGCCGCCGCCATTCCTCCGGCAGCGGCCATGCCGGCCAGGCTCAATCCGTTGCCAATGCCCATGCCCTGCATGGAGTTCGCTCCCGACACGCCTCCACCCAGACCGATTCCCACTCCGCCGGGAACGATGCTGCTGTTGCCGCCGCTCAGGCTGTTCCTTATGCTCCGCCTGCCCGTCGGCGAGTCCAGCGGCGAAAGGTCGCCCATGTGTTGTTGTGCCTGCTGTGCCGCCAGTCGTCCCGTTTCTGTGGACAGTCCTTTGACCTATGTAAAATAGAAGACAAAAAAGGTTTAAGAAATTTGAAAGATACAACATTTTAGCCCAATAAAAGAGAATTTTAGATGGACCCACCCGAATACGACGAGCTTATGCCGGTAAAAAGTCATTACTAACCTGCAAGCTTTCGGCGGACTTGAGGAAACTGTTGAGTGCCTCCTGGGAGACGTGGACCTCGCCCTTGTACATGAACTCCAGGAGAGCGGCCATGTTATCCGGCGTGGTCGCCTCCAGTATGATGACGCATTGGCCATTTGTGGGCGTGTTCTCGAACAGATCGGCGAACTTCTTCGAACAGGCCGCCAATATAAGTTTGTGTGCTTTGAATACTGCGCCTGAAAGTTTAGAAAATATAGATTTAATAAGATATAATAAAATACTTTAAAAATAAATCTAAAAAATAATTTTCTTTATGTTCCTATCGCTCATTGTAAGCAAATACGGTATGGTACATTGTCAGGCCATTTCCCTTTCCCCAACTTGTTAAGGGTTTTCCGATTAAAGCATCTTACTTTGGGACACACCACGACGACCCATAAAAGGTTGCCAACAGGTGGCGCCGAAACGCTAACCGAGACCTTGAACTCATAAAAAATCATGTCAAATATATACCGCACATAAACACGTACACGGAGGACAATAAAAGCCGCAGCAAGGAAATGATTTCCTTGCTCTTGACTACACAGACACAAAAGGGAGGAGCTGCTTTTCATCTGCAACTCGCTCTCGTTTTCGTATTTTCCTAGGTATGTATGTTGGCTCTGTCTGAGTTATTATTCAACATCAATGTCGTCTTGGTCCTGGGGTCTTGGCAATCTTTTGTATCCTGGCTTGTAGTACTACCTGACACACAAAAACCCACCCGCCGTATACGTAATGTTGGAAAATATACGTGGGGGGGGCGGCGAAAATGCCAGCCACTCCGAAAAACTAAGTGTATTTTGATGTGCTCTCTGGTGGTGTGTATGTATATAATCGTTTGGCTACAATTTTTCACGCTTTTCTTGTCTCTCTTTTGGGTTTTCCTTTTTCTTTTTTTTTTGGTAGGGTGGGAAGTCTGAAAGTTATGTCTTTTCTTTTATGGGGCACTTGTTGTGTTAGCTGCGAGCATTACTTAAGCCAAATTGAAACGACACTCGCACAGCGGTGTTTTGAGATAAATACGGAAAAATAATAGAGCCAAAAAGAGAGAGGAAGGCTAATATTTATCGTCGACATTGTTCATAAATATATTTCAAGTTTGACACTTTGTGACATTTTCTGTAGCAGCTGAAGCGCAAATGCATTAAGTCATTTCCTCACTCAAAATGAATTTTTTTTTCGGCTGGCTTATCGCACACTGCAGTCTATTTCTATATGAATTTCGACTGAATTGTGTCAATTCTTGCCTCAGCGCTCACCAGCCGATAAGAGCTGATAACATACAAATTCAATTCGTGGGGCAAGACAGCTGAAAAAAATAAAACGACATCAAGGTCAAAATCAAACGCATTGCTCGAGCCCCAAAAAAAAAAAATTTATAATAATTATAAGCACACTCGGAAGTGATTCAGGCAACGCGGCGTATGCTCGATTTGCGTCGTCACTGATTAGCTCTCGCCAAAAATGTATTATATAATCGGTTGATTAATACACCAGACTACGCAAATTGCATTTAACATATGCCACACAAAGCACACTCTCCATATTTTATTTTTTTTTGTTTACTCTCCTTCGGCCGAAAAAACTTTTATTCGTTCTTGCGATTATATATCAGACGTCTATTTTTTGTGCTTTTTTGCTGGCTGGATTTTCTAACACTTGATACAACAGAAATTGGGTCACAATCACCACAATGGCAAGGCAAAAACAAAAAGAAAAACACATATTGCCATACGAATTCACTTCGATATGCCTGTATGGGCTGGCCTTGATAAAGAAATGACATTATGTGTATACAATATATATACTATAGATATTTTTCGGCTGATTTGCTTGTTTACGTTCTGCGTTTGCGTTCGTTTTTCTCATTTACCCCACATTTTGTTTTGATTTTGGGTACCTTTTAGGTTTTTCGCTATTATGCAGTTTGGCAATAACATCGGCTCAAGTACTCGTACTTTCGTTTTTTATGGTCAACAATTAGTGACTATAATCTAATCAATTGAATCATAAAAAGACCACAGCACGTGTTGTTTACTAGGAAAATTCGACAAATAGTGGAAATATTGGCCTCGTTTCAGTAGCTTTAAATTAATCTGTATAAAATGCATACATCCTCAATTTGAACATGTGATTATTTTTAACAATTCAACCCCTTACAATATTGAATCCCTCAAACTCTATATCTTACCCCATTAAAAAACCTAGCTTCAGGCAAAGTAAATGTTCATTTGGGTAAAAATGCTCATTTCTCAAGTGCTAAATATGCCCCAAAACCTAAACCAAAAAACTCCACAAATGCATCCTTTTCAATCACAAAAAAAAATGTTATAAAAAAACGAGCCAGCAAAATATCCACATGAATATTAAAAACAATAAAAAACATACGTTATTTGCTTTTGTTTTCGCAGACAGCCAAATATTTAATGCTTCATTGCCAAATGGACAAAACAGCCGAGCCGAGCCAAATCAAACATAACAAATGCAGAATTTGGATGGACTCCATGGCTAAACCCTCCTATCCCCCAAAGAAATATTAAAAACCACAATTAAAAACAGTCAAAGCAAAGGGTTAAAAGAGGGTTTGGGGACGTTGTGTGTGTGCTGGGGTGTAACGTTGAAAATTTTAATCAAAAGTAGTACCACTTCGATTGATATGAATGACAACGGGAACTGAGGAACCGGAAGCCAAAAGGGTTTTAGGATTTGTCTAGGTCTCTTTTTTTTGGGGGAGAAACTGTCTGCGTATGCTCCCCCCATTCGGAACCCCCTTAATAATCCCAGCCAGCCCCTGCTATTCCCACTCATTCAATCAATGCAAAACAAAAAAGAAATCCATACTTACGCACACATGGCGTATGACCAATGTGCGATAGGAATGTGCCGACAAATCTTGTAAAATTTAAAGCAGGAAACAAGCTGCTAACAGAGTGATATTAAGCCAAGGTTAAGCTACAAAGAAAATAAATAAAATAAAGGAGAGCATAAAATGGTATACATACGCTCTACATAATAATCATAAAAATAAGCCAAGATGCTCCGCCGACACATAAACACCCAAGTAACCGGGCGACGGAAAATATTTAAACCCAAATCAAAAGAGAAAGAAAATAAGGTTAACAAGGGTCCCAAAAACACACATATACTAATATATACACCAAAAAGGAGCTCCCAAATAACTGACCTCAGTCAAAAGCCTGAATAAATATATACCAAACATACAAATAAAAGTATATATATGAGAAGCTGCTATATAGGTTTGCCCGCATTTATTCGCCATTTAATAAGCCAGCATAAAAACTGTAGTAAAAGGCCGTAAATGAACTACCAGACAGACACAGGCTAGAAAAACAACTGGGGGATGGATGGGATGGTATGTGACGATTGTATAGGATGGGATGGATGTGGCTGACAGACAAGGACGAGACAAGCCATAAAAGCCACTTCCACTTCGCGTCTCCCATCAAACAAAACCGGCAAAGGCAAAAAGAAATCAATGTCTGATACTCCGGCGCACCGGCTTATTAGCGAAAAAAGAAATAAACATGAGCAGCTGGGAAACCAAAGAAGGCGAATCCTAGGTAAATAAGACAAACTCATCCATTATTGGGGGTTTTCACATTCATTTCATCAGGGCAATACCAACTTTGGTATATCATAAATAAACAAAAATATATTGTATAGATATAATTATAAGTAGGGGATCTATATTATGTTGGAATATCCTAAGATCTTAACTTATATATTTCCTTACTTATATCATAACAAAATATCCCAAGATCTTAAGTAACAAGCAAAAATATTTTTTTTATCATTTAATTTACTAATTTTACTTTGTAGCATGGCATTATCTATCAGTTTTTGGAAATTCAATGCATTATAAAGTTCTGGCATTGAAATAAATTCCCATGCTCAGCTTTTCTATATGGTTAATCATATCCTTTGCTTTGACTGGTTCAATTCAAATTCAAAGGTTCGTCTAATAACCATATCTCATGTTTAAATGACCCTCATTATAATAACAGAGGTTAAAACTTACCATCGCAGGATAATGTGACATCGGCCAGCAGATCCGATTTGAACAGATTGGAGAATGTTATTGCCAAGTTAGACGAATAACTGTTCCACTTGAGGCAGAACTGCTGCTGTGGATCCATTTTGCCAGCAGTTTTGCGTCCACCGTCGCTGCGCCTATATCTATACCTCGTTTGTCCCGATCCGTGGCCGTATCGTTAGCTATATCGGTGTCCTTAACTTTCAGGAAACCAATTGTTTGTACGGCGCCAGAACGGCGACAACGATGGCGTTGTTTACGATTTTTGCCAATGATTTTTGCGTATCGATGTTGATGTTGATGTTTCTGCTGCTGCTGATGTTCGTTTTCAGTTGTGCTGCGAATTGATTTGTTTGTTTTCGTGTTGCCAAAATGGAATTTCGTGGAATTTTGTAGCTGCCAGCAGAGCATAAAAGCAATTCGGCCGCTGCAAATCCTTAGCCAAAGGGAATTTTGCAATTGTTTAGTTAATTTCTTGTGTGTCGTTCTCGTTACGTTCGCCGATATCGTTGCGAATGGTTCCGGTTTTCTAATCACTTCCACTTCGATCGTTGCTGATAACTGATTTATTGGCGTTGGCATAGAAATTTAACCAGAAACTGTGAGAGCACCGAATCTCAAAACTGAATCCGAATCCGAACACGCCAAATGCTGCAACGAGAATGATGAAAAATTATATTGGTCGATTAGTTTCGGTTTCGATGCGTTTGACAGGGAACCTGATGGCAAATCCAATGCCTGCTATTCGGTCTTCAAAAAATGTAAGAAAAAAAAAAAAAACAAAGTCATCTACACGAAGGGGGATGCAGGTTGCAAAAGTCAAATATATATTATCCCCCATCCAAGTAGTTCCGAGAAATATGTTTTGCTCTGAACAAACTCAAATTTCAAAGGGCTCTCTTGGCCAAAAGCTCAAACTGCATCGCATTTGTGTTGGTAACTCTATCTTTGTGGCCTGCAGCATCATTTCCGACCAATTTATTAGAAATTAATCGAGCATTTAGAAAGAAGCGAAAACAGCCCGGGAGTAAAAAAAAGGGAGAAAGAAAAAAATCACAAGATATACGATTCAATTCTGGGAACTCTGGGCTGGCTATCTGAAAAAATGCCGCCGCTTCCAAAGGTTTTTGATGCAACGCGCGAGAACACACAACTTTCTGATTTCTGACTCCACACTCTGACTTTTTTTGGACTCGTCTACGGTTTCTACGGTTTCCAAGCCCCCACCATATTATCCTTTCTCGATTCCTGGAAACTGCAGGTGAGGCTGCCTTTCGTTGCATGGGATGCGTTTGATTTCTTCGAATTTGTTTAATCGTTAGAAAAATGCGGCCCCGCAACTTTTGTGGAAGCTGCCAAAAGCCAAAAGCCAGCAGTTCCCCGCTTCTTTTATTTAGCCTTTTTTCTTGGCCATCAAAATCAACGGTTTCGTTTCGAACCAGAGAACCAAAAAAAAATAAATAAAAATAAAAAGGGGGGAATAAAAAAGATATCGGTAAAAAGCTATTAAGAAATTCTTGGGAAGTTTGCAGTTTTTGAGTACGGCAACTGGAATTCATTTGGAGAGGCAGGGAAAAGGATGCCCTTGGGGATAGGAATGATTTAAAGATTGGGAGAAATTGATCGATATGATTCACGGTATGTGGAGCAATGCACAAAGCATTGATTAAATGTTGCAGGAGTGGTTCAATTTAATTTATAGGATAAAACTAAGGTTAACCATATAAAAATGGTAAAAGGGATGAAAAAATTCATTTTCAGGTTTCAATAATTGAAACATGTACATATTAGCTTTTATTTTTAATAATTATAATAATAGCAATGCAATGTTGCAGGAGTATCTCAATTTAATTTGTATGATAACACAAGGGCTCGCCATATAGGGAAATATCATTCTATTTTATTTTTAAAAATTATAATAATAACTTTCTGAAAAGTTTGATAAGGTTTCTTATCTACCTAAAACATGTACTCCCCTTTCCTAAATAAATCAACAACTTTTACCACCTTTGTGATACGAAATCATCTTTCTGCTTCCCTTCCTCCAAAACAACAACCCCAACAACATGCCTTTTACAAATCCTCATGAAAAACTTCTTTATTTCTGCACTTGGATAGCTTCTGAGCTTTGAGCTCAACTGTACTTTGGAAACTTCTCTATAAATCCTAATTCTTCCATTGTTGTTGCTGTTGTCGAAAGGGAATACGCAATGAAATTTACGCAGCTGCATTTGAAATGCTTTTTCAATTACACGAAATGCTCAACTCAACCAACGTGAAAGGAGAATAAAAGCAAAAATCCAAGGCCCAAAAAATAGATCAAAAATTTGTATATACCCATCTCGTTCTTGTCCATTGGGATACGCATTATATATATATATGTATCTACTATATACACAAAACGCACCTGAATGGAAGTCTCAAGGCGAAAACATAGCTCAGGTATCTGGTAACCTATCTGCCTCCAAAACAAACAATAACAAAAGCCCGAGATATGTGCGAAATGTACAAGAATAAAAAAAAACAGGCGTAAATCCTTTTCACAAACACAGATACAGATACATTAGGATATGCGTTCCAGGAACAACGCACACACAAATGAAATAAAAGCAGCTTTTTTTTGTGCTCCTTTAAAGTTGTCTTTGTGTTGGACAGGAAGAAGCAGTGGTATATAGGGTACCTGGATCTGAGGGGAGGTTCTTGTTCAGTCAAAAATAGCAACGCACTTTAAACAACAAAAAGAAGAGGGAATTGCGCAACTAAATATATTAGAAATGCATCATACACTAGATAAAGATAAAACATCTCTTGATTAAAAATAATCAAGCTAATGCGGTAGATTAGTGGTTTATTTCTGATGAAAGAGAACTAAATATCACCATTGAACTGCCATCATCAAAGCTCAAACGTTTAATTGTTATATTTTTTTGATGGCATTTCAACTAATTGACCTTGTGCACTATTTAGACAAAACGTCAATTCAATTCCGTGATTCACATTTTTTATTCGATGAGTGCAGTTGGCCAGCATATCTCAAGTGGTCAGCTGCGGCTACAAAGATACATTCGTATCGTATATGTATGTGGCTACAACTACTTGTCTATTTTCGACATTCTTGTTCGCTTTGAATGGCAATTCATTCCGACAAATGACGCATACATATTATTATGAAATCTCTGTGTCTTTTTATTTTTTAGCAATAATGCAATCATCAGAACTTTATTCAAAAGACCATACATGACTTGATTAGACTTCGCTTAGTTTGATTCTGTGCCTTCGCCTTGGAATCCTGAAGATGCCAATTTGGTTCAATAACATAAATAGAAGACATGCAAGTACTAGTATCCACATAAGAGTCAGCAAACGGTTTAGACAATCTACAAAGTACTGCATTTCGTGCCTTTTCAAGTCCCTCTCATCATCGATGAAGAAAATGTGATTGGAAAAAATCATAACTTCTACTACTATTATTGATTTAAAACTTGAAGGAAATCGAAAAAACTACATATGTGAGTTGGGAGTTTTTTGGAAAGGAACCAAAACTACTAAGTATCTACTAGATTTAATATGACAAAAAAATACGAATTTAAGAAAAATTAGTTCTTGCTTTCGTTCAAAGTATACTATATATACTATACTATATACTCATAGCATGAGACTATATCTAGTAGATACTTAGTGATTTTATCTTTATTCTTCCTAATTGTTGACTTTTTCCGACTTGATTGAAGGTATACAAGCCCCCGTTATTAAAATCCAGCCAAGCAAGGAGATTTGATAACATTACCGCATCGTTAGTATGACAAAATATTACGAATTTAAGAAAAAATAGTTATAGTTTTCGTCCAAAGTATAGTATACTCACAGTATGAGACTATATCTAGTAGATACATTGTGCTTATATCTATATTCTTCCTAATTGTTGATTTTTTCCGAGTTGATTGAAGGTATACAAGCCCCTGTTATTAAAATCCAGCCAAGCAAGGAGATTTGATAACATTACCGCATCGTATTGCAAAAGTTGCCGATGACAGCTCGGGTGCAGAGTTAAGAAACCTCAGTGTCAGCACTTTTGCCACTCCCCCTTTTTTTTACTTTTCCTTTTTTATTTCCAAATGCCTGGCGATGACAGCTCCCAAACACAGAGTGAGAGATCTTGGAAGGGAATTCCCTTCTTTGCCGACACACACACATAATACTGCACATGTCCGCATAATAGCAAAACGGCGGCAGATGTGCAGCAGTCGAGAGATCCAAGAATAAATGTCGCATAATTCACAGCGCCAGTTTTGAGGGGGGTTAAAATTGTGAAATACTTCGCCACAGGGAGGCGGTATACATCAAAGTGAACTCTTGTGCATATTGCATAAAAACCAAAGGAAAAGTGTGAGATTCGTGAAAAAGGGGCGTGGCAGGTCGGTGGGTTATCTGAGTTATGACATATCTTTCAAGCCCGCTGAGATAAGCAGCCCAGCGGGTGGAAATCAGGTGCATCTGGCAAACAGCGCGATTGAGTAACTTTCTTGGGATTTCGCCTTTTTCACTGCTTTCGAGCGGTTATTACCGCACATAATTGCAGTGGGATTTGGCGGAGGAAACTCGTTTGATTTCTGGAATATATCTCAGTAATCTTTTCGGAAGAGTAAGCATTTGAAATGGTACAAAGAGATGTAATTCTCGCTTTGAATTGCAATCATTTTTGCAATTTGATTTTTTAAATTTATCTAAAGGTTTACTGTTTTACTGGAATATGTGAAAATTAATAAAACTTAAATTTGATTTTTAAACTTCCACGTTCTTTTCACCCAACATCATTATTTCAACAAAAATTTCACCTAGTTTCCAATGAGTAAAGTCAAGTGTCGTGATGGTAATTAGCTATGCAAGAATATGCAACCAACTTGCAGCTCCATGAATAACAAATGAGTTACCACCAACTAAAAAAAAGAGGGGCCAGAAGAAGTAGTTAACACAAATACGGTTGACAGTTAGCTTAGTACGCTTCGTTGGGCAGCCAAAAAAAAAATGTTGTGTTAATGCAGTGCAAGTACAAAAATATATCTTCAAGATACGCTTGCCTTGCCGCAATTACAAATTGTAGTTTTTTTTGGGATACATTTCTTTTTGTAGCTTTCATAACAACGAATACTGCTCCCCAAATGAATTGTTGGGAGCAACATAATTAGGTAAAGGTTCTATTCTGAACTTACAATGACTTGATAGCTTTGACCCCAGTTGGTAAACGCTTGGGCGAACTTAGAAAGCATAGTTACCTGTAAGTAAAAACAAAAAAAATACAAAATTAGTAAAGTTTGGAATAACATTTATTAGGTAAGTACTAAATAAAAATCCATCAATCATAAATCACCATTCTATTTGTCATTTATGACATGTTAAAATGCCTAATGACTTGTTTTGAATTGCTGGCAATTTTCAAAGTTTACCTTTAATACAGGGCTAAGTTACGTTTTGAAATCGAACCCTCAGATTTGGCGGACATTCAATCATGGGGAACAGGGGCTTGACACAGACAAGCGTAAAGTGGCAAAAACTGTCCAACCAACATCCTATCCTTTTAACCCCTTGGTGGCGACTGCTCAAACCCAATTAAAAATGTCAAAAAATGGGGAATACCTGTAGGTAGTTAGCAGTTAGCGCACGCAGTAAATATTCATCACGCCATGCCAACAAAGGGTTAAGGGATTGGTAGGTTGTAGGATGTTGGGTTTTTGGTTTTGGTTTTCTCAGCCAAGTCGATTCAAAAAACATCCTGGCCATGGAGCTCCATCTCCCGCATTTCTAGCGCGTCACACAGTTTAACTTTTCATTTGGCGTTGCCTGTGTGCAAAAACCCCCCTCGAAAAACCCCCTTTTAACTGGCTGGGGGAGCCACTGCTTATCAGCATGAGACGCACACATGTCAGGACACAAAAACAGGAGCCACACAGAGTTACTGGAATGCATTGTGGACGTTGGAACAATTGCGTTTTGTATGTTTTCGTGCCTCGTCAGCAAAATTAAAAAATAGATACGCAAACGTTGGCCTACAAAAAGGTGGGTGGAGTTGGGTGGTATTTTTTTTTGTATTTGGTTGAGCTGCCCAAAGTTATATGAAAGAAAAGTCCTGCCTCCTGTGGACTCCACCCCGTATTCCACTTTTCTCTCTGCCGAATTCAAATGTCACACAAGGATCGAAAGGTACGCATGGCCAGTTCTATGGCCCCAACCTCCTTTATCCTTGGTTTATTGCAAAAATACACAACATTCTGGGGGGGTGAGGGGAGAAAAAAGCGAGTGGTATGGTCTATGGGCAGGTCCAAACAACAGCTGCTTGGGCAGTTTTTCCTCCTCTTTTTTTTGGGCACAGGGAAAATCTAATAGAAGTAACGCACACAGGAGCTGGCTGAACGGGAATGCCTAGCCAGAAATGTCACTGGTCCAGGCCGATAACTATGGCCCCGCCCCTCACCGCCCACTTTGGGTTCAGAGCAGACACCAACAGACCCACAGGATGAATGGTCACTGCCTCCACCCATTTTTTTTCGTATTTTTTGGGTGGTTTTTTGTCTCAGTCTGGGCCGAAAAACCCCATTCCCACTTTTGCTTTCCCCAGCATTGCGTGTGTATTTTTATTGTATATATCATTGATGAATTCGCCGATAACAAATCTCAATCAAATGTCAAAAAGGTAACTGGCAGGAACGTCCAGGCGATGGACAGACGAGAAACCCACACTCACCCTCCATTAAATCGAAACTCCCCTCGATTATCCTACACGTTGTAATGTTGCAATTTTCACGCAGGCCACGCGTCGTATGCGCAATTGTTTTAAGCAATTCTGCAGATAGATCGAAGGTTGAAAAAAGAGTGAGATGATGGCCTCAGGCTGACAGCTGCTGCAGGTGGGTAATAGAAGAATTGACCCCTAGCCCCCACTTGAACTCACGCCATTTGCTACCTTTGCGTGTGACAGCTCAAATTGTCATCTTGAATTCGAAGTGTCAAACTTTAACGGAAACATTTCAAGTTCCGCTGTTGAGAAGGGGAAAAACTGATGGGCAGGTATTGGAAGTGGGAGATTTAAGAGGAATTTGCATGCCCATAGTGTAAATATTTGATGACCAAATAAACAGGCTTGATTTTTTACTTTAAAAAAATGTTTAAGTACTTTTTATATATATAATCATTTATCCATATATTTTTTCATTCCTCAAAATCATTAGCCAATTTCAAATCGAACCTTTTTTCAAGTCCTCCTTTTATTGTCACCCTTTCCCTGTTCCTCTCGTTGTTTTATTCGCATCATCACCAAATTAAATAAAGCTCAATGACAAACTTCATTAGCCAAAAGATCAACTGGCCAAATGGCGAACAACAAAAATAACAATTTACCCAACCCACCCCTCGATGGAATAAATCCGTAAATACCCTCTACCCATTCCCATTTTTCGGAATTTTTTTCCCAACCAACAGAATCCCTTTTAGCCGGACTTTGTCCGGTGGTCAGAAATGGCAAGCAAACGTTATTCCAGAAACTAAATTAAGATTGAAATGTAAAACTGAAAGCGTTTTACACAATTATTGAACGTTCGACGACCAGGAGGATGATGTCGTATCGAAAAGTTTTGGATAGGGGTTGTTGTAACAGGGAAAACCACTCTAGAAAAAAGAAGGCGAGCGGTAAAATTCCGCCTGTCGCGACATTTGACAGACAATTCACAGTGCGAGAATCATTCGAGTGCATAACTTACAATTCCGTAAATATAAATTTTCCATTCTATGGGAAAAAAATGGGGAAAAAATTTGAGGATAGCACAGGGTACACGGACTAATGAAGGTTGCCCAGGCCTCAAACTGCCGATTTGGAATTATCACTCCAGCATGCATTTTCTAAATGAAAATGGGCAGTGGTAACAAAAAAAAAAAGAGAGAAAGCAACGGTTTCAATGTATGGAAATTTCTGTTCAATCACAAATCCAATGATGTTCGCTTCGACGCATTTTGACATTTGGATGGAGAGGTAGGTTGGATGTTCCGACCGAAAGCGTTCTTCACTTCCCGGTTTGAGTCGCTTTGATGAATTTCACTGGCCCCAACCGATTGTTGTTTGTTTGAAAGACTTCGTTTTCGTTGTCCTTCTGCAACCCCTCTACCCATAACATATATAGATTTATTCTAGACCTCCCCATTTGGAATCTATGCCTGCTGCAGAATGGGCGGGCGGCTATATCGCCTGGCTTCCCTCGTTTTTTTAGGCCGATCCTTTGTCCCTCGCAGTGCATTGATTAGAATGTTTGGACTTGAGTACGTAAATATTTTTGCTTGCCTGTCAATTAGTACGTTAAGCTGCTGTTGTTTTGTACTTGACAGAAGGAAGGGGATTGGATTGGAATTAGAAGTACCAAAGAAAAAGACTGAAGGCTTTCGAAGGATTTGTTTTAGGTTTGGGTTATGGGAGAAGTGTTTGAGACTGGGAAATGCAACTGAAATTGTCTGGAGTAGGCACAACAATAATATTGAAGGTAGTTACAAATATACCAATGGAATAGCTATTTAAAGTGTCATTCTAAAATTTAAAGAACTGACTGCATTAAGGAAAAAGGTCCTGTAGCTTAAAAACATTTTTTGAATTTATATTTGTGTCATAATTCGAGATAATATCATACAATACCATACATTATATCACATCAGTTAAAATCAAATCTGCTTTATTTGTTGAACATTTATTTATAGCTCACTTTAATAAACCACATTTCCTTGGTAATTCAAAAATGATTTCACCAAAATAATCAATAACCGTTTTCTTGGAAACTTTTTAGGCCTTCTTGTCATTATCTCATTCTTTTCTTACCTACGAAATTGCCTCACTCTACCCCAGCTCACCTGAGCTCAATATCTCCACCCCCCAGAGGGCTATTCAAAAAGTCATTACTTTAATCGAATTCGCATTTCCCGAAATGAACGTTGGCCGCAGGACTCGACTGCAACGCCTCCTGCGAGCGTACAAAAAAGGATAACAACGAAATTCTCATAAACTTCTGATAACGCAGAGGGTGCCGAGGGTCAATGCAAAATGTCTGACAAACATGCAATTAAGTCGTTAATACTTCATCGATTTAATACACGCGGACAGGAGCAGGATGTTGAGGGGATACGGGATACCAGGATACGGTGGACGCAGCAAGGATTAAAGCATTAGCAAAGTGAGGATGAGCTATCCTTACGAAAACAAAAAAAAAGAAAAGGAAGGGAAAAAACGGAAACGGAAGTGGCGATAGAAGCAGGATGATGGCAGACATTTGATTAGTTTGTTTGGCCTCCCAATTTCACTCTCTCTCTTTTCTTTTTTAAGAGATATGCAATTACGATATAAAAGTTAAACAAACCAAGGGATATAGAAGCCTATGCGATGCGAAGCGATATGCGTTCAACATTTGAACATTTGATTAAAAACGCAAATAGATTTCAAGCTCATACCACCCTATAATCCCTATGTGCATAAAAAATTAACCAACAACGATGCCCAGAAAGTATAAAAACAAAAACTGAAAAGCGCGGAAATTTTTTACGCAAATACGGAGGACCACCAGCAATTCATCAGAGGAACGTCGACTTTTTTTTTTCTGTCATCCTTGGGCTCAACTCATCTCCCACCTGTAATAAAAATCATAACCGGGAGGCGTGGCACCAGACACCCACGCACATATTGAACTAACGACGAGAAGGGGGATTAGGGGGGGAGGGGGTTCCGGGAAAAGGGGGCGGGGCACCGCCCGCATGTCTGTGTAAAAAGGTAAAAACCAATCAAGAGCATCAATAAAAGGCACGTCAATCAGCGTGTGGCATGGTAGGCTCTAGCCATTTTCCTCCTCCTCGGAAAAACTGCTGCTCAACAAGCACGAAAAAATCATATTTCCTGGTCCTGGCCATCATGCGTGGGTTTTCCCTTCCTTTACTTTTTGTTTTCCCCCTTTTTTTTATACCTCCTTGTGTGTGTTTTGGCCTTTTGTCTAGGCATTGGCAACGCGGTTTTAGTTCAGTCAAGCTGTCATATCGACGCTTTTGCATGCCAGACCAGCCACTGCCTCACAGAACTGGGAATCAAACCCAAACTCGGCCGGCTAAAATTCAGAACCCGGTCTCTGGCCAGACTCTCTCTGGCTATCAGCCACAATCCCTCCTTTTCGGAACCCTTCCTGCGGTTATTTGATGGTTACATATCATGATTTTTCAATAAATTCAACGTCCATGCGGCACTTTGCTCATTGAATTTTGAACAGCGATCTCAGAAAGGATGGGTTCTAAATGTTGAACATTCGGGGCGATGGAAAGGTGAACCCATGGACCACGAAGCTAGGCCTAAAGTTGAAAACAAACAGTGGTAATGGATGTTGAAGGAGTTGCAAAAACCTAAAACTCGTTTAGGTAACAGAACTCAGAAAGATATCAGAACTGTAGGGATACCTAACTAAAAGAAGAAAACCAATAGAAGAATAGAATAGAAGAATACACAACATTTAAAATATCATCTTAAATCTAGTAAACTAAAATGTGGTTATTTCATTTTTAAAAACAAAATTTCCCTCTATGACTTTAAAAACTTAAAGCTTTTTAAGCTATTTCCTTGGCCAATTAATTTAAAACCAAACTCAATCCTCCCAAACCAATCCAATACTTTCCCAAACCAAAACATGTTATGCCAACCCATTGCCGTGAAACAAAGCATTTCCGTTAATCAATCTCTTGAAATATCCCCTTAAAAAAAAACAGGAGTAATAAATAATTTTACTGCTCTTTGTCGCATATCAAAGACTAGCGACTGGCAAATCCCAAGAAGGACTACCCCATAATATTCTACATGGCTTTATAATCATAACCAAGTCTGGCCACCACACTTTCCCATTCCTGAACTTAGTTCTTTGCTTACGCATTGCTGCATTAATGCGTATGGAAAACAATTTTTTATATTTTTCAGCTTTTTTTTGCTTAATGAATCTCGTTTTTGGGGTTGCTGCAGTGTATATGATGTGTGAGTTGGGTCTACCGTTTTGAAAAGAAGTTTTGGAAATGCGCGACTCGCGGATCGAGGAACCTTTCACTTTACGGTAAGCCGCATTCAGCGTGTCTCACTTGACGCGACCAAAAAAAAAAATAACAACCTGAAATGGCCGTAAAAAAAATTTATGAAATTCAACAATGAAAAAAGGGTTCAAACCAAGTATCAGATGCATATATGGTCGCCCATTCAAACTCCACGAACTCCAACTTTCCCCTTCTTATTGCGTCTGCTGCCAATTTTATTAATGAAAAGTCAAGTGATTTTCATTCAGCGAGTGGGCGTGGCAAACACACGCACAACTCGTTAAGGGTTGTCGGAACCAGAAAAAAAAATATTTATTTCAAATATTGAATGCAAAAAAATATATATGTGAAAAAATCTATTCTTACTTTTTTTACAGAAAATGTTATGAATACTTTAGAAATTATGAACAATGTTCATTGAACATATATGTAAATATATTAAAGGAAGAAGTTATAAAAGAGTGAGATTGGTTTAAAGACCCTTTTTTTTAAATCATGGATACTTGCATTTACATACATAACACTATATGTAAATGCTAGTATATAGTGTTATATGTAAGTGCAAGTACCACTTTCAAATGATTTTATAACTTATGGATTATTATTTAATTTATCTTTTGAAGTTCTTAATTTTAAAAGATTCCGAGACCATTAACCTGTCAAACCAATTTCAATCAATCCAGACAATATCATTTACATAAAATATTCGCCCATCAACACCAATATTTTATAATATATAACACTATATGTAAGTGCAAGTATTATATTAAAAATTATTTGCTGTTGATGAATTTTAAAATTACATTTAAGTTGACATACCTAAGAGCTTTACAGGTTTTAAAACAATTCTTTTGAAAGGTCTAATTTTAAAACTTGTCCAGTCTTTTCTATTGTTATTTCTGTATTGCTTTAAAAGGAACATAAATCAATGCAAGACCCACCTATTCAGGGTGCTTTTCTACTTCCCACCTATAAATCCTGAATATTTCTGAGAACACATTTGTCCACTTGGAGTCCTTTTTCACTCCTGCAGATGCTGCTGCAAATCACCTCGAGTAAAAGTGTCAAAACAATACCAAAAACGCAGAGGCGCAGTGTCCTGCCCCTCAACGCCACCACCCTCCCCTCTCCAAGTTAACCCCCCCCCCCCCCCCCCCACACACTCATACACACGCACATAATTTATGCCTATGTACAAGGACCCCAAGGAGATGAGCTGAACAGGATTCAGAAGCCCGAAAAAGCACTCGCAGGACTCCCGAAAAGGAGCGCGCACACATAAAACGCAGACTGCAGCCAGAAAACGGGAAAACTGCGGAAAAATCAATTTTCTTGCGGGCCCAAAAATTTCCAGCTAAGGGTGGGATGTGTACTATATATGTATTTTGTGCGTTTTTTGGGGGTTGCACACGCACAGACACACATATATATTCCAATCCTTGTCACTTGTGCAGCGAATTGTCACCCAGTTTTAGCCAGAAAAAAAAACCAAAACATCGAGAAAGAGAAAGTTGTGAACGTGAGATGGCCGAAAATATTGGGTGCCGTCTTTGAAGTGCAAAAATGCAGCATAATTTTGGGCTAACGCAATTAGGCAATTATTAGAAAGTATGTGCGGGTGTGTGTGTGAGTGTTGTACCCCCTGTATGTGTGTGTATATCCTGCAGAATGTCCTGCGCCTGCTAATTACTCATGCCGCACGCATTTGCCGCGGGGCACTGAGGCGTATACACAATCATTTTCATTGGACGTGCATTGAATGAGGAGAGGAACACAAAGGCGCAGAGGAAAGCCCAAAAAAAGGAAAGGATGAGTGGAGGGAAGATCCTTGGGGAGGTGGATACACTAAAAAAAATGTCTGGTAAATTAATAAAAATTGTATAATTATTTAAACTGCTAAGAAAAAAAATTGGGAAAAACTAACCACAATTTTGTTTGCATTCCTTTTTTTATAAACAGTATTTGTAGCAGGGAATATTACAAATAAAATATTTATCAAAAGGTAGTTTTAATAGTTTTAAATGTAGTAAAAAGTTTGCCTAATTCTTGTCCTCTTTTATTCCTGTTTTTTCTTCCACAAGCCTAAAACAAAATGTCATTAAAGTGACTTTTTTATGGCCCCCTTTTTCCCTCCTCAAAACTGCCCCCCAAAAAAGTCACGCACTTGCAAAAAAAGCATTTCCAATGACGTAAGCAACAAAAAGTTAAATTCTCTTTTCGTATGTTATTAAAAAAAGTCCAGAACCAGGATCCACTTCATGTTGTTGCCACTGAGCAATTGAGCACAGGCGGCAACAAAATGTTGCAACAAAGTTTTCCCCGAAAAATCCCCAATGGCGAAGGCGTGACTCTTTCTTCTTTCGCCTTGGCTTTTCCTCTCTGTTTTCCTTTTCTTGTATATAGGCAGCAGGATAAATGTTTTTCCTTGCCCTTTTCCCTTGCAGATTGATGAGGGAGCTGCAACAGAGGTGAAGAAAATCAGGGGGTGAGGAAGTAAGGATCCCAGAGGGTGACTATTGAAAATGTGTCAAATTGAGGCAGCAACATTTCGAGTCGATTCGACAGGATTGCTTTTGGTCATTTTCCCTAGGTCCATGGCAAAAAAATAACAACAGCATTAAAAAGGAAACAAAAGGATTTTTTTGGACATGACAACCAATTTTAAGCTGCTTCAATAATTTTTGCTAAGATAAGAGGAAAAACTTTCAGGTGTTTCGTAGAAAACTTGTAACGAAGTCAAACTTTAGTTTGTATTTTTATTCATTATAAAAAATCTTATACATTGATAGATTGAACAGACTTTTAAAGGATTTTATTTAAGGTCTTCTTACAGAAAAATCATAGTTAAATAAATTAAAAAAGTGTTTAAGTTGTTAAACTGACTTGACTTTCAAGGGATTCTATTTAAGGAATTATTTCAGAAAAAATCGTTTAATATCCTGTAATAAAAGAATTAAGTAAATTGTTAAATCTCCCCTCGCTAGCACCATTAATCCTTTCACAAAACTGTTAAAGCTTGATTTACCATTTTCCCAGCTCAAAGCAACTTTGTACCGAAAATCCTGCCCACAACATACACAATGTAAGGGAAACCCGTTTTCCACCAAAACCTCTTTCCATTATCCTTTTATTTTTTTTCTGCATTTTGTGAATAACAACTGCAATTAGTTTGTGAGGCGGCACACGCGCAGCGCCTGTCACATTGGCAATTTGGCCAGCTTACCGCATCTTGCAACCCTTAACCAAAAAAAGAAAAAATCCTGGCAATTGCAACAAAGACGCAACGCTTAATTAACCCTGGCTGAAAATTGTTGCAGTTGCACTCGAGGGTTGGGCGCCCTCGAAACGAAATCGAAATCCTTTGATGCAGCAGCTGGGCTGCAGTCAGGGGATTACCAAGGACCAAGGAACAAGGACCAAGGCCCCAGGACCAAATAGAGCTACCCCTAACAGTCTATCAGGGGATGGTGCATGCACCAGAAAAGGTCGGGTTCATTATCAGCACGTGCCCGAAGGATGTTTTTCCTCTTTTTCCGGCGCCGAGATTTCAAAAATTGCATTCTTGTTTTGGCTGCAAGCGGTAGGCATTACCGAAAAACCCGGGGGTTAAGTTCCCCTGAGTGGGTGTGGCACTCAACTTGCTTTTCGGTGGTGGCTTTAAGTTTCATTTTTTCCATCTGCTCAGATGATGGATCTGGTTTTCATGGTTATCCTGGGGAGGAGGGGGTGGTTTACTAAAATTGCTTAACGCACTTTAGACTGCGGAATTGTTTGCCCATGACGTGGCAGGTTTGCAAGTCTGCTACTGAGGCATGACTAGCAAAAGATTCTCAAGATATTGTATCTCATTCAGTTTCACTACTTACTGAGGGTGGGTATCTAAGTTGATACAAGAGGATGGAAATAATTACCTGCAAAGGAAATAAAATCGAAAAAAAGATTAGTTTTGCATTTTAAATATAGTTTTTGAAAAGTAATTGCTATAATAGTTTTAAGGACTCAGAAAATAAAATATTAAAGTACAAAAAAATCAATAGGTAAATATTACAGCAAATGAAATTGAAAAAAAAAATCATTTGAGTGAAATATCATTATAAATGTAATCAACAATATACTTTAATAAATAAAATATGAATGTTTAATTGCTCGATGTATTTTCCTTTGTTCATTTTTGCACACAAATGCAATCAAATTTTTTCCTCCAATAAGAATAATGCAGATCCGAACCACGTCAACAAAAACAACAACTGAATGATCACGAAGTAACCTCGTGCATTGCAAAAAACCAGCCGACGAATTAAAATTCAGCACACGAAGCCGAAAGCGCATACGAATTGAAATTGCAACGACAAAAACAAAAGCCGAGTAAAGAATTGCAAAAAGTAATTCAGAGAGAAAGAGAAGAATGCAACGATCGTGCAACTATCTCTGTTGCTCAAAATGAATGCATTCTGATTGGATGCGCACAAATGGCGAAACTAAAGTGTTCATTTTTTGCGCACTCCAATAAGAGATAAAGTTTGCTTGGTTTATAAGAATTTGATTACCACTCGCAGGAGCACTTTTTGCACCTGTTTGCAGCTGATTCCATATAATTAGTCATCCATTCGGACTATCTTACTTTGTCTCTTCCCTCAATTATTGCATAATCCACTCATACACTGGCGGAAATTAAAAACAGAACATCATTGCCAGCACATGTGTGTGTGTGTGCTTGCTATCTGAACACGTATCTGTTTTGCTTTGTTTTTGCTTTATATGTAGCTATTTTATATTTTTATACCACACACACAGATTCTTTTTGTATATGTCTGCTGCCCTCGTCGCAATTTCCGTAAATTTAACCTACATTTGATTTCGTTTTTTTTCTTGTTTTTGTTTTTGGCAAAGCAACAAGAATTAGCAAAACAGAAATTGCACGTTTGGAGAAAGAGAGAATGGGAGAAAGATATGGGGGTACCACTACTTATCTGAAATTTCCCATTTTGGGGGAATTACTTGTGGGAGTTCCGTTTCTCTTTTTTTTTTTAGAATTGCTGCTGCCATGCGCAGCTGAATTAAAAGCAAAGAGCACAAATGCAAACGGAGGGAAATATTTTTTCCTTATAACGATTATCAAATACCCTAAACCAGTTTTTTACTTTATACAAATTATATTGTCTTTTGGAAGATTTTAAGTGAAATATCTTGAAGTATCTGAGGGATTGCAGCGAAACAAGGTACTGAAAAATATTTTTTTAATCTCTTAGGATTTATACTGCAGTGAAATATCTTGAAGTATCTGAGGGATTGCAACAAAACAAGGAACTGAAAAATATTTTTTTTATCTCTTAGGATTTATACTGCAGTGAAATATCTTGAAGTATCTGAGGGATTGCAGCAAAACAAGGTACTGAAAACCATTTTTTTAATGTCTTAGGATTTATATTGCACTTTTTTTGGTTGTAAAAACATTTTCTTTAGTGTAAGACCGCTAGCAAAAATTAAAAAATGTACAAATAATTTAAAGTTTAAAATTTAATTATTTTTTTTTTTAAGTTTGATATTAAATGTTTTTCTATCCAAGTTCACCAATGAAATTTTTTTTTATTTTGTATACCACACATTTAAGTTGTACTTCGTCTATATTGCTTCATTATACCTATCTTATTCTCTCTATTCCCCTTTTTCGTGCGCAGCGAAAACTCAAAGCAAAGCAAACAAGCACCAAAAATTCGCAAATATGAATTCGCATGCACACAGCATGCTATCGCCTTCTCCGTCTGGCACATGTGTATACATATAGTGTGTATCTGTGTATATATCTTGTTTGTTCTAAGCTAACCCATACAAAGGCGGATCGAAACAAGGTCAAATGCAGTTATTTGCTCAACAGCAAGACCAAAAAAATACGGATCAAACTGTTTATTGCTGGCTTTTTCGCTCCGTCTTTTTATTGGACTTTTTTTTAAGTTTTTTATTTTCGATTGCATTTGTGAGTGTGTTGGCTACTTTTTGATTTATCTTTTCCGTTTTAGTTGGTTTTTTTATTTTTTGTTGCAGCGTGCGACTGCGCCGCCAGCTTTGGTTGATTTTGTTTTTTATTTTTATTCCTTCGGGTTTGCCTTTTTCAAGGATATTCGGCGCCATTTCTTGTCTTTTGTATTCTGCGCGTGTGAGAACAACAACTTTTGGGTTAGTCAGTCAAAGGAATTCCAGGAATTAGTCGCGCATGCATGAAAGGTGAGAATAATACTCTAGAGATCTCTGCGAATTTGGATCCGAGCAAATGGGAAAGAGTGAGTGTGAGTGTGCTCAAGTGTTTGGCAGTGAATGCGAAATTGAGTGAATTGAATAAAATGTGAATCAATTAAGCAATTAATGCACATGATGTATGCAAAACGATGGGAATCGTTGCGGAACCACGATGATCACGATTATGTGGAAACATTTGGCAAGGAAGTAGCAGAGGTCTAGCAAATTGGGGAGTTTTGGGAATAATAATAATAGTTTATCTGGTCTTGAACACTCCTTGATTGTTAATGGATTAACAAACAATACTTATACTTTCGATTGCAACTGAATATAAAGTAGATTTAAATATAAAATAACGAACTAAATATTATTCAGTGAATAAGCGTTGGGCGCCATTAAGGTTATGACAATGTCCCACGTTGGGCGCCATTTACTTATGCCCCATGTTGGGCGCCAGTTATATTGTATGTACTTGCAACTCTTGTTTTTAATGCAACAGTAAGTATGATTTTCTAAGCATGTGAATAATATTAAACCAAAATTAAACCACTTAGACAATTTTTAGAACCGTAAATCGAATACCCCTAAATTCTAAATATTATATAAGCACACCTGCATGATCAACGATCTCTACTTAAATGCAAAACTTTTTCACCACTTGACAAACTCGACGCGAATTTCAAACTCGTGTCGAATTCTCGCACTCACAGAGCGACGACAATGCACAAATAAATTCAACTAAAATAAAATACAGCGAATATTCGGTGTATACAAGGCGGATCTATGTGTGGAACTGACGTCGAAAACCCCCTAATGCCACCCGAAAAAAAGTTCCCTGTCAAACAAATTATTTACTTTGTACGCCAAACCCAGAAAGTCAGGCGAAGGAAATATAAAGAACGCATTTTGGCTCCACCTCTCTCTGTCGCACTCTGGCCTCCATCTCGCTCCCTCTCGCACTCGGTCTGCATGTGGAGATCTCCTCGGACTGGTACAAAATAAATGTATGAAGAGAACAGCGCATTTTGCTGTTATTCATCATTGACCTTGGTTGCAATCTTTGTGTGTATTTGTTTGCTCACCAAATTCAGTTTTTTGTGCGATTTTTTTTTTTTTTTTTTTTGTTATTTTTGCTTGCGCATTTCAAGTTTCGAGTATAGAAAACAAAAAAACACCAAATATTTTGTTGTTCATTTTTGCATTTTAACTAATTCCAAGAAATATATATATTTCACTGCGATATAATGCAACTGGAAAACCCAAAAGCGGAAACGAATGAGTGATAAAAAAATATATATTAATCATACGCCGTATGGGTCGAGTGGAATTTTACTGCAAAATCAAGTGCAACTTAGTCAAAATATTTGCCCAAGCAATTAATACAAACAACATTTAAGATATGAAGGGAGCAAAAAATAAAAAAGAAGTAAAAAAAGAAATTGTTTCATTTGACATTGACGGACACGCGCAAAAAAAGGCACATAAATCGCAAACAGAGAATAAACTAACAGCAGTTTATGAGACTTTTTTGCAATGAAAGAAAGCCGAGAAAAGGGGAAGCAAATGGCGAAAAAAAAATATTTGAAACAGACACAACAACAATTCCATTCGCACTGCACACAAGTGTCCCAATTCCACGAATCTCTCATTCCACGCTGCTTCCACAAAGATAAAAAAAAAGATAAAAAACAAATAGCGCGGCGGGTAAATAATATTGCTAATACATAATAATAAGAGGCGAGCAAAAGCTGCAAAAAGTAAACGACGACGGCAACTGCCAACAAACAGTTAGACCGCAGATACAGATACAAATGCAGATACAGATACAAGTACAGATTCAGATACAATGGAAAAGATACAGATACATTTGCAAACTTTGTAAAGCACTTAGTGTGCCAAACAATTTTAATTTATTTATTTTTTTATATTATATTTATTATATTTATTTATAATCGCAAAAATTGAAGGAATTTTCAGTGATTTCGAATTCCAAAATATTCTGGCTTATTAGTTATTTTTTCAACACTTCATATTGTTTTATTTAATTGAATCTAAATTAATTTCTGGCTTAAAAATAAATACAATTATATAGTTTTTTTGTTAAGTCATTTAATGTATTTTTAATTATTAATATTATAAAGATTATAAATTTTTTTGCTTTTTTAAATTTTATACTGGCATGCTCGTTTGCACATTTGTTTCATAAATGTCACCTTCTTTTGTTTATGGACTTGCATTCGACTTTATTAATCCCGCCAGAGAAAAGTATTTTATCTTTCACATACAGCTACATTTTTCTTCTTTAAGTATATACATTTATTTGCTCTATTATGTCATTTTATTCACCTTTTTATACGTACATTTATTTATCCACAATTCATTTGACTTCACCTAATGACGTCGAATTTTTTTGTTGAATTTTTGTTTATTTACGGAAGCGTTGTGCTTTTGTTGTTGTGTCTTGATTGCCTCTACGATATTTGACATTTAATAATGAATGCATTAGTTGATTTTAATTGATACTGGTTAGTTACTTACTTCAGAGCAGAAAGAAATATATATTTATTATTATTCCAAGCGTGTGGACCTTTTTTTGTAAATCTAACTACTCATGTTTTATCTAATTAAAGATGGCCATGTTAGACCAATTAAAAGTCGCTAAATGACACGAGCTTCCATTGAAAATAGCGCTTGACTTTGTTCTCTCTCATTCGCATTGCAACTCAGTTTTTGCACATGCAATATCCACTTATATTCAACGATCCCCAAACATATGTATATATATATTATATGGAAATATATTCCCTATGTACACTCGGTTATTTTTAGCCCCTACTCAGTTGCGGCTTCTCTTGTCACGATTAACTTTTTTCCACCCATTTTTTGTTTCAACGATTATCTCATTAAAACACATTTTGTGTGCATTCAATGTTCTTTTGCGCAGTTAACCCCCTTTGACGAAATACCCCCTTGCAAAAATACAAGTTATTATTATCGTTTGTTATTGCAGTTTCAGTCGTTTCAAAGTCACAAATATATTTTTGCTGACTTTGGCCGGCTGGCATTCACAAGCGGACTCAGAAAAAATAATAAAATAAAATACAAGTAATACAAAAGTATCAAAACAATTGCCAAATGTATTACGGATTAATAATTATACATTATTATATTTGCTAAAATGTTTGAGTTTTGCATTTGTAATTGCTAAAAATTAATTTATTTTATCTATTTTTTAATATTATATAGTCATAAAAGGTAACACAATTTTATGAAAATTAAAAACAATACCTATCAACATCTGTAATGAATTTAAAGTAACCCCTTCAACATTTTAAACCAACAAAAGCCATAAAACGTTAAACATTGTCGACAGTCTTCGATGTCTTCATTTTCATTTTTCAAGTTCAAGTTCAAGATAAATTTGATTTCATTTCACTTTTTTTCTCTTTTCTTTCTCCTTCTTGCTTTTTCTTTTATTTTACTTTTTTACATGACTCACAGACACAGATACTGTGAGGTTTCTCACTGTTTCGTCTGTGTGTGCGTATCTGGGTTTTGCATAAAATTATTTTCATTCAAATAAATGCGAGCTGAACAAAAAAAAGGGGAAGAGTTTTCTTTAAATTTATGGATTTTGTTTGAGATTAACTCTTTGGAGGTCAGGATTTTTTATAGTTTAAACATTCAGCTTCATTTTATTTTTATAAAATACATTTATTTAGCTCTATGTGTCAATACCAACTTTAAAGAGTACTTACACATTTCTTAGTAGTTGTATGTTATACATTCAATTTTAAATACTTATAAGCGAGCATTAATCATGGACCAAAAGTAATTATAAAAATATTTAGGCAACTTTCATCGAAACCAAGCCCCCACACTTAAGTCTCTTTATTTTTAACGTGACTATTACACATCGCCCACCCAAAATATTCAAATAAATAACACAGCAACCTTATTAATTTAACCACAAAATGTCAAATGGTTATAGAAAACAATTGATATACAACAAATAATAAGCTGTAGACAAACGAGTGAGAGAAAGAGGCTTGAAGAAACTGAATTTCTTTTGCACTTCAAGACGCCCACAAGTGCCACAAAGAGGTTGACTATACTATATTATACATTTGCACATATATATGTATGTATCTAATGTGTGCACAAAGTCGCACTGAAGTTGTTCCAGACATTGTTTGTCACGACGTTGACATTTGTACAAAAGGCGTTCCAAAAATGATACAAAAAACAAACAAAAAACAAAAATCAAATAAAACGTCGCATGCAATTTACTGCAAAAAATTTGCTTTGTCGCATGACTTTTACTTTTATTTCAGCTTGTCTACACATTTTATATATAATATTCTTGCAAAAAAGAAAGAATGAAAAGGGAACTGGTTGCGTGCAACAACTTGGAAATGCGACAATCCGCGACTCGAGACTCGGACTGGGTCGGAATAGGAACAGGAACCGGAGTGGAAATGGGGGTCTGTCTGGGGTTAAGCTCGCGGCCCAAACGAAAGCGAAAGTTATGACATTTTGGCAGCCAAATCGAAAGTGTTTAGTGTGGGTGTGTGGGCTGCCACACAAACCCACCTTTCTTTTCCCCTTTTTTCACTCTTGAAGTTGTAAAGTGTCTCGAGTGTAACGCCTTGAGATTCGTATCTGCAAATTGCAGGTGGCGTAAGCGAAATTCAACACAATAAATGTGAATTGAAGTAAGGAAAATACTTAAAAATATGGCATAAGGAAGTTCGATTTTATATTATGACTAATAAAAAGCACCTTATGTTTTTAAATTAGTTTGTATTTAACAGCATCATCTTATATCGAATGAATCATCCACATTTTCGTTTGGAATTCTCCATAGACTCATTTCAACTTCCCCAACGATTTCCAATTAATGCATGCAGTATACCATTCTATTCCCATTCTATTCATGATTTATCGCTTTTCTTTAGCTTCCGATCCCTTTTTTTCTCCTTTTCCCTTGGTCAATGCAGCAAATCACACAAATTAACTAGAGAAAACTGCCGCAGGATAGCATTGAAATCCTAATGAAAAATGGTTGAAAAAAAAAAACAAAGTCGAGGGAAGGATAAGAAATTTCATTTGAGTTCAAGTTGTGCAAGCCGCAGAAAACAAAAACTCAGCAAAAAAAAAAAAAGAGGAAGTCGCACAACCATTGACAAGGAAGATGTTCCAGCTATAAATTGCTCAAATACAGAAAATACAGTGGGGGATGCCTGGCAAAATGCAGGCAAATTATAGCCGCAAACCCGGGTGAATGTGTCAAGCCAAGAAACTTCGAGCGTAGTAAAATGGTGAAAATAGTGAAAATACTATAAAATACTACAGAGCAGCTAAGGGGAAGGATAGGAAAAGAAAAAAAACAAAGGCGTAGAAGGGGGGCATTGCAGGCTGAAATGAATTTTCACTCATTTCCTTATCGTCTGTGATTTCCTTGCCAGACTTTTCGGCCAGACGCAGACAAGCCAAATGAATTCTCTCTATGCAGGCAAATACACCACCCCCCCAAACCATTTTCCACCCCCTTTGCCACCCCCTTTGCCACCCCCCTTTTCCACCCGCTGCTGTCTGTCGCATTGTCTGCAGGCGGCGCACAAAAAATGCATTTTGTTGCTTGGAAAAAAGTTTTTCCTGGCTAGAATAAAAGAGGAGCAAGCAAGAAAAAAAAGGAAAAGCAATGGGAAAAAAAGAAAATCAATGAACAACAACATTGCATGAGGGTTGTATCCCCTGCAACGTCATCATCACCACCACCATCATCATCATCATCATGATGATGGGGCAGCATCAGGAGCTTGGGCTGTCATCATTATGAAACATACAACAACCCTCGACTGCAGCACACTTGGCCCAAAAAAAGGGGGGTGTGCAACCCCCAAACAAAGTGCAGAGCACACAAAAAGGGGGTTTTTCACCCACTCCCTCTATCTCTCTCTCTTTCTCTCTTGTTCTCTCTCTTTCTCTCTCTCTCTTGCAGGGACACACAAAAAAGGAGCAGCACAAACTTTCACTTTTTTGCCTGGGCAAAGAGGAAATCCAAAAGGGGGTTCTTGTGTTCCCCAAAAAAGAAAAAAGGGGGCGGTTTTGGGGGGCCGCCGTCATGCGGCATTTCATTTATAGTCGGTTAGTGCAATGCGCCAAAAAGCAGACTACACATATGTACATATAAGCCATAAAACAGAGACAGAACGCCAGAAAGAGTAGGAAAGTCATGGCAAGAAAGAGAAAGATGCAAGAGAGAGGGAGACAGAAGAAGCAAATGCAGTTGCAGCCCTTTTCCCTACACGATGCAGCAATAATTCTCAAATAACAAATAAGAAAAGGCCGAAAAAAAGAATCCTCTTTAGTCGAAATGCAACTCTGCAAAAACAAAACTTTGGAAATGTGAGAGGAGTGGAAAAGCAAGGAGGAAAAGGAGGAAAATTTCGAGTAGGAGGGGGGTGAAACTGCCGCAGAGGGTTGGAAACTCCAAACTCCAAAGCTTGGGAAAACTTTTGCAGCTGACTTTGGCAATTTCCATTGCAGGCTACGTGCACGAGTGTAGATAAAAATATTTTAATTTATTTCACATTCGCCGACTGCAGTTGGGAGTGAGTGAGACGGGGCACAGAGTGAGTGAGTGAGAGGGAGGTAGAGAAAGAGTAAGGGAGGCAGACTATCACCATCACCACCCCCTTTTTGCATACACACTGCACATTGGCTTTTTCAGCGAGAGGCTTTCCTTTGCTTTCACCTTCCCCTTTCTCAATCCATTCAAACACATATGCTGAGTCGAGTCTGGGTTTTCCCATTTCCATTTCCTTTTTTGCCTGCATTTGTCGCATGCAGCTTTTCCCAACCCACCCCCACTCGTTTTTCATTTTATTTATCTTTGATAAAAGGTTTTAGTTTTCTGTCTGTGCGAGTTTGGGTATCCATCAATAGTTCGTTCAGACTAAAAGGTTTTTTTTTTGATTCGACAACTCTGGCACACGTATGGTATCTCTTGTACATATGTAAGGAAATCTATAAGTTTTATAGAGTTTTGATTGGATGAATGTACAAGGGTTGACCTCTTAGTTGCTTCAAATGCAAATGCAATGCAATTACATTATATTTCACTTTCATATATAGAAATGGATCTTATTTATATTTATTTTGGATTTCATACTCAAGGTTTAGTTATCTATTTATTATGGATTCTTGTTATATTTATTTATTACGGATCTAATATTCAAGGTTATATTTTCTTAAAATAAGAAAACGTATCTCAGTTTCAGGGCGACTTTCCTATCATGCATAATTTGAGGACTGGATACACAAATGTTTTGAATAGATAGACCCTTTTTATATTCCGAAATTGTTACTTTTACCTCTTTTTCCCAGAAACAAATTTTATTCAAATTTAAAATATATTTATACTTCATGTTTTAAATTTCAGCCAATTTCAACCAATCTCTCATCAAAATGAATATGCAATTCCATTTCCAATTCCATTAGCGGAACAAATCCCCTTTGGCCAACATAAAACGGAAATAGACTTTAGTTTTTGGATAAAAATACAGACTGACATGTGGATTTTCCCATTTAGATTTTCATTCACGCTTCGTAGAATATATTTTTTCACAGCATGGCAAACTGCAATTCAATACCCCAAAGGCAACATACGAAATTCCCCCAATGCATTGATGATTTATTTATGCAGCAGAGCAAAAACACAAAGGGTAAAAATTGATTTCTGCATTCGGCAAAATTTATTGCTAAAAAATTTATTTATCAACAAAACTTTGGCGCAACTGACAAAGCAAACAAAGTGCAACCCTCTCCAACCCAAAAATTTACCCCCTGGGGTCCGAAAAGTATTAATGGAATATTGCCGAAAATTCTGCAGAAAAGCGCATGCAAACAAAAAACAGACACAAGCAAAAACATCCTATACACATACACTCGTTTGAATTGAGAAAAATCGGCAAACAAAAACTTTCAAAGAGGAAATACAACACCAAAAAATGGGAATTAAATTTTTGTTCCTTTTATTATTTTATGCTGCTGTTGCAGTTTGCTGATTGTTTATCTAACGAGAGGATGGGTAAAAAGACCGGGGAACTGCAGTATTTTCTGCCACGCCCCAAAAACTAAAGGAAATGAAGTTTTGAGCCAACACACACACACACACGTGGACTAGAGTGGTTTGGAAAAGCGTTGAAAAATCGAAATTATATTAGAGCAGGAGTAAAAAAAAAGGAAATGGACAAAAAGTGTGCATAGGCAGAGGTGGAATATACATACATCCATATATAAAGAGATGGACCCATGGAGATAAATTCACAGAGAGAAAGGAAGGGAAAGCAAGATTAATGAATGGCCAATGCCCATAGAAGCTGGTAAAAAAAGTAGAAAAAAAACAATAATCCAACTGCAGAATGCAAATGAAAATCCATTTGGAAATAGAAAAGCCAATAAACGATTGAAAACTCCTAGAATAAACTCAGCAATAAAACTTAGAAGCAAATTTATGACTTAATAAATAATTAAATTTAATTTAGGCTACAATAAAAATATTTGATAATATTGAAATATCTCAAATATTTCTCATCAAATATTAAATACTATAATCTACCAATTTTTTTCAGGCAAGGGTTTAAATATAACAGTGATTTTAAAGTGATTTAATTTTTTTTCACATTTGGTTGGATTTAAATTTAGTATTATCTAGTATATTATAATATAAATCAGTACTCTCAAATTCAAGCTGCTGCCTTTCGCCTAAAAGAATGCCAAGAGATTCCTCAACAAAAACCGGCATTTAAAACATTCTCTATAAACAATTTGCAAAAGTTTTCCTCGGCCAGCTCTTCATCACATGCACCGGCAGTTTTCCGACCCCCAAAAAGAGGGTGGTTCAGAGTGGCTGCAGTGGTTCAAATTCAAAGTAGGGATCACCATGCGGGTGGTGCAAAAAGAAAAATCCCTACAAACAGAGGCTTCGGGACTAGGGTCGTGTCTAAATTAAACTTCATCATCGTCACAATGCAAAACAAAAGGAAAATGGGTTTGGGGGTTTGAGTTGGGGATCAGGTTGTGTTTTGGGTTTCAGTTTGGTTTGGAATTTTTGTAAAAATTGCATTGCTTCTTTCGCCCAACCACCCAACTATATATATATATATATATCTGTATGTAGGTGCCTTCTCTTTCGCTTTTACGCTAGCGTGGACTGCAGAAATTGGCAGCAAAAATATAAAATGGGAAAGGCGCAAAAAAAGAAATCAGAAATTATTGTAGATTGCAGAGGACCAGGACTTTTAGGACCTGGTACCCAAAGACTGACCAGCATGCAACCACCCAAAAAGTGGGTGGTTCTGAGGTCTGCGGCTATTCCACTTCCACTGGATGGGGCAAAAAAGAGAGCAAGTGAAGTGCATAAATGGATTTTATAACGTTTCCAGAGCCTGGGCTAAAGTAAATTTATGCTTTTTAATGCAATTGCAGGGCGAGCAGACCGTAAGTGGGTGGTGGGTGATGGGTGGTGCAAGAAGATGGGCGGTGGGGTTTTGGGTGGGTTTACTCAGCCCGTTCAGAGGCCATGCCATGCTCCACTGGTCCGGGCTAAAAGCATTCAACCAGCTCTTCGTTTCTGGCCACCCAGAAATAATAAAAACAGAAATGAAAAAAAAGAAAAGAAAAGGAAAAAGAGTTGGATACCCCCCTTTTCTGCAAAATGGTTGCAACGGTCGGATGTCGTCGACTACGTCGCCATCGGCCAGACAAAGTGACATTTGTCGTTAATTGCAAAATTTATGGTCAGGAATCCCAGAGAAGTGCGACGAAGGGGGCGGGAGTGATGGTTGAGGAAAACCCTGGCAAATGGAAAATGCCTCAAGGGGGGCTGGACTTAAATGCAAAACAAATGCGACAGAAAAAAAAAAATAAATGCGCCATAGAAATGGGAAATTTTTTATGCAATTATATCGTGGGAGGAACTTACGTTAAGCTTATACACGACGGCCTAATTAGTTCGAACAAAGCCAGCAGTGCTTACCTGCAAAAAAGTAAAGAAAATGTATTAATTTTAATGAATTTTGTTAAGTAAATATGTGTAAAACTGAGTACATAACAAAATATCATAAATGCTTTTAAAAAGATACATTTCTTATGTTTGTTGAAGTTTTTTTTCACATTTCACTGTTCAAGTCATACCTAAAACCTCTAAAGAATTAAATATATATATATATATTTATTGTTATTTTATGATCATAACTTAAGCCGTAATATTTTTTATTAGAGCCATCTTCTAGACATTTTAAATGGCCTTCAATAAAACAATTAAACTCATACAACTTCAGATCTACCCTTCATTTCTTTCCTATATTTTTTTACTAATCCCTGTTTTAGGATGAATCACTTTGTATTTTCTACTTCCAATCAAGGGAAATACTAAAAAAAATTGCAACTCTACTAAGACCGCCCACAGCAATTGTTTTTTATATACACTTCTAATGAACTTGGGCTATCCGACCAGTGAAAAAGAGGTGAAAATAGAAGGAAACAAAAAGCGTTGCCCTGGCTGCATTTTTTCTTAATTAGTGTGGGTAACTAGGTGGCCCGTCGGTTGTGATGGGCCCAACACCTCGGCCTTAACCCCTCACAGCCCCCCCACCTATTTTCGGGGCTGTCTATCAGCCGTGCAGCCATGTGTGCAGTTAACCCTTTTTGGGCCCATCCACTGACATCAAGTGCACTTCAAAGTAGCAATTCAATTTCATGGTTGCGCCCCCTTCTTTACGACTCACAAAAAAGTCAAAAAAAAAATCTACTCTTTTTCGTGGCTTCTTCCTTTGTAAATCACGTCCATAAAATTGTTGCACTCCAGTTGGTGCATTTTAATTAGACCTAGGAAAAAAAAAATTAAAGAAAGATACTCCTAGCTGCAGGCGGTCGTTTTTAAATGTGTTTTATCAGCGGTCATCGCATTGTAAATGAAACACCTTGCCCAACAGTCAAGGGAACCAGAATCACCCACGCATAACGAAAAATAGAGAGACCCCAAAAAGTCTGAGAAAATCCATAAATTAAGCTCGCCAAACAACATCATCATCGGATGGGCAAGTGCAAGACTTGCGTAAATGCATTGTTACATTGTTAAAAGATATTTCGGTGGGGGGGGGGGCTACATATATCCCAAAAGTGTGACTTGCAACCACATACTACCCATACATATATCATGTATGATTCAACGAAGCGTATAGCAAACGACAATGTTATAATCCTAACATTCATAGCTCTATTTTTTGGGGTGGAATGCCTGCTTGACTGCACTTTATAGAGCAAGCGAGGGATTGCAATGTTGCATCCCAATATTTTTGGAACAGAATATTGACTTTACTAACTGAAATTTTGATGTTCTGTTTGTTAATGTCTAAAGTTCCAAGTTTCTGGTAGGTTTGTTGCTTAATTAATATATAATTTTTTTATATATAAATTTTTTTTTTATATTAGATCCATGTAATTGGAAATTTTTGGTAGGACTTCAAAAACGCTTGTTTCCCTAAGTAGCACTCTTAACTTCCTCTGATTACACCCTTTTGGAAATTACCGACAAACTGCGTTACCTCCCACTTGACAACAAATTACACGGCCCTCCGCTGATTATTTTCCCATGGAGCCAAGTGCATTATCCAACCATCCAAAGTTCTGCATATCAAACGAACCAGAAACACCCAAAGAAGCAACAATAAAAACAACACAAAAAAAAAATATAAAAACGACCAAAAATCAAAAAAAAATTTACCACAGGGAGGAAGAAAGAACGCCCTCGAAGGGCTCTAACGGTAAATGCTGCATATGTGTTCATCTCCCCCTCTCTCTCTATCTTTCATTTTGGTAACCCTTTTTTTCGCTTTCTTTGTTCCTTCTTCCACTTGAGTTCGCTTTGTTTTAACGGAAGCTGGCGCTGTTGTTGTTTTTATGCTTTTAAATTTCCTTAACCATTTTTCTTTTGTGCTTTTTGTTCCACTTCTCGCTTTTTTCCACCGCCGAGTGCACTCTTCAAGATTCTTTGGAGAAAGAGAGAGAGAGAGAGATGGGAAGTAGGAAAGGGGTATAAGCCGGAGGAAAACGCAGAGGAAGTGGAAGCATCGAAGGTGGAAACGCATCAAAAGCAATGTCCCTTGTGGGGAGAAAATGTCAAGTTGGTAAAAAAAAACCCATAACAACAAATAAACAAACATCTCGTGTGGCAAAGAAGTAACAGATTTCCAGATTGCGGCAATTTAAGGGAATTATGTATGGTTGCATGTGTCTTTGAGTGTTTCTTTCGAGTGTTTGCGTGTATTATACTTGACATAATTAGCTGTTATTAAAAAGAAATTGGGGAGACCGAAGGTTCTCCAATTAAATAATCATTTATGTTCCGTTCTTTCGGTTCCCTGCATTGGGATATGGTTAGAGTTAGAGGGAGATGCAAAATATGTCATTGTTGCATTTCAATGAAGCTTGAAATGGTCAGATCTGATTTCCTATGCCTGAAAGAGGAAGTATTTAACTTTGGATTTAGCTAAAATCCATTTGGGATGTTGGTTATTTATAGCTTGTTGGATAAAGTATGGACTATTTCCGATTTTGCTCGCCCATATTTTTTTGCTTCCAATTTTTGAAAGAATATTCCATTATTTTTTATTAAAAAAGGTGATCACCTCAACAAAAACATATCAAAAGTATTACTCCATAAATAATATAATCCTAGAGAATTAGGTATAACTAATTATTCGATCGATCTCCAATCTATCTGTATATGCTATTTATAGCTTGTTGGAAAAACTATTGACTATTTCAAATATTGCTCGTCTATATATTTTTTGCTTCAAATTTTTTACAATTCTTGGAAGAATAATCCGTTTTGATCAAACTATTTTTTTAAAACTGATCATCTCAACAAAAGCATATTATACTACAATATTGATAGCACTATACCAAATTTCAATAGTAATGCTCCATAAATAATACAATTCTAACTAATTATTCCCTCAATCCCCAATCTATCTGTATATGCTATTTATAGCTTGTTGGAAAAACTATTGAGTATTTCCGATATTGCTTGTATATTTTTTTTTGCTCCAAATTTTTTACCATTCTTGGAAGAATAATCCGTTTTGATCAAACTATTTTTTTTAAACTGATCATCTCAACAAAAACATATTATACTACAATATTGATGGCACTATACCAAATTTCAATAGTAATACTCCGTAAATAATACAATTCTAACTAATTATTCCCTCGATCCCCAATCTATCTGTATCTTGAACTGATCATCGCATTGAAAAGCTTCTGCCTTGAAATGCGTGGCGCCTAGAAAAAAGCTTCAAAAAGTGCGTGCCAAAAGCCCCAAAACTATGCCCATCTCCCTCTGTCCCATAGGCCTAGAAACTATAGGCTTATTGTTGCTATAGCTAAAACCATTTTTAGACTTCCTCGTTTTGTTGTTGGATTTGCAGTAGGAGCTTTTTTGATTTTATGGTTTTTTTTTCGGTTTTTTTGGACTGGCTGGCATAGTATAGTCTGATATTTATTGCGCGTGAATGTCATTTGTGAAGCGGGAAAAGCTCTACGAACTGCAAAAGTTTGGATGTATTGGGGCCTTTTATTGTGTGCGTATACGCACATTTTTAATTATGTTGTGCCAGCTCAAGGTTTTTTCTATCGCTGCTGCCGTTTTATTTCGCTTTTTTTTCCTAGTTTTATTTTTGTTGCTGTGCAGGCTGCCCCTTACGCACTTTGAGCCAATTTAATTGTAGGCCACGCCATATTTTTTCGGTTTTTATTTTTCTGGATTTTGTTTTTGTATTTGGATGCGACTTGTGAATTTTTTTGCGTTGCGTTCGCCAAAGCAATAGAAAGAGATGGTTGGCAAGGGGGGAAAAGAGATGGAAATGGCACTCCTACATGAAATGACAAGTGTGTGTATGTGTGAACATAGGCCTATGTGTTTGTTTCTTTGTTTGCTCTTGTACATAGTACAAACTTCCATTTGCCAGTGCTTTTTTTGTTGTATCTTTTTGTCAAAATTTTTTTTTATTATTTATTTGTTGCGCCCTTTGCTTGTATCTGTGTTAGTGTGTGGTTTGCTTTTTGAGAATTATCAGCATTGGGTTCTGGATTGTGATGTAATTGCTTTGAAATTGACATTTTTTTTGTTTTTCGTCTGCTTGCAATTTTATTTCCTTTTTATGATTCACATTTTATGTGGAATTTTTACTAGATAATCTGGCTATTTTAAATTCAGAATCTCAAATAATAATTTCTGAAAATCTGGGTTTCATGCTGTTTTTATAATAACCAAGAAATATTTATGAAACACATTGGGGTTTTACGTTATATATTTATATTCACTTAAAGATTGCAGATAAGCTGAAATTAAAAAAAATAAAGAACTGTAGTTAAACTAAACTCATAGTAAGCCTTTCTTGCAATATTGCATTTTCAACAGAAATCCTCTAAACCCTAAGATACATATGTACATACATATGTACATACATATGTACATATATGACACACCCACACATCCGCTTAAAAAATGGCAATGAAACTTAACACATTCCAACTGTTCAATGCAGATAAAGCAAAGCTCAAAAAAAAAGATGGAAATAGAGAGAGAGAGAAAGAGAGAAATGCGTTTTCTATTTGTGCAAACTATTGCGGCGGCCATATTCAGCCACACAGATACACACCCATACAAATGCAGATAACACCCACACAAAGGCGTTGCTTGCATGCAAAAGTTTCGTTTTTTATTGCGTGTGTGTGCGTGTGGCGAAGTGGAGCAAAAGGCAACTGGCAATTAGCAACTGGGGAATGGCCAGAAAAAACCTCACAAAACCAGCGAAAAACGGTAGAAAAAATACGAATCGAGTTTGCCAAACCCCAATAAACATTGCACATACAGCAGCGAGCAAAATATTAGTTTCACAACCCTAGGCATTATCATATTTTCGGGGTGACCTACACAAGGATTATCCAACACTGGTTGCCTAATCATAATTAATTCATTCCTATCTTGGTTATTATTATTCATAATATATTTTAAAAATTATTAATATTTAATTTTTTTTTTGGTTTGGAATTATTCATAATAGTTTTCTTTTACTAGCATATATGTAAATCATCCAAATTTTCCATCTTAGAAAGTATATAATGATATTTTGCTAACAAAAACCTTTAAGATAATCTTAGTTAATTACAAATGACATGTGAACTAACAATTTGTAATACTTTTTCTTTGGTAAAAACATGTTTTTTAACCGCTACTGTAGTTCCCGGAAAAAAAGTATGCTTTCCCACTATCTCATTCCTTTTTCAGATAGGCCTATACTCTCTATCTCTTTCTTTCTCTCTCTGCCTCTTCATAAATAGTCAACATTGGCAACATTGAGTGACACTGACGGGTTTTCAGACCGCCACGCCCCTTTAGACAGTTTACAGCCCTACCTTCTACCACACTTTGCAGCCAAGAAACACATTGCTCACTTTTTTTGATAAGCCTAATTAGCAGTTCGTAAAAGCGATTATTTCATATGAATTTTTATAGTCAAGTCTCGTGCAAGTTTTTTTTTAGTTTTTCTGAAGTTTTGTTAGTTTTTTGCAGTCCTTGAAAAGCAAGTGCGTGTCTCGAACTTAAGACTCATAAAAAAATAATAAAAGTACTACTAGTAAAGGAAAAGATTAAAAAAGATTTTAAGCTTAGCATTAAGCTTATAATAAAATGGGATTCCTCTAACTTTAGGTCTATAAATAAAAAATTGTGATAAGCCTAAACGTTTTAATGACAATTTTAAAATTTTATAGCTTCAGTTTCATGTTTAAAATTTTGTTTTCTTAGTATATTCAACTTATAAGGATAGAAAAATACTTTCCTTGAATACTTTATTTTCAGTTATTTTTTTCTGCAAGAATTATGAACGATTTGTGTGGTTTAAGTTGGATTTCTTGCTCCATAAAGCCTACAAAATGCATTTTGGACATCTTAATTGACCACCTTCTCCCGTTTTTTTGGAAACCCTCGGAAAACAACTGTAATAACAATCAGGCAACTGACAATTTCTTGCAACGCGGTTGCTCTGTTTCGCCTTCTTGGTAATCGGTCGCATTAAAATTCAAGCAACTGCAGTGGCAAGTCATAAAATTTAAACTATTTGAGAGACAGAGAACCGAAATGCGTTCGTCTTTGTGGCAATTTGAGGGGTTATTGCTGGGGGCTTAGAGCATATCCATAGACACTTTGCGCAAGTGCCGACAACAACAGCAAATAAAAAGAAAATAATGAAGTCGGTTGCATTGCGTCAGTTAAAACACGGCTAAAAAGAAGAAGAAAAGGGGAGAAGCCGCGCAGTCTGCTCCAAAGACAAGTTATTCTTAGAAAAAAACCTAACGATTGTGCAAATGCACGTGAGAAGGCAAAGAAAAGTGGAAAGAGCACTTCCGACAACGGAAAATGCAGCAGACGAAAACTAAAACAAAAAACTAAGACAAACGCTACACAGTTAAAAAAAATTGTGTTAACTTGAGAAATATGAAAATCCAACACTAAGTAATTAATAATACCTCAAAACAGTATTTTCGATCTAAGGATTTAGAGTCAAAAAATATTTAGGAACTTTTTTATATTTCAAAATTTTTTTATTACTAAATTTTTACTTAAAATGTCATACTAAAATATTTTTTAAATATAAGTTTTGGTTTTTCCTGAAGATCTAAACAATTTATTTTATAAAACCCATTTTTTCCTTTTCATTTTCTTTAAGATTTTGTAAAGTATCTTTTAGATACATTTATATTCTTCTGCTTTTTACGAAAGTATCTAAAACAGAAATATTTGTATCTTTTCAGGTTTTTTGTTAAATACCTAAAAGGCAATTTAATAATTAATGATCTAATATTGGTGAGTGGTTGTTCCTCTTCTTAAAAAATAAGATTCGTTAATCTAAAAATTATAGATACTTCAAATTGTAAGCCAACTAAGCGCACAAGTTATTTTTTAGGTTATTTCTAGATTCGTAAAAGTATAACCATATAAAATAAAGGACGCAAAATATCTACAAAATATTATTTTCCGTGTAGAAGCTTGAGACAAAAAATAGAGAAAAAAGTGCTGTGCATTTAATTAAATGCGGAAGACCCCCAGAGCAACTTAAACTACAATTTCAAGCGCACGCAATGCCTGACCAAGTTCAACGAGTGCGAGTGAGATGGGGTGATGGCGAGAGCGAGATGGCACGAGCGGTACAAAAAAGTACACAACGCACAAAATTTGGAACACGCTGCGTTTGCTAAGTAGGTCAAAGTGGCAGCGGCGCCGGCAGCGCAGTCAAAAAAAAGTATATATGTATATATTGCGTGCCAACTGCGACGCATTTTTTTTTTATGTGCAGCGGCAAGAAGCAGAAATAATATATTTTTAATTTACGCACAACCCCAAAAAAGTATCTACACCCCTTTTGATATGCGAGTGTGTTTGTATGTATGTATCTACACATGTAGAAATGTCAAGTAAGCAACTTTTGCTTTTTTTCTCGCTATTAATATGCAACGCCAAGTTTTGAGTGTCATAAATCATACGCAAAGTGCGTAGACAATTATTTCTCTTGACCAAAAAATGTTTTCCTTCTTTTTTTGCATAAATTATAATTGTAATTAGAGGCGGAGTTTATTTTTTTTCCGAGCTGTAATTGTTTGCAAATGTTTGTGGACACTTTCTAAAACAAAATTTTTCATATTTACGCACTTTTTCGTGCGTGGGGAAACTTTGAAGAGTCATTGAAAAAAATAACTAATAAAATTGACTGTATATTAAAACAAAATTTTGGGAATATGTATCATAGATCCATAAGTCTACCAGAAAATAAATTTACCACATTTTTGTACTTTCTTTGTATCTTTTTTAATTTAAAAATGAAAGATACTTATTTTAGAACATCTTCAAGCTTACCTTAATATTCAATTGCAAATTTTCGCATTAATCCAAATCCAGAATCTTCAGATGTAAACCTTTTCACAAGTGATAATTTTGAATTTATAAGTTTTTTTTATTATTTTATCTCACTTGCACTTTTTGCACTTCGTCCAAAACGTTTTAGTTTTTTATTTGATTTTCAGTTTTGTTGCTAATTATTTAGTATTTTACTCGATTTGTTTTTATCAAAAATTGTTTACCAAATATTCTCCGATATAATTTGTAAGCATAGATATATGTATAGGTATATATATATATTTTATAAATACATGTATTACGATTACTTTTGTTAAATATTTTTGCGTTGCTTTTTTATCGAAACGAAATTTTTATGCAAACTAACACACACGTTTTATCTGCTGTTGCTTTTACTGTAGTGATCACTGTAGTAGTTGCTATGGCTGCTGTTGTTGTTGTTGTTGTGTTGCTGTGTTTAGTATTGCGTATGTCCGAACCAATAATTTTGAAGAGTTTACCAATTTGGTGGCTTAAATTTTTGCTGTTTCTTGCGTTTGTTCTAAAAAGATTTCCCTCGGTTTTTCAACTGACTTTGGGCTGGTTTTTTTTTGCTGACGGTTTTGGTTTTCCTTTTGTTGATTTTTAAATTTACATTGATTTAGATGTTTTTATCTTAGTTGCAAAACATTTTCACGTGTGGACGTTTTAAGATAATTTAAAGTTGTTGTATATTATTTGATGTTGTTGTTGTACGCAGCTTTGCCAAAAATCGCTTTTTTGTTGATTTATTTTATTTTGAATTTGATTTAAGACCAAAAAGTTTTGTTGCCAATTTTTAAATTTTGCGTTGTTTTTCGAAAAAGTTTTTGTATCAGTTCATTTTTAAATTGATTTTGTTTAATTTCGCGAAATTATTTTCAATTTAATTATATTTTTTTATATTATTTAGATAGTTAAATGTTCAAAATTTGTTGCCTGACTCGCATTTTGTTGCCTTTGCCGGATTTGTTGTGGTCGTTGAATGTTTGTCTCGATGTTGCTAAAATTGGCTCGTTGAGACATTTTCACAGTGACATTTGGCTGCAAGTATAAAAGCAGTTGGAAAATCGTTATTAGAAAATGTGAGTGGCATTTGGAAGTGTAAGCGAAAGTAAAAATATATTAATTAAAATATATTCGGTGTTTTTTTTTTGGATTTTTATTTTAAATTCTCCCTATTAAAAATAAAAAGGCAAACATTCTGACTTGATAAAAAAGACCAATTTGTCACAATTCTAAATATATTTGGTTTACTTTGTAGTTCAGTAAGAATTTCAAAGATTTCCCCAAATGTTTATGCCCGTGACATATTTTGCTCTTATCAGTGCGACTCGTTAAGTGAATTGGGATAAATGGTTTTATTATCGCAACATATATTTCATTTTCTCGTTTTCGGATTTTAATTCCCACTTGGCTTCTGGCAAATGTCTTTTATGTCACAGGCTACCCAAAAACACTTTATTTGGCATTGGGAATTGGGTATTTCGGGGCATGGGGGAACTGCGTGCACAAGCCGGTGAAGAAACTTTGATATTTGAAGATAAGGTCTTTGTTTCTAATATTTGGGGATTTTCTGGTTTGTGTTTAAAAGTGTTTGGGTTTTAATTGCAACGATTTATGTATTTTTCATTATATTTTTAAAACAGTTTTCACATTTCGATAGATATTTTAAGAGTTTTCCAACACTTGCATGGATAGTTTATAGTTCCTTAACACATTTTCCAGGACAAGTGTCCTGGGGATTAATTGCATTTTTCTTTTTTCCTTGCACTTCTTGCACTTTCCTCCATTCTCCCTTAATTGCTCTGTCTCCTTTACACACTCGCACACACACACTCGCACATAAACACACAGTGCAAAAAAGGGGTTCAGTTCACTGGGATTGCGCCTTGTTTATTTTCAGGGGGAGGCGGAAAACGGGGAGGGTTGTTTATTGTTCGATGTTCTCCTTGTTGTTGTTGCTATTGCTTTTGCTTATTTTTTTCTATTGTTGTTGCTTGATTAAAAATGCAGACGTTTTCGTTATGCATAAAAGTTTTTACTTCACTTTTTCCCAGTTTGCTTTTGATTTTTTTTTTTCGAAATTTGAGTTGCAAACTCACACACACACACCCTGAATTCGAGAGTACACACGCACAATTGTTAGAGTGTTGGTAGAAATATTGCAATGGGGCAATACGTTTATTTAATTAATATTTGAATTTCACTCAAAATTACCTTCCAATCACTGGTCGAAAAAACCGTTTTGCAACACTCACGACGCACTCACACACACACACATGCACTTTGGACAGTTATTTTTTGTGCATTTGCTCGACGAAACACAAACAAAACGTAAATAATAATTAAAAAGTTTTCAATGCCGCAAACTTTTTGCACTTTTCCGCCTTTTTCGCACTTCAACCGCTGCAGTTCTTCGAATATGAAAATATATTATGAGAATTACTGTTTATGTTTTTTTCGTTTTGTTTTCAAGCGGCTTCTTCGTTTTCTTGTGGTTTTTCGTATTTAAATTTTAAAAAATTTAAGTTTTTTTCTGTAGTTTCCTGGGCTGTTCTGTAGTATCTGTAATTTATGCTGCACGAGAATGCGAATATGCGAATGCGAAATGCACACAAAACGCTGCTGCTGCTGCTTCGAGCTGCGAGCACCACTGCGAGCTGCGAAACCTAGGGCCGAATAGACGAGCGTTGTGTTCCAAAATTTCGTTTATGGCCTATCAGCCGGCGGGCAGCGGCGCCGACCGCGGCAGCGGCTGCGGCAGAGAGTGTGGAGCCACCACCAATACATGCAAGCAGGGGCAAAAGCAAAGCAACAGTCGGCGAGCGAAAGAGAGCGAGCGTAAAAACGCAGCAAAGCGCAGCTCTGCACAGTGGGGCAAAGCGGAGTGCCATTGTTTTTCAAATAAGAATATTAGAAATTGTATGAAAATAGCCCTCTTGGTTTAGTTTTTAACTTTAAGCAAGCAGTATGCAAATAAATAAATAAATATATACATACTTGTTTAGAAGGAAAACTTGAAAAACTACTTATTTAATATTAGTTTTAAGTTTTTTTTATAAAATAGCATCATTAGGTTTATTAAATATTAGTATGTTGCATTTTCAAAAGGTAATACGATTTTTTGAATTTACAAAAAATTGTATTTCATATAAACTCGTTATTAAAAGTGTTCTATTTCCTATATCGACAAAAAACCAACACAGAATAACAACACAAAAAACTATTCGGTGAAATTAAATGGCCCCAACCCGTCAAATTGTCAATTCGACCAATGAAGTAGTTACATATTTTCTTAAAAACAAAATACATATAACATAACACCAATCTATAATAGTTTTACTATTAAATATTAAGCACGGCAACAACAAAATACACATCCTTATATTGACAAATTGCTTAACTTCTTTTTTCAGTTAAGTAACTATCCGTATTGGTCAATATAACCAATGCAATTTGTTGTGTGTTCAATCTCAGTCAATAGGCGTTTTAAAACAGAAATATTTCGAGTTGTCTAGTTTAACTGAAAAATAAGCTTAATTTTTGTTTTTTTTAGGGTTGAGGCCCACTGTGCTGGCGTCGCAGTCGCAGTCGCTGGCAGCAGCGGGCCAAACAAGTTTCGGCTGCGTGCTTTTGCTTTTTTGAATTGAATCTCGCGTTGCGAAGGAAGAAATGCGAGCGGAGACTTGGTGTTTTTGTTTTTTTTGTTTTTCGATGCCGCAGAGAGTGCGCCCATTTTGCATTGGTTCGCCGTCGCCCCCGCCGCATAAAAGTAAGCTTGTGTGTGTGTGCTTTTGTTTTTGCTTTGCTTTGCCCCATTGCAAATGCAAACGTTTTGCACTGGTGTGGGGGAGAGAGAGAGAGAGAGAGCGGGGCTCTCTCGCTCTCCAAACGAGAGAAAACCACTTGCGATTCTCGCTCCTTTTACGATATTAATCCAATTGGAATGCATCATGCAATTGTCAAATTGGAGATGAGGATTTTTTGAGATAAATGAAAGAAAATTGTTAGAAATTCTATTATTTATTTTTTAATATATATTTGCTTAAGATTCTTTTGTGTTTAGAAGGATATTAACCGTTGCAATGCCATTTTTGCATGTCTTTTTCTGTGTGTATGCACTGCCGCCCCAGGATAAAAATTACATATATCCTTATAATCCGGGGGTGAGTTTCTCTCACCCTTTCACCTCTCTCTCTCTCTCTGTCACTCTCTCTCGCTGCCGCTCTCTTTTGCAGGCGCAATTGCATAAGGCAAAGGACATGAGGTAATTTGAAGGAGCTCCGCTCAAGTGGAAAATGTTTAGGGAAATCTTGCCCAGAAATAGCAAAAGCAAACCTAAACTTGGTCTTAACCTATTCGAACAGCGGGGCATTTCCACCCAGGTGGTCCCTAAATACTAGATGCAATAGCTGTGGGGTTTGCATGAGGCGATTAGCGCATAATAGAAAAACCACTTTAAGACCGGCATAAACACACGATTGATTGAGTAAAGATGGGAATTCGATATGCATTAAATAGTCTTTAAAAAAAAGAAAAAGCCCAATCCCAGTACAATTCATTTTTAATTTTCTATAAAAAAAATTTGCATATTCCAAACAATTGAAATCCCAACAAAACCCCTCAAAAAACTGGACAATTTTCACCCAAAAAACTTCCCTTATTCCCACAAGTGTCACTATCCCTTTTTTGAATGCATTTCCCTTCAAAAATATCAAATTCCTAAACAATCGAAACAATTATACTTCAAATTCATTATTCTTTTGATTAATTAAAAGTTGATTCTTAGTAAAAAACCAACAAAGACAAAGCAAAAATTGGAAAGCCACACAGAAAAAACACCAAGTTTTAATGGAAATTAGTAAAACGCCGTAAAAAGGTTACATTGCACAATCATATATTTTTAAATGATTTTTAGAGATCATACATTTTGAAAGTTCCATAAAAGTTTAAATGCTTAATTATTAACTATTATAACTATCATTAAAATGGCAATCATGATATATAAAATATTTTGCAGTGCAGCAATGCCAAAAACAATAACAATGCGCATTTGTTTTGCAGTTAGAAAAAGAGAAAGAGAGAGAGAGTGCCAAGCTTTTTGCGGCAGAACTTCCCCTCCCATCGCAAAAAATCTTAAGAAATGGAGAGCGCATGACGTTCTCGCTCGCTCTCCCACGCTCTCTCTGGGAGAGCGGCTGCTGCTGCCATTTTATGCACACACAACACAATGACAATTAAAGCTTGCTGGATGGTTAAGACGGGTGGGGGGGTGGCGAGGTGGCCACCGAAAAATTTACGCAATTCAAGAAACACGTGGAGTGCCGACTGCGCTGCCTGCGTCACTGCTCTTATGCTGCTGCCCAACAAAGCTTTTGCTTTTGCTGTTGTCTTTGCCTCTGCCGCACACCAATGCAACGCCTATGTGCATGCTCGCATGTGTGTGTGAGAGTGCGTGTATTGCGTATTTTTGGCAGCATTCAATGGCCGCTCAGCCGACGCCGACTGCGACGCCGGCAGCGACGCATGACGCAGGGACGGAATTCCGATTGCAGGGCAATTAATGCCGAAATTGATTGGGGAGCGGATTTAAAGCCGCGGGCATCCATTAAATGAATTACCAACAGGAAGTTTTAGGTGCACAGTTGGTTTTTAAGAAAGCTTAGGTCTAAGTTTTTTGTTAAGATATTCCTTTTTCGGTTTCCTATGCGATTTCAATTAAAAAACAATTGCATACCATTTTTAGGATGAGATGTTATCACATTTTGAGTTTAGCTTCCTTAAAAATGTATTTGAAAATTAAATGGACAAACATCCTTGAGAAGATTTGACATAATACATATATTTTTATAATTTTAAGGTTTTTTAATGATAGTTTTAAGATTTTCAACCATATGTTCTTCAAACAAAAAGTGAGAAACTAGATTTAAGTAAGGATCTTAATAGTTGCATTTACTTTTTTTCGGTAAAATACATTTAAATGTAAGTTCAAGATGAGACGTTCAAAAACCCACTGTATATCTTAAGCCAAAACCCTTCTCATAACCAAGAATTCACTGCATTCTTTTGGTGGGGCGCCATTCGGACCACCTCCCACCCCCTAAATCCACCCCTGGGCTTCTCTCCGTTTGGCTCTCCCTTTGCTTTTGCAGTACTGCACGCACTTTTTGGGCCTATCGCTCCCCCTTCCCCTTCATCGCACAACTTTTTGCTTAGCTACACAAGTTTGTGTTCAGCTCGGTACACTGAAAAAAAAATTATTAATTTAAGAAATTTATAATTCAAAATTTTAAAAAATATAAATTTATAAAAAAAGATGTTATGTTGAAATAAACTTAAATTTTAAAATAAATAATAGTTAATGTGATTAATTACATTTAAAGATTAATTTTAAATTTAAATGAGCAGAATTCATTTATGTAGAATTCATTTTGATCTTTTTTAACTCTCATTTTTGGATTATTTTGAATTTCTTTAAATTTTGTTTGGATTAAATGAATTAAAAATATAAATATTCGACTAAATATTAAGTTGGTTTTTTTTTCAGTGCATTTTTGGGAGTGGTGGGTGGTAGGGGGTGCTGTGTGGGGTGGTCGATGGGCGGTGGGAGTGGGTGGTTGTGCGTTATATGCTCCACTTTCTGGGCCTGCGACCACAGCCCCAAAATTCTGTTTTCGAACGCACTTTTGCAGCTTGCGTTTGTATGCTTTTGTATACACACACACACACACACTTGCAAAATTAGTATCTGTGTGTGGGGCGCGTGCGTTGTGGTTGTGTGGGTGTTTGCATTGGTGTGCGCGCATTTTTGGGTGTGCGTTTTTTGGTATTTCGTGAAAAATTTTAGCATTTATTTGTTATGTACTCAAACTGACGTCGCTGCAAAGTTGCTTTTGCTTTTGCTGCTGCTGCTGCGCTGCTTTTGCTGCCCTTTCTCCCTCTCTCACTCTCTCTCTCTCTCTTTCTACAACGCCTGTTTGTGTGCGTGAGTGCGTAGGCTCGCCTATGTACACTATTTGGCAATTACATTCGGCTATATATAAATATATACACTTGCACGGCTATATTTGTTTGTTTGTTTGTGTATTTTGTACATAAATATGTTTGCTTGTTTGTGCTTTTCGCTTTGGATTTTGGGGCCGCCAAAAAAAATACACTGTTTTATGTGTGTATACTGCATTTTTATGCCCCTGCAGAGGATATTACTTTTTGGGGCCATGCGATATGGTTGCATGGGGTAGAGAATCCTTATTAAAGGAAAAGGAAAGGAAAATTTCTTTGAGAAAAAAATACCAGATTACTGTGCCAAAACAAGACTAGTTTAATAGTCCGCCCAAAAATGTTCCTAGAATTACATATTTTATTATTTTTTTTTTGAATTTCTTTATATAATTAAAAGTATTTAAAGTATATAGAGAATCCTTATTAAAGGATTTTCGGTAGAGAAAAAAATTCAAGATCACTGTGCAAAATAAGACTAGTTTAATAGTTTCCCCCAAAAAATGTTCCTAGAATTAAAAATTTTTTAATTTATTTTATTTTTTTTTAATTTAATTTCTTTATATAATTAAATGTATTCAAAGAATATATTTTTAGAAGATATTTGAAAACCCAATATTGGAAACCTCTTGGGTTTTTTCAAAAATTGCAACAAAAATAAATATTATGCTTGACATTTGGCTTGGTATTTGTGTTTTTGTAATGCCCGTCAAGCAAACAAATGTTCACACATTCGTCTCGCTTTTCATGGACATCCCACCCACTTCAAAAACCCACCTCCCTGAAAACCCCCCACCCCCCCATTTTGCCATATCAATATGGTTGCGTTTCCAGATAAGATGATATCATTTGTTTTTGTAGCTTCGCCAGCAAATTCAATTCGATTGTGTGAGTGTATGTATTTCAATATGTTTGTTATTTTTCAGCTTTTTTTTTATGTTGAGGCTGGAAATTCTTTGTTTTTGGACACTGCATTTTATTGTTCATTTGAATCCAGTTTTATGGGGAAACTTGAGAAGTTCAACTCAAAATCGGCAGAAAAATGCTTTCAAATTGAAAACCTTTAAAGTATTTAATTTTACATCCCCGAACCGAAAATATATTACAATTGTTGTAAGTTTTTACCAAGCTCAATAAAAAACTGTGACGCAGTCCCAGAACTTATTGCGTATTTAAGCCGGTCTTTATAGAATCCTCTTATTCATTCAAAAGTAAGGCGAAAATGAGCGAACGAAAACAAACAATGCGGAGAAAAGGAAGACAGACAACAAAAGATAAAAAAAAGGGTTTCAAGGACATTTTACACATAATTTTTACTACCTTACAGGACGGCCAGGGGGAAAAAGGAAAAGCCCCGGCTAATGTAATAATTTTTGCGCTCGTCTTTTGTGACCCGGTAACTCCTGTTGCTCCCGTCCTGATTTTGGGACCAAGTTGAATGCTCTATTACCCGCAAAAAAAAAGGGGGAAGTAGGGTGGAGGGACTTGGAAAGTAGAGAAGAAACCAGGATATAAGGCAAAGTTCTAGGACGACGACATTGATTGCCTTTTCACCTTCGACTCTTACCCATGCATATTATAAAGGTTTCTTTTTGTATACCCACTCTTCATTCAACCTCATTTGTTTACCTTGCACGACCCGGTGAATCGATTATTATGATTTGGGTGAATGAACTTGAGTGGGTTGACAGCACTCATTTGCATATGAAAAATATTTCAGCTTCCCTATTATTTTTTAATTACATAAAATAGGGGATCCTTAAACATTTTTAAATATATTATGAGGACTAACTGCAAATTCATCTACATTTGGTACTTACACGTAATAGATGTGTTTTGGAATTTAATAAATCAGAAATAGTTGTTCTTAGCTCAACATGTTGTTCAAAAGCTCTGAAATATATTTCATAATGCTTTTATTGCCCCCAATTCCAAAAATCACAACAGTGATTACCACTTTTTCAAGTTCGCGCTACGCACTTTAAAATGTAATACAATACTGAAACCCCATTAGAAATACATTCCGTTTATTGTACCGAAAAGAACACCCAATGTGTTCGATGTTAACTGAATGAAATAGAGGGCTATGTGAATTAGAGCAAACAGCGGGTGGATGGATCCATAGAAGGGCAGGGGTAATGTAATTTAATGATGAGCGTCAGGGGAAACTGGGTCACTCACGCATGTTGTCGCTGCAGCAACAAAGCACACGCACTCCAACTAGATGAAGAGATACGTTAGACGTTCAGATACACATCATCAGCAATGCCAAACTACCAAACTACCGAACAACCGAACTAAATCCAACCCAACAGAGCCCAGACAATGCGACGCGATTGTGAAGAGGGGGGGAAAGTGGTGCAGAGGTGAGGATTTTTTTCGGGTGGTGGTGCATGCAAAATAGAACACAGATACAGTGATCTATGGATATGTAGAAAACTTTATAATAGGAGAGTAAGAAGAGGTTTTTAAAGCCATTACATTGCACAAAAAAAGGAAATGCTATATATTGCATTTATGCAACGCTAAAACCTATTGGGAATTATAATGTCATAGAAGACATTTCTACTAATATTATTATTCTTGCGTTCTTTTTCTGAACTTATAATACTTTTTTTGTAGTATTCTACAATACAGATACATTGATCTATGCATACGTAGGGAACCTATTAATAAGAGAGTAAGAGGAGGTTTTTAAAGCCTTCCATTGAACAACAAAAAATAAAGTAATGCTGGATATTGCATTTGTGCAACGCTAGATCCTATTGGGAATTATAATGTCATAGAAGACATTTCAAATGCTATTATTATTCTTGTGCCCGTTTTCTGAACCTATACTACCTTTTTTTGTAGTATTCTAATAGTACTGATATAGTGATCTATGGATGTGTAGAAAACTTAATAATATTATTATTATTATAATTACAGATAGAGAAGTTTACAAAACTAGACTAACTTAGTTGGTAAAGCGCTGGCAACAAGGCCTTCGGCTTTTAATGTTAATGATATTAAGTCTAATATTTTTTTTGATTACATATTGTTCTTTGTATTTTAGCTACTAAGTTGGTAAATTTTTATTTATGTACATTTGGGGTATTTTATTAAATTTTGTGGTATAGGTTTGAAGGTTTTAGGAAAAGTAAGATTTTTTCTAAATTATCTGGGTTGAGTTCATTGAGACTTAATAATAAAAGAGTAAGAAGTAAGTAAGTAAAAAAAAACATAGAAATGCTAACTGTTGCATTGATGCAAGGCTAGAAACTATTGGGAATTATAATGCCATAGAAGACATTTCAAATGATATTACTATTCGTGTGCCCATTTTCTCTTGTGTTATCTTATGTGAGGCCCACTGTACCTTAATTTTGACTGGTTGTGACTGCTGCAGTCCCCTTGTGCTACCTTTCTCACTTCCTCCCCTTGATCAAATGCAATTCTAACGCACAACTTTTTGTAGCTTGCTTCTGGCTTTTTGTTGATGTCGTTTTCGTTGAGTGGAAAATTGGGTCACTTGCATATAATCCACATGTGAGTGCGTGTGTTTTTTTTTCGGTGGATGTTGCAACGATGGCGCTGCTGCCTCAGCTGCTCACATTGATGATGTTGCTGCTGTTCTCCCTTTGATCTTTGCTCCGTTTGTTGTTTTTCTTTTCGGGCTTGCCCTTGCCTCCCACTGGGCGGGTTGGGAAAGATTCTGAATGCAATCTATCAATCGATGCTGTGTGCAACCACCGAGCGAGTTATGTAAGAGCCATATTTCAGCGGGGAAAAAGCTATTCAATGAAATGTGTTAGTGGTAATTAGCAGAATGATCTCCACAATTAAAAGGTCGGTTTTGGTAATGGGTTTACTTGAAAGGGATTAATACATTTCCGGTAAATTAAAAACAGAGTGACTAATTAAAAAATACAAACAATATATATTTCTATTACAAATTTTCCTTATTTTCGCACTCTATATAAAATCAGCTTACCCGCAATTCCCTAAAGGCAAACGGAAAATCCTCTCAGGCTTGTCACATCATAACAAAATCCCATTATGTGGCCAAAAACAAGAACCTTCAACCCAATTAACCATAAATTAAATTAACTAAAAACCCAAAGAGGCTGAAACAAGAAAGAAAAAACATTCGTATAATATGAAAGACCAGCGAATAACCATTTTAGCAGCCACAATTGTCAAAGGTTTTTCAGTTTTTCTTTTGGGTATTTTTGTTTTTCCGCATTTCCTCTCCTCTTTATTTATATTTATTTTATGCAGAAGAAAAGTTAAAAAGACTTGCACAATTTAATGGGCCCAACAAAAAAAAGCGGCAGCCGAGGAAAACAGAAATACCGAATCAAAGACACAGACACACAGAAATGTTCATAGGCAATTCTCAACATTTTCTTTATTTGTTTATTATGCATGAATTGTAAATGTTGAGCCAAATTGCTGGTTCCAAAGACTCGTAGAGGGGGTGGATGACGTAAAGTTTTGTGCTTGCAACAGCAACCGGAAGAATTCAATTGTGTGTCAGATGTTTAAGATATTGGCGAGGGGTTTTGGGAATGGGTTTTTTTGGGGAGGAGCGGGCAATCAGAAGGCAAAAGGCAATTGTGAATATTAAAATCTGGGCGGGAAATAATGCTGAGGAAGGTATTATTTGCATGATGCTTTTACGCAAAAACGAAAGTTGCTGGAGCCAAGAAAGTAATTATTGATTTCTGACCGGTTATCTGGACATAAGGCTTAAAAAATAAAAAAACAAATATTTTTAAAATTTTAAATTAAATATTAAAACAAAATCAAACCCAAAAAAAAAAGTAATCTCTTTTGAATTCCTCTTCAATTTTATTATATACATTTTAATTTGAATTTCAATGATCATAATTCTCATAATGAATATATGTACATTTTGATAACCAATTGTTTGTATACGTATAATATTGTATCTACATTTATTGTTCATAAAGAAAACCAATTTTAAATTTGTTTAACAAATAATTTAACATATTTTCCACAAAATTTCCTTCTAAATTATTCTCTTAAGATAATTGTACCTACTTAAAAAGTAAATGTTAAATGACTTCCACTTCCAAGTTAAACTCAACCCACTGAGCAAATTGCTTAATTAATTGTTCACGCACTATATGGTTAAGAAATCTCCCCGTTAAGTTCAGCTCATTTTAATATTTTCTGGGTTGGAGAACCCCGAAGATTCACTAAAAGTTTCTTCGCGATTGGGGAAAATCGCAGGCAATTTCGATTCCCACGCGTGCACAGTTTATGCCTGCGAACTAATTGCAAATTAATGACTTTGGGCGAACGCAGAACTATGAGATACATATACATATTTGCGCATCTCAAAGATACTAGAGCCCTTGGGCTCGGGTTAATCAATCATTTTGTCTATTACATGCCTCGAGTAAGATAAAAAAAGTATTTCTATCATATGTCTGTCAATTTGTGGTTAATTTGTAGTTAATTACTTTGGTTATTCTTTTCAGAGCGATCTTCAAGTGGTAGAAAGAGACAAATATAAAGTCCAGTATAATTGCAATTTTTTTTGCAACGTATTTTCTATCTCTTTCTGCCTTTCTTATCTGTGTCGGAATTGCATCTGTGTGTATTCGATTGATCGAGAGTGTATTGTGTGCGAATGTATCTGTGTGAGAACCAGCTTTTTGCACATTTTCGCAACAACAGGCGATTCTCATTGGATGCGCAAAAATGGCGATGGATCGCATGCCAAAAATATGCAAAAAATGTATTAATTGCAAAATGCATGGATAATATATTATCTGTGATATAATTAAGTACTTTAAAATAGATAAAGTAACTAGAATTTAGTTTCTGTGTCTTCAAATAATTTATTATGTTACAAAATAAATAGTTTGTTCAATGAAAATAAAACAATTCTTTTGAAATGGATTGTAAATAGGTCATGCTGAAAATATTTGCAATTAAATTAATGAATTCTGAGATATTATTTTAAGTAGTTTTTTGGAATAAAACAATGATATATATATTTTTTTTATAATAGATACTCTTTAGTAAAACATAAACACTAAAAAATAACTATCATTCAAATGTATTATAAATCATATTTTTGCGAACAGTATTAAAAATTTAAGAAAGATAAGAATATATATTCTTAGCATATTTAACTCTATAAAACTTCCTCGATCCTATGATCTGCAGAAATTAACAACTTAATCGAGTTAACAAATTAGTGCCTCATTCGCAAGCCTATTTGTATTTTTAAATCATTTATCAAATACTTTATTGAGATTGCCGAAAAATTGAATATTTTATAAGGCGGACTCCAAAGATACAAAGAGATGCGTGATCAGATCCAAAAACCGAAATTTAAACAGAATTTCCCGCAATGCAAAAATAGTGTTAAACACAATTGAAAAAATAAAACAAACACGTTTTCGACATTGTAGAAAAACAAAATCTTGGAAATTGTTGTAGCTGCTTGTCTTGTTGCTATTTTTGTTGCTTTTTTTTGTGTTAATCTTTGTCGACGAGCCGCGTGGACATGAAATTTATGGGATGTCAAAGGGCCATACAATCTGCTGGGGAGCGAGCGGGATGGGGCGATTGGGGGGCTTGGGGGAAAGAGAGGTGCGTTGGATTTTTGGCGCGTGCAACGAGAGCCGCACTCTTTTCACGCACTCGCTCTCTCACTTCGACTCACAGATACGTACCATACGCACACGCACGCACTTTGCCGATTACCTCATCGCAGCGAATGTCAGCACAAAAGCAGCAAGCAAAAGCACAAAGCAGAATAGCAACAGCAGCAAAGCACAGGCTTGGAATGCGTGCGCATTAATTTTGGAAAGGGGGAAGGGGTGGTGCCCAGCGATGGGGGGGGGGGGGGGTGTGTGTTATACGCTCAAAGGCCATGCCCACAGTACTGCACATTATTATAGGTGCTGCCAGTTTACAAATTGCAGCAATCTAAAATTCAATTGAAAAAAAAAAATTTCAAGAGAAAAAGTTTTTAAAACTTCAATATAATTTAAAGTTAGACTTAATTTTAACTAAGATTTAAGTAAAACTAAGATTTACTAAGAGAAAAGAAAGAAAAGTCCTATTTAAACACTAAAATGAAATGAATCAGTGTGTCCAAACCCACTTATTTTCTATGTTTCAAAAACAGTGTTAACTTAGTTTTCCGTTTTTAGTTGGCTTGATATTTGCTCTAAAGATAGTTTACTTTTTATTTTTTTATTAAATACTATTATACAATTATATAAAAAAAACTAAGATTTACAAACAAAAATTAAAAAAGGTTTATATAGACTTACACACTAAAATGAAACGAAACAGTGTGCCCAAGCCCATTTGTTTTTTATGTTTCAAAAAGAGTGTTTACTTAGTTTCCCGTTTTTAGTTGGCTTGATATTTGCTCTAAAAGTAATTTACATTACATTTTAACTAAAGGCTATTATACAAATAAATTAAAGAAATATCCTATTTACACACTAAAATGAAAAGAAACAGTGTGGCCAAACCCACTTATTTTCTATGTTTCAAAAAGAGTGTTTACTTAGTTTCCCTTTGACATTTGGTTTAAAGGTAATTTACTTTACGTTAAACTTAAATACTATTATACAAATATGTAAGCTATAAATATAAAATAATCCTAACTAATATAATCTTAACTAATCTTAACTAATTTCAACCAAATGAAGGATCGGTATATTTAAATATTTCAGAAATTTTAAATAGTTATATTTTAATTATTAATATTTAATTATTTATAGAACATGTTTAATTCGTAGTATTTTTCCCCATTTTTCCCTCCTGGGTTGTTCTATGAGTTCTGCCTGCTGCGATCTTCATTTGGCTGGCTTCTGCGTTTTTTGATTTGCTTTCTGGCTTTGTTGTAAGTTTTGGAGCCCAAGAACTGGTTCGGGCAGCATTTGAATTAATGGTCCATTGTTGTTGCCACTGCGGCTTCTTGTTCTTCATCATTTTGTGCTCAGTTCATGATGTTTATTTTTTCGGTCTTTTTTTTTGTTTTTTTGGTTATGGGGTAGGTCATTCTGCCTGTCTTGTGAATGCCGGAAATGTAGCCAACTAGTTTTGTAATTTTTGATTACAAGACAAAGTTCCACTATTACATTTGCCTGGGTTTGACCATTTTGCATTTTACTACTTCTGGTTTTTTTATTTGCGGTCGAGGGCCAATTAATCAAAAGCGACTGAAGGCATAGAAATCCCATAAATCACACAACAAAAGGGTGTGTGTAAAACAGCTGCACTCCTTGGCCACCTTTCATCGGCTCCTCTTTTCGGTTTATTTCACGCAATGCGGAAAGTATAACATAATTATACTAATTTGCATTTCTAGGACGGTTGACTATGAAATGTGGAAAATGTGCGTAAAAACTATTGTAATAATAAATCAAACAAGTGGGGACAAATCGAAAGCAACAACATTTGTGATCGAAATTTTGTTACCCTTTGAACAGTGGTTAAAAAACTCCAAACTCATGAAAACTATTTAAAAAGCATAATGAATTAGAAATTCTAACTTAATTCCAAACATAAAAATAAATTTATATTTTAAAATTTTAATTCCATTTGGCTTTAAAAATCAAGATTTACATAAATAAAGAATGCCAATATTTGGTAAAACTTTTTTATATTACAAAAATTAAATGTTGTATGGCTTAAAAAACACAAAAACGGTTTTAATCCTTCTGAAGATCCATTACAAAGATTTTTAATTAAATACCAAGTGCTACATAAATAAAGAAAGTCAGTCTTTGGTACAACTTTTAAGTATTACAAAAATAAATGTGTGTTTTTAAAAGCACAAAAACTGTCTTCAAACCTTTTGATGAGCCATTGTAATGATATCCTAGCTAATATACCCATTCATATCCCTACAATGCGTAAAAAATCTCTTAATTTACAAAATCATATATCAAAAATTCAGCAAAAGCTTTTTCTGGTACGTGCACATATGTAGCTGCGCCCACAAAAAAAAAACCACCGAAACTATAATCAAAACCCCAACAAAACCGAAACCAAGGCGGCGTATGCGTAATATAATTCTTTGTTTGAGCACGCAGGTCACCTGCTGCTGCAGGACACCCCCACCTGCCCCTTTCTCCATATTATTAGTTAATGGCCAAATGGCATTCAAAATCATGGCACACATACGCCATGTGGGACCGTTGGCCAGCCCACGGAAAAGTTCCTTTTAATTTTATTATTTTCACATAAATTTTTGTGTGCCTCGACTGTAGTTAGTTAGTCCTTTTTACGCTACCCTCCTTTTCTTTTTATTGCATATTAATGGAAATTTTTTGGGGTAACATGCATGAAATAATTCGCCATTCTTGTTGCCTCCTTTTGCGTTAATGCGCACAAGTGAAATAAAAATTCATTACAAAAATTAAATAATTTAATTATTGGCTGCGTTTCTCAGGGTTTGGCCCGGGCTCAATGGATGTTTTTATAGGGAAATTGCGTTTTCATTTATAATTTTTTTGTTGTCGTGTCTCATCAATTCGGGTTAAAGGAGGTGTGGCATTGGAATAATGGGTATTTTAGCTGATTGTCAGTCGGTAAGAAATATATAGTTACAATGCCAAAAGATAGTATTAAGTTGGCGCATTTGTTGACAATCTATCGTTTAACGTAATCGAAATGAGATTTTAATCGGTTTATTGATAAGATATTGATAGATATTGATAAGATATTGAATTAACTTTAAGTTTATAGTTTATAGTAAGTTATGTACGTCTGGTGTATGGGGTTTTTACAAGATCATTTTAGGTTTGAGAAACATTTTAACTGTTAATTTTTCAGGCCAACAAATTGAATCTAATAATGATTTTAATAACAATTTTAAATTTAATTATAAATGTAACAAAAAAAAGAAAAAGGTTTTCAACAAAAATCATGTTTTAATATACAGTGGTCGGCATATGTATTTTGACAAAATAAAAGTTAAGTATACTCATAACTTGAATTTACTTCTTGTAAACTATAGGCATCAATGGAAAGGTAATTTCAATGCCGTTTGAATGATACAATACATTTCTTTACCCATTCAGTACTTATTGAAAAGGACAAATTTGTGTAAATCAACTTTTAAATTTTTTTTAAAAACTTTTTTCTTCGTCTTGAAAACTTAAATTTTTTGATGCAAAAAGTTTCTTCAAACAAAAACAATAGTAACTGCAAAAAGAATTTTTCAAAAATCATTTTTCTTATATTTTTTATGAATTTTTGAAAATGCTTAAAAACAGGCATTTGAGCCATATTTTTCTCTTTTTCATACAAATTTTTTCCGACATTGTCACCTTCAAAAAATCATAAAAAATATAAGCAAAATGATTTTTGAAAAATTCTTTTTGCAGTTACTATTATTTTTGTTTGAAGAAACTTTTTGCATCAAAAAGTTTAAGTTTTCAAGTCGAGGAAAAAAGTTTGAAAAAAAAATTTAAAAGTTGATTTACACAAATTTGTCCTTTTCAATAAGTACTGAATGGGTAAAGAAATGTATTGTATCATTCAAACGGCATTGAAATTACCTTTCCATTGATGCCTATAGTTTACAAGAAGTAAATTCAAGTTATGAGTATACTTAACTTTTATTTTGTCAAAATACATATGCCGACCAGTGTATGTTCCATTATCACTAACATAAAAAGGTAAAATTAATTGTCTGATTCAAAATATACCTTGTTCTTATATATTTCTTAAACATTTTTAATGTCAATTTTCATCATAGCTTTATACCTCTTTTGCTTCCTTTTCCCTGATTATCATTATCCTAAACAAGTAAAATTAATTTCAGGACGAATAAAATGTAATATGGTTCAAAATTTGTTACCTATTTATAGTTTTTTATGACCATTTCCATCATAGTTTTATGGGTCCTTTGTTTTCTGCTTCCTGGTTCCATATTTCTACATTTAACGATTCTAACAGCCTGCTTTGCCGCCTAACAAAAATATGATAATAAAGTTAAGAAAAAAATGGTATATTTATGCCCAAGCAAGAGAAAAAATTCATTCAAATTAGTTCCAAGTTCTGCTCCTCCAGAAAACAAGCAAATGATGTGAAAAACAAGTCAGTGAAAGGGAAAGGAAATGCCGGGGCAATCCAATCCTAACTGAAAACCGAACCAGAAACCAATCCAATCAGACGGAATGAAATGTGCAAGTGAAGGCGAAAATCGCTGACTTGGAGGAAACCGGGCCAAAATACCACGGGGATCCGAAGAGGAGCTGGGAAACTATCATAGGCCTATGGGAAGCTATAGGAAGCAGGAATCCTGGCGCCTACTGACGGCCCATAAAAATAACACAGCACAAATCTCATCTATATAGTTCATATACATTTTTGTGTGTGTGGGTGTATTTCTTATTTTTTTTTCTTTTTCATGCGCTTGTTTTTAATCTTTGACTTGTTTTTCGCCTACTTTTCTGGTCTCCAGACAATGTTATTGCATTCTGGCGACGCTGACAACTTTTAGGATCTGTGGGTCGGGGGTCGGGGGTTTAATGGTTAACTCACAGGCGAAAAATATATGGTATAAATATACATATATCTGTGTCTGTGGTGCACTGTGTCCTCTGACATTGCCCTCGAGTTCTGTTTGTGACATTTGTGGGAGATTTTTCTTTTCAGCCGCCTTGTTTTTGGGCCTGTCCCGCTGACGCCAGTTGGCCATTAAATTGATAAGCGAAAGGCCAAAACAAAAAAAAAAACTGCAAGGAGGGTTCGCGAAAGAAAGGGCGGAGAAATGAGGGTTCTAACTCGATGTCAGTCGGCTGATAGAGATACCAGCCAGGGAAATCCAAGGAACTGCTTTTAAGAGGGGTGTAAATGGAACTGAGGGGGAGTAAATAAGATGAAGGCATAAAGCTGAGATACAGTTGGGTGCAAATGGAGGTCACACTACTTTAAATGATATTACAGAAAATTACAGCAAATAAGAAATACCAAATAAGGTATAATTACCCCTAACATATCCACTCCAATAGGTATATTTGTATCAAGTTTGTTAATACAACAATGTTTTTTTAAATAACAAAATAGATTAAATTCTATTTTAATAGACATTATCCATTTCTTAAATCATAATCATAATGAAATGAGAAAACAAACCACTCCACTCTGATAATTTTTTTACAAGTTTTCATTATTGGTGGGGGGACACTTCAAAAAACAACTTGCCAATAAATGTCAAAAATATAAAATGGCAATAAAACAAGGCTGTCAAAGGCAAAAGTTCGCCTGACAGTTTTTAAGGATCTTGGGTCCTGGCAGCAATCCTGGCACAAACACATTAACATGTGGCACACATTTCCCAGTGACCGCCAAAGTCAGGAAGCGAAAGTCAATGACAAAATAAACCAGAGGGATATAAAAGACTTTATTTCAATTGAGACTTTTTTTTTGGGGGGCGGGAATGAAGGAGGTCCTCAGTTATGGTAGTCAATACATTAAGTACTTTCTGGACTAACTTAGCCCCATTCTGGTGTTCATCCCCCTACAAATTGTCGCCTTAATAATGCCAATGACAACTACAAACAACGAGGACAATTGACAGAAACTTATCCCCCTTAAAAAAAAAGAGGAAACACAAATGTCAGCTGATCAATAAGGATAATGAATTTTGGCTGTATTTTGTGGGGTTTTTTATGGGAGAGGGGTTAGGGAATGAAACTGAAAAGTTCTGGTTAAAGGTTTTGATTTTAATTATTTTTAAGAGATTTTCGGTCCAAGAAATAAAAGGCAAATTTTTAATAAACATAGCTTTAACTGCCTCTAAATTTTATAACTATTTAAAAAAATTGAATATAAATTTATTCGTAAAATTTTATTAATATAGTTTAGATAAATAATTAAGATTTTCTATATTATATTCTTCAGAAAGATACTTAAGATATTTCTTTAAAAAATAAAAATCCTTCATTGTTATACCCGTTACTCGTAGAGTAAAAGGGTATACTAGATTCGTCGGAAAGTATGTAACAGGCAGAAGGAAGCGTTTCCGACCCCATAAAGTATATATATTCTTGATCAGGATCACTAGCCGAGTCGATCTAGCCATGTCCGTCTGTCCGTCTGTCCGTCTGTCCGTCTGTCCGTCTGTCTGTCCGGATGAACGCTGAGATCTTGGAAACTATGAGAGCTAGGCTATTGAGATTTGGCGAGCAGATTCCTGAGCTTCTTACGCAGCGCAAGTTTGTTTCAGTAGAGTGCCACGCCCACTCTAACGCCCATAAACCGCCCAAAACTGTGGCTTCTACAGTTTTGATGCTAGAGTAAAAATTTAAACTGAAATGAATTGTTCATAGCAATACCTATCGATTGACCCAAAAAAAAATTTGCCACGCCCACTTGGACGCCCACAAACCGCCCACAAACTTCAAAAAATCGTAAATATGAACGCGGATATCTCGGAAACTATCAAAGATAGAGTATTGGGATTTCAGATTTAGATTCCGTAGCTTTGTACGCAGCGCAGGTTTGTTATGCGAATATGCCACGCCCACTCTACCGCCCACAAACCGCACAAGCCTGTGGCGCTCAAAATTTTTATGCTAGATAAAAAATTTTAACTGAAATGTATTGGTCTCGTCAATACCTATCGATTGATCCAAAAAAAAATTTACCACGCCTACCCTAACGCCCACAATGCTTAAATCTGTCTTCCGCCGGTAGGTGGCGCATTTAAATCTCGCTTTGCTGCTTGCATATCTCCATTTACCTTTGGTCCCTTTAGCTGAGTAACGGGTATCTGATAGTCGAGGTACTCGACTATAGCGTTCTTCCTTGTTTTTATATTACTTTAACAAAAACTAAACAATTTCATTTAAAAACTGAATTAGAATAAAAATCCATAGGTCAGTTGCCAAAATCTCTTATTTTGGCCAACTAAGAGAGTAGCAAAAATAATCTAAGAGTGCAGCGGATTTCGTCAAGTTCAACGAAAGTAAAAGTGTGCTGCGCATTCGTTAAGTTGGTTTGCAGCTCGAATAAGTTTTCGACGTTGGGAATTCAAAAATCTTCAAAGGCCATAAATTGCAGCAACATTTTTAAGCTTAAAATTAAGTCTGTAAATTGGTGGACAACTGAAATGCGGAAATGTCCAGAGATTTATTTACTGCTGATGTATCTTTTGGAGATTTTCTCAGGCCCAAAGTTTGCAGCGCACAGTCATACGCAACTAAATAAATGCGCGTGTGTATATATTTTGCTATATAATTACCGGTTATTGTACGCTGAAGCTGCGTCGACCTTACGCACAAAATGCGTGTTGAGTTAACATAAAATAAAAAAAAAACAAATCTTCAGGCCCACATAAAGCCAACAGATTTCAGGCCTCTCACATAGACAAACTCACTGACGCTTGGCAACACAAATGTTTGAACAAAATATATGTATTTCTGGTTTTTTCGGGCCTCTAGTATGTCTTTGGGCCCAAAAACTTAAAGCCCAGGTCGAACAAACAGCTGGAAGAGGAAGAGTTCAAGCTCGAGGAGCAGCCAAAAAACCGCACGCAGAATTTTATGCGCTCGGCAAAAGATTTCGATTTCGTTGTCCCCCGGTTTTCTATCTTTTGCCCTCTCTTTTCGGCCCCCTCGTCATTCGCATTTCGCTCTTGCGCTTCATTTTCGTAGATCGCTCATAGGCTTCTATTCCAAAGATTCGGCTTTGGGGGCTTGGGAGATCAGCTACTCAAGATATTATCGCAAATTAAATAAAAAATGGGGTGAAAATTTATATGAATTCGAGTTTTAAATTATATAACAAAACCCTAAATGAAATCGTAAAAGAATTCAAACTACACGGAGAAAATTCTGAAGTTCTTATCTGAGTTGAAAATGTTCTTAAAAATAGTTCGACATTTTTAAGTTGAAAATATTTTAATTTTGCTCCAATCAAGTTATTTATGAACATTGTATATCTCAACAAATAAACTATTAGTACAGTCCGTTGAGTATACTTAAAAGTAGTTAAATAAACTCAATTTATCATTTCTTTTCTCACCATTTCGTTCTAATATTGAGAACATTGATACCAAAATGTACTTACTAGGTTTTTAAGAACGAATGTTCTCAATTCAAGAACAATGTTCTTGGATATTTACCTCTGTGTAACAGATCAAATTTTGCAAAACAAAATTTTAAGTTTTAAGAGGTAACAAAAATACGAAATTTTATGTTTCCTTATTTTTTTGGAAATAAAACAAAGATCAGATCTTATAAGAAACACAAGTTAATCAAATGTATTTAGTTTCTTAATTTATATTTACATAACTATACTTAAAATTATTTATTGTCAATATGCCTGTAAAGTTTGATTTTTCTTAAGCTTAAAATAAGTCTTTTAAAATATTATAAAATTTGTATAAGCAATGGAAATATTTTAGAAGCGCATTTGATAGGCTATGTGACCACTAAAATAAAAGTCACATCGACGCATAATTTTGGAAATTTGTTGTTGCTAGTTTTTCGGTTGCCATCGCGTGTAAATTGTATCTGTGTTAGTATATATAGTATCTGTGTGATTCGCCTCTATCTTTTAGTTGAGTGCACAAGTATTTGTGTGCGTTGCTCATGTGCGTAACGCATTTTTCACTCACCATCCCGCTCTAACGCATTTTAGTTCGACAAAAGCTCAACAAGAAAAAAATGTATAAAAAAAATTAACGAATCTTTAAATAAAAAGAGCAACAACACCTACAACTACAACTACAGACACAAGTCAACCCAACTCAAGGTTATGTTCAGGGCTATACGCATCGCATCGACAACTGAATTTCAGTCGCTTTTTTCTCGTTAGCATTCGGTTTTTTCGGCTAGTGCGTTTACGCATTTTTCGTTGACTTTAGATTGTACATATGTATATATTTTGGGTTTTTGTGTGTAGTTTTTGCAGCTGCTAATCAAAATGCCTAATGCTCTTGGTTCGCTGACTGAAATTTATAAATGCTCAGCAAGCTAGTTTTTTTTTCGGTTTTTTCGAGGGGAAGTGGCCAGCGATACGCATTATTTACGCAACTGAATTTTATTTGCACTGCAAACTATATGTATTGCCTGGCATTAGCATATATGGGGAATATATACTCAAGTACAAATACATATTGTATGATTTGAGGCTGTATGAAACACCATACAATTATTTATACAATTAATATGTTCATTTTAGAGGCACAATTATAAATATATTCGTATACTGGGTTTGAATAAATTTTGAATTCTGGCTCTAATTAAAATGATACCCAGAATTTCGGTACAGGTCTGGCACTCAATTCAAATTATAATAACCTAGTTAATTTTAGGTATTGCGGCCGTTTTGTTAATAAAGTTAAATAATAAATAATATATAAATATATAAGATTACAAATTCAAATCAATAAATGAAAAAAAATAGATAATAGTAAAATTGGAAAATAATTAGGCCGTTTTACAGCCGAGATTTAATTACCATACTTCTAACCTCCAATTCGTTATACAACTCCAACTTTTCTATCACCCCATCTATTTCCATATCCGATCTATTTCCTTTAACCAAACTTTGAACCATTTCCAATACTATAATTTCAAATAAAGCTTACAAGCCCAATTACCGTAATTAAAATCTTGTTTACCTGACCCCGCTAGTTGTTGAATATTTAATGGATCCCAAAGTCGCTTCCCTTCCTCGATCATAAATCGAGTTCCAAATCATCGTGTAATGAGACGCAAATGCATGGAACCATAAAACTTGGATAAACAATAGCTTCAATAATCGAATGGCGCATTAAGTAAAATTCAGATATTGATACGGGATACCCCCGAAAAAAGCAAAAACAAATAGTAGACTCACGTGCATTGGGCATTCCAACGGTTTTTCAATGGCCCTGCATCGCCAGAGGTCACAAACCGAAACCAAAAACCATCAAGAGGCCAATCGAATGCCAACCTTGAAAACAGCCGACAGGTTACAAGTTTACGGCTCAATTTAAATATTTTAACAGCTCAAAAAACGGTAGAAGGGGGAGGGGGCTTCAAAAGTCATTACACGCTACAAATTTTGGTAAAAGGAAACCCGCATATTTTTAAGGCGGACCCAAGTCAGCTGCTCAGGCTCCCAAGGAAATTATGAAAAATATTTTACGTGACTAATTGAACACATCTATTTATATTGACTGTGCATGTTAAAGGGAAAGGTGGGAACTAAAAGGTTTACTGAATATTTAAAAATTTACCCGGTAACCGAAAAAGGTTTTCTTAACAATTTTAACTAAATATTACTGCAAGCAACATAATTTGTGTCAATTTAAAAACAAAAGAATTATTACAACTTTTTTTTTGAATGTAAAAAGGACTTTATTTTCTTGGGTTTTATATATACCTACTTTTAAGTGTTTCTTAGAGCCAATAATAAAGTTAAAAAAAATTGTCAAGCTTACAAACTATTTTGATTTGTTTAACTGAGAACAAACAATTGTTTAGATATTGATAATCATTTATCATTTTTACTTATTACATTGACTTAGAATAATTAATACAATTTTATTACCATATAACAATATAATAATTTTTAGGTATGAATCAGAATGAGTTTCTAATGAGTCATATAAATTTAAGTTTGATTAACGTAATATTTGTATGACTTTTGTAACCTGTCAAGTTAAACGATTTCTTTGTTAGGCATTTTCCAACTGAGAACGCCACCGAAAATTATTAAATATTGTGTTCATAGTTTTTCAACAGCTCTAATCTCGCACAACAAAAAGATCGTGTTTTGAAAACGTGTTCGTGGTCCGAGTGCGGAAATAAGTTGGTCCGAATGAAAAATATAAACACACACACACTTTATTGAAGGGCTAAGGTCTCCAGCAACTACAACAATAAATTTAATTGATATACCCATTGATAGTATGGCAACAACAACAACAAAAGCACCCATTTGTCGATTGTTTCTGTTGATTTTATTTGGTTGTTGAGTTTTCGATGTGAAGGGCACTTTTTATAGGGTTTTTGGTGAGCGAGAACGGGAGGCAAGATATGGGGGCCCTTAAGAAAAATGCTTGAGTCTATATATTTGAGTACGTGTTGTGGTGTTCAAGGTCAGTCCATTGTCGATTTTTTATTTGTAGCTGCGTTTCGAGCGACTTTACGAACAAACACAAAGACAACAAGCAAAATTAAGAAAAACTTGCAGCTCCAAACATCGGTGAGATCATTTTACAAATATTTTACATTGCAAGGCCAGTTTTTAGTGGGCTTTTTAAGATCTTTTTTATGTGACAAGAATGCTTATAGGTTCAGAAGATCAGCTGTAGTCTTTATTAATTAAAATCTTATCGACTAATCTATGTAAATCTATAAATTACTAAAGGCCTTGGTAATGCAATTCAGAATAATTCATGTTTATTTATAAGGCTTGACTTTATGTATCTTAAATAAATAACTAAAATTAAATACTATCGCCTTTTTTTTTTTATGCTTTTTTAATAATCTTAACCTAACCGTTTAACTTTTCAGATATTTTTCTGATTTATATGACTACCACTCGAGCGCTGAAAGCTAATCTAGAATCTCGAGTTTAGAACCCTCCCTTTTCGCGACTCCATCGCGACTGTCAACTGTAAATCAAAATCCCATAACTCAGGGAGACACTCGACCCGTAATTAGTGGGTCCGTAATTAAGCCGTAAACAAAAACCAGAAAAAAAAGAGCAAGAGGCCCAAACAACAATGCATTTTGGCCGGGCCAAGACACGAAGGTCCCGGGCGTTAAAGAAATCTGCCCACGCACATGAATATAAATATGAGCATATATATTCGTACATTTGTCACCATTAAATGTCGTTGTCCAAAGCGGAGCTCAACAAATCAAAGTCAAAATGAAGTAGCCGAGAAACAGAAGCTCAAAAATGGGCTTCATGGAGTGACAAAGGTGTACAAAGATCCATAGACAAGGGGGGCTAAGAAAATCGCGTGCTTGTCACACCTACAAAAATATGCAAAGCAAAAGGCAAGTGTGAATGAGTAATTAAATTTTATGAAACAGTTGTTTGTGTGTGAGTGTCTAATTCCACCCACATTTCCCTTTCCAATTTCGTGGGTTTCCCCTTTGCCCAAAAACCTTTTCAATTCAGGGAGATATACGAATGCGGGTTGAGTAAGAGCGTCTATCTCTGGGTTCGCAAATATGTTCGTGCCTTTGATTCGTGGAAGTGCTACAATTACAGCGCGATAAGCAAAAGTAATGAAAACGTTTGATTGAATTATAATTTTATATACTCATATAAGTAAAATACAAATTAATATTAAATAATATAATTGTTATTCATTAGAATATTATGATTACTATGCAATTGAACATAAATATCAGATACATCTTACCTTGTTATTATTACATACAAAATTGAAGATTTTAAAAGGCTTTAAAACAAACTCATCGCCTTAAGAAATAGAAAAATATGTGGTAGTTTTTGCATCAGTTTAGAAAATATAAAACCATGAGAATTTTCCGATATAAATCACTCGCATGTTTTAAAATATACACAACAGACCACCCCATTGACAAATACTATTCACCTTCTAATAATATTTTGTCACTTGTGTCTGCCACTTAGTAAGTTCACTAAAAGTAGTCATTTAAAAAATACAACAAAATATTGCAAGACTAAAAGACAGGCAAAATATGAGACGGAAAAGGCATTAATCAAAAGCCAAAACTTACTGAAATATTCGACACCTGTCATTAGAGACAAGCATTTATGTCTTTTTTTTGGTTGAGTTTTTGTTTCATGCAGCTTACGCACTTTGCACACTATAATGAAAAAAACAGATGTTTTTAAAATATCAAAAATATAGATAGACTATAAGGGAAAAAAAACTAAATAAGATAAAAAAATTCAGTTATAGTTTACACAAATCAAATACTAAATCTATCATTATGAACAAAGTACTGCGTTCTTTAAGAAGTTGATAAAATTTGTATGAGTTAAAAATGCAGAAAATATGTGGTCATTTTTTTAATAGATTTTAAATAAATTATTTAAGTATTTTCTTAAATAAATATTTTGTTTCCGGCTATTGAATCATATCCCTTTTTTAAATTTTTAGCAATTCCTCATCCGGATTTGGATACGTCAAAGTAGTACAATAACATACGTATGTAAGTAAATATATTTATCATGACTGAGCACCCCGCTGCGTTCCATTATCAAAAAAGCAGCAACGCACACGCGGATCATGGATCACACGCACTCTAGCCCCATAGAACTTCCAAGGTTAGGGGGTTACTGACTTTGAAAATGCGATAGAGGCAATTTCATTCTTTTTTCTCTATACATTTTTATTTGAATTTTTTGCTGCTGCCTTCTGTCAGCAGCAGCCGAAATAAAAACAATTTAATTGAGCCTTTTCGCATTTTTCGATTCTTCACTCGCAGTGCGTGGAGAACGGGCAGCAAATATATAAAAAACAACGAAATGTCATAGAGCAGCAAAATAAAAAAATTATACGGGAAACGAGAGAATATGGAATGAAGGGAAGCTACTAAAAATGTGTGAGAATATTAGACTGGGGTGATCGAATTTAAAGTTCCATAGATATATTATTTATTTACAAAATATTTGCCAAAGAAATGGAGCTAAAATGTTTAGAGAAATTAAATGTATATTTCAGTTTCAAAAATCTAGGAATCGATAAAGTTTTAATATAATAAAACCTTTTATTTTTGTAATTACAATTATAATTAACAATAAATTGTTGCGAAATAAAAACAAATATTAATATATGTACATTTATATAAATTCAAATACTATTATAAGGTATACTTTTCGACAAAACATAGAACAAAATGAGTTTTATATTAAAGATTTCTTGGCCCTAAATTAGATTTAGAATGAAAGTAATATATTTCTTTCTCTAAAAAGATACTCTTCATAACTCGGTTATTACAGGGTAGCAAAGAACAGGCGCAAATTATAATGACAGGTAGTTTGTCTATGAGTTTTTTACGAAGGTGTGCTTGTGTGGGACGCTGCAGGTAGCAGATATTGCTTTGTTCCCCCCAACAGTTGTTGTTTACTGGAATAATTCTCATTGCCTTCCCTTCGCACGCACTTTCGTAAACAACTTTGGAGCCCGAATTCAGGTATTCCTCTTTTTTATGGCTTAGTGCAAAATGGTTGCCGAGTTCTAGCACTATGTATGTGCAAGGGAACGAGAAAAAGAAGGGGGAACTATTATATTATTTTTTTGCTAGGCATCATGTGATGTTGATGAATGCGTGCGGCACAAAAATGAATCGGAGTGAGCTCATTTTTAAAACGATTTGCGATTTTTTATGCGCCTAACATCAAGTGATTATATTTATGGGTTTACAGTTCTTGGAATTATAACAGCATAAAACATAAAATTGAAATATAAATTAAAACATAAGACCCAGGCTTACATAGTTTTTGCATTTTTTGAGATAAGCCCTTACACAGAGAGAAATAATCAAGTACATTGTTCTTGATTTGAGAATATTCGTTCTTAAGAACCATGCAAGTACATTTTGGTGTCAATTATCTCAATATTAGATCGAAATGGTGAGAAAAGAAAACCTAAATTGAGTTTATAAAACAACTTTTCAATAAGTATACACTAGTGACTAGACTAATAGTTTAGTTGTTGAGATATACAATGTAAATAGCGCCAATGCATCTTGATTTTAGCACAATGAAAACATTTTCATCTTCATAAATCTCGTTCTATTTTTAAGAACATTGAATGCACTCGAATAAGAATGTCAGAATTCTCTCTGTGTACACATGTCGTATGAGTGATTGCACAGAGTGAGTAAGAGATCACGCATACGACGCGTTGAAGGGCATGTTCATTGACCGATAAAGTGAATTTCTTAAAATAAAACAAAAAAAGAAATAAAATTGTTCTTAATTTCTAGATAAATTTCTATGTTAAATAATCATCAGCTTACGCTATTTGGACAAGTGCGTGAAAATCGGGGAAAAACACAGGTCTACTTAAAAAATAACTCATACGCCGCGTTGACTGCCCGCAAATAGTGAAAATAAACAAACTACTTGGCCAAATGTCAAGCGATGACTGCTCAAATGCCGAGAAATTTCGCCACGAGGTTATTGCACTTTCTAATGCTCGAAAGAAATGGCAACAATAAAGCATAGAACAATCAGGAAAAAAGGCAAAAAAAAAGCAAAAAAAAAAGTCAGTAGGCGACGCAGCGCAATTAAGCGCGGCAAAAGTTCTGCCACTGTATTGGTGCAAAATGTATGAAAAAAATTCCATCCATGATCAGCATAAATACGCAACACGCGCACGCACACCAGCACACGTGTGGGTTAGAATAAAAAAACGAAATATAAAAAAATAAATAAAAGCAGCAAAAGCGCAACGAAAAACGCACGAAAGCCGAAGTGTTTTTTTTTTATTCCCGATTCTCGCCGAACGCCTTCGGCAAATTCTGGGTTTTCTATGTGTGTGTGTGTGCGGGAGCGGTTCATTTCTTTGGTGGTGTGCGGAATTTGTTTTTCTAAATTTGATGATGCAATACACGCATGTTGCCGACGCCACGCCGCCATCAACAAAGTGGCGGGTACAGTGAAGCTTGGTTAATGGGAATTATTGTTTATAAGTTTATTGCAGCAAGCTTTAAGACCCTATTCTTTGAAAACCTATTATAAACAACATTTTAAGAATTTATAAAACCCTTATTTCGTAGTTATAATATAGGGTTTTATAAATTCTTAAAAAATATATATCTAATTGTTTAAGAATTTATACAACCCTATGTTTTTGAAACCCAATTATATAAAAAATTTTGAGAATTTATAAAACCCTTATTTCGTAGTTGTAATATAGGGTTTTATAAATTCTTTAAAAATATATATATAATTTTTTAAGAATTTAAAAATATAAAATATAAAATTTATAAAAAATATATATCTAATTTTTTAATAATTTATAAAACCCTATATAATAACTACGAAATAAGGGTTTTATAAATTCTTAACATTTTGTAAATAATAGGTTTTCAAAAATTCTATGAAACCCTATATTATAACTATGAAATGTTATAAAATTTAGAATTGTTTATTATTTTATTTAAGCTTTATAGTACGAAGTTCTTTAAGATCAGTTTTTTTAAAATAATAGTTAGGATATATAAATTTGTTTAATGTACTCATTGGGTTTGTTGGTCTAAATTGGTATTTACTATACTTGATATATGCTCTTTACATCGCCATTCACACACACCTTCATATTCTGTACATATGTTCTGCAACTCGTTCATCGTTTTTTATTTTTGCTGGCTTCTTAGCACGCACTCTGCACTTTGATTTCAGCGACTTTTGTTTTCTAGCCTCCGATATTTGGGATTGGACTTGGAAAATGTGGGTATGGGGATGGAAATTGGGGGAGGTGCAGTTAGCATGAATAATAAACGATGGCGATTCATCAAAGTCCAAGTTGAACAAGTTTTTTGCATTTGAAAGACACACAATAAAATTAAGAAACTATGAAGAAAGGGGAGAATAGTAAGATGGTTTGGGTTAAATGATAGAGTAACCACCTAGAAATATTGGGAAATCTAATATAAAAGTAATTTATGGCATCGGTTATATTTTGTATCTTTTTTAGTATTTATAAATTCTACAAGCTTAAAAATAAAGCAATTAGTCAGTCATCGAAAAATACTCCATTCATGAAGAGATACATATGTAGATACTCATGATTAGAATGATTTCTATTTCTATCTAAACACTTTTATATTTGTACTTATTAATGGACTGATCAACATAAATTTCAAAGAATTTAAAAGACCCTGCTATGTTTTCTGTTTCTATCTAAACACTTTTATATTTTTACTTATCAAGGGACATATTATAAATCGAAAAATGATTAAAACCCATGACCTTAAATAACTACGGAGGCCCCCGAATTTTATGTTGAGGTATCAACAGAAATACTCATGATTAGAATGTTTTCTATTTCTATATAAACACTTTTATATTTTTACTTATCAAGGGACATATTATGAATCAAAAAATTATTTTTAAAGATACGATTTCTGATCAACATAAATTTCAAAGAATTTGAAAGACCCTGCTATGTTTCCTATTTCTATTTAAACACTTTTATATTTTTACTTATCAAGGGACATATTCTGAATCAAAAAATGATTTAAACCCATGACCTTGAATAACTATGGAGGCCCCCCGAATTTTATGTTGAGGTAGCAATAGAAAGAAAGAGTGTAAGAAAGGGGGGAAAAAGGGGGAGGGGCGAAAGAGAATGTATAAGAAATTGAAAACAACTTTTACTCGGTTTCTTTGTTATGATTAGCCATTCGCGGCGTACGCACATAAATTCTAATTTTACTTTTCGTACGCACAAAAAAAAACCTAAGATACAAAAAATATCTATAAGTATGTTTATATCTCAGACAGTTAAACGTGAAGTTTTAATTTTATTTTTAACCTTTACGACCTCTTTTTTGGGCCAATGATAAACAAAAAGCATAACAATACTGTCACTTTTTAAAGAGCTATGTTTATTAACATTTCATACTAATCAATAGATTTATAGACTAGTGCTTGTATCTATAGTATTTTAGGTGTTCTATATTTGTGGGCCCGCTATTGATTTAAATTTATTGTCTCCCACGCTCGTGTCAAAATATTAATTTATGTTGATCATTGTTATTGCTGTGTCAGCAGTCATTGCACTCTGACCGTAGAAACACCACAAAAAATGGCAAATAATAAATTGGCGCTAAAAAAAGAGATAATACTCGAAGCGAAATTTCGCGAAAGCAGAGGCAAAAAATTACCGCATCGTGCATAGGAAAGTTCATTGACTTCATTAGAAATCCAGCACATGTGTTTGCACAAGTCTGTGTGGCCATATCTCCCTATATACGAGTATATTGTTATTTTCGACGTGGGTTCGGCCTGCACCAATCAGCATTAAAGCACTTCCTTTCTTAAATGCCAAATCTCTTTTCTCGGTTCTCTTTGCTTGTCCTCATTTTGGGGATCGCACACGAACTGCAAAAATGACGGATGATTCTAAAGTTTCCATAGCTTAACAAGACCTATTTCCTTTAGATAAAGTATTATTTAAATAAATGGAAAGGAACCATTTTTAAAACGATTTTATAGAACTGCCTCTCTATAAAAGCTGTTTTACCACCAAGTAGTAGATGTATTGTTTTAAATGATTTGGTTGATGATCAGCGTAAATTATTTCTTTATGAATTTAGAAAACAATCTTATTTAATTTTATAATTTTTATTAAAGATCATATTATTATTTATTTTCCCGAACGTCTCTCTTGTTCTAATGTTATTCAAAAAGTTCTTGCAACACTCACTCAACGTTCAACAGGCATTCAATTAATGCCTCTCATTATGCAGATGTATTCATTTGGAGGCTATTAGCAAGGCATAAATTTCAATTTGCGCTCAACGCCCACAAAAACAATAAGAAAAACAATAAAGTTGTGGCCGCAGATGACTTCACGCACATTTATGCAAAATACTTTTTTCAAGACCAATAAAAAAAGTGTAGAAATCAAACAAGTTCTATTCTTCTCTGAACTTAAATAAATAATAATAAAATAATTATTTTCTTTTAAATCTTTTATGTCTTTCCTTAACCAAAAACTTTTACTTTTCTTATAAATAACCCATAAATATTTTTAAATCAACGCACTTTTTGAATCCCAGCCATTTGATGCGTAGGAAGTAGACAGCCCATTAATATCCCCCCTCATACTGCATACAAATCCATCTAATTTGCATATACATAAATGATTCTCTCGCAAACTATAGGCCTAGCCCAAGAGATAACCTTGAAAACTGTACAGGCGATCATTCCACTCTATGCATACCAACTACAATAGAGGGCTTTACGATATCCGAAAATGCGTGAAGTTTGAATACATTTTGTTGCTGCGTTTGGTTCTTTCGGCTGCTAAGCAATTAATTAACCAAAAGTTTTTATACGCTGGCAAATTGATTGGCAAACGAAACGGAAAAGTGGGGTTTATAGGAAGTTTCAAATGCGTGGGCCTCACCATTTACTCGTTTTTTCTTTGGTTCTTGAGTGGCGAAGCACAAAAACTCATTGAACGAAATATCAAATTAATGAATATTTTTGGAAGTGAAGCAAATTATTGATGGGCTAGATAAATGGAACTGGATCATTTATTTACAATAAATAATTCTGAGTATTTAGATTAGAAGATATATTGTATTAAAAACATGTAATTCTAACATGCTCAAAAATTGTATATGTTCTAAAATTTAAAATTAAAATTTTTGAAGATTATTGCAATACATTTATGATATTATTTGAATTATTAGTAACTCGATTTAGAAATATAAGACGTAGTTCCTGTATATTAATAGGCATTTAAAATTTCTAACTCAACTTTGAAGTGAATGATTTCTTAAATTACAAAATAGAATCTTTGGCTGCTGTTAAGGCTTGAAAACGTAAAAAACTGGGGAGTGCAAAGCATCGGCAAAAAGTCAAAACCAGTGGTGAACAGGGGTTAAGGCAACGGGGAGTGAGGAAGGGGGCAGCCCGGGTCCAAGAATAAACGCAGAAACAACAGAGCCCACAAAAATGACTTTTTAACCAGAAGAATAACAAGATTCAGCCAGAGCAAAAGCCAAACGAAGCGAGTCCAAAGCCAAGCCAAAGTTTTTCTAGCAAATCTTGGCTCCTCAGTTTCTATTCGCAATTCTCTATTTCTATGCGTGGTCTCCATCATCTTCCATCCTCCATCGACTTGCAAGCGATGACTCTTTCCTAATCGCCAAACTGAAAAAACAGATAGAAGTTTAATGCACTGTGAAAATAATATAGTACTATATTTTTATAAATTTATATATAAAATATCATACGCAGTGTGGGCTTTCTGTGGAAAAATAAACCATACGCGGTGTGGTTATTACTTTAAAAAAATCATTATAAAATGCATTGTAAAAATCAAAAGCTTTGTATTAATGTATTTTATGTATTAAAGTATTATATATTGATTGAATAATCCAAAATATAATATATAAATATAATATATTATGTATTTGTACTTAATTCTACATAAGAATTAGAAGATCATATATAATCAATCTTTCCTTAGATCTTAAGACCTTAGACCTTAAGTAGACATAAATATCAGAAAAATAATAAAAGCATTGTAAGTCCTAAACTGAAGGTCCTAGGTGCCTTAATTACAACTACTTGTGAGCTCTTCATAAATAAATAAATATTATATAAATATAACATATTAAGCAGTTTTACTTAAATTTACATTAGAATGAGAACATCATATATAATTATTCTTTCCTCAGACTTTCCTTAAAAATTAACATTTCCTTAATCGTTCTACCTTAAGTAGACATAAATAAAATAATATTATTATAAACATTGTAAATCCTTAACTGAAGGTCTTAGCTGTCAAAATTTGAACTACTGGTAAGCTCTTCATAAATAAATAAACAATATATAAATATAATATTATATGTATTTTTACTTATTTGTACAATGGAATATTTATTACGAAAACTGAAAATTTTCGGACTGTTCGTATCATAAGATTGTGATTTTAAGAATATGGCATAAGAGTTATATTTTTAAAAATTCTTTGATTGGTAAATATTTTATTTGAATTGTATATACTGTGAAATATGTAAATAGCTTAAACTATTTTAAAGAAGATGTTGTTTTATTCATTCAATAAAATTTGATGTGGCTTAATTATGTGCTAGATTTTTTTCCTGTGCATGCGTATGCGGATTGTTGTTGTTGATTCAATCCCAATCACACACACTAAGGCAAATCCACCGAAACAAGCACACACACTCATGCAGAAGTTCCTGTTCTCCTCTCTTTTTTTTGCAACTTGCCTCTGCCGACGTTCTCTCTATTTTCACTTTGACTATTCTTTCTAGTTTCACCTTGAAAAGTTCATTCACGCCAAACGCAACGTCCCAAGTCCAAAAAGTGGAGGCAGTCGAAAAACTTGCACAAAAATAACATAATTTATTTGGACGCAGAATTCTCGACGGACTGTTTTTCATGTTTCTTTTTTTTTTGGGGGGGGCCCCTTAAAAACTTGGGCTGCACGCAAAAAAAAAAAGAAACGCTTACACACGCATATCAGATGGAGCGAAAGAGATGGATAGATGGTCAACATTTTCAATGCAAATATATACGCATTTTTTGTGCCGCCATTCCTTTTGACTATTTATGGCCGCTTTTTATTTTTTTATTCGCCTTTCGAGCCAAGTTAGAGGGTCTTTGGAGTCTTGGAATCGAGAATGGGGCTAGTAAGAACACTTTCGGTTCTTGGAATCGGTTGTAGCTTGATTTTAATATTCTTAGCTGTGGCCAACTAGTCTCGACTCTCAAGATTTATAGCCTTTAACCTTAGGACAAATAAAGATTTGTTTTAAGATCAACGATAGTTGAGTTCGGTTTTAAATATGGTATATTTGGGTGGGACTCAGACTTGTAAATTATTTTATTTGGTATCTTAAATACAGTATGCTTTAAATCAATTAAGTAACAATTTATTTTTCCATTGATATGTGACTATTAATCCATTACCATTACCATTAGATCAACGATAGTTATGTTGGATATTAAATATGGGATCTTTAGGGTGGGACTTGTAAGTTATCTTACTATATTGGTACCCTAAAAAAAACATACACAAATGAAATTACATTTTATTATTCCATTGATATGTGACTTTTAATCCATTACCATAAGATCAATGATAGTTAAGTTGGATATTTAATATCTTTAGGGCGGGACTTAGACTTGTAAATTATTTTATTTGGCAACTTTAGTAAAAAATACATCAAATAAGTTAAATTACAATTTATTATTTCGTTGATTTGTGACTTTTTATACATTGCCATTACCATAAGATCAAAGACAGTTAAGTTGGATATTAAATATGGGATCTTTGGGATGGGAATTGTAAATTATCTTTTTATATTGATACCATAAATAAATAAACTTACAGAAATGAAAATACATTTTATTATATATAATAATAATAATATTGACATGTGACTTATAATCCATTACCATAAGATCAACAATAGTTAAGTTAAGTTTGATATTTAATATGGTATCTTTAGGGTGGGTCCTTGACTTGAAAAATATGTAGTACCTTTAATGAAAAATACATTAAATAAATTAAATTACAAGCTATTATTCTATTGATATGTGTAAAAAAAGACGACTTTATTATTGAAATTTTATCTTCTCTAATCCATAACTTAGCATCTTAAACTATTATTAGAAAATTCAGTTTTATAGAGCTTATGAGTCACGACAATCCAATCTTCGTATTCCCCTTTTTCCGAGTCAGGCATCCACATAATAAATCATCAAAAACTATTTCGCACCAGCAACAAAATTGATTACGATCCCGAGACTATGGAAAACACTAACAAATTCGCACACCCCCACGCATGAGGAGCCAAACAATAACAAACTATCAGCATTCGCGAAATAGAAATGCGAAAAAACACACAAATTAACAGCAACAACCACATGTACGAGTGTTCAAAACAAATGGCAAAATTCGGTGAAGTTCAAGGTATGAGCCATTAAATAAAAAACAACCAAAAAGGCAACCGGAGAACTACAAAAAATAAGCTATAACTATTGTTGGCAAGGCAGAACTATTCGTGTGTGTATAGTTCTAGATAAGGATATCTATATATTTTGGGGGAGTGTAAAAGAGAGGGGTGATAAAGATAGGAGAGAAATAGAAAGAGACCCACTAATAGGTGCGTTCGATCAAGTGCAAATTTGTAAGGTCAAAAAAGCTGTAAAGTACCTACAAAAAAAAAGATAATTTGGAAATTGATTGAATCGTTTTGTATTCTGTAGAGATCATTTATAAATTAGTTATATTCATTTTAAAGTGCAAAACATATTACAGTTTTATTATATTATGTTATAAAAAAATATTTAAGAAAGCTTGTGTATTTTATATGTTAGCTCAGTATTTATCTTTTAAAGCCTATCAAAGAAAAAGTCTAAGATATTTTGACTGATTTGAATATGTTTGTAATTATATATTGGCTATATAGGTATATTCATAAGATTCTAATATTTAATTAAAGAAATCCATATAAAAACTTTTTTAAGTGTAGCATAAACTGGCGAGAAACTTTGGAGCAGAGAAAATGTGCGTGGTTCGATCGAAGCTTGGAGACTATGTCTCTCTTCTATGATTCTCTATATAGGTATGTAAGTATATTATAAAAACCGTCTGAAAAAGAAAGCCCACACTAAAAAACCGAATCTTATCTGGCCGATCGTGCGTTCTATTTCGCCGACAACTACTACGATTTTTTTCTCGGGCAAACGCATGTGTCTATATGTACACAAATGTATGTATTTTGATAGTTTGCTTAGTTTGTTGTTTTGGATTATTTTTCTGGGGCTGGTTGGCGAAGCGTGTGGCTGATTCTATATAATCTATGATGATTATTATGTTAGTCTAGGTCTGGCCACCGACGAACTATGCGTATGCTAGCTGCCGAATGTCATCTGCTGGTTATTTTTATCTAGTTTTTAGCTTTGACATATATTAACCATTTTTATAGGTTGAGTTGGCAGAGACAGACGGCAGACAGGAGGGCCAGATAACGATAAATTGGGGGTAATTGTATGCAATTAACAATGGATTATATAAAGGGGTTTGACAGAAAAAAAATGTAAATGTCTATATTAAATATACTAGTTATTTGTGAAATTTAAATTTAATCTTACATTTCAGCAGACGTTTAGGAATACATATAATTATATAGTTTTTACTTGTATAGTATACAAAAACAAAGTAATTTAACTATTTTATTTTGCTTAATAATATTTCAATCTATAATTTAGCATCCTTAGCAACTACTGTTTAATTTTAATAATAAATTAATTCATTTATTAATAAATTGTATTATTTATTTATGATAGCGTGATAAAATATTTTTTCTTGCTTAAATTGTTTTAAACCAAAAAGTATGCTATACTTTCTGCACAGCTAAAAATCTGTTACAGCAAAAAAAGCCCAAACCCAGGCAAACTTATTATGGTCACATAATAAAACTTTCAAATTAAACTGATTTTAAACACACACATCAAATAGCAAGTAATTATGCTTATATTTTTCAAAATGTAGGCAAAATGTGAGGCAAAATAAAACTTTTTTTGCTGACCGAAATGAAAACAAATTATAAACAGAACTGGCCCATTATTATTCACCTATTTTGGGGCACAAACGGCCAAAGGGGAAAAATGGGAATGGGCCAAAAAGGGCTTGACCTGAATTTGCTTATCAGCCAACAGCATCCGAATGAGTTAAATATCTCATTTAACGCCAGACCAAGTACGGTTGAATTTTCGGGGGGCTAACACGCACACGCATATTTACAACTAAATATAATAAATTTCAACATGTTTATCCCCTTTATTTTGAACACTTTTTCACCCATACACAAGCGCATGTGGGGTCCTTTATCCCAGTTTTTGGCCAGGATAAGTGTGTCTTCTTCCTGCCTTCCCTCTTTTTTTTTTGCTGTATGTGTGCATGTACAAAGTGTGCCAGAAAGTTTTACTTTTTTTCCTGGCCATAACTTTCACTACTTTCGAGTTGGAGTTGTGCGTTTGCGGTGGTAAAAGTAAAACTGTGTTATGGATTTCCTTTTATTTTCTTACTTTTCCCTTTAAGGGTTGGCCTTTTCTCCCTCCTGTAGCTGTCGTGCTTGTAATGCCACAAATTAACGATGTATGTAATTAATATCTCAAATTGGCTTACAATTTGCTAAAAATTTGTCATATTTGTTTTACGACAGTTTTATGGGTTTTTGGTGAGAGGTTAGCAAGTTGTTGGGGGAGAGATTTCAGTCAGAGATTTGGGGCGTGATGTCAACTTTTGCGATAGTGTGATGTGAGGTTATCATAGAAATTAAATCGCTTATAAATTGACTGGGAAATAAACATATACAGGTGATTAGCGAGATGTGATTTTGTATTTGATATTTATCAAGAGATACAATAGGTTCTTTACATTTAGTCCTTGTTTTTTTTTAATTTTAGTACAAAGAGTTTAATTTATGATGTAGTGCTAGCCACATTTTATACTATTTTTATAGTTTATTGACTTTATTTGCTTACAACATTTTACACTATTTTAAAGTTTTAAAAGTTGTATCATTATTTTTAAAGCTCAAAGTTTCTTGAAATCGTATACCTATTTAATTATATTTTTCCTTAAAGTCCCTATCTAATTGATTGATAAATATTTTAAGTTATTTCGCGTTGACTCCGGATTTCCACACTCGCATGCCAGTTGTCGTCCCCTGTCAAATTCAGAAAATCTTCGCTGGAGGATGAATATGTAGCAGGAAACGCCGAAGAAGTCGAACTCGAAGTAAGCCACTAAAAACTTATCGCGCATATATAAATATATAAATTTTAATTAGAGCTCGCGCACACACACACACACACAGAGGCAGTTAGAAAGTTAGAAAGAGAGGCAGCGAGAGCGCCACAGATACTTTCCCTTTTAGCGACCTTAATTAATTTTTGGCCCAGTGACATTGTGTTCGGAGTGCAAAAGAAAAGTGGGAGGGAATTGATTTTTTCGTTATTACGAGCTATATGTATACCAAAGACGGAAAATGAAAGCGAAAGTGAAAGTGCAAAAGCGCAGCGCGCAAAAGTATCTCATGGATACAAAAAGTTGGGGGATGATGGGGAGTCGAGTGGTTTTTGCCTGCTTTTCAAGTGGCATGGGTAGTTGTTGTCAAAGTAACGAGTGGGCTGTCAGACTGTCAGGATTCTCGGCTTCTCCCTCCCTTTAGCCGAGATCTTTCTTCCGACCTTTCTCCTGCTTTCTCTGAAAACGCCTACCATTCAGTCAGTCGCCATCGCCGTCGCCCCTCCTGTCAAAAGTAAGTAAACTAAAAAGACAAAGGCCTCGCCTAAAAGTGTGCTACACATAAAGAAAATAGGGGGGTTGATTCTGCAGAAGGGCAGGGGAAGGGGGGTCTTACGGACAAGTATATAAAGAAGCTGCCAGTACCATATCTTTCTGCTTTCTGCTGCCACTTTTCCTGCTTTTTTGTGGCTGTGTTGCTGCTGCGTCTCCATCTTTTCTTGCTTTTTCAAAGATGTTGCCACTGCCGCTTTTGCTGTAGTTATGTTGTTGTTGCTGTTGCACGTTGCTGGGGCAACATGGACTTTCGGCCACGAGTCCGCCTCAACAATGCAAAAAAAAACAACAGCGAATCGGGCAGCTATAAAATCCTCAGAAGAGGCAGCAACATGAGCAGGCACTCAGCAACATTGGCCCAAACAGCAGCAACAACAGACATTTTTTGGTTATATTCGGGTTGCTTCATGCCACACGCAACTTTTGCTGCTCCCCTTGCCATTTTTAGAACCCCTCCCCTTCCCCATCTCTTTTTTCACCATCCAAAGTTCGTTGGAAAATTCGAATGTCAGTTGTAATAGCTTCGGCATATAAATCAATAAAATGATTGTACGCACCTTTGGGGCTCTTGCCCACCTCCTGGCCACGCCCCCTTCTACATTTCTCCTTACCTTTCACCTCCCCTTTTCTGAATCCTCTTCCTCATCCTTTCGCTTTCTTGCAGCTTCTGTGTTTGTGTGCGTGTTGCCACTGCTGTTGTTATTGCAACGTTGTTGCCGAAAATATTCACAAAAGGGGTGGCTCTGCGAGGGCAGCTCGAGAGCTTCGAGACTATTAAACTTCAACATTACAGCTTTCAGTATAATATAATATATTTAGCATTAAGAATAGTTAGAAAATAGTGCTATAACCACACAATTTACTCAAGGAATGGTATATTAGAGGTAAGGACATTTTTCATCTTTCAATTTTTTAAATATCACCAGAAACTAATTTAGTTTAATTTTATTTATAGTAATTTTTGATTTCATAAAAAAGTTCCCCTGGAGAATCGGTCAACCTGATAACGACGAAAGTAACGAGGATTGCTTTCATCTTTCTTCCTTTAAGATACAACAAACCTCAATGAACGATTTTCTCTGCACAGAGAAACTTTATTTCATTTGCCAATGGAACGATGAAGTTTAGTAAATCAAAATAATGATTTAATGTCATTTTTCAGTTTATCAAATGATTTTTAGTTGGGTGTATCTAATGGTAGACTTGAAAATATTACAAATAAAGTTATTCTGCATATATTTCTGTTTTTCAATATTTATTATTTGCAACAATGAAATTAAAAGTATTGCCTTTTAATTATGTTGTAAAAACAAAACACAGCGGGGTGAAACCACGCACCACATTGAGGAAGTTTAAGTTCCGTTAGTGGTTTGTAAGTAAGCGTTCTAATCTTTTTTAATGTTTTAAAAAAAACCCAGGTTCGTAAGTGGAGAAAAGGAATCACGGGCTTATCTTAAACTGTATCCAAAAGTAACAACTTATTTAAGAGCTGAAATTTCACATGAAGGCTCATTTAACCAGATTAAAAGCAAGAGAGAACGGAAAAGCCCAACTACCAGGAACCAGCAAATAATTTGAAAATATTTTTAATTGCTGTTCGTGGACTTAGCCTTCCTATCGCTATTGCAGGCCTCCTTTAATCACATAAAAAACAAGAAGTACCGACAAAGTCGAATGCATCGACTATGATGTACCTGTTACATACTTTACCAACTTAAAAATAAATTGATGTTTTAATTGTTTATTCATATTTTATATTTAAACAATTTTCTCCTTGAATTTGTATTAATTACGTTTTTAATTTGAAACAAATCTTTGAATAAATGGGCGTCGCAAGCGGTAGTGTTTTACTCTACTGAAATAGACTTGCGCTACGCAAGAATTTTTAGAATCTGTATACTAAATAACATTCTGGTTTTTATAGTTTCTGAAGTCTAGCTAGCTTGACTGGGCTAGTTATCCTGATCAAGAATGTATTTATTTTATTGGATCGGAAGCGATTCGTTCTACCTTTTACTTTCTGAAGAATACAATATACTCTTTCACTTTTTATATATACATACTGATAAGAAGAATTTTAATGTTTTATCCATAAGGCTTCAAATCAGTTATTTATTCTACATAAAAAAAGGCTATATTGTTTTCTGTTTTTAAGTAGTATCACTTTGAGTTTTTGAAATTGGTCTTTTTATCAGTGCAGGGTTCTATAAAAGCTTGAGTGTTCCCAAGCTTATAGTCAGTTCACTTTTGAGTTTCGCCAATAGTGGCTTTCAAGAATACAATGTACAAATTCGATACGTACATTATAGTGGCATTCGTTGCCTTGAGTCTAAATGTATCCCAGGCAAAGTCCTTGAATGCGGATCAAGACCGCACGGGCAAATGGTTGAACGAAATATTCCCATTGCTAGATTATATCGGTACTCAGTATGGAATGTGCACTAGCAATACCTCAGATGCCTTAAAGGAAACTCTTTCTAAATTGGCGGTGTTGGAAAGAAAATTGACAGGGGTGCAGGATCAACATAAAGGTATCCAGAAGTCAATTCAAGATCATTCGACCGAAGAGAAAACATTGCTGGAGAACATCGAAACGAGACTTGGAAAGATTGAAGATCATATAGCAGAAAAAAATCAGACCCAATTCCAACAATGGTCCATACTGGAAGTTGGCAATCCGCAGGACTTTAAAGCAGTTCTAGATAGGATGGAAGAACTTCAGACGTACATGGAAAGAAAGATTAAAAAGGCTCTTATGGGAATGGCAAATTTTAAAAGGATTGGCACTCGTTACTTCTATATCGAATCAGAAGTGAAGCAAAATTGGCATATGGCTAACGAAACGTGTCGTGAAATGGGCGGCTACTTAGCCTCCATTGAAAATAAAGAGGAACTCAAAAATATTGATAATAAACTTAAGGATTCATCTTTTTACTGGCTGGGCATCAATGATCTGAGAAAAGAGGGCCAATACGTTTCAGAGGCAACCGGAAAAAATGCCACATTTTTGCCCTGGAGAATCGGTCAACCGGATAACGACAAAAGTAACGAGGATTGCGTTCATCTTTCTTCCTTTGAGATACAACATAACTCAATGAACGATCTTCCCTGCACAGAGAAACTTTATTTTATTTGCCAATGGGACGATGAAGTTTAGTAAATCAAAATAATGATTTAATGTCATTTTTCAGTTTATCAAATGATTCTTAGTTGGATGTATCTAATGGCAGACTTGAAAATGTTACAAATAAAGTTATTCTGCATATATTTCTGTTTTTCAATATTTATTATTTGCAACAATGAACTTAAAAGTATTGCCTTTTAATTTTGTTGTAAAACCAAAATACAGCGGGGTGAAACCCGTTACTGGTTTGGTTTAGTCAGAGAAAATAAATCACGGGTTTTTTTGAAACTGTATCTAAAAAAAATCAACAACTCATTCAAGACCTTAAATTTCACATGAAGTCTTATTTAACCAGATTAAAAGCAAGAGAGAACGGAAGTGCCTCAGCTATTAGGAATCAGCCATTAATTTTAAAATATTTCTTATCGCTATTGCAGGCCTCTTTTAATCATAATCACATAAATAATACGAAGTAACTACAAAGTCGAATGCATCGACTATGATGTACCTGTTACATACTTTACCAACTTCAAAATAAATATACCTTCAATTAAAGGCAAAACATTGATGTTTTAATCTTTTATTGGGCTAGTTATCATGATCAAGAATGTATTTATTTTATTGTATCGGAAGTAATTCGTTCAACCTTTTACTTTCGGAAAAATACAATATACTCTTTCAATCTATATACAATATATATACTGGTAAGAAGTATTTTGATTTGTTATCCATAATCAAATCAGTTATTCATTCATTCATCAGTCATTTAACGTAAAAAAATGCTTTATTGTTTTCCGTTTCTAAGTAGTATGAAGTCATTTTGCAGATTTGATGAATCATTGAGTTTTTGAAATTGGTCTTTTTATCAGTGCAGGGTTCTATAAAAGCTAGAGTGTTTCCAAGTTTATAGTCAGTCCCCTTTTGAATTTCGCCACTTTTGAATTTCGCCAATAGTGGCTTTCAAGTATACAATGTTCAAATTCGATACGTACATTATAGTGGCATTCGTTGCCCTGAGTCTAAATGCATCCCAGGCAAAGTCCTTGAATGCGGATCAAGACCGCACGGGCAAATGGTTGAACGAACTATTCCCATTGCTAGATTATGTCGGTACTCAGTATGGAATGTGCACTAGCAATACCTCAGATGCCTTAAAGGAAACTCTTTCTAAATTGGCGGTGTTGAAAAGAAAATTGACAGGGGTGCAGGATCAACATAAAGGTAATCAGAAGTCAATTCAAGGTCATTCGACCGATCAAATTATTGCCAGAAAAGAAGAGAAAACATTGCTGGAGAACATCGAAAAGAGGCTTGGAAAGATTGAAGATCATATAGCAGAAAAGAATCAGACAAAATTCCAACAATGGTCCATACTGGAAGTTGGCAAACCACAGGACTTCAGAGCAGTTCTAGATATGTTGGAAAAATTTCAGACAGACATGCAAAAAAATATTGGAAACCTACAACAAATTAATGACCAGCAGAGTGTGAAAATAATTAAAAAGGCTCTTATGGGAATGGCAAATTTTAAAAGGATTGGCACCCGATACTTCTATATTGAGACAGAAGTTATGCAAAATTGGTATACGGCTATCGAAACGTGTCGTGAAATGGGCGGTCTCTTAGCTTCTATTAAAGACTACAGCGAACTTGAAGAACTTGATAATAATCTTATTAAACCAGAACACTACTGGCTGGGCATCAATGATTTGAATACAGAGGGCGAATACGTATCAGAGGCTACCGGAAAAAATGCCACATATTTGCCCTGGAGAAGTGGTCAACCCGACAACTACAACAAGAACGAGGATTGTGTTCATATTTCGTCCTTGGAAGATCTACGGAAATCAATGAATGATCTTCCTTGCTCCGAGAAGCATTATTTCATTTGCCAATTTGGCAATGAAATTTAGTAAGCAAAAGAATTTAAAAAAATATGTAGGTACTTAATTGTAGCAGTTAATTATATCCATTTTTAAAAAAGTGTTCATGCCTTTCATTTATTAAAATATTAAAAACGAAATATACTTTCTATAACAATTAAATAATGTGTTTAAATGTATTTCTTTGGCTGAAGTGTTTTGAACCAATAATATTTGAATAGTACATGTATTACATTTTGTTCATATATTTTGTTTTATTTGAGAAAACTCCAGAGGCAACCCTCGCTCAGAAAATTGTGAGCTTCAGGTGCGCCTGCTTGTTGCTATTCCAAATGCTGCTGCCCCCTCAAAAAAAAAAACCACCCACCTCCGCCTGGGCCATTTTGCTGACTGTTGATGATGATAATGGGCCTTTCCCTATATATATACTTTTCCTTTCCTTTTTTGGCTGGGGGCTTGTGGGCGTACCTCATCCTGTCCGATGCGAACGAAGTAAAAATTTTTACGCATTTTTGATTTATGGCTCCAGCACAAATAAATTGTCGACGTTGTCAACTGTATATTGAAAATGCATTGGGCGCAGAAAGTGAAAGTGAAAACACAGAAAAAGAGCAAGAGGAGGAGGAAATATCTTAAAGCCAGTGATTCCTCCAGCAATCTGGAGCAATAATGTTAATGATTATAGCTGGGAAATTGAGGTAACAGCTGTAAAGTTGTTGCCGAAATATTAAAAGCGGATGGGAGATGGGGGTTCTTTTTGGACTCAAGCACCTGCGGTTCACATATGCAGCAGCCCAGGGGGCCAAAAGGCAGACTACGCTTCGAAAAAGGAGCCCTGACTGTTTTGGCCATTAAAAGTTTTTACAATGCAGACACACGCACTTCGGTGGGGGCACAAAAAAAAGAGAAAAAATTCCCAGTAGGGTAGGGGAAAAGGTTTGGGGCCAAGTAACGTGGCACTTTTCACAACACAACGGCTACTTTTACCCCTAGCTCAGTTTTTGCGCTTTTCCGTAGGTTTGGTTTTGGTTGGCAGGGCCAACAGTGCGCATACTTGATGGGCCTCAGCCATCGTACTTCCCTCACTAACATTCTTTTTTTTTGAGGACTCCCTCCTTCCATCGTGATGGAAGACCACAACACATGCGAACTAAAGTTGCCTCTGGCCTGGGGTTTAGAACTCCCATTCTGCTGACTTCTTCGCTTGGCAACAACTAGGACACGTCAAGTGGCTCTTGAGCTTGGATTCCAAGTTTAAATTGCAGGATGGAAGGACCTGGAGTTCTTGGAGATAAGCTACTTAAAATTGTCTCATAAAAAGCTATGTTCCAAGGAAGTGGACATGGGCATTTTAAGGGATATTGACAGAAAGTGCAGGCGGGCTATTAGCAAATTGCCAATTTCTCTGAATATTTTTAGCTCACAAGGATAATGTATCAAGCTAGGATTTTCTAAGGAAAGTATTTTAAAATCTATAGAAAAATAATATAATACACAGAGAGAATTCCGACGTTCTTACCTGAGATGAAAATTGAACAAAATTTTTGTAGTTGAAAATATTTTCATTGTTCTTGAATCAAGTTGAATTGGCTTTTCTTTACTTTACTATTAGTCCAGTCAGTAGTGTAAACTTTTTAAAAAGTAGCGTAATAAACTCAATTTAAATTATCTCTTCTCACCATTTTGTTCTAATACTAAGAACATTGATACCAAAATGTATTTACACGGTTTTTAAGAACGAATGCTCTCAATTCAAGAACAATGTACCTGAATATTTATTTCTGTGTATATATATGTGATTCAGTCTGGATTCCAAATAATTTTAAATTTACAAAATGGTATTATAAAAATACAAGAAACTAATTTTAGATTTTCTCAGAATGTGGGTTAAGTCTTGTAGAAAAAATCCTGTTCCTCGTTGTGGGATTTTTTCCATAATCCAGGCAACACCTCATTAAAGTTACATTGAAGCCATCTCACATCTTACTAACGAGCCATCCACTTTAGCCTGCATATATGGCTAACCCAGCTCCAACTCCCCCTGTTTCCACCCGCTCACACACACGCACCCCCATGGGGGTGTCACCCACACAAACAAGAATATATGGGAAAGAAAAAAAACAAGGATGGACGGACATCGGCTGACGTTGCTGTGACAGCAAAGATAACGCAATAACAACAGCAGCAATGTCAATGCATGTGGCAAGCAAATGACCAGCAGGACCTCCCTCACACACACACACCCAGGACCACACACACACTCACGCAGGAAGACCCGCTGAGCATGTGATCTATGCCTATCTGATGTATTTTAATGGTGCTCACATATATTTTTCATTATTGCTCCAGCTGCCTGTTGACCAGGAGGTAAGAGATTTATGAACAAAATATATAACGAATAAAGGGATACTCTTTTCATTTTTGTTCCTTAAAAAAAATACAATTAAAACAAGGAAGAATGCTATAGTCGAGTGCCTCGTCTATCAGATACCCATTACTCAGCTAAAGGGACCAAAGGGAAATGGAGATAAGCAAGCAGCAAAGCAAGACTGAAATGCGCCACCTACCGGCGGTAGACAGATTTAAGCGTTATGGGCGTTGGGGTGAGCGTGGCAAATTTTTTTTGGGTCGATCGATAGGTATTGACGAGACCAATACAGTTCAGTTAAAATTTTGTATCTAGCATGAAAATTGTGGGCGCCACAGGTTTGGGCGGTTTGTGGGCGTTAGAGTGGGCGTGGCATATTCGCGTAACAAAATTGCGCTGCGTACAAAGCGACGGAATCTAAATCTGAGATCCCGATTCTCTATCTGTGATAGTTTCCGAGATATCCTCGTTCATATTTACAATTTTTTGAAGTTTGGGGGCGGTTTGTGGGCGATAAAGTGGGCGTGGCAAACTTTTTTTTGGGTCAATCGATAGGTATTGATGAGAACAATACATTTCAGTTAAAATTTTTATTATAGCATTAAATTTGTAGGAGCCACAGTTTTGGGCGGTTTGTGGGCGTGGCAGTCTACTGAAACAAACTTGCGCTGCGTAAGAAGCTCAGGAATCTGCACGCCAAATCTCAATAGCCTAGCTCTCATAGTTTCCAAGATCTCAGCGTTCATCCGGACAGACGGACAGACGGACATGGCTAGATCGACTCGGCTAGTGATCCTGATCAAGAATTTATATACTTTATGGGGTCGGAAACGCTTCCTTCTGCCTGTTACATACTTTCCGACGAATCTAGTATACCCTTTTACTCTACGAGTAACGGGTATAAATATAATCAAATAAATAGTTAGACATAAGTTATGTAATCCCTAATCCTTGGATGATATCATTTCCTGATCTTCCATTTTACTTGTTAATTTTCTTATTTAAGATTTCATTTGAAAATAAACTTTGTAACCAACTTTGTAACCAATTAGGTATCCCTGGATTTCGATTGTTTATTTATTTATTTATTTATATAATGCTAGCAAGTAATTATAAACTAAATTGTATTGTAAAAAATGAAATTATATATAAACCACCGTCTAAAAATCACTTTTTTTTAAAGTTATTGGATATCTTTGGTTTAGCATTCATTACGTTTTTAAGAGTCCTATCTTTTTATTGTATTATTATAATAAATAAGTACCCAATATTTATTATTATTTACTTATGGAAAAAATTTTAAAACGACACAACTGTGCATAATAAAAAGTTTTCAGCCCTTGTAAGTAACTTATATTTTAACCTAAAATCTTAAAACAATTTTTGATAACTTTTAGTATTTTTTACCATACCCAAGACATACCCTTTTACCCATCTACAAAGTAATACTCTCGTTAGCCCCTCATTTACCAACCCCCCTGATTTTTCGCCTTCACCCATTCCATTACGTACATTACGTATACGCAGTGTCTGATGCTTTCCCCTTGCAGCATAGACCAACAATTTATTTCTATACACTGGAGGCCGCGATTTTTTCCACCTACCATGTGGATGTGGATGCAACGCATTGAGGCCGCTGGCAAAAAGCCACCCGCACCCAGATCCTGACCCAGTCCCAGTTAGAATCCTGGCTTCCAAACCTCTCGTCCTTTTTTCCTTACCCATACTATTTAGGACTTTTTTTTTGCCCCTTATCTGGTCGTGCTGCGGCATTTTTTCGTGATGATATGCGATGGAGTTTGAGAGGAGGTTCTGTACGGACTATGTTTTGGGGCTGATATTTTTTATGGCCCGTTGAGATTGCAATTTGAAAATCGATAAATTGCAATTAATTTAATGGTCATAACGACAACCCACCAAAAGAGACAATAAATAATGCGGCTAGTGAATAAATCATAGATGTTGCAGAGAAGTGTGGTCAAAAGTTGTTAAATAAGAGCCTTAAAGACTAGGGAAAAAGATTTTTATAAAAAGAAAATTGTATATTTTAAAGAAGCTGCAGAACATCCACTTAATTAGCCACAAAAATGTGCCCCAATGGCTGCCATAGAAACCAATTTAAAATTGAGAAGCGAAGAGAATCAGAAATCTAAGGAGAAAAGCTAGAAACATAGTTATAGACTTTAATCCAATATTATAAATTTCAAACTTAATTTGTAATGCAACTCAAGCCTTGAAGTCGCCAAGTTTTAATTAAAATTTCGCTTTGACCGGGAACATATTTTCCAAATGCAGCAATGAAAAAACCATTTCCACATTCCTTATTATAGAAAATTTACGCCGTCGCTGGGTATTTGCATAATATCCACCACCCATCCGCCCACCGAAAGGCAAAACCAGATCGACTGGGATTGCTGATTAGCAGTCCCCAAGCACCATCCCCTTACCATTTTCCACCTTGGTAACTGCGGTCCAGTCGGCCAGCATTTAATTACCTTGGAGAAAAATCGTGAAAACGGAGAGCAGAGCGCTTCAGGTGCGGGGAAAAGCAAGGAAAACGAAAGGCATAACCTAATTTTCTCAAATTTCCCCAGCAACGAGATGTGGGCAGCAAAACTCTGGCTGGAATTTTCAGATTCGGAGCTTTGGTTTCTTGCCAAATCTGTGGAACAGTGTGTTCAGGGTGCTAAACATGCAAATGCACAAAATGAATATTCAACAGGAGAAGGACTCTCTCTCAGAGAAAAAAATCCTTAAAAGAGGATTGCTATTAAAAGGAAACAATAGAAGGGATCAACAGAAGAATCATTGAAAAAGATCTATAGAAATATCTTTAATTATGTCAGTTGATCAGAAACGTAAAGTCACTAAACAAAGTAAAAATTATAAAAAATGTCTTTACAAATATTGAAAAGAAAAGGTCAACTAAATATATTAAATAAGGAAAATAGAACAGATATTATTAATAAAAAACGTATATGCATAGATTTGATGCAATATATAATGTTTCCTTATCTTAGCTCTATATTTAGAGTTAGAAATTTAATGGAATCGTAAGGTAAAATAAAAATATTACAATAGGACATAGCCTAGAGCATAAACACATCTCACCCTTGACCTTTTTTCCGATTCTATCCCTACCACCAACACTAACAAAGACAGCAGCACACATTCAATTTTGCATTATGCTCATGTACACTACGCATAACAACAAAACAACAAAGAACAACAGCGACGAACAACAAAATACAAGCAAAAGCAACAAACAATGATTTTCATGGTACGTAAAATTAATTAGGGCACTGAGACAAAAATCCTCAAATTTCAATTGAGCCGCAGCGCCCTGTCAATAGCCAGTGGGTGTGAAAGAGATAGCTAATGGGGAGGGAGAAAGAGACGGGGAATAATACTCATGCACTGAAAACAAGGGGGCGAAGAAGGGGAAGAAGCTGCCCAACTAAAAATACCAACGACTTAAATGGGGGGGGGGGGGGGGGGTTATAAGAAGAAGATGCTGGGGAAACATAATTACTCTGCATCTGTGTGAGTGTGGTTGCTATTGTATTTGTGCGTAGGCCGAACAGAGGCTTCAACTACACTGAAGGAAATAATAATAACAAAAAGAATATTAAACAAAATAAAATAATATAATATAATAAAAACAAAAACAACAGATACAACTTTTTAGTTTTTAATTATTTAATACTTACCATTTCTAATACCTCTGTTACATAAGAGTTTAGCTGAAATATTTTTTCTATATTGATTTAAAAAGTAAACCCCAAAATTAAAAAGAATCCAAGATAAACAAGGAAGAACGCTATAGTCGAGTACCTCGACTATCAGATACCCGTTACTCAGCTAAAGGGACCAAAGGGAAACGGAGATATGCAAGCAGCAAAGCGAGATTTAAATGCGCCACCTACCGGCGGAAGACAGATTTAAGCATTGTGGGCGTTAGGGTAGGCGTGGCAAATTTTTTTTTTGGATTAATCGATAGGCATTGACGAGACCAATACATTTCAGTTAAAATTTTTAATCTAGCATAAAAATTGTGGGCGCCACAGGCTTGGGCGGTTTGTGGGCGTTAGAGTGGGCGTGGCATATTCGCATAACAAACTTGCGCTGCGTACAAGGCTACGGAATCTAAATCTGAAATCCCAATACTCTATCTTTGATAGTTTCCGAGATATCCGCGTTCATATTTACGATTTTTTGAAGTTTGTAGGCGGTTTGTGGGCGTTAAAGTGGGCGTGGCAAACTTTTTTTTAGGTCAATCGATAGGTATTGATGAGAACAATTCATTTCAGTTTAAATTTTTACTCTAGCATCAAAACTGTAGAAGCCACAGTTTTGGGCGGTTTGTGGGCGTTAGAGTGGGCGTGGCACTCTACTGAAACAAACTTGCGCTGCGTAAGAAGCTCAGGAATCTGCTCGCCAAATCTCAATAGCCTAGCTCTCATAGTTTCCAAGATCTCAGCGTTCATCCGGACAGACGGACAGACGGACAGACGGACAGACGGACAGACGGACATGGCTAGATCGACTCGGCTAGTGATCCTGATCAAGAATATATATACTTTATGGGGTCGGAAACGCTTCCTTCTGCCTGTTACATACTTTCCGACGAATCTAGTATACCCTTTTACTCTACGAGTAACGGGTATAAATATTCAAAATCGAAATATTAATATTTTAAACTGTTCTAGTTTTTTTTTATAATCTGATTATTTCGTTGTTAAAAAAATTAATATTATAAGTGCTTTCTAATTTCGTCATACCTAACATTCGAATTACTTTGGAATATTTTTAAAATCCATTTTTGAAACATTTCTAATGTTAATAATATATACATTTTTAGGGTTTTTAAGATAGATTATCTATGATTAGATTATCTTATATATGACATATAAATTAAATTTAGCAACGTGAAATGTTTAGTTTCTTCCTAAAACTATTTTTTTAGAAGCTAAGGAGTTTGAAATTTCATTTTAATACCTATAAATAATATTCCAAGTGTACGTTTCTTGTCAATGCAAGCCTGCTTCTTGTGTTTCCTGTCTGCGTCCTTTCCCTTGACTGCCCTATATATAAGACCAAAATCTTCTACATAGCAGCGGGATTTTCTATGTATTGCAGACCTCTGATATGGTATTTGTGCGTCTGCATTTGTGTTGGTGTTTGTTATCAGCCCAGGAGCAATTACAGCAGCAGCAGCAACAACAACCTGAGTCGCAGCATCAAAGCTCAAAGGAAAATGAAAGGCGAAGACTGCGGAAAACTCGCACAGCATTTTCAGCTAATACATAATTACAAATACATTTAATCCTGAAGGTTTTTTAATTGTCCTCGGTTTTCGCAGATGGAAGGGTTGAGATTAAAAGGGGAAGATGGGGGCAAAAAGACAGCAGGCAATGTTGTGATTGACATTTTACGTGAAACTGAAAGTGGAAAGTCAGGAATAGCTGAAATGTTGGGGTGTCTGTTTTTAATCGGGCTTGGAGGGGATGGTAAAGACAAAATGCAACATTTGTACAAGTGGAAGCACTTAAGGAATCTATTTCTATTTAATTAATTAAAAGTATCAGTGGGAAATGTTCTTACAGAAGTTATACATAAGTTAAAGTTGAAGATAAACCCATGGTGATATAAATGTGACAATCGATTACCATCGTTATCATCTTTAAATATATTTATCATTTTCTAATCCAGGTCGTTAGAAAATTAAAACTATAATTATTTAAAACATATTTTGTGAAAAAAACCATTCAAAAATATTAATATATATTTTAGAAATATTTGAGAGTGGAAAAATGTTTTAAAGTTAGTAAAATTTTTGAAATAAATATTTTAAGCCCTTTTACTTCAAATATTTTCCTAACTTCGAAACATTTTTCCATTTTTTTTTAAATAAATATTTGAAAACCTTTTACTTCAAATACTTATTTCAAATAAGAAAATATATATCATCTAAAAAACTCTTATACATACATATTATATTTAAATTCATTTTATTTGACTTCCCCTAACTTGGTTACCATTAAAGCTTTAAAATTGCAATTAATTTTCGAGTTAACCAAGCCTACAACTCATTCCACTCGCCAACGAAGGCACTTTATTAGAAAACCGTGGAAACTGTTTGCAAAAAAGCAAAGATGATGAAGAGGAAACGGAAGTAGAAGAGGGAGAACTGACAACATAAAACCTCAAATCTCAAAGAGAATTTTCACCGCTGCTCGGAAAACCAGAGGACGCCACAAAAAAAAGAAGAAAACATCATGCTCTGGCCGCAACTTGGAAAATTCAACCGTCACCCCATTTTCCAACCCAAAAGAAGAAAAAACTTTAAACTAACGCGCCGCAACAGAAAACATTCACAAACACACTCATCACTATGCATTGCAGGAAAACCGTGGAAATACGAAGAAAATACCGAGAAGAAGCAGCAGACGACCCACATTGAAGAAGGCGAAAAAACAGCCGAAGGCGGTAAATGCCAACAAAGAAACTTGTGGGGCCGGGGAAAATGTTTTCGCTTTTCTTGCATTTCCCACGAAGGAAATAACAAAGACCAAAAGGCCGAACTACGCAATTTGTTGAAAGGCTGGCCTGCAACACGAACAAGAAAATGTGGGAGCGGGCAGTTGGAAGACCAAGAAACCCAAACTTCTATGTACCACAACTCCCTGCGCTATATAGTATATGCCACATAGAACCCAACCAAGAATAACCGCAGTGGAGGCGACGTCACTCACATAACACTGAAGAAAATGTGTCTGCTGCACTGGAAGAAAATGTGGGAGCTGTCAATGGGTTTTTAAAAATTACAAAACATGATTAAACACTTATAAATATTTGTATACATGTAATATATGATATTAAATATATGATATTAAAAATGTTACAGAACCTAGAAAATAATTAAAATAATATTGAAAAGGTATTCGAGATTTATACAAAAGATGGATAGGTATTTTATTTTTATCTTTTATTTAAAAATTTATATATTCTTATCAAACATTTAAGGATTTCTAACTATAGTCTATTAAGAAGCGACATTTAAAACTTATGGTCTGCTGTTATATTAAATGACTAAAGGTATAGTAGATATTAAATCGCAAAGAATAAAATAAATCTCTGAATGAAATTTACAAAACATGATTAAACACTTACAAATAATTGTATACATATAATATATAATCTTATACTTAAATATGTGATAGTAAAAATGTTACAGAACCTAGAAAATAATTAAAATAATATTGCAAAGGTATTCGAGAGGTACTTTAGAAAATAATTTAAATAATAGTAAGAAGGTATTCGAGATGTATATAAAAGATGGATTATTTTTGTATTAATTTGAATTTTCTTTCTAATAATATCCTAAATTAGGGTTCCTAACAATAGTCTAATGAAAATCGACAGCTTAAGAATTAATTTACGCTGTTATAATGAATGACCAAAGGTATAATAGATCTTAAATCGCACAGAATAAAATAAATCTCTGAATATTTAATTTTTGTCACTACTAAATAGCTTTAGTTACTTTTCTTAAAAATTAATTGTGTGACTTCCGCAGACAAAAGGATTCCCACTCACTTTATTAACTATCGATTAAGCCTTAAGTAATCAGACATTTTTTCACTATATCCCAGGCCATTACGCATCGGAAATGCCTACACGAAAATATATCAAATTACATTCTGTCACTGTACAATCCCCCAGCTGCCAAAGAGTCCCAATTTTCCCTTTACCCATTTTCCACCAGACCATCTTGCCACATCTCCAACCTTATTTTAGCCCTATTCCATTTCCAGCAGTTCAACCGCTGCACACGCACAAAGGCGCCAAAATTACAAACGCAGCGAGTGGTCTGTGGATGTCTGGGTGCCAATGGGTGTGAGTTTTCCACCCAAGCCCACTTTCCCCAGCCTTCTTACTCTGCTTCTTTCCTTCGCCCATAAAGGACTGCAGTAAATTCCATGGCCCCCCGAAAAATTCACCCAAAATACACCCCCACTTTCCCCGTACCGCTGCCAAAAAGAAAGTTTTATATAGGCGCCGGCGCACGCACATCTGGCCAAAATATATATATACATAGTACATAAAAGCTGCAGCCGAAAAAAAACACATTTTCAGGGGGGGGGGGGGGTCTAGAAAGGGGGCTTACCACCCCCACTCAAACCCAGCAACCCGTGTCAAAGTCATCCTCCCCCAGAAAACTCCAAACGCCCTGCATTTTTTTCTATTTACTTTACTTTGGCTTTACTTTTCATTTCCCCCGCTCCCCCCCCCTTTTTTTGGCTTTGTTTTTGTTTTCGTTCTTGGCCGTGGATTTTCTTGAACGTCCTTGATCCTTGCAACGCACAGCCATAATAGAAGAAGAAGCAGAGGTGGCGCCTGCTGGTCGCCTTGGAAAAAGTGAGAGAGCCGATAGCATAGCATACTTTTTGGGGCGGAGCGGGCTCAAAGGACCAAAAGCGCCGGCAGGAGGCCTTATCAGTTGTAAAAACAAAACCGGAAGCCCACACAGGAAGTTGCCACACAGAGAGATAGACAGGGATAGCGATATCCGGCGAGAAAGAGAGGCAGCCATGTCGGCGAACTTTCAGGGTGAAAGTGAAAGTTGAAGGCAAAGGACAAGGCAGCCGAGGAAAGTGAAAGTTCTCACAGAGAAAAAGAGAGAGAGAGATATAAATACAATACCAAGAGAGCCAACGCAAGCGCATTTCCCCCAAATAGTTATAAACAATGCAGAAAATCCAAAGAGAGAGAGAAAAGTTGCAGTTGTCTCAAGAAAAGTTGGCTAGCAAAGCTTTCGCTGCTACATTTTTAATGGCCGCAATGTCCTTGGCTACTTGCAGGGGGAAATGGGTTGGCAAAGAAAAGGGGGGGGGGTGGTAGAAAGCAGCGCAGTCGACGTCGTGCATTTACTTTCACTTTCCGTCGACACCCCAGGCAAAAAAGTTAAGAGACCCCAAACCCCCCATTTATAATGCCACCACCTACTTTACTGCTTGCATATAATGTACTTTCTACCTTTCTTATTTTTTTTTTTGGGAAAAACTTTTGCCCTTAGAGCTTTTGCATTTTTGTTGCTGCTTTTGCGCCTTCTTGAAAGTTTATTTTTGACAGAGTTTTATGTGCCTGGCGGGCGTGTGTGGAAAAAACAGGACACCGAAAACAGGACACTGCAGCGGTCGAGAAAATCACCAAGGGAGGGTAGGCCGCCCAAGGAAAATGACAAAATAATGTAATTTGGGGCCGTAGATTTATGCGTGCTGCGCCTCCGCAAAAAGGAAAAGAATTCTTGCCTTCGGTTGGGGAAAACGCAACGTTGTCGTTTCCTTTATATCGCCTTCCTGGCCTTTTCCTCCAGCAGGATGCTTTCCTGCTGCGCGTGCCTCACGCTTTTTTTGCCCGCTTTTCCTCGCTTTTTATTTAAGCCGCTTGGCCGAATTTAGGGCAGGTTTCGTTCGCGCTTAAACCCAACGAAATAAAAACGAAATCCTGCCGGAGGAACTTTGGTCTTTTTACCTAGCCAGAGGCAAGGCGCGAGTTGTTGACAAACTTTCAAGCCGAGAAGAAGATAAAAAGATATAGGGATGGGGTAGGAATAGGAATAAGGATCGGAAATGGATATGGACAGTAGATGGCTTGGGTAAGGCTAGAAAATTGGGCGGAAAACACAAGATTAACGGTTAGCTAAGTAGGCATAGGGTATTTTAAGTACTTTCTTGAGAAGCTATTATAAATCTATTAACCTATGTTTATATTTAAGATGTGGTGTTTTAATAAAAATAGTTTTTTAGGTACACCCAAGAACATTGAGAACGAACAAAATTCTAGATCATGAGATCTTAATTTGAGGATACGTCTTCTCACTTTTTCGAGAAGAATCTTGCTTGAAATCAAGACCAAAGTATTCTCAAGTTGGTTTCACAAGATAAAGCAGTCTTGAAAAAGAGAAATAACATAGATTTTGTACTTCAAGACAGTGTTAATCTCTCAGTTCGAGAACACATCTTCTTGATATTGAGAATGAGATTTTGAGAATCGAAAGAACGGTTTTGTAAGTTTTTTTTTCCTGAGTTCTATAAATATTTCCTAATCAAACATGTATATTCATAAATATGAAGCTTTATTTTTATATATACATTTATATATATACTTTATAAAAGCATTTTAAAAAATAATTTAGTTTATTAATTAATAAGACAAACAATTGATGAGCATTATTTAAACTACTTCAAAATGGATTCGCCCTTCTAAGCTTCGCCCGTATGCCCTAATCATCAATAAGACCTTAAATACCAGTAAGAAATACCATGAAATCTGACGGAATGCCAAAAATACCCGATGAAGGATCATTATTCACATGCCTTAAAGCCACCTCCCTCGACCCCGGCCAAAAATAAAATATGAAAACAAACAGGGGCCCATTGTCATGGTCACCTAATCCGACTGCCCAAAAATGGCCCGACTTGAGCCTCTTTCAGAGCCGAAAAAACGGAAGCTGGAGGCTGGGAAATAATCATTTCAAATGCAAAAACCCAACCGGTGGAGATGGAGATAAAGAAGTCGGCTGAAGGAACACATAAATGACCGCCAGCTGTGCCAAATTCTTGGATCCAAGCACCGCTGCACACAATTTTCCGAGCTCCTTGCGGCTTCCTTGCCTCGCTGATGCTGCACAGATGATTCTGATTCATTTAATTTTCGTTTTTGTAAATGGGTAAAGCCGGTGTAGAGAAGGGGTATATTTTATATATATATAGGATGGCAGTAGGCGTGGCTGCGCCTCCGCATCTGTGAAAGACTGTCAGTCAGGGGCCTCAGAAAACTTTTGCCTGCCACGCACAATTTTCCACTTTCAACTTTTCCAAGGGGGTGGTGTTCGGCGAGGCAGAGGGACTCTGGGTGGGTGGGCTCAGCTTTCTGCTTGGCTGATGTTGCGATAAGCAGGCTATGTCGTCGCCGGTACACAGTTAACATAAAATATTGATAAGAAAATATTAATAAGAAAATATTAATAGTTTCCTATATATTATTATATAATATTTATATAGTAAGTCAAAGTAATAAAGATAAAAACACAAGTTTTAAATCAATTTGTTGTATTTTATTTTGAAAAAATAAATTATAAAATTTTATTTTTTAACTTTACTATAGAAATTAAAAACTTTCTCTAAAGAATAATGATAAAAATTATCATGGGATTGAATAATATACTTCAAATATCTTAAGAGATGTAAGCTCACAAAGATCATTGAGAAAGGAAAAAATTTAAGATCTCATCTTGAGAATTCGTCTTCTCACTTATTCATGAAGAAACGTGCTTGATATCAAGACGAAAATACTCACAAGTTGGTTTTTCAAGATAAAACAGGATTGAATAATATACTTCAAATATCTTAAGAGATGTAAGCTCACAAAGAACATTGAGAACGAAAAAAATTGAAAATCTCAACTTGAGGATTCGTCTTCTCAACTATTCAAGAAGAAACGTGCTTGAAATCAAGACGAAAAAACTCACAAGTTGGTTTTTCAAGATTAAACAGGATTGAATAATATACATCAAATATCTAAAGAGATGTAAGCTCAAAAAATAGTCTTAATTTATTAAGCCTTTTTAATATTTTTGATGAATTTTTGTTTTTTTATTTATAAAATAATGAGGAAAATAATTATAAATTGGTATTTTTATGTAACAAGACTTTCTTGCTTATTATATGTTCAAATTGAGCATTAAATGGTTAATAGAAAAATTTAATAAATTCAAAAATAGGTAGATCATTTTTGATTTTATTATATTTATCTATTAATTAGTGCGTTATTATTTTGAATGACATTTTATCTCAGTGTACCTTGGCTTTTGCCACTGCCTCTGAAGTTGTTGTTGCTGCCGCAGCCGCAACGCTGCACACGCCACATAGAAATGGGTGAAATGGGGGCGGGGGCAGGCGGTGGGTGGTGGGTGGTAGTGGCAGGGGGTGGGGGATGCCCTGGGGCAGGGTTGAATCGTTGTTTTTGTTGCTGCTGCTGTTGTAGTTGGCGCCAGTTTCCCATGTAAAAGTTGCTGAAAAGTGTAACGCAGTCGAAGCTTGACAGAGTTAAGTTCGGAGTGGGGATGCGGTTGAGTTTTTGGAGAGTTCGGGGGCGATGTGGTGGCTGGGAAATTCGGGAGTGGGTGGAAAATCCAAAGGAAAGGGCAGATGCCGTTACCACGTCGCCTACGCGGCATAGTTTCAACTTTTCTGGCCTACGCACTGGCAAAAAAGAAAGTTATCTGGACTTTAACATAATGTTGGGAGGGTAATAAGCAAGAATTGGGAAATGTTAAAAAATACATATAAAATGTGTAAACATCAAGAAATAAATATTCTGTTGATGCAATATATTTGTAGATTCGTAGAATTTTTTTTTCTGACGTTTATATTTGTTTATATTTAAAAGACACAATTTTTTTTACAAGTCAAATAATATTTTAAATGTTTCAAGTTAAAGCGGAAACAAAATTTTTAATGCTACAGTTTGTAAATAATTGATATTAAATTGCATTTTTTAGAGATCATCAAAAACATATGTAAAAGTATGTACATATACTTATGTAAAGTTTTAATTAAAAACAGAAGCGAACATAATTACACTTTATTCTAAAAAAGATTTTAAATTTTGTTATTCAAGGAAACTTAAGAAATAATAAATTACATTTTATAAGAAGGACACATAATTTTATTATTCATTGAACCTCCACCTGGCCAACAAATTAAATAGATTTTTATAAAAGCAGAGTATTCCCCTGCCTCCAAACCTAACTACATTTTGAAGTTTGTTTTTGTTTTTGCAAAAACTCACGCACTTTTCCGTAGTGCCCTCCGTGAAGGCCCCCGTTTTTATGTGTGTGTGTTTTTGGCAAGTACATAGAGACGCCTTTATGTGCGCAGATTTTCCTCCTCCGGCTGGAAAATAGATGAACCTCTGAGGGGGTCGAGGGGTTTACTTTCGCCTTCACTTCACTTTCACTTGCCACCTACCAAGTGAAAAGGGGAGAGAGGCTGAGGGGTGGCAGCAAACTTTCGACATCAAAAAGAACTACTTTCGATAATCACAGGACTGGCGCCAGAGGAATTACATTTCAGCCGGCTGCGGGAGAGTTTTCCACGCATTTTACTGCCTTCATTTTCGGGCCGCTTTTTTGGTTTTAAAGTTTTGGCCAAAATTGGGCTGCCAACTTTTATGCGCATAACAAATTTTCATGCTCCAGCTATTTTTTATGCAATTTTTTATAGACATTTTATGCGTTAGATGAGATCAGCTGAAGAGAATAACAATAATTTAGGTACACTTATTAATTAAGCTAAGCGAAACAACCCTGAATGTAATAAACAACATCAATCGCAGGCTAATCAATGACATCATGATGCTGCTGAGGGGGGGAAAATGGAAAAGTGCAGTGGAAAACTGGCTTGTGAAAGTCCGGTGGTTGGACATTATCATTATCTTTCCCTTGAAGTTGGTGGTGCTTTGACCAACCGGTTTGCCATGGAAACCCCTTTTCATCTGTGGAAAATCCAAGCCGTTGCATTTGCCCATTCAAAAGGTAGTTTTCACTTAAACAGGGGTGGAAGCTGTATAAGTCACCTTTTGCGGGGCAGGGTAAAACGGGGTTGAAAGGATTGAATGGCAAGGTGAAACAAATGCCATTTTATACGACGAGGGATTTTCTTTTCATTGAAATAGAAATTAAAATAATTACGGTGGAATGGGTGAGGAATTTTTTAACATTTCAAATTTATGAAGAATATTTATATGAGTATTGAGATTTTCTTTATGGTCTCAAAACGGTTTAAATACCATTTAAATAGGATTCTTTAAAAAAATAAAAATATTAATCCAGTTGACAGAATCAAAGATATATGATATATATGAACGTTTCTGTAACATTTATGATTTCAGAAGAAATATTGAACATTTTTAGCGAAAAAAAGAAAAACTTAATAGTTATCATTAAAATGTATTTAATATTTAATAATTTTAAATTGTAAGCTTATTGGCTGTCATAAATTTTAAAACTCCTACATTAATAGAACCTACGTCTACAGTAAAAACCTGTGGTTGAGACCATTAGAGGTTATGCTAAAAGTTTTCTAATTTTCATATTCCTAAGACAGTGGCGGATCCAGAGACGATTCTTGGGGGGGGAAATTGAACTTATTCTTCGATTTGGGGTTCAAACTTATTATTGCGAGAGACATACAGTACAAATTATAAAACAAAAATTATCCATCCCAATTTTTAGGTAAACAAAGTGGTTATATTTGAAAAGTCAAAAGAATATTTTTCTAGCAAACAAGTAAAATTTTCAGGTTCTGTGGTTCCAAGGGGGGGGAAATTTCCCTAATTTCCCCCCCCCCCCCCCCCCGTGGATCCGCCACTGCCTAAAAAATATAATTATTTTTGGTTTGATTTAAAAAACCGTTACTTAACTCCTAAAGATTTTTATAGTTGCCACCTCTTAACAGTAAGCAAATGTAATTGCATATATTTAACCTCTTGACAGTAAGCACTTCAATTAATTTTGCTTACTGTCCAAAGCTTTTAAATATTTAAGTGCTCGTGACTACTGTCAAAAACAGAAAGCTATGTAAGTCGCTGAATTTAGCAGGAAAATAGCTAAATGGGCAACACCGCTCCCTCAGTCTGGCAGCACTGCTCCCCTCAGTCTGGCAACACTGCTCCCCCTCAGTCTGGCAACCCTGTTCTCAGCAGGCAGAGAAGCGACAAACGTTGAAATTTTCGTGATAATTTAGATTTATACGAAAACATACAAAATGATGAACGCCGTGTCGCGTGCTTACGTCAGAGGCGGAGCCCAGGCCCTCTCCTCGGGATTGAAGGCGAGCGCCGTGGCCGTCAACTCGATGGGTAAGATTCTGCGAGGTGGATTCTGCAAGGTGCCAGCGAAAAACACAACCATTACATAATGAACGCAGCAGGAAAACAGGGAAAATCATAATATAATAGTGGAAAATGCAGCCAGGACTCAAATTGCAGTCATCTACAAGGAGATTTGCCAAATTTCCTTACGTAATTTCAACATAACCTCCCACAATAACAACAATTGCAAGGCTCACAAGAAAACCCAATGTTACCATTGTATCTATGGGTTAGCGACATCAGATTTGAACGAAACTTGGGATACAGCATCTCTGAGATTCATAATAATTGTATCCCAAGTTTGGTACACATATCTTTGAAAACACCTAAGATATGACCATTTAGGTTTTTCAACCTTAGGGACACCTAAAATATTCGAACAGGTTATATTAAGAACAGCAATCTTCGAAACCATCAAAACAAACAATATAACCTTAGTTAAAGCAGGAACATATTGTATCTACTTAAAAAAAATTGAGAAAAACAATACAATCTAATAAACCAGTACTACATACATTACGTCTATAAGGAACAGTAATCTTGGAAACCTTCAAAACATACAATCATACATCTTTCAGAACAAGGACTCATTGAATCTATTCAAATATCATATAGAAACAATTTCTATCAAGAACATCAATCTTGGGGACCATCAAAACCATCAATATAACCTTAGTCAAAGCAAGGATTTATTGTATCTACTTAAATTAATTGAGAAAAATAATACAATCTTATAATATAATAAACTACATGTTACAGCAATCATCGTTCAGAGCAAGAACTCATTGTATCTATTTAAATGAAATGAAAAACAGAAAACAATCTAATAATCTAGTACTACATACATTACATACACTACGTCTATAAGGAACAGCAGTTTTGGGAACTATCAAAACAAACAATAGAACATCATTCAGAGCAAGAATTCAATAATTCTATTTAAATTAACTGAGAAAACTATAGAATACATATAGAAACATTTTCTATAAGGTACATTAATCTTGGGAACCATCAAAACAAGCAAGGACTATTCAAATTAACTGAGAAAACTGCACTACAAACTAATAATACTACATCCCTTACGTGTTTTCAGTACATTTTTGTCGGTATAAACATCAAAATAGTTCGTGAAGCCCCAGAAGATAGACCAAATAATCCCTCTCTCATGTTATCAAGGATAAATAATGATTCCCTCTTTTTTTCCAGCCAACCGCCAGGCACACACCGACCTGCAGGTGCCCGACTTCTCGCCATACCGCCGGGAATCCGTGAAGGACAGCCGTCGCCGCAACGAGACCGCCGAGGAGCGCAAGGCCTTCTCCTACCTGCTGGTGGGAGCCGGAGCCGTGGGCGGTGCCTATGCGGCCAAGGGTCTGGTCAACACCTTCATTGGATCCATGAGCGCCTCCGCCGAGGTGCTGGCCATGGCCAAGATCGAGATCAAGCTGGCCGACATCCCAGAGGGCAAGTCGGTGACGTTCAAGTGGCGCGGAAAGCCGCTGTTCATCCGTCATCGTACCCCCGCGGAAATCGAGACCGAGCGAGGAGTGGCCACATCCACGCTGCGCGATCCGGAAACTGATGATGTAGGTACCATGGAGTGGAACATCTACCTCCTCTATCATGGTTACATAAACTATGATCACTTTACTAATATTGTCTTCCGCCTCCCCTTTTAGCAACGCGTGATCAAGCCCGAATGGCTGGTGGTCATCGGAGTGTGCACGCATCTGGGTTGTGTGCCCATCGCGAATGCCGGCGACTGGGGCGGCTACTATTGCCCCTGCCACGGCTCCCACTACGACGCCTCTGGAAGAATCCGCAAGGGACCGGCGCCCCTCAACCTGGAGGTGCCCACCCACGAATTCCCCAACGAGGGCCTCCTGATTGTCGGCTAGAGGAGCAACACACATAGCGCTGTTATCGTTTAAGCCCCAGACAACATAGTGAATGGATCGATGTAAATTAATAAAAACAACCAAACAAAACGGCCGAGCATAAAACCAGAATTCATTCGAATTGAGGAGGGATACGACGGAGCTGCTTAAATTTAAATTGTTAACAATGGAACCATGTTTGGAGATATCAAAAACAAAAATATTCCCTTTGATTAACACATTAATTTGCGAGTTCTGTAATTAATATCTTATGTGAGGACTAGATATATAGTATATACTATATAAATTAATTAAACATTAAACCATCTTACTGTATAAAATAATATAGTTATATTTAGTTAGGGGCAATATCCTTGAATTTACCCCGTCGTTCCAAAAGTTCCATTTCAAGAAGTTCGTTTTTCAGGCGTATACCCTTTAGTTCCTCCTTATTTTTCTCCACATCCAGTTTATACTTTTCTATCTCGATTTTCCGCTGCTCCAGCTCCAACTTGTATTTTTCCATACCAAGTTTATGCTTCTCGGCTGCCCGGGCGTTTTCGCATCTGTAAAAATCCTGTTGCAGCTGAAGTAGATTAAGCTTTTCATCGCTCGGAAAAGTTAAGGATTGGATGGAATCCATGGGATCGTGGGCTGGCTCATCTTTTATTTTCACAACTGAGTGAAGAAAGTTTTCCGATTGGAATTGATGATCGCTGGAGGTGCTCGATAAGGTGTTACTGCGATTGTATTCCGGATCGAAATCGGTGCTACCTGGTTAATAATATATAGGAACTTAATTTTTGGAACCTTGATTGAAATTTAAAAAATATTTTTTAATTTCAATGGGTTTTGAGATGAAACCACTGCCTTCGAAATCGGTGCTACCTGGTTAATAATATATATAGGAACTTTATTTTTAGAACCTTGATTGAAATGTAAAAGGTATTTTTAATTTTAATGGGTCTTAAGATGGAACCACTGCGTTTGAAATCGGTGCTACCTGGTTAATGATATATAGGAACTTTATTTTTAGAACCTTGATTGAAATCTAAAAAATATTTTTTAATATCAATGGGTTTTGAGATGGAACCACTGCCTTCTAGGGATAAGATCTATCAATGAAAGTTGCCATTGCCAATTATTTTTTGGGATAAGTGTAATTTAGATAAGAACATTTTTTGGGAACTGTTTCTGTGCCTTATAATAGGGTTTTTCCGAGTTCTAAACTTACTTTCTTCCTCTCTGTGATCCCCCACAAGCGTAGAAACTGCTGCGATGGTTAGGTTTCCATCGTAACCCTTGGTATCATCCAGTAAACCATCTTCGCTTCTTACATTGAGGAACCTTCGTCTATTTAATCGCTGGTTATTCGTATATTTCTCCCGCAAAGCCTGCCAAGGACGTTCCATTCCCGATTGTATGGCAAAATCATTGGCAATTTGTTTCCAGGCCTCTGCTTTTTTGGTCCACATCTTCGAATCATTCTGTTTGCTGTTTATCACGTCTTTATGGTAAAAGATTAGGTTTTCCAGAATCCTTTCCTCTTTTGGGGTGAAGTTTTTGGCACGACTTCTTGGGAAATTCATAGGGTAAATCGTTCTTTGTTTGATAATTGTTGAATAGTTAATTTTGTAAACAAACGTCTGCTCTTTTTTATGCCAGTGTTGCCACGTTGTGTTAATATATTCACAGGAATGGACAATGATAAGTCAAGGTAACTCCATAGTAAACCAGAATTTTCATCGCTTGAATTCTATGCAACATATTAAATTATAAAAGAAAGAAGAAACTATTATTCACATTCATTTAATAGCCTAAAATAATTACCATTGTAATATAATGCAATTATCTTTAAATATAAATTTAATTTCATATGTAAAATATAAAAAACCTTTTACAACACTACTTTCCAGGGCTGCCGTAGCAATCAGCTGTTTAAGCCAATACCAAAGATCTGGCAACACTAGTCCATTGTTGTCTACGATTTTAGTTTGTTGTCTTTTGTTGATATACGCATTAAGCTCCTTAAAATCCTTTAAAAATGGCCGAGGAAATCGACGATAGTGAATTTTACCGGGAGAACTTCAGTGCCGATTCCGATTGGGAGGTGTTCAATGCCCAGCTGGGTGAGATCCTCCAGAAATGGGACGTGACCGCCGAATCTGACGTGGGCAGGTGTCTCAAAGCCGAGGAAATCTACAACTGCAAGTGGAAAGTGGAGAAGGAGACGCTGGATATGCTGAAAAATGGCATCCAAGTGGAGCACCATCAGGCCATCCTGCCGGACGAGGAACTGGCCAAGGAGAAGGTCAAGGAGAACACCTGTCTGCAGCGAACCAATTGCCATCATGACCTCATTGCCAATGGGAATAGCTTTGGACCCCCGATAAGAAGCTCCCAGGATCTGCATATTCTGGCCAGGATCTACGGACTCAGGCGGTTCATTGTCCTGCATCCCGTCAATCCTAATCTCAACTACATGAAGTCCACCTCGGAGTTCAATTTCTTTCTGAGCGCCATTGCCGTCGTGTCCGCAGAGGTTCAGAGTGTGGTCCCCATCTTTGTGCAGATCTACGATCCCAAATGGAACTTCTACACGGGCGTGGCCTTAGCTCCCGCACTGAGGACCAATTTCCGGCTCATTGGACTGGAGAAGGCCCCGCCCGAGTGCCGTTTCCTGATGGGTCTGCTCACCCTGTTCAGGGAAAAGGTGCCCACCTCCTATCCCCAGGCGGCCATGATCTCCGTTTGCACCACATATGCTCTGGACACCATGCGCATCCGCATGCCCATGTATGTGCCATTCGATCATGGCCTCAGTTCCGAGGATATAGTGGTCGACGGAGAGGTCTCGCACCTGGAAGTTCAACAGTTTTGCTCTCTGCCCCACGGATATACACCCGAGTCTTGCACAGAAATCTATTTGGTTTACACCTGGCCAGAGTTATCCGAACACGTGGCTTTTGACAGCGAACAGAGAAGCGATTTTGTGCCCTCCAAGGCGCCGCTTGGTAAGGTTTACCTCTCCGTGGAGGCCTCGTCGTATCTTTCCTGCTGCCTGAGAGATTATCAGCCTGTAGCCGGGGTCACTAGATCCCTGGAGTCCTTTGTGGGCCGGAATTTCTCGGGTATGAGCAGCGGAGCAGAGGCGGGTTCTAATCCCCTAGATCGCATTACCGAACACAAGTTGACTACACGCCGGGAACGGAGTTACGAGTTGCCCTCACAGGCGGGACTAACAAAACGACTGCCTGGTCCCATGACCGAAAGCGAACTGAGCGAACTTTTGGCCTATCTTTTCCCAGATATGCATCCCGAAATGGCGCTGTTTCCCTACTCCAAAAAGAGCTTCAAAGATAAGGTGAGTGGGGGTTATAATTTTCCTCAACCACAAACATAACCAAGTAAATAGCTTTCCCATATCATAATCCACTTAATCCATTCCATCCACATAAGGCTCATAAAATCAACTCTAATGGTTGATAATGTGGGTAATTCAAATTTCAAATCAATATTTTGCGATCTTGAAGAGGGCTTGGAAATCCTTTGGAACGAAATTTCATAAAATCCTTACTTAGTGCACACCTGTGCTATGTTTAGGGCGGAAGGACCAAGACGGAAATCGACTTCGATTCTTTTATAATAATAAGGATTAATAGAAATTATAAAATAAATCAAATAAAAAGCTGTATACTTATCCCCTTTTACCTTATTTCTGTCACTTCTTAGTTCGATCCCATGCGAATCAAGAGCGCTGTTCCCGATTCCTTGGTCTGTCGGCTCAGCTGTCTCCTGGCCACCTGCCACGCCCACTTGGGCAGCGTTGAGGGCATGGCTCAAGTGTGGGCGGCCTTTACCCGCCAACTGCGATTGCTGTGGGATAACTCCCTAACCGTACCAGGGTAAGTAAAACACAATATCACCCCAACAGATAGTAACAAAAATATGCTTTATTTGGAACTTGATGCGTACAAACTAAAAACCAAAAACCAAATTGTTTCGTAAATTTTCTAGTAAATTTAGTTTGCTAATCTGTGAAGCCGCAAAGTTAACACTTGAATTGGATTTATATTTAACAATATAACGCACATTTAATATGGGATCGTGTACTATAAGTCTAACTTTGTGGGTTGGTGGTGTTGTCTTCCTCAAAATCGGTTGGTGTCTTCGTTTTCAGTGTGATGTCAGAGATGAGCTCCTTTACCTACTATGCCTACCTCCAGTTTAAAGATATATATTTTATTTTGGTTGGCTGGCAGTTTTGGTGTCTCCGATTATCATAAAATATTACTCATCTCTTGGTTTCGTGTTTCGTTTTTTTTTCTCAAGTGCAGCTAAACTAAATTGAAGCACGTGCTTTCGTTTTTTTTCTTCATCGTTCTCAATGTGCTAAGGCAGTTTAATTAAGTTTTAATTGTTTAACACTAAATTTGATTTAAAGTTTCTTACACTAGTGTCGGATATTTGTTCCTCTACTTTTCCTTTGCTTGCTTTACAAGTGAAACATTTAACGGAAAATTTCTTTGAATTTATTGCCTACGTTGTATTGGAATATTTGTTTACTGGTTGTTCTAAATAATTGCTCCCGTTTTCCACCTAAATTGTGCTTACTGTACTAATGCTCAAAGCCTTGCCTATAACTGGGTTTCTTAGGGATAGAGTATAGAGTAAATATAGAGTAGATATTAGCTTACATCACTAAGTATCTAGTGCCAGACATGGACGTGTTGTGGATCTCTTGCGAAATCCTGTCCACGGGCACTAAATATTGTTAACTGTCAACTGTGTTTCGCCCGGACTTATCCGGACTGTTTGTCCGGATTTGCCCCTCCAACGATAATGATAATGATAAGGCTAAAACCAAAATCGTTTCAAACGCTTAAGCCTACGAATTTCTATATACAACGATGTACAGGCGCTCGACTAGGAAGCAAATAAATAGAAATAAAAATAAAACGATAAATTTTCAATATATTTGTTTTATTAAAATCTCACTAAAAATTAGAAATCATAAACATAAGATAGAACTTAGCACGCAAATGTTTCGATTGAAGCTTCTGTACAAAACGAAGTGAAACAAGTCGAGACTAAAAATCGATTTCGAACTGAAACGGACTTCAATATGAGTTAAATTAAAACTGTTTAGGCAGTAAAATGGTTTTGGTTGGTTCAAAAACTACTGGAATGGGTAAGCAGCCCTAAGGCTGGGATAGACAAACATAGAGTGAAATATAAATGAATTGGGGAAATGAAAAGAGGTCCAGACTAGAGAATGTTGTTGGGAATGCTTTAAATGTTAAAAGTGTGTGAGGAATTGATTTGACCTATTACAACTGGTTATTTGGCTCTTAACTATCTTGAAACTCTTTAAACTTGAATTACGGTTGTGTAAATTACATCTTATAGGACTGGTTTTGTTTGCTCATTCTAAATTATATACATATTGCTTTTTTTGTGCTCTCTCAGCGACTTCTATGCCTGTCTATCCCAGCATTTAAACGACCTTGCCTCCTTACACGCTACACATTAGTTAATTCGATATAATAGCTATTAAGTATAATTAGTACCAATATTGACTTAAGTTGTAGTTCTTTGATCGCTCAACATTATATCTCTGTTCCAACTGAGATTGCAAGAAAGAACTAGGGAAAGTTGTATTTATTGCACTCTAAACAGCATATAAAAATATCTATTCTCCTCTGTGTCTACACTTTAACGTCTGCCCATGCGATTGTTATGCATTATGCAGATTCCGAGAGGCCCCGGTGACAACAGCAGCAGCAACATCAAGGAGCTGCACTCAAGGCCCGGCCCTGTCTGCAGATGTGTCTGCTGGATCTGGTGCACTTTCTGTCCCAGTGTCAGCCAATGTCAAGTTCAGAGACAAGGACACTTCCTGCTGCTCCTCCTTGGGATGATGTTGCTGCTGTTGGTGCTGCTGCTGCACTTGTTCTATGCTCGACACCGAGGTGCTGGCCAAGGATGAGCCGGCTTCCTCCTCATCCTCTCGAGATGCTGCTGCTGCTGCTGCTGTTGTCACAGGTGCCATCTCCTCCTCGCTTAGACTACAATTACATGTACAATTACAGCTATCACTAAACGTATGCGCCTTATAATTGCCAATGTTGCCGGTTGCATCATGGTTATTACTGATATTATATAAAATATTGTTAGTCGCTGCCGCTGCCATTGCGGGTAACTGTAAACGGAAGGCATTGCTGCGGGGAAGTTGGCGTGTTGCTGCCGTGTTGCTGTTGCTGCTGCTGCTATTGTTGCTACTTTTGCTACTGTTGCTTGTGGGATGATGATAAATGATTTCCTGACGTTCATATTCGTTAAAATAGTTCTCAACAACAATGCCACTAGCTGTTGTTGCTGCTGCTGCTGCTGCTGCCTCGCTAGATGTTGCTGCTGCTGTTGCATCTTCTAGCGTTGCTGTCAACGCAGCCAGCGGCGATGGTTGCTGGTTGCTGATGCTGCTGCTGATGTTGCTGTTGTCAGTAGTTGTGGTATTGCTATTATGGAAATTGGCTGCCCGGGGCACCACATCGGGGGGCGAGGTGCAACGCTCTGTCTGCGGCATATAGTAGTGTAATCGTTGATGTTGCTGCTGTGCTGGCTGATATGGCTGCTCCAATTGCTGATTGTTTCTGTGTCGTTGTTGATGTCGCTCATTCCTCAACTGTTGCAGTTGCTGCTGATGTTGCTGATGCTGCTGTTGCAAATGTTGCTGCTGCTGTTGCTGCTGCTGCTGTTGCTGACGCCGACCATGCCCCCTGCCCCCTTGCCCCTCAATGGCCGGCGTCAGATATTGTCAGAAGATGCCGTCCCAGTTTAATACAACATTGAAATATCAGGACAACGTAAGTCGCCCTCATAATGGCACTAAACCGTTTCGCGTCGTCGGATTGCGGGCCATATAGATGTCCATGTCGTGATCCGTCCAATTGTCCGATGTATCGCAATAGTTGTTCAGCGTGTGCGTCGATCCCGCCTGCGAGTATCTGCAATGGGATTTATAGCAAACCATACCAGTTGTTTGTATCGATTATATCAGAGATTCACTAGTCCCACACAAACGCATTGCCCCATGCGTTTTGTGCAGTTAAAAATGCTCGTATCCAAGCGAAACGCAATTAAAATTAATGGAATCAGTGGAAAATTTATACAAGGGGTGTGTTAGGAGGGGGGTTTCGGGGGACTTTGGGTTAGTGGTGAAAGGAATGCATGTACACAATGTAGTTACAGAATTTTTTTCGTACATGGATGAAAGTTTGATTTGATTGCGGCGATGGATAGTTGCCAATCAAGGCTGAACATAAAGCTCGGCGAGGAAGTTGTTCGAAAGTGTTTTGGTTTGGGTTGGAAAAGTTGGCGAATGAATGGGTCATTTACTGCATCGGATTGAAAACTAAATGGGAATTGTAATTACTTTAAAACAGGTCAATCGTTTATCGATTTCTGTGAAAAACAAGCAGTTGAATAAAATATATTCTTATTATTTTAGCTATCTCTCGAATCATAAATCATTACTAAAATATTTAGAAGTAGACATCTGCTTTGATGATTTCAAAGTTCAAGGTTAAGATTAAATAAAAAGTTGGAAGAGGAACCACAAAGCCATTAATCAATACTTGTCTATTTTCCCACGATTTTTGAGAACTTTCCGTCGTTAGAAATCTTGAAGCTTGACATTGAAATCTTTCTGAGACGTTCTCTAATAAATCAAAGCCCCGCCCAATGCATAAAAAAGCTGATTAAATTAATCAGCAACGAAAGCTGTAAACCAATGAGTTAAAAAAAGAACTTTCAACGCAAAAGTTGAGAAACAAGAAACATAAAAGAAAGAACTGAAAGTGTAATTTAGGATGTGTGATTTGTGAGCCGTGATAATCGTCTTGAAGTGGGTGCGAAGTGGTTTTAATTAGGTTGTTTGTTTATATTTGGGTTTCCTGTGGGCCGTTCTACTTACCGACTTCCTGGTCGATGGTTATGTATGTGGGTGGTGTTCAGCTGTTCGCGGGATCTGGAACGCGGTCTCGATCTTCGGGCGCTGGAGGCGATGCTGGCCGGTCCGCCGCCGCCCACCATGCCGCCCATGGCCATCAGGCTGCTCACGGGCAGTCCGTTGCCGCCACCGCCGCCTCCGTTGCCGCCCATGCCACCGCCTCCTCCGTTTCCGCCCCCATGAATCGATCCCGCATACGAGGCACGGGACATTCGCTCCGAAGCGGCGGCCAGGGATTGCCGGGATTGTCGTAATTCCGGCCGGGAATTCACCAGATTCGAGGGAAAGGCACTGCCCAAATAGCCACGATGCGAATTATTCGAGAAACTATGCTGCGACTGTCCATCCGCCAGGGATCTACTGTAGTTGAATGTGTGTGTTGGTGTGTGCGTTGTATGTTGGTTTTCGTGGGCGTGTGTATGATGCATTATGCATAATTCATAATCAAACAATGAAACAATCGAAACGAACGGAATAAATAATATGGAAAATAAAGGCCTTGGTAAAAAATGCAAGAAGCTCGGAATGCAGGGCAAGCAAATGTTTGGTTCGCCGTGGATTGCGGAAGGTTAAAAATGGGTTACTCACCTTGATTTACCCACTTTGCCGGGCATTCCGGAGAAATGGCTACGCATATCGTCTGGCTGTTCCACTGGATAAATCCGGGGACGCGGTATCGAGCGACCACTGTAGGCCGAGACTTGATCCCATTCCTGATAAAGTGAGGGTTCATAAAAAAATGTTTTATTATAAATCATCATTAAGAATAAAAATATTTACTATAATCATTTAAACTTTTTAATGACAGTTTATATTTTTATACAGAACGATCTATTGATTTGTGATAAAGTGAGAGATCATAGAAAAATATTATATTATTATTATACATTATATTACTCGTTACTTTTCGCAAAAAAGGAATTACATATAGTAAAAATAAAAAAATTATTAACAAAAACCATTTAATGCCCTCAATTACAATCTGAATTTATATAAAGGCCAATCAGTTTATTACCTAACTTTTATTATCATATCAAATTTCGACTGCAGTTTAAAGTTTTAAGTTACTTTCTATTTATTTCCATGCTTAGGTTCAAGGAGCTTTCCATTTCCAGACTAAATTAAGAATTTTTTCCCGCCAATTCCACTAATCAGTAATTATTTACTTTAATATATTTGGCTAAGCAGCCTTGCCAAAAAACCTCAAAACAGAAGATGGCAAATCTGAAATACTTTGTGCACTCTTTCCATAGTATTTATCTGAGCCGCGCTCCATTTAATTTGTTGTCCCCCATAAATACAATCAACAGTCATCAAATCGCATCGCTGCCAATTTCCCGTAGTCATGGTCTAAGCCATCCCCAGTCCCCTACTTCTCCATTTCCCAGATAGCCAACTATCTGACAATCCGGACAGCCAGTCAGCCCCTCAGCCCCTCAGCCAGTTATATAGTTAGCCAGCCAGTCGGGAGCCAGAAGTGGCAACAATTTCTTGGCAAGCTCCTCCACCAGTTAGGCCAAGGGGTTATTGAGTGGAGTGGTGTAGAGTGGAGTGTCTGGGGGAACTACTCACCTTGTGATTGTTAAATGCCGATAGCGTTGCAATGGAGCCAAGTGGTCCCGGTGAACCGGTCGGACCGCAGCAATTAACGGGCAGACCTCCAATTGGCAGCGGACTCTTCTGCTGGCTGTTCTGCAGTTTGCGGGAGCGTCTGCAAAAAAAAATAGGATAGGGAAAGGATGAGATCTAGAACGAAATAGGGGTCCTAAATACCCTTGCCAAACCAATAATTGCATCGTTTATCTTGTAACAATTAGAGAAAAAACATATACTAATGCTCCACAAAACGGAATGTCTGTTGCAGTTAATTAAGGGTCTTAAAAGTGGGTTATCCATTTAAGAAATTTGTACAGGTATGCCCTGGAAATCTTAAATTTTACTGATAATATTAAAAAAATCTCTGAAATAAGTAAGGTTATTGGACCGAAATCTTTTACGCTGGGGACTGTTTTTAAAAAATAAAACTTTGCATATAAAGGGAAATATTCTTTATAATATTTCTTGGAAAAAGAAGTAATATCTGTGGAATGGGAATAATAACATGTGGTATTAACTATCGATTGATTGGGTTCTAGTATAATTTTTGTCAAAAGTATTTATAGGAAAATTTTTTAAGCTGGGAACTTTTTGTTACCTTCTAAAAAAATTGTATTTTGTTAAAATTCTAAAAATTCCACCCTTTTTTTGTTCGGTAACCCATGGCTATTTATAATAAACATCCTGTAAAAATCACACTATCCCCAACAAGAGTACAATGGGGTTGCACTTGGAGATGATTAAGTGTGAAGATACTATGGAGAGCATAAAGCGTAGCAAATTCTACGCAGTGCGATGGGGCCAAAATAGACTGTATAGAAAAGTGGCAACGACTTAAGGACCTGCGATAAATCAGCCAGCCACTTTGCACAGCAATTGGCTTTGTCCGTGGCTCAGTTGTTGGGTAATAACTCTTTGGTGAAAGGGAAAGGGGAAAGTCGCTTAAAGAACAACTGAAATATATATATGCTATATATAGGGACGCACCTGCTGGCAGCAATGAAGACAATCACGGCCACAATGATGGTGCCACAAATGGCCGCACTGGCCGCAATCGTTATCTTGTCCATGTTGGAGGCCTGCGAGGCGACTGTGCGGACCTCTCGGCACTGCTGATAGGGAACCGTTTCCGGGGTCACATGGAGCTCCTCCAGCGAGATGACGCACACAATGATGCACTCCTGGGCGGGGACATTCTTGATCTTGAACTCACGTTCGCTGGACTCCAATGGTGGTCCCTGCTTGAAGGCCTTCTCGCCGAACAGTCGATAGACCACCCGGAATCCCAAGATATTCGCCGTATCCGAATCCCACTGGATGATCACGGAACTATCCTGCCGGAAGGCGTGCTTCACCTGCACCTCGTTGGCATCGTCGATGCGAGTTCCCCTCTGGGGTGGATAGCCCAGGACAAGTGGTGGCCTCTGCGGCTTGTGAAGGCCTCCAGTTCCTGCGGCACTATTGCCATTGCCATTGGTCACTCCTTGGCGCCATCCTGGAGCCTGTTTGCCATTCCCATGGCCGGTGGATGTGGATGAGGAGGAGGAACTGCTGCTGGTGGTGATGGAGGTGGCCTGAACTGTGCCGGTTCCGTTGACAGAGAGATTCGATGTGGGAGATGTCGCTGTGGTGGCCGATATCGTTGTAGTTGACTTGGTCGGAGGACGAGTCTGTAAAGGGGAATTTTTGAAATATTGGGAAGAAATAGGAGATCAATAATAGAATTTATTGAACTATTAGTTTTTAATATACCTATGTTTATAAATTTTATAAAGCTTTAAATCATACATAAATTATAATTCACCTTAAGACAGTAACATGTTTTTCCCGATATTTAAAATTTTTAATTTCTGAATTCAGGATATCATTATTTATGTATTCTCCATAAAAACATTAAGGTTTTAAAAACTTTTTTAAAATATGTTGCTGAACTTTTAAAATTCTCATTAATAATCTTTTGCTCACATTCCGCTTAAAGTTTCTTGATTTATGAATATTAAATATTAACTTACTGAATACATGATATCATAACTTATTGTTTCCATAATTAATAATTAATTAATTAAAATGATTTAAAGGCTTTCAACATTTTTCTTTAATATACGACTTTAAAAGTGAACAACTGACACATCCCGCTTGATGTTTCTTGATTTATTTGACAAAGTGTCGCTGAGGAACCGCCACCATGATATATTTCTCCCCCTTTTTATATTTTATTTTATTTCCCCCCCAATTGTTAAATTAACGATGCCTCCTGGTTTTATCACCTGCCCACTTACCGTACTCCTCTTGGTTGTTGGCTCCGGTGTGGTTGTCGTTGTGGTTGTTGTGGGTGTCGTTGTCGAAGTGGAGCTGCTCACACTGCTGGTCACCGGAGCGGAGGCAGCAGTGCCAGTGCCCACTGTACCCGTACCCACTGTACCCGTGCCCAAGCCCGTTTCATATTCCACCGAATCGGGCGATGAGGAGAGAGTTGGCTTCAGGTTGTCGGCCAGGCCGACGGGTCCTCGGAGGGCGGCATCGGCAATGTCCGGACAACTCAGCTCCTCCGGCTGAATCGAGTAGAAGCCCCGGTCCCGGAAACGTGGTGGGGTGCCACAAAACTGGGGGTTCCGTTCGCGTGATGTAACCTGGGGGTGGGCGTGGGAGTTGGGGTTGGGAAAAAGCAAACCCAAACACAGTTGCCGAGTTAATGAAACGAACGTTAGCAAGTTTGCCAAGCAAAAGATCCAATCGGAAATGGGCCATTTGACAACGAGTTTTATCAGGGTGTCATAAAAATATGTGGGTGCTAAGGTCTGCTACGGAAAAGAGGCTAACATCTGTCATTTATGTTTATATATATAACTTTAAGCTATTTTTTTAAAGAAAGTTTCATGACGTTTAGTAAATTAAAAAGTTATTGCAATTATGGGTAGGTCTAATATGTTTTATTTATGTTTTGTAGGAATTTTAAGTTGGCAAATGTAGGATAAAAATATTTTTTTTTTTAAATCACTTAATTTGTCCTTATAAAAAAAAATAGGGAAAATTGTTATTATAAAAATGTTTATAAAAATATAAGTTTATAACCCATTTGCATGATCTGCTTAGGAATATTCTTGTTTCTGTGGCACCTAGATGGGATTTTTTGCTTGGAAGTTGGTTTATACAGATATGCCACCCTGTAGAGCGCAATTCCACCAGTTTATCCCGCATCCACTCACCTGTAAGTCACCATTCCGAATCCACTCGGCCACCCATCGCAGCTTGCAATCGCAGTGAAGGAACCTGCCTCCGAGGGAGAGTCCACGCAGAGTGGCATTCAGATGGGCGAAGGCGCCTTCGGGCACGCTGCTCAGTGGATTTCCGTCCAGGGCCAGCAGCGTGATGCCCGGATTTCCCCGAAAGGCGGCCTCCGGCAGGGTGGTCAGCAGATTGAAGCCAATGTCCAGGACACGCAGCTCCTTCAGCGAGTGCACAGCACCGATGGGAAATTCGGCCAGCAGGTTGTTGAGCAAACTCAGTGAGCTCAGTGTTTTTCGTACACCTGCAAATGCCGTTTCGCCAATGCTCTGGATGAGATTCCTTTCCAGATTCAGGGCGGTCAACGCGTCCAGACCATCGAACACTCGAATGCCACCCGCACCGGGCAGTTTCTTGATGCCATTCTGTGAGAGATCGAGAAAAGCCAGGCTTTTCAGACCCCTAATACTTTCCGGCACCTTTCGCTGCTTGGTTCCCTTCAGATTGAGGTTCTTCAGACTCTGTTCGAGTCCCCGAAATGCATTGGCAGCCAGGGTAACATTGTTATCGTTCAGCTTGAGGGTTGACAGCTTTGTCAGGCCCACAAAGGCATCGTCGGGAATGTGGCTGAGCTGATTTTTGGACAAGTCCAGCAGGTTCAGCTTGCCCAGGACCTTGAGTGCCTCCACTGGCACATCGGCCAGGAGATTATCCTGCAGATTAAGATTCCGCAGCACCGATTCCTGGCCCTTGAAGGCACCCGTCGCTATTCTCTGGATGCCACAGCTCGAGAGTTGCACATTGTGCAGGCTCAAATTGCTGAAAATGGCTTCGGGCAACTCTGTTATCGTGGAGTTATTCACGTACAGCAAATCCACAGGCTTCAGGCGGGCATGGCTGTTCATCGCATCCAGCAATTGCAGAAAGTCCACCTAGAAAAGGGATTAAATTCGATAAAATCATCACATTATATTATATTAAAGTTCAAGTGCCCGAGGTCAGTCCTTGCTTATGGTCTATAAGTTATGGCTTAGCTATACTTTTTATGGTGCCAGTACAGGAATTATGTTCTTAATTTATAAGGATTTTGAAGTGGTTTCTTAAATTCTGGCCATTAAAAGCCATTAAAGGTTTTTCTAATTATTTTAAAGGATTATTTTACTATATAATATGAAATAAAATATTATTTTTACATATTTCACCGAGCCATATCAATTTAAATATCATAAAATCTTTAGACATTATGTATCTTTATGTAAATAAATAAGGCAATATAATTGTTTAAATATTTAAATAATAAATAACAGTGAAACATGATATTTTACCTATAATATCATTATATGGGATAACGAATCAACTCTCACCTGATCACATTGCACGGATAGCTCCCTGCCCAGATTGTAGGCGCAGATGCAGCTCGTCTGCAGGTCGGGCACATCCCTCTGCCAAGGACACTGGGCGTGGGCCAATCCGACCCTTCCCAGGATTAGTGGGAGTAGCAGGAGCAGGGGCGTGGTCGCTGCTGGTATAGCTTTTGTCGTTCGGCCTGGTCTCATCTTGGTGCCGGCATAGAGCTGCAAATAAACAGGAGAAACGTAGTTTCAGTTAGAGAGAGTGAATCTGGGGGCTCAATGAAAAAGTGAAGGTTGTCTGGTCCAGTCGGGTCATAAATTACCCAATTAATACTGTCGCCTGGCAGGCAAATCTCCGCCCCTGTATTCTAGTATCTTTCATTGGTCAGTTGGTCAAGGATTGGTATGGGGGTAAATGTATAAGACACGAAATACACAGAAAAAAAAGCAGAACCTCTTTGAAAAATTATTTAAGAGGTGTTCAGTGATCAGCATAAAAGCTCTGAACATTCCAAATAATAGGTAGATAGCAACAAGTATATTAAAGATCATAATTTATATTTTTCTGTGTGTTTAAATATTTCAATCATAACATTATATTTATCATAAATTATTTTACTAACTCAGCCATGATTTATTATATTTTTTCTCAGCATGGAAAGTGCAAGTGGACGAGCTTTATCAATCAGTTTTGGCAGGCTACTTTCAATTTCATTTTCATGCTCGTTAGACAACAAACAGTGCGTGAAAGGAGCGCCCCCTTCCATTGCCGTGATCTGATCCTTGGGGCAGTTTAGTTTTGATTAATTTGCCCGTCCGCCTGGCTGCCCCTGTCAAACGAGGTGCTTCACTTCCCAGTCACTTTTCCGGCTCCTCCTTTGGGCCATAAAATAGGCATAAAAACGGGGATGATGAACGTAGCGTGAGTAAATCCTTTGCATCCCTTTAGGGGCTCTTTTCAAAAAACCAAAAAAAAAAAAGGACCAACCGCCAAACGTACCAAATAAAAAAGTGTTACGCGGCGTAGCTTTTTGTAAGCCATTTAATTTAATTTGGCCGCCTCATAAAAAAGCCAAGCACGTGACGTTCCCCTCTTTTTTTCCCGCCTTTAACCCCCCTTTTCATCCCCTTTTTGGCCACCATGCAAACAATAGGTGATGACTTAAGGGTCAGCAAAGAAGCTGTTGACCTTTTTGCATAATCATGAGTTATAATGACACACACTTTTCTCTTTTTCGGTTGGTATTGCTTGAGACAATTTTTTATTCTCGCTGGTCATTGTTATATTATGAGATTTCAAGCAGAAAAAGAACAGGTGAATGGACCTTAGTTGATTTTTTTTATAACAAATAAAGATAGTCTGGTATAAAGGCTTCATAAATCATTTTCAGTTTAATTAATCAATTTAATTGTCGAAGATGTACACAAAAAAACCTTTAAAGTAAAAAAATATTTTGAAAATATGTTTCATTTAAGTGTTCGTGCCCTAATCAATCAAATCTATTTGTACTTGATTTCCCGTATAATTTGAATTCAAACCAAAGCTTATGGAGATTTTACTCGATTGCAAATTAAGTTCCGCGACCACTTTTATGCCTCCTCTGCAACTCCCGGATAAACCGCAGAATAATAATTAAACTGCACGCTCCGCTGCATTCCAAATAATAATCAACATTTTGTCTTTTGATTGATAGTTTTTTCTTCATCTCGGCAGCTGTGTCACGCCTCCCTGAATCCATAAGATACTTCCCCCAGGGAGAGGAGGCTGCTGAGGTTGATGTTTCAATTGTCCGATGCGCCTGACTTCATTTTTCATGGCATTTTGGGTTTTTTGTTGGGTTGTCTCTCTTCCTTAATTCAACTTATAAATTGCATTACGTGGCTAAATCCGAACAAAAAAAAAAAAAATAATAAAAGAAGAAGGCAGAAAAATATTTCAAGCTCCACTGTGCACTCCACACTTTTGCAGCTCTCGTTCCTCATTTCTCATTTCTCACTCAACTGTCTGGCCACAAATTTAATTAAAAAATTCTTGCACCATTTTATTCCCTTTCTTTTATTCGCGCCGAGTCGCCTTTGTTGTTTTTCTTCTGCGTATTAATTGCATCACTAAATTTTTTAATGCGCGAAAAGTGCGAAAATTGCAGCTGGAAAACAAAGGAAGAAGTGCAGCCCAACTACTGGCCGAGTGAATAAATGAAAAATGAAAAACAATTGAGTACAGTTGCGCAGCAAAAAGGCAGCCACAAAAATATTTTTATCTAAAGGTTTGTTTATTTTTTTAAACAAAAAAATATTTTTTTTTAACAATAAAAATTGGTTTAAAAAGAGACGTTATAGAAGAATGAGTCTGCTATAATTTTTTTTAAAACTAATTTTATTATTCGGCAAATTTATTTTTTAATGAAAACAGTATCAGTATTTTTAAGCTAAAACAATGGGTTCAAAACGGAAATTATATTTTTGTTTAAAAAAATTAAATAATTGGGTTTAATTTACTTTTTATGAATTTCCAAATCATTCCTAATTGCCCTATTATACTTATATTTTTAATACATAGTAAGAAAACTTTTTTTAAAGAAATATTCATATGTTAGTATCACAAACTATGTTTTTTGTTTTATTTTATTTTTAAAAAACAAAAATAATTAAATTGATTGCAAAAGCTAAGATCCCTAAACATTTTGTTCTTACATTTTTAAACTCTTCCCCAGGGTATTTAGAGAAAACTCAACTTTTTGTTTTCTCACCCAAAAACTTGAAAGGTGCAAATGATTTTTCTATCCCTCTCAGTCAGTGTTGTTGTTTCTTTTGTTGTGGCCGCTTAATTATTCACTCTTTTTTTAAATTTTTTTTTGGTGGTCGGTGGCTTGGCAAATTTGCATTTTTAGACAATGGTCGAGCGGTTAATTTTTTTCTTTCTGTTTTTGTTTTGCCTGATTTTTTTCATCCACCTGCCTTTCGGTCCAAGTTGGGCAATCTTCTGCTCCCATCACACACCTCTAGGCACAAAAATGTTTTAATTGAAGTTTTATTTAACAAAAGCCGGGCATACTTCTTGTGGGCGTGGCCTTGGGGGCGGCTGTGGGCTTAAGGTCACATAATGCTGTTAAGCATTTAAGTGGATTAGAATTTCTGAGGTTGAAAAAAGTGAATTTGCTTCTTTTTTTTGGTTAGCTCTTGTGGGAAAAGTTGTCAATTGAAAAGTTTATATATAGATGGGATTATATATAGAACTGCTTGGGTTTATTTGGGTTGGAGTGTGGCTTAGGTGTGAGTGCGTAGGTTGATCATATTTTGGGTCAGCTTAGCCACAGGAATTAAATGGCGACCAACACCAAAAATTGGGTTGCCGTTTGAGCTTGAGCCGATGAAGTTTGAAGCCCTTTTTAGGGCATATTAATTTTGGATTTCTAAGATGGAATTAACTTTTACCTGGGCTTTGGAAGGGGTTAGAAAGGTATTTTGGGGTTATCCAATTATGGGACATCGTTTTTAAATAATGAATATTAAAGCGTCTTTTGTTAGGGCTTGTAGAATGCTAAAAAATAAGTAAACACTTATAAAAGCTTATGGAAACAAAACATCTCCGACCGCTTGGCTTATCCCATAAATTCCTTGAAAATCCTTGGTTTCTTAAATAAATAACCCCAACTAAATCCCCTTTTAAATATTCCAGCTTTTGTCGTCTCATTTTGGTGCTTAGGCAAAAAAACAAACAATTTCCATTTAACCGCAGCTTATCCTTCTAGCCATTGCAGCCCAGTAAATTGTTCTGTTGGCCACACAAAAATAAACGTAACTCTGGCTAGTTTATTGGACCATTTTAACGATGATGTTGTTTGGGGGGTGGTGGCCCAGAAAACATAGACATAGAATTAATGACTTGAAGCACATTTGATGTTTTTATTTTACTGCAACTAAAATGAAAGTGTCCAGAAGATGGCCAAATGCTTAGAGATTGGGCATTGTCAAGTGGCCAGCATTAGGTCAATAAAAGCCAAGAGCCATTTGTCAGCTAGCTATGGGCCTCCTGCTGCCATGTTGAGTGCAATTTTAGCCACTTTAAAAACCTTTTAAGCAGCTGCTCCCTTCCTGCTGCTGCAGCTGTCCACGCAGCCACTAATAAGGCAACTTTTATGCAAATGCCAAGTGCAGGAGCTGCAGGGCTCTGGCTCCCTATTCCTCTTCTTTTTTTTTTTTTTGGCCTGGCCAACATCCGCTGTCGTGGTCCAAATAACTCACTTCCCCCTTAATGCAGCACATGTAGCCATGGTACACTCTACACTGTGCTCCGAAAGTTCACCGAACTCTTTTGGCTGAGTCACCTCCACCACCACTTCTCGGGCTCATTGGCTATGCAAGACCAGAGGGCCACGCACGCGTTGACAGCCATGATGAGCGTGAATATCAATTGGCTTAGCAGGGTGAGCAGCGGGGGCATAGATATGTATACACTCCCATAGTTTGGCCTGATATATGCATGGCAACTTGGCCGAGAGCTCGCTTATAGCCGCCTTTTGTCGGGTTGATTGTCAAGGCACAGTCTGAGATTGCCCCAAAGAATGTGACTGATATGTTTAAAGGGCGGAGGAAGACTTGGCCCAGGTGGGGGGAAGCCCAGGCAGTCATGAAAAGCACCGATTAAGACGCAGATGAAATCTTAAACGTATAATGCTCAACCTGAAGACGGTGATTCAAAGAATAAGTCAACTCTGATGCTCAGAAAAAATATAATCAAGATTGTTATTATAAGTGAGTATAAGGTTAAAAAGCAAAAACACACAGAATTCTATAAAGTGTATAGCTAATATGAAAATGGTAGCAAACCATCTAACCAGGTAGTTTCTATCAATAGGTTAACTCAATATAAAACAGAGTTATTTAATTTAAAGAGTTGCTTAGTTACTGAAATCAAATAAGGCATATAAATAGCCCCCAAAATACAACATAAGCCTAATTAATTAAGCGAATGTATCAACACCTCTGGTTCCGCTCAACATGCTAACACCTCCAATTCCTCTGAATTTCCCCCAGAATTTCCGCCGGCTTTCCCGACACGCGCACCTGTCTGCTCCACCAGAAACTACAGATGCTCAACGTTTGCGTGGAACGTCGCGTGCAACGGGAGGCGAATAGCAAACGAAAATCCGAGGGTCTGATGAGAAAAGCCAGTTCCGAGGAGGATGAAGATGAGGAGGACGACGACGAGGGCGAGTTCTTTGACTGCGATGATCTGACTGCCGGCTCTGGTTCTCCAACGAAATCAGTTCTTAGTCTGAAACCCGAGGGTCGACTAAGGCGTTTGAACGATGAGCGATTACTGGAGGAACCTGAGGAGTATCTTTATATACCAGAAACCCAGGATCCGGTTCCAAAGACCGAAGATCAGCTGCAGGACGATGCCGAAGTCATGCTGAAATTGGGACCTGGCTCCGGCTTGACCACCCAAATGATGTGTACTTCCCTGCTTTCCGATATGGAAGCCTTCAAGGCTGCCAATCCCAGGGGCGCCATGGAGGACTTTATACGCTGGTATAGTCCCAAAGATTGGGAGGAGGTCACTGATGGTAAGAGATTTAAGTCTGAATAAGTAAAATGATGTTTACTATACAACATTTTCTTTCAGAACTGGGTCAGGTGCATCATCAGTTAAGTGTTCGGATGACCACTGAGGGCAATACATGGCAAAAAGTCTGGGAACAGGCTCAGGCAGTTCCTATAAGCAGACAAAAAAGACTCTTTGATGACACTAATGAAGCTTTGAAGGTGCTTCACTATATGGAGACTCGAAAAATGCATGAGATCTACAATCTGACCATAGTTCCCTTGCTGCATTCAGCAATATTAAAACTAATTGTGAGTTAAATTTAAATCATTCTTTACAAAATTGTATATTATTTTTCTTACAGGACATTCTAAGCAATGCTAAACTGGAGGATTTATTTAGCCCTCAGATTGAGCAACTTCTCGCCGATCTCTGCCGCCTCTCACGCTCTCATTCGGATCAACTTCCTCCAATACAACCCTTGTTAGATGACCTTGCCGAGTTGGAACGTCGGTTTTATCAATTTAAGTGCTTTGAACGCCTATCGGGATATCCCAAAAGGAGCTCCCTTCAGCAAGTGAAACTTCAGTTCGAGGAGATCCTGCGCAATGAGAACTGTTGTACGATTGTGAATCGAAGACTGACAGCAGCTGGGGATGGCACTTTGTACGACATCCTCATACCCAAATTGGAGGAGGATATGGCCGATCGACTGGTCAGCAAGGATTATATTATTAGATTGGATGGGGATACGAAGAGCACAGAGAAGGGATTGTATCTGGGTCCGCAGTTCATGAGGGCCATTGTCACGGGCGAGAAACTGAGACTTTGTGGAGCCTTTACGGAAAGTACAGCTTTTGTCTAAGACTTATTTCGGTCACTGGAGAAATGATAGATTTTTTATTTTTTAAGTATGTAGTAGTAAACTATAAAAGAACTAATCAAATTAGAAGAGCAAAGCAGGACATAGTTTTATCCAAAAAAAAAAGACTTCATAGAAGATTTTAAGAAAGAAGGTATAGCAGACAGCAATAAAAATCAAAACGGAAATTTACAAATGTTAAAACGAAATAAGCTGGAAAAAATTGCATTTGCTTCTCGAAGTTCCACACAAAAAAATAGAACTATACACATACTTTTTAAAAAAATAATATTAAAATCAAATATTTATTATGCTACTTAAATTGGTGTTATTGGTGCTATAGAAAGGAAATAAAAATATTTTTAGTTAACTACATTACAATCTCACAATCTTTTAGCCTTCATCTCCGCTCATCATTTTCGGAGGAATCGCCCTCTGAGATCTTGGGCCACATATAATCACATAATCACTTCTGCAGCCGCAAGTCTTAAGGCCAAAAGAAATCCGCATGGAAACTCGACTTGAATGACAGGCAAGGAAAGCGAGGAAAGCTCTTCTGCTACTTTTCTTGAACCAGCAAACTTTGGCCAGGCAATTGCCGAAATGCGAGGAAAATGCCAGTCTGGGCCATAAGCAAATTGTGGGCCATGTTTAACTGGAATTATTTTAAGCGCACACTTCAAGTGGAAAAGGAGGAGGCGGGCCAAGAAACCGCTGGAGAAAGGGGCGGAATCGAGGGACCCAAAAACCCAGACATAAAACATTTCTACTAGTCGTTTGCTCCTCGGGTTTTGCTGGTAATGTTTTCTCCACTAAATTACCTACGGGCAATAATTGTTTTGTGTACATGTCGGCTGTTGTGCCCGCCTGTTGTTGCCTCGTAAAGCCTGCAACACTGTTGCCAGCCGTACTATCCTATTCCCGCCGCCAAAACTACTGCCTCCTTGGCGAACCAAAAATGTAAGAGTGTAAAATAAATTTGTATTTACTGCATTTGAGGGCAGGAATTATGTGAGTGCCTGGGCTTTTCGGGGCACTTGCCCCGGTGCTTAAATGCAGGGGATCTGCAGCATGTTAGTGCTCAAACCAACTGGCTTCCACATTCCACGCTCGCATCCATTTAAAGGCTTAAAGTTGTTGGTAATAGGATGTGGGATGCAGATTAACTTTGCAACTTACCGCTTTCTAAATTTCGTGTGAGTTTTATGGGAAATACGTAGTTTCGAGTTGGATATTTTTCGAAACTGCAGAAAACTATTATGGCTGAATTTATTAGGTCTTAAGAAATATTACATAAATAAAATGGCTTTTTAAATATCAGTTTTTTTAGAAAAGCTTAAATTACTATTGGTTTTATACTGCTTATATTTAAATAATAATTTATTTTGGATTTAGCATAAATATTACTTTACTATTACATCTTTACTATCTCAAATTCCCCTGTCACATTAGCCATTTTCTGCCAGTGAGACACCTTGCCAATGATTTTATGACGCCATCAATCGATCCACCGAAGGACCACAATCAATGAATTTATTGTTGGCTGCTTTATGCGAATTCGTTGCTAGTGGCCATTCAATAAATCAAAGAATAAATTGTGCATGCAGTAGTCAGCCAAACATATTTGTAATGATATTCATATGTGAGGCAGCCAGATATGTATTTTGTGTATATTCAATAAAATAATATTGCAAAAAAGCCAAAGCGAAGGCTTAATTAAATTCTTGCATTCAATTTGGCATGAAATGGTTTGATTTGAAAGGGGGTGGAGTGGGTGAAAAGTGAAGTTCGCTTCCAATTGATTTGCTGGCGGTTTTGTGGTCCACCTCTGTTTGCCTGTATGTGGATGTTACAATCTTGCTGATGCAGTTGAATTTTAATGAAACTTTTCCCCTTTTTTATTTCGAGCAGAAAATTGAATTATAGCAAACTCATACACCCACACACTCGGTCTGAGATTTTCAATTTTCTATTGAATCGACTGGGAAACGGAGAAAGACATCTGGAATATATAAAAAAAAAATCATAAAAGTAAAACTCTTCAAGTCCTTTTTCGAGCAACGAAGGCGATTGCATTTCTCTTCGGGACATGAATTATTCAGCCAACAAACTGCAATGATAAGCACTCTTTCACTGCCCCACCCACAGACCATAATTTAGCTCTAAATTCTCTCTCTGAAATTCACAATAAAATATGCAAAAGCCTCGCCAAGTGCCAGAGACCTTAAATAATAATGGGGCATAGTGAGATATCCATGGAAAAGCCGGCAAAGTAAGCCCAGACCCATCCACCATCGCCGCTAAGCTGCACAAATTTGCATATTCATTGCAGAAGAGCGTACTGAAAAAAAGCCGAGCTGAATCGCCGCAGATTATAAGTTTCACAACTCAATAATTAAAAGTGAGTAATAAAAGAAGAAAATCGCGTTGAGAAACAGAAAAAAAGTCAACAAGTGGTGGAGTTTTGAGATACTCTTTGATTTGAAAGAAGATATGAATAATAAATTGTAAAGAAAGAGACAACTTAAAGTTAAAATATTCAAAAGATAATTGCTTTTAAATCCCTTAATGCGTTTAAACTTTATTGAATAATAACTAAAATATTTGTTTTAAGTTGCTAAAAACTTGAAAAATATTAATAAGTACAACATTTTTGTTTACGTTTGAGGATTACATTTGCAAAACTATAAATAAGTCTTTTTTTAACAGATTTAAGTATAGTAGTATATAATACCTAAAAAAGTAATAATAATATTAAAAAATTACAAATTACTAAGATGATTTAATCAAAGATAAAAATTTTTGGTAATTTAAAATATTTTTCCCCCATATCAGAGAACCTCATCTTAAAACCCCTAGCCACACATGCCTGAAAATATTCTATTAAATGGAAAATTAAGCTCAAATCTTGGCAGAGCACCATCAGCAATAACAACAAAAGTGGCGACAAATTCAGGTGAAGGCAGGTGGGATTACCCGATGTCTTCTTTCATATTTTCCTGTCAACTGCAGACCCGTCTCACCTGTGAACATACCTTCGTATACATATAGTATGTAAATTCGTATATTTGTGACTGCAATCTGGGGGAGCACGCATCTTAAGCGGCTTATTACAAATTTTCAGTTGTTGTATGCGATGAAGATGAGTTTAAATTATGAATACTCGTAGGCGAATTCAAGTGCCTCACCTGCCCTCGTATTTTCGCATTCCCTGCCAGACTATTGGCACTTGAGCTCTGCAAAGTGATGGTAAATAATTGTAATTGAAGACGGCAATTGTTTGCCAGCAATTAGCCCCTTTTGCTGGATATATCTATAATGATGTATGCAACGTAATGGGTATTTTTGTGGGGGCAGCGGATGAACGCCTTCATTTCATTTTTGAAATCAAGCAGTTTTTGTGGCTCCGATGAAATCATCTCTTTGTATGGCAATATGTTAATCAGGGTTGGGCCATTAAAAAATATAAATTGGTTACTAATATTTTTGAAGCAACATCCGCTTGAGTAAGTGACCTTAACTAATGTGCTATGTGGGGATGGGACTAATCGTTGGTTGTTAAACCGATTTCTATAGGATTTAATGATATTGCTGACAGATAAAAATTTATAAAATAATCCAATTATATTCAATTCAGTTAAGATACTGTCACCTTTATATTAGTTATAATATTAAATATAAGGCAAATTTGTTGTTTATATTTTAATCATTACTGTTTTTCCTAACAGTTAGTGGTTGAAATTGGATTATAATAAGCTGCTTCATATATCAAGCTCCCATTTAAGTGTCATTAAGTTTTCCGCTCGATTATTTCTGTCATGCCAGCACAAGAGCAAAACAAATTTAATTTGGTTTGACTGCTGGGGAAATATTACTTTTCTCGTGTTGAACCAATTTTCCAGTTGCTCAAGTGAAAACCAGAGTATCTGCCAAAATGGGATTATTGATATGAGTCTTGTAAACCTTGTTCGCTTGTTTGTTTGTTGGGTTGATGTTTTTTTGTTGTCCCCCCTGCTCGCCTGAAGCAAATATTTGCAATTCGGATGGGAATTGTTTCGCTCAACTTAAAGCTTTAAAAAGTTTGTAATATCCAGTTCGCCTTCTTGCCAGACAGACGATGAGGACGAAGTTAAGGCTACGCAGATCAACTCATCTGTCAGGAGGTTGCCATGAAAATGGTATGCGGATGGGTGGCCAAAGTCCGGAGGCTGAGACGCAGACATTTATTAACATGGCTTGGGTGTGGCGGCAGATGCTGCCAGAAAGGTGTTAAGTGGCAGATTCTGGGGTGGTGGTGAGTAGGGGGGAAATGATGATGAAGCGAATCTCACATATCAGCATAAATAAATTTAAGTGTCGAGCGCCGAGGCACAAAGAAATCTGCGTAAATTTCGCTACCATCCGACCGATGTGGCATAAATATAAATTACCCGCAAAGACGGGCATCGCTTTTTTTAATGATAAAAAATATTGTAAGTGTGTGCCAGTGGAGCAGACAAAATATTTATGAAAAATATGCGGCGCGTGTCCGTTGATTTTTTTGCCGGTTCAACGCGGATTCTTCATTTTTAATGGCTAATTAAATTGGCAACGTCGAAAGCGGAGTGGAAAAGTTTAAATTTCTTTCGCCAAGAATTCAATGAAAAATGGAACGATTCAATGGTCAAGGAAATTGGAAATCCAATTGGAAGGGCTGTACAACAACAGTAACTCCATCAGTAGACAAATAAAGAGTCTCGGTTAGTTACGTACTGGCACAAAAACACACATACGCAGTGTTGGCTAGGGGAACACTTGGCCTCGCAAACATTTGCGCCAAGTTAACTGCGGTCGGATTTTCGGCTACTGAGTTGGGTTACACTGCTCTTAAATAGCGATGGGAAAGGGAGTGGGTTTGTTATTAGGGAAAATAAATTTTAAAAATAATTTAAGCATCTATTCAAATATACATATATATATATATTTTAAAAATGTTGTAATAATACAATTAAAAAGTAGGTAATCTAAATTGTTAAAAATAATATAGGTTTACTTTGGCTTCTTTGGCTTATCCTAAACTTTTGTACAAATTGGTAAAGGTAACAAAATAAAAATTTTTGAATTGCTCTTAGAAATTTCAACATTTCAAACATGGTTGTGCATAACAATTAATTCCTTAGGCATTTCTAAATTAGCCAGAGAAAACAGTAAAAAGCAGTACATTAAACTCAAATCAATCCATCAATCAAAGCCTATAAAAGTACGCTGACCCACTTCCACCGAAACCATCGCATCATAACTCGTTCCCTCACTGACCCATTTTCAGTTTTTGCCATTTAAGTTTTTGCGTAACGCCGAACGCACCTTACTACTGCCAGTTTGCCTGAGCCACTTGGGCATCTCTAATAGGAAATGCATTTGGCGATGTTCAAGTAAATTACGTCAGCGGCTTGCCGCACAAACAGTGGACGGGGGGAGAAGCGGAGTAGTAGACAATGTGGAATAAGTGCCAGCATGGGCTGCTTAAAACACACAACACTACACAGAGAGAAATACATTATAAAAATTTAGAACTTTTCTGAAGTTAATTCCACTTGCATGTACGAAATTGCTTAATATATCAGAATATTAATCTTGAATAATAGTATTTTTGGTATTTCATTTATATCATTTTAGTAATTCATTCAGTATCATATAGGTAGTGATGATTATTTAATAATATTTGAGGACTATTATACATTTTCTTGAGTGTGATCCAGAAATATTAAAAAAATTATTATGATGCTATGATATACAAGACTACACAGAAAGAAATATCCAAGAACATTGCTCTTGAATTGAGAACATTCGTTCTTAAAGAAAAGTTAAATTGAGTTTATTTAACATCTTTTAAGTATACACTACGGACTGAACTAATAGTTTATTTGTTGAGATATACAATGTACATAAATACAGCCAATTTAACTTAATTCGAGCAAAATAAAACCATTTTCAACTTAAAAATGTCGTTCTATTTTTAAGAACATTTTTAAGTCAGACGAGAACGTCAGAATTTTCTCTGTGTATACGACTTTTTATAATGGAAAGAATATAACTCAAACGGTTTCAAGAAAGATGGTGCTAGGACACGATTTTTTTAAATATACAAATTTAACTTTGGTGATTGAAATATAGCTAAACAAAGTTTGGCCCTTTATAATGTACAATGGATGCCCTAAGCTAAAAATACGATTTTAGAAGACATTTATATTTCCAGCTCTTGATAATTTCTCTCAGTGCATTGTCTCCCCAACATTCTGTGCATGTCTGTGTGTGCTGCTCCAAATATGGGAGCAGAGACAAAATGGAATCGCCGTCGTTGTTGTTGCTGTGGCGATTGAATCCGATCCGTTTGAAAGAGTTGATGTTGAGTTGGCTGGGAACGCGCTTCAATACGAATTGGGTCAACTGGCGCATTTTTGGCCCGAAGAAGAAGAAGCATAGGAAGCGCAATGGGGGCGGGAAAAAGGGGTTGGGGGTGGGCCAGGCTAACGGTTAATGTTATTGCGACTTTGCCATTTATCGCCGGCCATTGTTCGCCACCAACTGAGATTTCCAGCCAACTTGAAGTTGCTTTTGCTTTTGCCTTGCTTTTGGGCTACTTGCTGTGAGGCAGAAAGTCAAGTCGTTTGACTTGGCTTTACGACCCATTGTAACGATAGATGGTGGAGAAGAAGCTGGTGAAAACATAAAACCAGATCGGGAATTAGCTTCTTCACTGCGCATTTGACCCAAGTGGCAAATGCAAATCATCTCTAATTGTTCATCTCTTTGCCGAAGAAGTCATTGCTGCACAGTAATTGACAAGATATGGTTTTCAATTTATTTATTGCACAAATGCTTGAAAGCACAAGATTTACTTAGCTGGCAGAAACATAAAATCGTAGACCCTTAGCAGGAGTGCCATTGACAAATTAAATTAATTTGCTCATGTGGAAGGGCCAACAATTGAGTGTGATATACAAAAAGACTGCTGTCCTAGCCAATTGCATACGATAAATAGATTTTATAATAAAATCAGCACTTTAAATCTTAATCAGAGTCAACAAAACAGTTTCGAAAACTCATTTAAAAAAGTATTAAGGAAAACTCCAACGCAGTCCAGGCCGGAAAACCGCATAATCAAGTTTTAATTATGCATAAATTGTTCGCACACACTTCCAGCAGCTTTATCAGACACTTGCATAATTATACAAAGTTTCTCTATGACTTACTTTCCATTCGGCAAATCCTGTTTAATATTAAAAATTCGCCCAAGACAAAGAAACATTTGAGGCAAACTCAAACAGTGAGGAAAACTTGAGCAGTTTCTGAGGCAAGTTGAAGAAATGAAAATGACAAGGAGAAGTTCCTGTTCTGTTCGCTCTTACTCTCTTTTTGTTTTACCAACAGACATTGTCTTGTTGAGAAATTGCGCATATTTCCGTTTCCGTTTCCTGCATAAAAGCCATTATATGTATGTATGTGTGCGATTCTGTCTGGACGTTTTTGCCAACTCTTTTTGCGACCTGAGCTGCAATTTCGGCTGCCTTCCTGTCGCTTGATGTCTGCGCATAAATTAAAGGCATACTTTAAACAGAATAACCGCATGGCATATAAATGAAACTTTACGAATTTCAATTTGTAATGAAATATTTGCCGTAACCATGAGTTATTTGCTCAAAAATTTATTTATAACTTCTCAACTTTAAACCGGTTGTCCGACATCATGAAGCTTATAATCTGATGACAGCAAAAACCTGACACTTTTTAATATTTTTCAATACTGGGCTGAGACTTTTTTGGTCGTTCGGCATTTGATATTGATGAAATTTAGCTTGCCATTGGTAAAAAATTTGTTATTTTTGATGGCCACACAAATGGGTAAATATATATGTATGTGATGAGGAATTGGGCTATAGGGGTGTACAGCTTTCAGGCAGTTCAATCAACATGGTTGACGTTTGATGTAAAAACCTTTCAAACGCATCTCGCAGATAACCAGGGATTTTCGACATTTTTCATGATACCCTGTGGGCCAAAGGGTAACACCAAATTGGATTTAGAGATTGATAAACTATGAATTATAAATGTTTTATCCAAACAAAAAAGAAACACATGTTGAAAGGCAACAAAAACAATAAAAAATACTTTTGATTTTATTTAGTTCATATAATAGCTTTATAACAGGGTATTTCCTTAAACGACACCTTACATTTCCACCCTACTTGATTTTTTCTTTTTTTAGACTTTACTATCCGTGTGAATTTTTACCAATATGTGGCATCCTGTTGACTGACTGCCGACTGATTGCGTATACGCGATGTGACAGTTTGCTGAAAATATGTTGCGCATACGCCCAGTCTACCGCCAGCCACTACATACACTCCCTATCAGCAATAGTTGAACTGGATGCGCCGGAATGTGTAGCCTGTCTATCTGCCCGAATCAAACCGAATGTGATTTTTAATTCTACAATTTTTGACATTTGCGTTTGCATTTAAATTAGATTTTACGAGGCCACAAACATTGACTACCAACCAATTTGAGGGCTGTCGATTGGCCCGCACATTGAGGGAAAATGGTTTGCGTTTGCAGGCATGACAAATGGGAATTCTACCCCCGAACTATCGCACATGTGCTACATTTTTGGTTTTCTTGTAGAGGATTCCCACTCCAGTGACATAAATCTGTGTGTTCTTGGCCTTCTTACCACTAATTGAAACATTAATTTTGGCCAAATGTCTCAATCGGATTGAGAACAATCACAATTTGCAAGACATTGTCTTGGCTGCCCGCCCAAGGCTTTCCCACTTTTCGACGACTCAACTTAATTGCATCATCTTCACTCACACACCGCAATCATTTTGCATCTTTGTTTGCTGCCGCTGGTTCCAAAAACGAGAGAAAAAAATAAAAACAACAGAAGCAGCTTCATAAAATTAAACTTAACCGTGTTGATGATGTTCATTAAGCGAGCGTAATCATAATAACTGCCCGCGCAGCAAATATTAAACACAAAATGGTGTAAAAATTAATTGAGCCCTAATAGCTGTGAAGCATTTTTTCGCAGCCACAAAACGGAGATTGAGTAAAACGCATTTCGTATTTACCCACACCGACCTAATAATGCATAATTTAAATCGTTTCTGCGGAGTTTACCGGAGATTGAGTAACCCAATTTAAGCGTCTATAATTAATAACAATATTTTAAAGTAAAGTAATTTTGATTTACCCCCATAACATTTTGTTAAATAGTTTGAGGGATGTGCTAGAAAATGGTAAAATGATTCCTTTAAAAATGTTACATCAAATTTGGCTTTATATGTCAATTTAATATTCTGAAACAGTTCACCATATTTACCAGTAAACTCCTTAGACTAACTGCTCCGAAAACACAGGGCTCTGAATTTTCCATCAACTCTTTATATAATTTTGTATTCCACTTAACAAGCTCATTCTGTTCAGTTCACATTTTGTTTATTTGGAATTTTCCGGAAAGGAGAAAAATTCATTGAGAGAACTGCCTCTAAATTCGAACATTTTCGCCCAAAATGACTTTCACCTACAAGGAACTTATAGACGTGGCCATTGGCTCCCCGGAATCGGGACATGTTAACTTTTACGCACTGCACGTATTGCTCACGTGCTTTGCCCAGCGATTGGAGGTCCTGGATGAGGTCGTCGAGCAGGAGGACTATATGGCGGCCAATGTCCGCTTGCAAAGCAGTTTATGTGAGTAGAGAAAGGACTCTAGATAGTCACTATTCTTAGTAGTTAGCAAGATAGGCTTGTAGACAAATGTTATGAATTTTAAAATCTTTTTTTTTGTGTGTGTTTTGTGTAGTGTTTTAACTACATTTTGATTTTTATATTTATTATATTATATTTATTTTATTCGAAAGGTTTTTTATCGTTTTAAGAGAATAATTTTTTTAACTGTTGAGTATACAGATATAAAATGGAATTTAAAAAATGAATATCTACTAATTAAATTGCAAACAATATTATACACAGCATTTAATTTGCATAGTTCAGTATGAAAATATTTCAATCCAGGTAGAAATTATTAGATTATATACTAGCCATATTTTCTGTAAGTATTTTATAGTTAAAAACAAATAATTTTTTATTAAAATCAATTGTTTGTCTTTAAATTTACTATAATTGTTATATTAATGTAAATAAAATTAATAAAAATCGAAATGGATAAAATGTATTTAATATCATTTAAACTTAATGTTAAAGGCTACTCAAAAATAATTTTTTATTATTTTATTTTATTAATTTCATAGTGACCTTGAATAACACCTCGAAGTTCCGCCTTTTTGCTGGCGCGGATGCCGAAGAAGGAGCCGCTGCCGAGCCAGCGGATGAGGCACCAGCTGAGGAGGCAGAAGCTCCACCTCCACCGCCGCCCGCTGAAGAGGCTCCTGTGGCGCCTCCTGCCCCAGAGGAAGCTGCTCCAGAGGAGCCCGCTCCGGAAGAACCAGCTCCGGCTGAAACTGCTCCGGTGGAAACTGGAGCGCCTACGCCAGAAGCAGTGGCTTCCACCCACGAGCCCACTCCAGCTCCAACTCCAGCTCCCGATGAACCTCCGGCTGCTGAACACGAAACAGGATCAGCAAAAGTCCAAATGGAGCAATCAGCCGAGGCCAAGGCAGAAGATTTGGTCCCACAGGCTTCGCGGGTCTCCTCCAGATCCTCCACCCGCGAAAAGGCCAGAGTTGATGGTTCACTGACCAATAATCTAACCCGTCTGGAAAGACGTCTCTCCAAGATCGAATTGCAAAAGGAGCAGGCCGCCATGGAGATGCAACAATTTGTGAGCAATCTTACCGGCCAACTGAAGATCACCATGGAGCAGGTGAACAATATGACCCATTTGCTGATCGATCGCAAACCGAATCCGCATAGGATTAAGATACTTCGTCACATAGCCAAGCAATTGAGGGTTCTGATGGGAACGACCGGGGATGAGGTTTCGGTTAGTTGGTCCAGTGGTGAGATTGTGGGGGCCGAGGAGGAAGAGTGCCTGGAGGAGGAGGAGGTCCAGGAGGAGTCCAGTGCGCCCACCGAAGTGGAGAAGCCCGAGGAGGAAGAGGAACTTGGCCTGGAACAGCCCCTTTGCTATTCCCCTGAGAAAATGCTAAATGAGCTCCTAGATCTCAAGTCCCAGTTTTGTGCCCTCACCAATAAGGTCAATGAGCTGGCAGCTACCCTGCTGAAACAGGACTCCCAGAGACTCATGGACATGATGAAGGATCTAGGGGAAACAGTGAGGGACATCAAGCTCTATATGGCCAGCAATAAGGAGGTGACCAGTGGCATGCTGATTCGCCTCAATGATTGCGTGACTCAGATACAAATCTTGAAAAAGTCCTCTGCCCATTTGGATGAGGTGAAGATCGATAAGACAGAGGTGGAACTTTTGCTGGCCGAGAAGGTGGACTTCCAGCAATTGGCCACCAAGGTGTCGCTGGAGCAGCTCGAGGAGTACAAGGCCAGATTGGAGCAGATGTTCTGCGAAGTGCGGCACATTGTGAGTTTGAATGAGAAGAATGTCCTGCAGATTATCGACAATCTGCGTATGACCTTGGGCATTGATGCTTTGGAGTTGAGTTTGAAGGACTTCCGGGAGATGATCGAGCGGCGAGTGCAGATGATAGCCGAGGCATTGCAGAAGTACATGGAGATGACCAATGATGATTGTGCTGCGGCTGCTGGAAGGGTCAAGGTCATGCAGGATTTGGCCTGTCTGGCCTGCGATACCACCTGTGTGATGCGAACGGTGGAACGATCAAAGGTACCCTCCTTGCCAAATGCCAAGGGCTCCACCGGTCTGGGTCCCATTGTCACCTATGAGTTGGGCCAGATCCGCAAGTCGGGCATCATGGGTTACTATCGGAAGGACGAGTTCCCCCACTCGACGAGTGCCTGGACCAAAGGTGCCTCCGGTGTTCCCATGGTCAAGTGCACTCCGCGTCATGCGGGCGGAAGTCACACCACCCACACCGCCGATGAGCACATGCAGAAGGTCGTGCTCTCCAAGAAGAACACTGGATGGACATAGGACCCTACCCTATAACTACTTACTAATTATCTCATCATTATTATTTGGCAGCTGAACAAAATTAAAGAGATTAAAGTGTTAAAATCAGTAAAATGGGTATTTAATGGAGCTTAAAAAGTAACTAAAAAGGGTACAGCTTATCTTTTTAAAAGCGTATTCTTAAAAAGATGATTTAAAAACATTTCTCACAAACATTTAATGATTTTATGCATGCCACTTGAATTAGGATTTTAATTGATAGCCACCATGAATATTTGAATCTAAATATAATTCATTGCATTTTACTAATTGAATTTCATTCAATTAATTTGACAATGAATTTTCAATAAATGTTTCATAGCTAGCATATTTTTGGTTGATTTTAATTTCTATTCAATACAAAAAAATGTTTAAAGCCTTTATAATACTGAATACATTTCAGAAATATTTTATTCCTGCAAAGTATGCATTATTTATGTTTTATAAGTTCTCCTGCCAACTGCAGCTTACACAACTCTTACAAAATTGACGACAAAAGATTTGCCTTGTAAAATAATGAATATGCACAGATTCCCTTGCTCTAGATCCCATCATCACATATTTTAATCTCGGAACACACAAGAACACTACACTTTAATATTCATTGCATCACCGTGTAATTCCATAAGAGAATTAAATAAAATATGTTGACTGTAAGCGATTTATGTTAATGGACTTTTTGGCCAAGAGCATTAATTTTCAAGTTTCCATGGCTGTGTGCGACACTTTGGAATTATCATTGATTGCACTTTTTACTGTGAGGTTTTAATTGACGCAGTTACCTACAGCCAATGTGTGCATACATATATGCGAGGAAATATATTTTAAAACATTTATTTTCGCTTTGCGGCTCATTTAAATTTGGCTTCGCATTGCAGCATTCGAAGCATGCTTGTGGCAGGGATTGATAAACATTTTTTATTGTCCAGATCGGGTGTGAGTTTGTTTCTGCATCCGATGCTGGGCTAAAAATGAATGACTTGAATGGACTGTCAGGGATCGTTTTAATGGGCTAACGATTAAATGCATAAATTTGCCATAAATTGAAACAAGCAAACGGTTACAAAACATGACAGGAATAAATATAAATACATTTCTGGCCCTGCTTGGTTAAAGGTTATTGGCAGGAATGTAAAAAAAGGACACCGCAAATATGGCAAAACTGTCATCTACCCTTTATTCAAATGTTAACTACAAGAGCGGACTTCCTTCGACATAAATTTTAAATTATTCAGCATATTAGTCAGATGCCATTTACATGTTAAACATGAATTATTGAATTGAAAATATTTAAACAGCATATCTGTGATGCAAGAATTTATGTTTAATTTTATTCGTCGTTTAATTTTTTCTTCATGAAAAATATAGTTACTCTTTAAAATCGGTGTAAAAGTAGTATAAATTAGCATGCCTTTTAAGAACATTTATATAAAACCATTTGACTGCTAAAAACAACTTTCATTTGATGTTTTTAGTTCCCTTAAATGGTAAAAACAAGTGCTTGGCACTAAGGCCACATAAGTGAACGCGCAAATTAATTAGAGGCTGCAATGTGAGCAGAATGAGAAAGAGAGACAACGGCAACGAAATTTTAATGAAAACAGGTCAGTGCATAAATTGCAAGTAAAACGGGCGAAGCCGGAAGGCGAAATGTAAACAGAAATGGACTAAGTTTGCCAAATGGCAGAAATAACAGCGAATAGCAGCATTACACAGCGAAAAAACCATTTTGTAAGAGAACTAAATTGCCTGGCGCAGTGTGACCTTGCATAGTGACTGAAATTCTTTGAAGCCGCATGGTCACTCTGCAGCTTTATATGCTTTGAAAGCAATTTAAATTTTGAAGCATTTGGTTTCCTAAATGATCTAAACATTCTTTTTGTGCATCGATGACAGACGTCTTAGACAAAAGCGGCAATAAAGTCAACTGCAACTCCATGAATTGTGCAATGGACACCGCAGAAGGCGAGAAAGGAAAAAAACAAACAGAGAGAAAAACAAAGACGTTGGATAAATAAATTAAAATGCAAATTTAAACGAAAATGAGTGTAAACAGTAAACACTTCAGATTGGGGTCTGAGTGCAAGGCTAAGACGGAAGTCTCTCGATCTCGACATAGTGGAAAGCAAAAGCCAAAAATCAAATCGCGGAAATGACCCAAAAAAGTGGCAGACACCGCGCCGGTAAAAAAAAGCATGGGAAGAGAAGAAGATGCGCCATTGTTGTCGCTCTTTGAAGGTCACACTTGGAGTGGGCGGAAAATGGGGGAGGTGATGGGGGCTGGGGAAAGTGTTGAGCTTGAGCCAAATTGTTGAGCCAATTTCCACGTCTCACTTACCCCATAACCAACTTAGATTGCGGCACTCTGTTATCTTTGTGCGATTTCCCAAGTTCCAATAACTGCTGGCGCTTTAAAACTTTGTAGACTTACCTAAAAAGAAAAGAAGTGATTTTGTGTGATTAATATTAATAGTGGGTAATGGCAACTTTTTGATTTGCTATTCTAAAAATCAAAAAACAATAGATACGCTTGAAAATTATTTATAGCTGTATGGAAATTGTGGGTAGAGTGGAAAATATGTTGCCCGCATTTCCATTTTGCGGTTTTTCCCCTCCCCACAACCAAAAAAAAACCGGCAACAGGAAAAGTTTTGCGACAAAATTCCGGCATTTCTACACAAAGCCCGATAGAAAAGTTCTTTTGTAACTAAATCGTGATAAACAAATATAAAATAAAAGACAAATAATTTGTGCAAAATGTTTGTGGTTAACCAAAGCAAAATAGTCAAATATTTGTAATGGAGAAGTTTGCATTGAATCGGTCAAGGGACTGTAAATAAAATACTTCTTTAATGCATTACTTTGATATAACAGCGAATATTGACACGATAAAAAAGAAATCAAATAGAAGTCAACTTTTCAATTCCCTTTTGTGTAAAAGTCAAATCATCAGCTTAACTTAAATTTTTGTTTCATTTATTGAGTGAAAAGTAAATATACATTTTTAGGACTTCACACATCGTGTGTTGAAAAACAAAATAGAAAATTGAAAATGAATCAAACCAATCTAATGAACAGAAATTCAAAGTTGGCTGGTAAAAAACGTAATCAATATCGCAGCTCAGCAGGCAGGCTTACATAAGCAAACACAAACACTCTCCCGTATGCGAAATCGTTTCCATTTCAAAATAGCCAAATGATGTTTAAGTTGGAATTCAATTTGAAGGCAATAGAACGAGGAGAAAGGTTTTCCATCAGAGGCAGCCGAGAATGGAAGTCAAAATGAATTATTGCTCTTGGGCCAAACTCATTTTGGGCTTTTATGTGCGTATGTGTGCGAGTGTGTTAAATAAACATAGGAGTTCCAAAAAAAAAAAAGTAGAAAAGAAAGGCATTTTCGGCATTATCTTGGCTGCTATTTTCAACTTTTTTGTGGCCTAAAGTAAAATGACTTGGGGCCAAAGACGAAATAGCCTTGAACTGCACAGTTTGACGCAGCTGAGAGACATTTTACTTAAGGTCTGCTTGTATTTTCTGCAAAATGTTATTTTGTTTTCTTGCCAATATATTTCGTTTTATACGAACTCTTACCTAAGCAATCGATTGATATATGATTTATGACGAGATTGTGGATAAAATTTTAAATTAAATGCCCAAACCAAAATCTAATGTTTTTCATCTTTACATTTTATTACTATTATTAAAAGATTACCTAAGGATACATGACCTGCATTCTGGTTTATACAAATTGGACTGCATTCCTTATAAATTTCTAAAAAATTTCAACCGCCTTGTAGTTAAACTCGTAGGTCCATTAAATCTTTATTTATTTCTATATTCTTAACACAAAGATATACAAACGAGAGGCATTTTTGTGGCTGTTGCTCTGCTGTTATGACTTGTTTGGGTATTTTTCTGGTCTGAGGGACATTTGCATAAACCGCAAAATCTGCTTGTTTTGAATTAGCATTTTTTGTTGTTGATGCTGATGTTTATTTTTCTTCTTTTTTTAGGGTGTTCAGGTCCGGCCAATAATTTCTTTGGCTTTGGGCTTCTCATCTCTGGTGCTTTGTCTGGCCTTTGGGCGTTTTAAAAAAATATATATTTCAACGAGCTAACTTAAAGGTTTTTTTTTTGTCATATTTTTTTATGTCAGCCACCACAAAAGTGATATATTCGTGGATTTAAATCTGTGTTTTTGTTATTTTTTCAAACCGAAAACCTGCTGCTGGGCAAGTGCAGATAAAACGAGAGGCGAAATTGGGGGAAGTCTTCCAGCTGGCATCTTGAATATTTATCTTTATTAGCCATTCACTCATGCGTGAATCAAAAAACGAGCACACAAAAGTTTTGCCAGCATGCAAAAATTAGATAGGGGCGTTCCCCGCCCACATCTCACGCAGACACGCAAAGAGACAATGGGCAACTTAATAAGTTATCAATCAAATTTCGTCAATCGTTTCGGGTCAAAGCAATCAATTTGCGTGATAAAGTCAAATGCCTGAACAGGATCCGGTGAGAGATATCTTTCATCTGCCACGCCCTCTTGTCCCCATGCCCTTTGCCACCCCTTTTCCCTTTCAAACATTTTGGCCACAGTTTCTGTTCAATCCTCTCTTGGCCATCAGTTGTTGGCATTGTTTGTCTGACAGTTGTAAAGTGATTTGCTACGTGAATTGGGCGATGCCTTTGGGATCTAGGGAGAATGGGTTATTTTCGGTTGGAGATGAAGGTTACAAGCGCTAGAATTGGAAAATATGATTTGTATACATTAAGAGATTTGCTGTCAGCTCATGGACAGCCAAAGATGATTTATATTGATGTAGGGAATGTGACAGAAGATGCATTATTTGGGCATTGGTCGAGCTACATGCAAAACAGAATAAATGAATAAGTTATTGGATGCTGTAGTTTGGTGTTGGTCTAATTAGATCCCTGGGGGAATCATGATTTCAGTTTGTAAACTTTACAGTACGAGTATTTGTAATTCATGTATGGTAACAACGTTAAGCCAATCGATAGAAACTAAGTGCACTACGTCTGCATAAAACATAATTACAACCAAGAAGCTTAAAATTAAGTAGTAAATGTAGAATCCGTAAAACTCATTGGCTTATCATAGAAAATTCGAACAAATAACAACAAATTAAACCAAAGTAAAAAACATTTCACAAAACTCTTCCATTTAGAACAAGTTTGTAACGATTTGACCCGTTAAAAACCTGACCCGCTTTATCTAGTCTATTGAAAAGTAAAAGTTTATGCAAATAACATGTTACGATGAAATTTCCCTGCTATAAATAACAGTAAAGTTAACAACCAGCAGTTACCATAAAGAACTAACGTTCCCCAAAATAAAGTTAGAATTTCATATCTCAGCCTCTGCCGTTCCATCTTAAGCATTTCGATGGCCTTAGACATCAAGACCCAATCACTGTTTGATGTCCGATTTCCGTCAGTTAAGCAGTTTCGTGCCAAATTATGCATAATACCATCATAATCATCCGTCTATAAATAAACAGAGCATCTAACCAGTCAGACCCCAAAACCCGCAGCAGATGATTACAATACAAATGTTGTCCCAACAAATCAGGCAATGATAAATAATCATAACAGACTGTTATGTTTACCAGCAATAGCAATCGAATCGACATTTCGGCATTCGATTTCCTGTTTATGCAACACAACCGACAAAGTTTTTGTCCCAATCGGAACTCATAGAGTTCTAATAAAAAAAGCGAGCGAAAAACTTGCCGGGCAATCGCAGAAACTTTTAATGTCGAAGAGTTGAGCAAGTCACAAACAAACAACAAAAATGTTAATGGAAAAACATCTACAATGTAGCGTAAAATGTATCCTTAAGAGAGATAGAAAGAAACACAAAATTAATTAAGCCGCAGAAACGGATTAAAACGTTGACCAAAAACCAAAAAGCTAAAAAATGGCACGAATTCCGGTATGTGATGCTAATGCTTAGAAATAAGATGGGGCTTTGGATGGTTGAGATGCTGGTCAGTTTCGATGATGAACCGAAAAAATGTGGGTAGATCATAAGAAATAGGTAAATACAATGAGTTTCAGATTTTTAAGGCCAATATATATAAATAAAAGTATACTTTTATGATTTAAAAAATTTGAACATTCGATATGGAACCCATAAAATTTATTTTTATAAGCTTGACAATAAACACCTTTTAATAATAAATATTATGTTAAAGCTAAAGAAAGTCAAAATATAAAAAAATGTGGTTATCGTACAAATCGGTCCAATTGCAAAAGTTTATCGATTTTTTTTCCGGGTCAAAACAAATGAAAGTTAGCATTTTTCTATCAATCCTAAAATTATGGCTCTCACTGTACCCGAAAATATTACGAGGAAGTGCTTAAAACGTGAGTTTTCAAATTTTTTATCGATTGGATCACCAGACAAAGCCAAGGTCAGCATCTTTGACAACTAATCAATATAAGACTGTAGAGGCATCAACGAAAACGGCAAATAAATTATGCTGCCCGTTGAGTGGAACCTCTTGAGAGGGAAACTTAAGCGACTCTCGTGTATCTTGAAGATGCCAAGACGATGAAGATATGGATGGGAATGGGGTTTTGGGGTGGGTTATAAAGATAGGATGGCGGGTCAAGTGTGACCAGCCAAGTGAGTTGTAAACAAATGTGCATACCTTGTCGCTTATGCTTATGATAAGTAGCATTGTGGGATTGATGTTGCCCAATGGGCTGGGCTCCAGTTCCTCTTATTTTCGGGATCCCCACCATATCTATCCCTCTAGCATTCCAACTCTTTTTTATTCCATCTTGGTCGGCGTCCTGTCCCCAAGCAAATAAACTTAAGTGCATTGGCTCGTAAGCTTCAGCTTCACTTGAGTGCTTGTTAAATGTAAAGTATATATGTACGTAGATATTTTAGAGTTGGGAATGCGTTCGGGTTCATTTGTTGGGGGAGCTGTTGTATTTTGGTCTGTCTAGCAGTTCCTAAATTGCTACTGAAGTGCGTAAGAGTGTACATCGATGTAAGTGTCATTGATGACACACAAATTGAGTGAAGTGAGCAAGGAAACAAATTGAGCAAATGTAAGGACAAGAAAATTGAATTAATAATTTGACTTACAAGTATTATAAGAGGTTTGCAGCTATATTAATAATTATTAAAGCCATTATTATTATTACAAACATTTTGTTTTACTGATATAAGTCATTAATCTTGATTTTAGCACCTCTGTTAATTTTCACCTGTGCATTTATTCAAAAAGATAGTGCAATTTGTACTTGCATGTCCTAAATCACTTTCTTTAATCTGCAAACTCTCTCATCATTTGCCGCACTTATGTCGGATCATTAGTGCAAACTATTTCTTTTATCTGGCGATCAAAGAAATTAACTAATTTGCTGGCATTTGTGCGGCAGAGCACTGTGAGATTGCCATTGCCATTGACATTGAAAGTCGTGCCAAATGTTAATTAAGTTCATCAGCAACGTAAAAATAATAACCCAATAAAAAAAGCGAGTGCGCTCGCACAATGAAGACATCAAAAAGCATTACAAAAATGTAACAGCAAAATAAAAAGAAGATGCGAAGGCAGTGAAAATTGCAGAAATACAAAGCGGAGCAGATGGACAGAGTCTTGACTTCACTTTTGCTCTTTAATTTCTTGCTTTACTTTTGTTTTTACCGCCGCGGCTCGAAGATGAAAGCAAAATTTCACTGAATGTCAGTGAAATGTACTGGAGTGAACTGAAAATGAACTGCGTTGATCCAGCGATGAACTGCCATGAACCGAAAATGAACCAAAGTAAGCCGCAATTACGCTGAATAACAGTATTTTCATATTTATGGTACCATTTTGCATCATTTTTTCGTTGTTTTTGCTGCTGCTGCTGCTGTAATGACAGTGCAATTTATGATAATTTCTGGCCAAGGCCACCGTGCAATAAACATAAATTTCAGCTAAGAGCCAACATTTAAAATATGGAAAAAAGTGCAGAAAAGAGCATAAAACAAAGCTGGCAAGTCAAGAAGAGGTCAATAGCTATGATAAATGTCCATGCCTTTGGGACCAAACTAGGTAAATGTAAACGTACAAATTTTCTCGATGTCAAATTATATTGAAACTAATAAATTTGACAGGCCATAACGAGCTTTCTGTCGGGTGGAGACCTATACAAAAATTGACTTGTCAATGGTTCATTTTGGTTTTTTATTTTCCTAGTTTCGTTTTTCTTGTTGTGGTTCAGTTTATTGTGTGAAACAAGTGAAAGTGTCAACGCCAGGAGAAATGATAAATGACTGAAGGAATATGCTGGGAAATGGGGGAATCGAGGGTGCAGATAGATATAGTGCAGGGAATACAAAGAGGGAGAGGGGAAAAAGAGATTTTGGTCCAATGCGGCGTATACGTTATTCATGTCCTGGACAAAAAACTGCAGAGGGAAATTGCGTTATGCAAGGACTTTCACTAGCTAACAAGAACATGGCGTATTGACACAGTAAAATCATAATAAAATATCCAATTTCTAGTTCATGTTTAAATTTTATTTACTCCTAAATTGCTAAATTTAAAACAAATACACCCACAACTAAGTATAGCTACAATTATCACCAAACTTAAGTTTACGGATCATTAAGAAGAAAGTTTCTCAAACGTTTGGGGCTTTGCCTAAATCTTTTAGTTTCCAAAAGCCAACACTTGCCTTAATAGTTATGAATGGCCTACTGGCGACCCATAAAGGAATCCTGTCGCGTTTTCACTGGGGTCACACATTGTAATAAAGTAAATACGCCAAAAGGGACGGGGCTGCAAGAGGGTCCTTATCTAGGACTAGAGCACGGGTGCCCAGATAACCCAGCCACAAAACTCATGGCGTACGCGTGCTCAGAATAATGAATAGAGTTTCGAGGATATAGTTAGTGGGTTAAGGGGGAGGCTGGGTTAACTGGAGAGGGAAATTATTTGCCAACAGTTGTCAGTCTGAAGTGGAACACACTCGTGCAAAGGTAACTTAAATGCAAAATAAAATCCTTACAATACCTCACGAACATTTAACCTTGGTAAATCCCATTTGTACTATATAAAATGTATAATTATGCTACGCACTTTGCCGCTGAGTAGGTGGAATGCGAGTTTATAATTTGCAGATCTTCTTTTTGCACTTTGACGACATCTTCAAGTGCTAATTTTTGTGGCCAACTTTGTGTGGCCATTCACAATTCTTTGAGAAAGTTTCACAAAAATCTCTCAAAAGCAAATCGTTGTGAAGGTGCTTAGACTTCGCCCTGAAATGTTTGCTCAGCAGATTCGCGAGGTGAAACGAAATGAAATCTATTCAGCGTAAAAATGTCTTGTTAATGAACATCACAGTAAAAGATCATTGAAAAGATCTTTGGTTGTCAACTGGTAGACAACATGTCTTCAAAGAGATTTCACTAATTTGATTGGCAAATGAAGGTTTTTGCTCAAGGAAAGTGTTTAGAAAAGGTTAAGAGAGGCAAACTACAACATTGTATTATCATTTTTTAGATATTATCCGATATTTAAATTAAGAAAAGGGTTTTTATCTACATTTGATAACAACTTTATAAAATTTATACAATTTTAATTGCGTTTAAAAAAGGAACGAAATGAGATCTCTTTACTTCCAACAACCAGGTGAGAAACCTGAATAATTTGTAGATAAAAAAGTCATAATAAATATGGGAACATAAAATTCAGAGCAATGCGTTGGCCCCAACCAAAAGCCCCAACTTAGGCCTAACGCCGAGTCTTTGACCCGATCTCTGGCGGCGTTAACAAACAACTCCCCCCCTTTTTGAGTACACCCTCTCGTTGGCAATCAAAAGCATCGTTTGTTTTGGACTCATAGACTCTTCAACTAAGCGAGATGGTACAATGAACTTTGCTAGACTGAGCTGAGTGGGAGATTTGGTGGGGGTTTTGGGTGGAGGAGCGGTAAGGCTTGTCGACTTGTGTAATGCAAGGCAAGCAGAAACATCACAGAGGAAAACGGGGGGTAAAAGGGCGAAAAACGCGAACAGGGCAAGCCTGCACTGAGAAAAATAATCATTAAAAATACAAAGAATATGCAAGTACCATTTTTAGATTTGGCTTAAGTTAAAAGTATGTATTTCAAGGAGTTAGAGTGACCAGGCAAACGATAAGAGCTAAGCAAAAAGGTTATGGTAAGTAAGTGTGACCAGAGTCTTATTTGAGTGTTCCTAAATTTCTCACTTTCTGTTTGCTTAGTTCTTTTTTACGTCTTAAAATGGTACGTTAATATTTTTTTCAGAACTATTTTTTATATTCACTAATTGACTCCATTTTTTAGCCAAGTGTTCCGGCAGCTTCTTCTTTTTGCTGCGTCGACTGCGGCTGTTTGCATTTAAATTTTTCACATTCAATTCATTTGAGGCTCGGCACTGCACACAAAAAAAATTGCAGTAGCAGCAGTAGAAGAAGAAAACAGCAAACAAAGTTACAAAGGCAAAAGGGTAACGAGTGGGGAGGCGGGCAAAGAGAGGGGGCCAAGTTAAATGCTGCAAAAATGAAGCTAATACTTATGTTGCAACTAGGGCTACTCCGACCCCTCGAACGTCCCCTTTTCATATGTATGAATCCCTCACCTGCAATGACTTGCGGGCTTCACATCATCATCATCATCATCATCATACTTTTTTCATTTGGCTGTTACCTATTGTTTACGCCCTCCGGTGTATTGTGTGGGCGTGGCAAACACATGAGAATTCAACGGCCCAGCTAAAGTGTGTGTGTTTTGTTTGTGCGTGTTCCCATTTTATTCATTTCGCTAACTTGCTCTTTTGTGAAAGATGGGGCTGCTCTGGCTCCCCTTGCGGTCGTTTGAAGACTCCAAATGGTCCATCAGAATCATTTTCAGGGAGCCAACGAAAATTTTCTACATGAATTAAAGACCAAAGGTGAGACTCAGGTGAGTTTAGGGAGTAGTTAGAGTGACCAGAGGCAAGATAGGAGCAGATTATGAAAATGGAAGGCAACAGAGTAATTAAGTGGAAATGGATACAAAAAAAAGACCAAATTGAAAACGGTTTGAGTGTGACCAAAATGTTAAACTTCAAGAAATCAGTGTGACCGAAAGGTTATATTTTAGGGAGTGCCGTTAGAAACGAGCCTTCATGAATAAAGCTATGTTTGTGTTAACAAATCCTCTTAGTTAAGCCATTACGCCATGAACTCTTTTTTCTGGCTAGAAATTGAAACATTTCTCCTCTTGCTTTTACAGAGAGTTTGGGGTTTTTCTCCCCTTTTTTTTGCCAGATCTCTTATTTTCTGCACCTGAGAGTGAGCAGAGTACCGTACACTCTGCAACTGGCTAACAAGCCAACTATGTGTAGCTAACGTTCAAATGGGCACACACAGAGACAACAAGAACAACAACTGCAGCTACAGCAATGTCAGCAGAATTGGAATCAGGATGAGGAGGATAGTCGGACTCCCACTTTTGGCCGAAAACCCCCTCGAAGCTTGGCTCTATTTCAGCGGCAGAATGGCCATGTGTATGTGCATAGAGGAGGCCACAACGGTAAATCATCACAGACACTCTCAAACACACACAGAGCTGCATACACTCAACTGGCAAACACACGCAAACCTCGCGGTTTGATGACGACAAAACTCGCCAGCTGCCACCGACTATCCCCATCACCTTTACATGCTCTTCGGCACAGGTCAATGTTTATTTATACCAAGAAAAAAAGGGGAAAAGGAAGGAAAATTCGAACCAAAAATACTCTTCTAAAGAGTTTAACAGAATTTTTTATAAAATGAGTGATTATGACAACTCTAACAAATATTAAATTATATTTAACACTTTTGAAATATATATGTATATATATATTACGTAAAGTTTCAAAAAGCAAATCAAGAAAGATTTTCCATTTATCACAAATTTAGTGTGACCAGAGTTATATTTGAGTATGTTTTAAATAATATTTGCCAATTAGAAGAATTTTTTTGGGTAAATAGCATCTCTCAAATGTAAAAATTCAAATGTATCTTTTTATTTTTAAATTACGAAAACCCTATTAAATAAAGTGTTGAAATTGCGGTAACTACTCGTACTTGCCCAAAAAACTTTAAAAAGTTGTACAGAATTTTGTATAAAATTATTGATTATGACAACATTAATAAATTATTTATTTAAATGAACACTTTAGAATTGTATATGTAAATGGTTTCGTAAAGTTTCAAAGAGCAAATCAAGAAAGATTTTCCATTTTTCACCAATTTGGTGTGACCAGAGTTGTATTGAAGTATGCTTTTAAATACAATTTGCCGGTTATAAGAATTTTTTGGGCCTCTAGCATCTATGAAATGTAAAAGAGCAAATGTAACTTGTTATTTTGAAATTATGAAAAACCCTGTTAAATAAAGTGTTGAAATTGCGGTAACTACTCGTATTTGACCAGAAAACTTTAAGTTCCAGGCAGATAAAGTTATCATTTTAGTGCCTTAGCTGCCCCTCGAAGTGCTCCTTTGGACCCACTTGAGCCCGGCTCTCCATCAAAATCATAATACTTCGGCCACTCAAGGCCATCAAACGAAAGAGACGGTCGAGTGGGAGCGGGATGGGGCGAAATTGTGGCAGAAAGAGAGGGGGTTAAAAAGAAAACAGTTCGATTGAATGTCTTTTGTATGTGGGTCAGCAGAGCAGTCGACGTCGGCTGAGGCAGCGACTGTGGCCGAGAACGGTTAAGCAAACAAGTGAGTGGAACTTGGGTGGACAAGTGCCGGTGCCCATGGTCCCGAAAAGGGGGCGGCGGGCGCACGAGGGCGTGGCCGTTGGGGGAAACTTGTTTTTAATCGTTGTCAATGGCCAAAACGTCCAGTATCCCGTTCGCTGACTGCGGCTGCTGTGGAAGTTCAGGAAGAGAACACATGGAGAAACTCTATTTGCTGTCCAAATAAACAAGACAAATTACGTTCTTTACAGATTAATTTAATTAAATTGAAAATGTCTATATGTCTGGCAGGAAAGATTAATACAACTTTATCAACAGTAGTCTAAAATTATTCTTGTCAAAAGATTGGTGAAATAAAATTAACGCCTTATGGTACTTGCTTTTTTATGACTAACTGCATTTATTATAAAAAGCCATGGCAGCCTTAACATGATTTAATATATAAATTCGTAAAACATTGTTGAGCTGTAGGTTTCTATGATTTTTTAAATAAATAAATAAGTTAGTAGAAAATTATTTTAGAGTCTTATTTCCTTAAATATAAACTTTATATTCCAACAAACGATGAAGTTATATATAGTTATTATAGTCTAGTGGCTTAGATCTTAAAAAGTACTTTAAAATATGGTTAAATTGTAGGATTTATGAAAGTGAAGAATAATCCCACAAATAAGTATTTTCCTCTGTGTATTCGCAGAAGAAATAAAAAGATTTTAAGAGGTAGACAAGAGGGGTGATGGGATTTCTCTGGCTATTTGCAGGCCAATTTTCAGGCTGCTGCAGTTGGGGACTTGTTTTCCGTGGCTCAAACAGGTTGCACTGTTAGTTGCACTGATTTCGTTTGCTGGCTGATCGCCGTAAATCAAAGAGTGTCCCTGTCCCCCTCCGAATGGCTCATGTCAAATGGAATAATTACACAAGTGGCACAATTTTTTGCCCCCCATTTCGCGAGTGAAAGATATCGATGGCGATAAATGTGCCGGCTCTAATATAGCTGTATTTAGTAACATGAATCACTAACTGCAATCGTTTACGCTTAGTTATACCCATGCATACACATAAACTTTTAATCGTGACTGCACACACTCTCCGGTTTGTTTTGGGAATTTTTTACTTTTATTTCTTTATTTTTTAGTGCCTTGCTTTTGTATTTCCAAATGATTGCCTGCAATTTAGTTCGTGCTCGTCGATTTCGGTCTTTATTTTTTTCGACTCCCCTTGCATTTGATTTTGGTTTAGTCTTTTTCGTTTTTCCATGGTATTTAATACGCATGACTTCAGCTTGAATTTTCGTAGCTTTGGCTTTGTTATTTATTTACGAGTATGTTGTAACTCCTGTCGCATTTGTGTTAAGTGTTGGAAGCCCTTTTGGTGTTGATTGGATTATGTAAAATAGGTTGGGTCGGAAAATATAAATTCAAAACTGAACTAAAGGAAAAATAAATTAGTTTATCAAAAAAAATGTATATAAAACAATATTCATGATAACAAAAAAAGTAAATAGCCCGGCTTGTTTACAAATGTTTTATTAAAATAGGGCTATTTTAACATATGTTTTGGTAATGGTGTTTTATAGTTTTACAAGATTGTATTTTTTGTACTGACTTGTACTATTTAACAATATTCATTCAATTACTGTGCCAAATAATTTTAGTTGCAAATCTTCAAACTGTAAGTAAGTTCTTCTTATTTATTCACAGAACATTGAAACAATTTAAGTTGCAATTGTATGTAGCACACGTTTCTCTAATTCCTAACATTGTTTATTCCCCGCCTGTTGTCCATTTCAATTGCTCCTTAATGAGTGCCATATAAATTGCATTCCCCCAGCTCATTTCGTTCCGGAATATGTTCGCCCCTTGGGTCCCCGATGGCCCAAATACACAGAAATAAGTGCAGTCGGCTTGCAGGTTCCAAATGCCCCAACTTCCCCAGACAGGCAAACAGGCCAACTAGGTTTATACATTCGACTTGCGTTTGCAATGGCTGTACAAACTGTACAAGTCAATTGAAATTGGAATCGGAGAATGAAGCCAAGTTGAAAAACGGTCTCAAATAGGCATATAAACATCGGCAAATTGCCAATGGAGTAAACGGCGGCACGGAATCTCATCTCAGTTACCGCATCATCAAACATCATTATTATGTCTTGGCCGAGTCAAAGAGAAGAAAACCCGAATCTCGAACGAGTCAATAGAGTTGGGGAATTGGATAGCTCTTTGGCTTCAAGCAACTGACCAACAAACAAGTTGAAAACGTTGCTGGGAAGCGTAACTAAATGCCGAAAAATACCGAAAATCAAAAAGCGTGGCAACAACGCTTCACAAAAACATCGGTGGCATCCAACACTCGTGGCCATTAACGGTTAATCTGGGCTCTTCAGCAATTTACGCGCCATACGCCGGTCGAATCTGCCAATCCGTGTCACATACCAAACTATATTACTTATGTGCGTGCCCCATTACACTCGACAAAAGGAAAGGAAAGAGGCGAAAATTGGTGGGAAAATCGAAAGCATTTCAAATTGATTTTATCAGGTTTAATTGTGGAAGTTGATTTTGACCAGATCAATACAGGTTATGAAAACAAAATTGATAATGGGGCAAATGAAAATTGCTAGATTATACAGGTTATAAGAAAAACATGTTAGTATGCCAAATAAAATTTCCATGATGGTATAGTACAATTATACTTAAGTCATTACATGAAAAAAATATTTCTTGAAATGTTTTTTAAGTTATGTAGAATAGTACTAAAAAATTCTAAAAATTTGGAATAAAATACATATCACATATACAGTTAGAACTTTTTCATGAGTTTGAAAATCGAATAAAATCTTATTATTATTAAATGACTTGAAAATATCTACCCGAATTTCTTTAATTGCATATCAAAAATTTATGTTGACCACTTGTAATCCGAAAAATTTGTTTTTTACATTTAAAAAAATGTTTAAGTTCCTAATTTCCTTCCAGTGTAATGTAGCACAGCCCGTATTCGAATCAGAGACCCCCAAGTGCCATTCCGCACTGACATGACCTGACCTTCTGGCGGCATTCCTCTGGCAATTAGCCGCGTTTATGGCTCTGTTTTGTTGCCAGTTTGCCGTTGACGCAGCTTCTGTTGTTGTTCTGCAGTTAAATGTTGCATGCCACATTTGGCACACATGACAAGCGACATGTGTTTCTGATATGCCAATAGCCAATGGACATTTCCGGCCCCTTATTCCGCCACGCCCCCTGCGGCTGGGCGACCATTATGGCTAATTAATGAATTTCGCACAGGCTTTTCCGCAGGACTTTTCCCCGACATCCCGTCATCGTCGCCGCCTTAATTGGTTATTTATTTTGTTTTATGCGCAATTTCAGTGTTTCACTAGTGTGTTGATCAAATGTTTCTAATTTTAATTTGGTTTCCCTCTCGGGTTTCTCGCTTTTTTTCGCCATCTTAGCAGGGTCATTGGGCTAAATATTAATGGTCCAGCTTAATGGGTCATTTGAGAGAAGTTTGTAAAAGTGACACACACTCGTAATTAGTTGAAATCTCTTTGGGATCGCAGTGGGTCAAAGTTTGGGTCAATGTGGAGATTGTTCCTACATTTTGGTTCAAAGTTAATGGACTTGTTTAGAGGGTTTACCTGTTATATGTTTTGTATTTTTTTTTGCCTGCTTAAAGAAATTTACCTAGAAAGAGAAGAAAAGAATGAGAGCAAAATTAGTAAGAATATTGAAAACCTAAATCTTAATTATTACACCCTTATTTTTTATTCGCAAATTGTTTAGCATAGTTTTGTTTTAATTTAAAAACGTAAACAATACTCTACCATGCTAACGAAAATCTTCTATTGTTCTATAAATTTTAAAACAGACCCAAAATTTACATAAAAATTGCCTTAGCCTTTCAAGCGTTTTTCACTTCCATCAAAAATCCAAATTGAAATTTCCATCTCTGGCTCAAAATGGCAACAACAATAAAAACAATTTGACGTTGCATAACACTTAATGACAAAAGGGTAAGAGTTTTCTCCGTCAGAAGAAAGCTACCGGCATATGGCAAAAACAAAAAAAATGCATAAATTTTTCGTGCAATATGCATATTAAATTCAATAAATTTCCTACACAGAAAGCAGGCAGGGGAAAAGCAGAAGGCAAGGGTGGCGCTGAAAGGGGGGGCAGACAAGCTGCCGACAGTGAGCTATGGCTAAGGGATATGCACAAGGATAGCAGCGCTCAAATTGATAGACATCTATATGTAGCGAGCGGGGAAAGGCGATAGATGCTTCTAGTGGGATGCGACTTTCTGAGCTGCTTTGCACAGGGAATAAAAATCAGGAATTGGGTACTTAAAATATCCATTTCGGAAGTTGATTGTCAGGATGATTGTGTTATAAAAATTGAAATATAAAATGTAAGCTCGCTTTTAACTTGCAGAAAGCACTATTAGGTCAAGGAACTTTGAGATATAGATTTAAGTAGACATTTAAATCTTGTTAAAATGGTTTTTAAAATTTATAAAAATGCTAAAAGCTTTAAAGTCGTTGCTTAGATATAATTTTCTGGTTTTACATATTTAAGTATACCTGTTAGACTCACAAAAAATGTTATTAAAAAAGGAATATCTCACATTTAAAAGTAAGTCTCTTTAAATTATTTTATGGCTAAATAAGAGTGCTTGCACTGCTAAATATATTTTTTTGGTCTTTTAAACATTCTTTTTTTCAAGTGTTCGATTGTCAAACACTTTTGCTCTTTTGGCCGAGCGACAAAGTTTATTTAGCCCTTGACTTGGGAATTTTTAGAATTTTTTCCTGTCCCTCTCTTGTCCTTGAAGGAATACCAACTAAAAAAGCAGACACTCAAGAAAGGTGAGTGCAACTGCGGTGGTGAAGCAAAGGAAATATGATGATGGGCACTAAAAATAGTTGGAAGCAAATGGCTGATTTCTGCATTTCCATGCAACCAATAATCATTAACAATCCTGTGGCTAATAATAGAGCTGCCAAAGCCGCTGCCACGCCCACTCCTCAATTTAAGGTATAACGAATTACCAACTCCTGTTCTCCTTGGCAAAAATTCGCGAAACATTTAATTAAATAACAGAGAGCAAAGGGGAAAAAATCTGGATGCGCATTCATTGCTTTGTGTGCCCCGCGTTTCCGATTGCTTTTGCTGTGCGAAAAATAGTTTCGACTCGAAAATTGCAAAATTCAAAATAACAAATTGCATCGCCTGGCAGTGTCCTTCAAAACCAGGGGAATCGGGACCTCTGGCCCCCTTCATTTCCGACTTGATTTTGCTGTTTTTATTGCCTTTCAATAGCTGCGCTGCGGTCGTCAACTTTTGCCGATTGGCAGGCGGCAACCGCAATTGGTTCTGCTGCTGCTGCTGCTGAATGTTGCTGCTGTAGCTGCGATATTGCTGCTGTCGCCGCGATGTTGCTGCTGTCCAAAGCTGCGACTGGACGATAGTCTCTCGCTACCCCCTCCCCAAAAAAAAAAGGGGGGAATCAAATAGAAAACAGCCAGCGAAACAAAGCAACTCCTCTTAGTGCCAGGGGCGTCGTTAGCGAAAATTTATAACATAGAAAAGGCAAGCCGGCGATAACATTTCTGCGGCGGACTGGAAAGGGTTTCGATGGGCGGCGAAATCCCAATCAATGGCAAATGTGGGGTGCAGGAAATGGTTTCTTTGCCCGATCATCTGCTGGGAATTCGATTGGGCTTACAGATTTGTTAGGGTATTTAAATGGGCGGAAGAAGTAACCGCAGTTTAATTAAATGTTTCATTTATTATATCTTTTCCCATATCTAATCGATTAAAACTCTCCTCGCTAAGTTATTTATTCATTAAAATGTTGTTATATAATTTCCTATTAATGTTTTTTGGTTATATTTTCCATAATTATTCTTAACCATTGCTAAATATAAATTTTGAATAAAAGGTTGGTTAATTAAATGATTTATAAAAATGTTCTTAAAATTCTGGCAACTTGTTTTTAAAGGCATGTAAATAATACCCCTTAAAAAAATGGTTTCTAAATATGAAAACATTCTATAACCAATTTATATGGCAGATGATGGTCTTCTATAAGCTGAGATATAGAACTAAAATATAATCTACTTCTTTGGTCAAACTTTTTCTTATGTTTGATTAGTGGGAATACCAGTTTTTGGAGCTTCAGTACCTAATTTGCTTTATGCACTGAATATTTCGGTAGTTCTACAAAACACTAATGTGAAAATTTCATTGGACCTTTTAGGGCCTCTTCTAGTAAGCCCCTCACTTGAAACTCCCCGGATTGCACTCCATAGAGGGCTTAAATACACGTTTGCTCAGGCACTCGTACAATCGTATGTGAGAGTTCGCTCCTCTATCTTTCTATTGTGCAATCATAAATCAAAGCGCCCAGTTGCCGCCCACTTTTGATGTCCGTTGTAATCCGGGGCTTAACATTCTCCACACTGTGCTGGGAGTTTTGCTTTTGCACATGTGAAGGCGGCACCCGAATCCGAGTTTCCAGCCCCGAAAATACTGACAACGGCTTAGAGTCTCCTATGGTCGGGTCTTCGTTGGTCTTTGGTCTGAACCGCGAATGCAATTAAATAGAATATATCGCCGCCTCACAAGGTCGCCTGCTCCCTGTCGCCCAGTTCCTGTGGTTGCACACACTCCCCACCCTTTTAGCCTTTTAGCCTGGCCAAAACTGAAACTCAGCCGACTGGCAATAACTCAGGGAGTTCCTGCTTCTGCGGCTGCTGCTGGACGTAGTATTTTTTCTTTATTTTTTTTTTCGGCCGCTTGTTAAGTAATTTTGTTAATAGCTGCACCAGCAGCAACGGCTTCAATAAATCTTTTTGTGCGGCTGCCACAATTCGTTGCACATTTCATGCTCTCTTTGCCAGTGCCTCTTGGGCTATAACTATTAAATGGAAACTAGTTCACTCCACTCTAGAAGGCTCAATCGAGTGCCAGCACCTCCCACAAGGCATAAACCCAAGAGAAAGAAAAAAAACGAAATAAAACAAGCGGCAAATATCTGAAATAAAATACAACTAAAATCGCTGCACGCATACGAGCGACTGCGAAAGACTAAATTACTCTCCACTGACTTTCACCAATTTTTAGCAAGCTTCGATTGCTAAAGAAAAAAAAAACTGGCAACCAGACTGCAAATAACAATACTACAAATTATAACTTTGTCTTGCCAGCTCAGAATAAACACAACAGAGGGAAAAATAACAAGTGCAGCGGGCTGCCTAATTGCTCTACTCTATTTGGAGAGAGTAGCTTGATTTTTACAAAAAAAAGGCTGGTTCAGAAAAAGAGTGAGAGTAAAGGTGATGTATTATATTTTCTATTTTTCAGTATTTAGCTCGCCATCGACTCGTGGCAGTCTTCGAAATCACGATCATCTTTGATCCCTGACTTGAAAACGTGGTCTGGTCATCTCTACTTTGCTTTTTTCTTATAACATGTACGTAGTATCATGGAAAACTATTCGCACGATTGATTTTGCAAAGAAAGCCATAGCGTAACCTATAATGACTTTTAAATATGTCCAACAAATATGGTCTAAAAGGTGATTTTGTACAAATTTAAAATATTTTTATTTGGACTTGATATAGGATTTTAAATATTAGAAAATAAAGGAAATCTGAATTTTTTTAGGAAAAATACTCTACAAATATTTTCAGTTTTTCAAAAATCTTAGCAAGAGTATTAGATAGTTCCATATTTTTTATTAATAAAACTTAAATTGTCTCCCTTTTTCCCCTCACTAATTGCATTTCATAACTTTGTATTTCAGCCGTCTCTGTTTTTTAACCCATTGCTATTTTTACCATTTACTGACCCCTGTCCGTCAAGTTGTCCAAAAGGCTTTTTGTTGACCCACTGACGCTGACAAAATTCACTAATTTTCAGTGGCGGAAACGGATTTTGAGTTGCTTTTGTTTTCGCTGTTGTTTTTCGAGTTGATTGCTGCGATTACTGGCTGTCACCCTTTTTTTGTAGTTGTGTGCTTGCCGCTGTCGTAATTTACACCTGTTGCACCTGCTGCAAACACTAAGTGCAAACAAAAGTTTACACAAATTTTCAGGCCAGCATAGGCCAACTGTCGCGGTCTCGCAGACCTGAGTCTTGGCTAAATGGAATTTAATTAAAAAATAATTACACGCTCATTTGTTGGCTTTGCTTTAATTGTTTGACGTTTGCTTAATTTGCCTCATTAGAAACTATGTTTTGTGGTTTTTTTTCGCTGCTGCTGTTTTCAGCGATTTTCCATTTGGGTCAGTTTGGATTCGCATAATTTTTCCGGGCAGTTTTTATTTTGTTTTTCATTTTCTAAAAACCAACTCAACTCATTTAAATTGGTTTTAATCTAAGACTTTGGCCAACAGTTTGTTTTATTTGCTAACTTTTTGGTATTTGTACTTCATTAAAATGAATCTGTTTTTGCTCGACTCTAGTATGTGGCAAGGTGAGCCAGGAAATAAATTAAATACGATAAAGCCACTGAGAATTGCTGACTTAATTGTTGCGTATACGCAGGGTTGCACAATGCACTTCAGGTTGGGGTTCAACCAAAGCCGCTTAGCCTTTGTTTTATTTTGTTTGTTGGTCTGTGAATTGCAATGGGTTTTAGTCGATTCGGTTGGTATTTGGTATTGGATTGTTTCGATTTGCGTTGGGCATTGTTGTGCTTTGTTCTGGATCTCGATTAAATGTCGTTGGTTTAACTTATGAATACTGAATGCAGTTAACTGCAGTTGGTCTTTACATATTAAATGGTTGTCGAACAAGTCAGCAATTTGCTATTGGCCATTTCGCACATAATAACTGCGAATTATTAGTTGCCTCAGGTGATTGGTTTTAGTGTTTATTTAGTGGTTAAAAAACTCAACCAATAAAAACATCTGACTTCTTAACTTACATGGTAATTTAAGAGATTGAGTTATTTTATGTATAAATCATATATAAAATAAATTACAAAGTCCACAAAAATGATTTACTTGGCATGGAATTATTTATGATTTTATATAATTATATATAGAAGAACCTGACTATTTTTTTGGCTTTATACCTATTTAAACCTGATTAACCCGCAAAATTATTCTAATGAATAGTTTTATTATTTTTTTTCTGTTGTATTGTGTTGACTTTTCTTCATCGTTTCCAAAAATATGCCTCTAAATCCAATGTGCATTAGATTGTAGATTATTTTTGGCTAATTTATTAGCATAGCTGTTTCCTCCGTTTATTGGCTATTCTCATCACTCGACCCCCTATTTCACTTATCTGCTAATTAACTAATTGGCACAGCCAAATCCAATTGCAATTCGGCGAATCGAAGAACAGAATGGCGTGGCCAGCTAATTGTGGCCTCCAAGAGGATAGAGAGATATATGGTTATGGAAATGGGATAGGAATTGGAGGCGTAACGGGAAATGGGTTCGTAACGGGAATAGGCCCGGCTCAATACGCTGATTGATTGTGAATAATCAATGGTTCGGTGGTTATGAATCGGTGGGGCTGTATGTACAGTGCCTGGATGCATAACTAAATTAGGCAAAGCCCGTGGACGTGAGGGGCATTTTAGATTTCAGACAGCACATATGTATGTAAGTCCCCTCTTCTTCTTCGTCTGACCAAATCTAATCCGAGTTATGTAATAAAAGAACCAGCAAAGTCCGGTGAAATATTAAGCAGTCAGCAGTCGCCATTTCTGTCTGGGTGCATCCATATCCATCCCGTGGTGGAGAAATGGGGCACAATGAAATGAAATATGAGTGCGGGGATTCCCCCGTTAACTTGGCCAAGCGAATTGTCAGCGAAAAATGTTTTTTTTGGCTATGAAATGGCGCGCAAGGACGGGTGGTAACAAAGCGGAAGGAAGGCGAAATGGCCACCTTAATGATAAAACACCCAGCACACAGTGTTGGCCAAGAGTTCCCAGCCACCTTGAAAGGAAATACTGGAAAGCACTGCAAGTGGAGATAAACTTAATCGAGCGACTGTATGCGGGCTGACAAAGCGATGAACATGGATAAGTGAGCATAACAAAGGGAGTTAGTTTTGCTGATGTGACAAGCTCAATTTATTCACACGAATTTAATACTAAGATTGTTGACTGATCATTCATTATATTGTTAATTTAGGGAATTTATGGTTGTGGATTATTAAGTCAAATGACAAGAAATGATTAATTAAAAGGATTTTAAGATGTAATATTTCTAATTATTTTATTCCTAAGTATGTCTTTATTTATACTGAAAGACCTTTATATCCAAATTTAAAAAGCCATTAAAATACGTTTTAGTTTATATAGAATTTACCAAAGGATTTTCGTAATGCGGCTAATTGAAATCGCAATTAGCTGAAACATTTTGAGCTCCACTCTATGGGTTCTATCTTTCTCCACTCTCGACCTCTTTTTTCATTTGGCCCTGTGTGTGGCTCTCTAATTAACACGCTTTTTTAATTATTAATTGCTGCACTTAATTTATAGGCAACACTGGAGACCCCAAGCGAACATCCTCCCAGCGAAAACCAAAGGGGAAACCATTTAACCCCGCCTCGTAGGCAAAGGCACAAATTGCAATTTGTTTCAAGTGTCCTGGCAGCAGGACAAAGTTTCGTCTTATGCTTTTGTGTCCTTGGAGGAAGTGGAAAAGTGGGTGGTTGGGGAAAAACTGAGGGTAAAACTATCTGCTAACTGTGATTTTTGTGCCTCAAAAGTTGCAATTTGTCTTTTTACCTTTGCTCTATCGCCGCCTTTGTTGCTTTTCTTTATTTCTTGTTCTGCTTTCAGTTCTTTTTTATCGTTTTTCTGCTGAAAAATAAATTGAATTGTAAGTTGAAAGTTTTGCCATATGGATTGCAGCCCTACAATTTTGTGGGTCTTCTGTTCCATTTTATTTGGAAATTAATTAAGTGTATGCAGTCTGCATAACGACTGCCTCCCCAAGAACCGTAACAATTTTCACTTCAGCGTTTTCATTTTCATTTTGATTTATTGATACAGACCACCAATTTTAAGTTCTTTTATCCACTCTCCCCGTTTTCTTTTAGCGATTATCCAAAATGAAATGAATTAAAATAATGCAAATGAGCAACAATATAAACTGTGTGGCAGAGAAACAGAAGAGAGATAGCAGATAACAAAGCTAGAAAGTTTTTCATTTGGCTTTTCTTGTTTCCATTTTTTGTTTTTCTTACCTCGATGAAGGAAAATGCCCTGCAGCACATTCTAGATGGATAGTTGGATAAATGGATGATGCAGCTGCACTTTTTTCGGAAAGAGTGACTTTTGAAATAGCCCCCGGCGATAGACTTTTCTCTTAATGAGTGGGGGGTGATATAAATCAATGGTCAGAGGGTTGGAATAAGTTGTATTTTAGATAACACTATTGTTTTAAATTAGTGGTTAACAAAACAATAAAAGACAATAAATATTAGAACAGTAGAAATTTTAAAACCTATTTAATTAATATTACATAAAAAATATTACAGGCAATTTAGTTTTTTAATATGTTATTAGTTGTACATTCTGCAATTCCATTTGTATCTTGTTTAGTTTTTATTACATTTTAGAAATGGATTCCTGATGGCCTTAAGTACTACGAATGCTTTTGTTATGGTTCCTATAAAAATGCATTGTTAAACCGGCTTAAGCGAGCTTAAGTACACTATTCCCAAGCATTAAAAATTTAACAAGAAAAAAACCGTTTAGTTGCTTTTATGGCAACTATTAACCATAAAAGTTTCAATTTCGTTTGAAAAATAAAAAAATAAGTTAAACCGTTCATTTATTTTGGCTTGGTAGGTGAAGCATAAAAGCGTAATTTTCTCGAACTCTGTTCACATATAAAAGATATATTTCTCCACTGGATTAAACCGAAATAAAAATAAAATCTAAAGCAAGACAAACATGGATCGCTTAAAAAAAACGCTGGGAGCTAAAAATAAAATAAAAAAAGGCAGGCAGAGAATGAGAGATGGAAGCAGATGCGAAACTGCCAACAGTTTTTCGTGAATAAAAGGATGGAAATTCCATGGCAACTGAAAATGCATTTTTCTGTCGCATTTCCTGCCCCAGCGTGGAGCATAGAATAACAGCAAAGCAACATAAACACGTGCCAGCCCAGTCTAATGTCGGCTATTTCCTGTTGGCCAAAAACCGTAGGCCAAAATGGAAAAAAGTAAAAGAAATGGCAGAAAAAACAGGCATGCATAAAAGCAAGCGTCACCGGCAGCAGTAAAAGAAGCGTGGAACGACAGTGAGAAGTTTGGTCAGGGGATATTCTGGACCCAAGTTGGACCCTTTTCCCGACAGCTTCCACCGCTCCTGCCACGTTTTTCCTTTTTCCAAGCCACTGTGAATGGTGGGCGCAGCGAAGGAAATGAGGACGGAATAAAACCGCAGAATAAAGGGAGCAAAATACAGGGGCAGTCAAAAGGATTCGCCCAGGGAATACCCTTCAAGAACTTTGGTCTTATTACAAAAGTGGTCGAATACTTAAAAATAGCTTACTAAGCTAACAAGGGATACTCCTAATTTGGTCCTATTCCAGGTATTTATTATAAAGCCAAAGGTTCTCATAAGACGTTTAAAGCCAACCCTAATATCTCTGTATTCCTAACTAAGCAAAGTACTTTAAGTAATTGCCCAAAATAGCTAGACAGTCTAAAAAAAGTGAATAAAAGTAAACTAACAACAAAGAGATGAGAAACACAAAGATCAACACCAACTAAGGCCATAGCAACACTTGGTAACAAAAAAAGGGAGGTGGTTAGAAAGGGAAAGAGAAATATGTTAATAAAGTCGAGGGGGTGGGGGTTGGGCATAGCATAGCGTGGTAAACGCTGGATGAATGACCTCTCTTTTTCCATATTACTCTTCTTTTCTTCTTCTAGCAACTACATTTTAGTCAAAAACAGATGATACAGATGGATCTTAAAGGTGCACTTAAGGAAAATATGATAATAGTTCTAGTTATCAACTGCAATTGGATTAAGGATAATATTAACTAACAAGAGGAACTGATTCTTTCCCGACATGTTTGTTAAAATGTAATTAAGATTCTGTCTTATTTTTAATAAATTTATATAATGTTATCAAAGGACATTATTCTCAGTGTAGACCAGCATTATTTTGCAGCTGCAGCGATGAAAACTTTTTGCCCCTGGCCATCCTTCTAATAGGCCAACCGAAATCTCAGCTGTATAATGATGCACTGACAACTGCAGTTGCATGCTGCGTGTCCTGCCGTCTCTTTCGCTCGCCCTGTTGCCGTCTCTTTCTTTCGCTGTTTGTGGCAGTTACTTAGTTATGCATGCCTCTTCTACCATTTCTTTTTGTTTGTTTGTCTGCATTTCTTTTTCGAGTTCATTGCCGCGACTTATTCTTTTTTCCTCCTCTTGCTCTCAAACATTTTCCATTCGCTTCTGAGTGGCAGCATAATCATCATTATCATAATGAACACCTAAATCATTATCACCTCGCTGTTGGCCCTGTCTTCTTGACTCACTCGACTACCCTTCAGTTTGTGTTCATTAGCTTTGTAAGCCCCGCTTCTCCCCACCTGACACACTCCCCGATCATAATTCAATTATCTGTGAGGGAACCCCTCTGACAGTGGGAAAAATCTCGAGGAAGTGGTTATGGCTTTGGTGACCAAGTTAGCCAAAGGAAATGCTTTATGACTTTTGGGGGAAACACTTTGACTTATAGCTAGATGGATTGTTAAATTCTCAGAATGCTGGAGAACAAAATGATAAATTGTGAGAGTCAAAGAATGAAACTGTAGTTTATATAAATTTTCAAAAGTTTGTATCTTATAAAGATAGTATTTCTTCTTTATAATACGGTTGTAAGATTTCTAAAATGAAAAAATTTAAAACTTATAATAAAAGTTGGCTAACTCTTGAAAATAATCTGAACCAATGTGTTTTTCATTTTTTTTAAATAGAAAAAATATTGTTGAAGCTTCATGCTCAAGAGATAAGCGTGGCCAAATACATAAGTGGTATTTCCCCTTCAATTGCAATTCAAACCAATGAGAAAGAAGTACTCTAAAGCGTAGACTTTAGTAAGAAATAATATAATTACCCACCAATCAAAATTTAATTCAACCATTAATTGCTATATCAACCACTGTACCCGAGGAGTACGAAATTCGATGGAACAGGTGGTGGCATGGTAGGCCGTCTTCATCAGTCAGGCACCCAGTTTCCTAGAAACCATAATTTGCACGCTTTCTTCTCAAAACCCAGACACGAGTCTCGAAAAACCCCCCGCACGCTTCACACGTCTTTTTCAAATTCTTGGCCATGGCTTTAACACATTTTCTAAATATTTTCGAGTTCACGATCAAGATCAACGAAAGAGAATACAAACTCTATGGCCGCTAATGAAACCGGCGAAGATGATGTGAGAAGTAAAGCGGAAATGGGGGACCCCTTTAATACATACTATATATATATATATAAGAAACCCCCCTTCCCTGAACCACACACACACATTTGACTTTCATTTCTTCATACAGTTAGACACTTTTATTGTGTTTCACATTACTTTTGTCTGTGCGAGTTGGTTTTCCTCGTTTTGTTTGCCATACGTTTTGTTACTGTTTGTGTTTTTGTTTACTCGGACTTTTCCTGAATTTCTATTTCCAGCATAGATAACCATTTCTATAAGCAAAGTGCGATATTTCACAAGAGTCTCGCCGGAATCGAGTTGGCTACAACAATACGTTGCGCATTATTTCTGTTCTTCCATGGCATTGTTTTTCTTTTCGAAATTCGTTTTTCTTTTGTTTTGCGTATTTTTGGCATTCCTTCTGATGCTTTTTGCAACTTTTCCTGGTTAACTTTACGCGCTACTTCAGGAAGAGTTTCCACCAAGGTCAGAGGCGCGGTGAAAGGGGCCATATTTTATGTTTACCAGCTAAAAATCATAACATATGGCTTTGCATGCTCAGATTTATTTTAAATGTAATTTCTTTGGACTAAAGCCCCTTCAAGAAAAATCTTTTACTACGCTCCTGCTCGCCATAATAGTTCTGTGTGTGTTTCAGGGTGAATTTGCTTAGTACCAACAAAAGCAAATATAAATTGCCATAGATTAAAGTTGCAATCGTGACTGGGGTAAGCTGAAAGAATGGTGGAATACCAGCGGAAAATGGAAGTCACCGTTGAGTAGAGAATCAAATTTGGTCTCAAATTACTCAAAGGAAAATTTCAATTGAGATAATAAGAACTGATTTGGATTCAAATGAATGGCAGTGCAGCACATGGATGGTTTCAATTCGTGGAAGTCATTTTCCTTTAATTGGTGGAAAAAATGTTATTTAATTTCCAACGCACACAAGATTTAATAAATATGTTTTAAATGTATTTTATTATTGAATCATAAAAGAGTTGTGTATTCTTTCTCTCTGTTTCTTCTTTGACAGACCCAAACTCAATTTTCATCCAGAGGAAAAAACCTTTTCTGAATTAAATTAAGCTCTTAACACTGCGTGGAAAACCGAAACAATGTGCCACGCTGGGCTCGGTTTTTCTTTCTTTTCCCATTTTCACACAGACAAAACTCGCGCCCATTTCCAGTCGGAGATTTCGGTAGAAACTCGCTGGGCAGACACTTGTGCATATTAATTGCTTATTGAGCAGGCTTCCCTGTTTTCAAGGGGGGAAGTCAAATGGAACAAAAACCACCGCGGCGCGAGAGAATTGTTTGGGAAAATCCTCCTGCACGAGGAAAGCCTTTTTTATAATTCTTTATCAGTTTCAATCACTCCATCGCACCCTGCACTAAAAAAACAACAGTGGGCACTCCCTAAGTAACCTTGGTGTTGGTTTCTTGAGACTTAAGAATTTTTTACGTAACAAACAAATTTAATCATACACAGGGAAAACTTGCAAAAATTGTATGTGCAAAAACAGGGCTAAAAAGTTTTCAAAAGTAAAACGCATCAAACAATTGATCTCATTTGTTCTCATGCTGTTTAAAATGTTTTATTTAACGTTTTTTAATGTTTTGACCCTATACTTTCACCAAAAACGTAAAATTAGAAGGTCTATGTAATGTTTAAAATACATTTATTTTATATTTTGAATTTTAGGCACATTTTATTAAGGAAATATAATTTCTACAAATTTTAAAGTAACGTGAATTTTTTTTAAACATGCTTTTCCATAACATGTTACACAACAGTTTTAAGAATAATGTTAAATGTACATATTTATCAATATTATGATATCATATCAATTTAGTTTCTACAACACTTAAACTATTTTTCCTCTAAATATCAATCTTTATATTCATTAACACTTTGAAAATTACTTGGTCAGTTTTTTTAACATCCTTTATTGGTATTAGAAAAATCCCATTAAAAAATCCAGATTTTCGAGTGATCACTGTACCGGGCCGCAATACTCAGTTGCGGCTTTCATTCATTCAGTTCGACACACCCGCCCTCCCTCAATGCCTCATTCCCTCACCCCAGCATTCATTCATTCATTCATTCATGCAAGTCTCCTTCTCACCTGTTTGTTTTGTTGTTGCTGCTGCTGTTGTTTCTTGTTCGCTGTCTCCCTCCCACGCAGTCGTCCTGTCTCTTTCGTTCGCGTGCTGAAACAAGCGTTTTCCGGCCAAAAGGTAGATTTTCTTTCTTTTTTTTTAGGAGGGGTGTCAGAGGTCGCGGGTTCGGTGGTTCGGCAGACCCTTTGTTGCAGCCACTTGTGCGCCTCTCCCTGCTTTTTTCCTTTTTTTGTTCGTCACTTGGCCCTTTACTGGTTGACAAAATGCCAAACGCTTGAAATTCCTTTATATCCGTTTTTTTTTTATTTTCCCCCCGTTTTATATTTGAATTTTTTCAGTTATCGCGCGGTTTTAAAATTTGGTTTATTTCTCTGTGTTTGATCAAAATGAAGGGAAAAAAGGTAAAAACTTAATGCTGTTACCGCTGCTGTTTGCTGTTTTTTTGTTTTTTGTTGTGTTGGTAACCTTTTCCGTTCTGTGCACGTGTTTGATTTTCCCTTTTGGCGTTGTTGCTGCTCTCGGGTTTATGGCAACCTGTTTGCCACCGGAATGTTTTCGTGTGGTTTTCCCAAAGAATGAAAACTCGGCAGGAATGCTGCGAGTAATAATTATGATTGCATTCGAAAATTTTAGTAATTTCCGCTCTCATTTTTTTGGCCTTTAATTTATAAACCAATATTTTTGTTGGTAAGCATTTATGAAAGCGAATTTTTTAGTTGCATTTCAGCTTTGGTTTTTATTTTGATTATCTCTGGCATAATATGAATGCAAATAGAAAGATGAAATTAAACCAATTTAACACTTTTTACAGTTAGGCAAATCAATGCAAAGCGAATTTAAATAAAAGTAACTTATAATTTAATATGGAAATAACAAATATAAATATTTTTGTAAGGACTAAGCGATTGCATTTTCAACACAGTAATTTCATTTTTAAATAATATTTTAAACACAATAATGTCATTAAAACTGATTATATGTTCAAACAAATTTATTGTCTTTGCTTTTGCTAAATAATTCAAGAACAATTCCTAAAATTTAGTTAAAAGATAATGAAAATGCATTTCGTATTTCCGAAATAAATAACCATTAATTTATGCTACTAATAAATAAGTATTAAATGTCAGTGCCAAAAATCTACACTTTCCACACATTAAAATATTATTTTAATTTATAGGCATTCAATTACGGAGAAATACAATTCCTCTGTGCCACATAATTATATGCAAACAAGCCGCCAAAGGTTTTTCGTTTTATTTACTCTTCTGACTGAAGTGTTTATCCAATTTTGCGCAACAATTTAAACAACAAATAAACAAATCAATTAACGGATTTAATACATTTCGAATGGTTTCGCTGCAAGAAGAAGTCGGTCAATCTGTAAAAGTCTGGCCATAAGTGTGTGCTTTAAATTTAATTAAGCCTTCCACTGCTGTTACTGGTTTTTGTTTCTAAGACTCTTTTTTTTCTCTTGATTTATTTAGGAGCCAAAGATGGAGAGACTAGGTATTCGTGTATATGTGTACCATACGATGGATTCTCTGGCTTTCTAAACCCAGATGATGCACGCTCCGTTGGCGCTGCCCACTCGAGAGCAGCAACAACAACAGCAAACTAGACCCGCCGCCTAACGGTAAACCAAATGAAAAACTTCTATTGATAGAGTCTCTTCTTGGCCATAGAGTCTTCTTGGCCAAATCCACACCATAGAACTCGGCGACGTCACGGCGCGCGTTCAAGAATTCTGGACCAGACCAGCTGGAAACCGTTGTTCGCCGCCGTCGCCGCCAAATCAAAGCCAAAATAATACAAAACTGGTTTTCAAACAGGATTTTGGTGTTAACATCATTTTTCTTTTTTTTTTTCTTAGTTAGCATAGAATGCATGTTTGCAAGTGCAAATGATAAGAGCGGAAAAGCATGCAGAAATAAACACAAACACACACACAAAACCGTACGCACTCTCGTGATTTTTCCCTCTTGCGTTTTCCCGGAAAAACTCCGTCGACGTTCGTAGCGCTTGGGCCTTAACAGGTGACTGAAAGCCAAGAATCGGGGCTCTGAAATCGAGCCCTGACCACTGTAAACGCCTAACAGCGACGTTTCCCGAAGCCAATGCAGCGACGCAACAGAGGAACTTCGGGTTTTTGTGGTGTTAACCGGCTTTTAACCCTCTGCTAACTTGGCCAACAGGCATTACTTGCATGCCAAGTTAATACCTTAATTTTTTTCGGCTTTTTCGGGGGTGCATTAAACCCTCGCTAAAAGTCCGTTTTCGCCTTGCTTCAGTGGCCAGGCATGCAGGCCAATTTATTGGCTTTCAATTAGCTAACAAAATTAGCAAAGTGCTGGTAATAATTTGGCTGTAGGAAGCCGCTGGGCAGCCATTTGGAAATTATGCAAAATTAATAAGGCTATAAATAAATAAATGGTATGTTAATAAAGCAGTTGTTAAGTCTCGGAAGTAAAGATACTTCCACTACCAACTATGTGATTTTTAAAAGTATTTAAAGACTCACTTTAGCCTGTAAAAAAATAGTTTTAGTTAATTAAAAAAAATGATTCCAAATTAGTAAATTATATATACTAATTTTTGATTCAATTCTTATTTAGTTTATTTATTTATTTATTTATTCTCAGGTTAAAAGGCAATTGAAAAAATTACCTATAACCTATGATTTCTTTTATTGCAGCTTTAGCTACTGTGGCCTTAAGTTTATTTAGTTATTTACATTGGCTACTTTAATATTTATCGACATCTAAATAAAACCAGTTGTAAATATTATTAAGAAATATATCACATTAGATTAATATACTAATATTTGATATTGCTTATCTATAAATTTTTGATTAGAAAGATATTATATATATAAAAAATATCTATACTCTTATTTAATTTTTCTTATTTTTACATTTAAAGTCTAATATTTACTAAATACTTCCAAAAAAAACAAGTGTTTAACATTTAGACTTCCTAATTTGTATGTAATATCGTAAGATAGCCATGTTAACATTCTGCAACATCAAACTGTTAACTAACATAAACCAAACATAGCTAACAGAACAAACGAATATCGTAAGATGAATATCGTAAGGCTTGGATTTACAGAGCTGGCAACTTCAAACTTAACAGAGACCACGCACCGCAGAAACAAAAACAATATAAAAAGAAAACACAAAAGCAGACCGTAGCTTACCCCCTGACCTACATGCCAAACATCCTCTCGAGGAATGAGCACCCACTAAAAACGCAACAAAAAACGAGGACCGACGCACAAAACTTTAAGCGCAACTAATTATGTGAGGGCAATATACGAGCATTTTTGCAGCTTTAAATAGTTGAGTGTTAAGACAAGTCCCTGAAATACCTGAACTCACTCTCGTTCCAGTTGGGCTACAAAGATTCTGCAAGTTACCCGGGAATTTGCAAGTTATGTGAATGCGTTTTTCCATAAACTTGAACTTACCACCTTGCTTCCTCTTTTACACTTTCATACTTCAAAAGTTTTTAAATATGCCAATCATAACTCGCAGTTTGCATGCATGGAATTTGCTGCAGGGATTCCTAAACTAAATACCAACTTTGAAGTATTTTCAATACATAAATATAAATGTATTACAACAATTTTGAAGAATTTATTACTTTAAGTTGAATAATCTGTTTAATATCTGTAAATATAAGACACAAATTTATTTATTAAAAATAAAATAAGCTGTTAAATATTATTAAATTTTAAAATACCTTATTATTTATATATATTAATTAAATTTTATAAAAATAAAAGACAAATTAAAAAGCTTGTATTAATTGAGTGTTCATAAATCAAAGAAAACATTTATTTATTAAATACAAAAATATTATTAAAAATTAGTTTTATTTGTACCTAATGCGATCACTGTTCCCAGTTGTTGTCTGTTTATTTTTTGCCTGTTGTTTTTGCTTGAGTTATCTCCTTGTGGGGCTGACTGAGTTGCGACTGCTGTTGAGTTTGAGCCCTCAAGGCAGCAGTTGATTTTTTATTGTCTTTTCTTTTTGGCCCTTCTCGTCAGTCATTTTCCACGCTTTTTGGCCTCACCTTTGCTTTCCGCTTTTTCGCAGGTGACGTGGCCTATTAGCAGCGATAAAAGTCGAAGACGCTCGACAACAAAAGGATATCCGGCTGAAGGAGCAGCGTCGGCAGGAAAATGCCACCAGGAGCAGCACGTGTGTTGCCATCCCACTTGCACCTAAGCTCCCCCTCTCTTTCTGCACGCAGGAAATTATGGCTGAAAAATTAGCACATTAAATATTTACACATACGACTGGGAAGATATCTTAATTTGCCAAACGTGACGCAGACACAAGCCCTCCCACCTGAAAAATGTAAATAATTTCGCCTAATCTTCCGGCATTAAGCCGATTTCATATTTAATTGCGCAAATTGTTTACTCAAAATTTAAAGCCAGTTAGCAGCTCTCTTTCTGTCATTAAAATCATCAACCTTGCTATTATCAGGTACATTTTCCATATGTTAATTAGCCAGTGTATTATTTATTTACCTTTTAATCTAAAACACAGGAGGCATGTTGATTTGATTTAAGCGCAAATACTCGTATTTATTTAGTCCGCATTTTGTCGGTTTAAATGCGAATAATTTGTATAATTGATAAACGGATTTTCATGTTCATACAAATACAAAATTTAAATATTTACACCATAATAAGGGTTTGCAAGGTTGTGGGTTTTAAAATTGTCGTGGTATGTTCAACATTTGCTTGCAAATGGGCCAAATACCCAAAAAGTATGCTACGATTTTTGTTACAGACAGCAACTAATTAATGATTCTTTTCAGTTTTCTTTGTTTTCTTCTTTAGGTTGGTTTTCATTATCCCCTATGGTGCATTGATTTCTCTACATGTTTCTGATTCCCACTTTTAATTGGGGATTTTTTCACTCATGGCTATCGTAAAGCAAAAGCTAAGCATATGTGTAGTTCTATCGTAAATTATAATTAGCTTAACTTTTTATTATTTTTGTTGTTGTATAATTTAAAATATTATATTTACTTTAAAACTTTTTTAGTTTTAAATTTCGCTTTCGAGTTATGTGGGTGTTTAAATATAGAAACCATGTTTTTGGTTTGGAACCCTTAGTATCGACTTCTTTTTAAGTTTTTATTCATTTTTTCATATTGGCTTCTCTGTTACAAGATTTTTTCCATTGTCTATTTAAGCTCCATTTCGTGTTTTTTGCTATCTGGTTTTTTTTGGTCTACTCTTCGTTTTTGACTTATGGATGTCAGTGGCACTTTTTTCCCCCGGCTCTGCATTCTGTTTTTTCTTTCCCTTTCATTCACCAGATCTAATTGGCTTTTAACAAGCCTTTCTTTGTCCTTAAACTCTTTCTACGCTTTTCTCCCCTTACGAACTTTAAGTTCTTCTCACCTTTGAACCAGAGCAATTGACATTATTCTGTTCATATAGAATAAATTCGAATGCCTCACCCATTAATGTCAACTCATTAGGCATCGCCGACCATAATCCCATCCTAGAATTCCGAAAAGGACAAACCAACAAACAAATAAAAGACCGAGAAAAGAAAATCAAAAAACCAAAAACCCATTGCAAGTCCCTTGGACACGTAGCATCGCATAATTACAACTTAATCGCTTGACAAACAAAGCAGACGCCACGCCCCCACATAAACAGCAATAACAACAATGGAGGAAAGTCGGGAGCGGGGAAGATAATGCCTGTCCTAAGTTTTAAATGGCGACCCAAAGTCACTTTAAAGACTCCTCGGCTATTCGGCTATGAACATGCCGACTCCCCTTTATTGTCACGCCTTAAATAGTTAATAGGGAGTAATGTCAGCCAGAGGGGAGGTTAAAAAGTTCCAGGATTTCTTTCTTTGTTTCGTTCTTAGAAACACATTTTTCTTAGTCCTTAATTCAAAGCTTGAATATTAACTAGAAAATTTGTAGTTTATTGACATATCCTCTAAATATTTTTAAGTAGTTTCCATTTTTACTATACTTTATACACTACATGTAAATATTTTTACATGTTACTTAAAGGTTTGACTGAATTTTTAAATCATAAAATCTTTTCCTTTGACTTTAAACGCTAGTACTAAATTAAAGCTTATGTAATGTAAAGAAATTTGTGTATATTTCAAGAAATACAAAGAAACCCATCCATTTTTTAGCAAAGCTTGACATTTCTTGCAAAAACTATTTCCATGTTAGGGGACGACCCACAACTTCCGCAAATGAATATTTCATGACAATTAAAATGTTAGCTCTGTCAAGCGGCACGCACAGGACCCAAACCCAAAACCCTTCTGCATTACATGTCCGAAATTCCTCCCAGCCCCGCCCCTTTTCCCACACACTCACACGGAGGCAAAGCCCGCAATAAGCTTACACTTACACCTGCCGAAATCCCCCATACGATTTCTACCCTTGCCACCTGCCACATGCAACACTCGGCCGAATAATGTTGCGGTCAATTTCATTATCCTTGGACATGTCCACCGACACACTCAAAACAATAAGTAGTGGAATCTTAATTACAAAAGTAAAATGTTCTCTAATAAGAGTTTTTTGTATAAGTGTTAATTTTTATAGACTTAAGTTCATTTTGAAAAAATTACTAGTAATTGGATAAATTATAGTTATTACTATTTATTAAAATATTAATATTAATATTTTTAAAATAAGTTAGTATGTACTTAAAATTTTTTATTTCCCAAATTGTATACATATATAATTTATTTCCAATTTTCTACTTAACAACATTTTGAATATATAATATACATATATATATATATATGTATATCCATAGGTATTTAAACATTTTTAGAACAGGAACCTCGGCATGCTAAAAATTTAATATGTACGTAAATATACCCACTTCATATAAGCCAAGTACATTGTTAAATTTTTGTTTTTAGTTCAGTGTAGCGTTGGCCCAATGAGCTTCGGAGTTATTGGAATTACGCAAGGATTTAGCGGGGCTTCAAAGCAACGCATGCAAATATTCGCGGGGCCTTAGATTAGGTTTGGCTCTGGCGACTCCCTTGTTGCATTATTACCGAATACAGCGGAATCCTTTATGGCCATGTAAGGACGTGCATGCATCACTTCATTAGGCAAATCAATGTCACTCGCCCCAACATCGAGCTGAGTGAGTGGCATGCCTCAATATCCTGCTGCTGAGTTCCAGCTCCCTTGCATTAACAGGGATCATATGTCAAGGGACTCAAAAGGAAAGTTAGTGAAAAACTGCAGGAGTCCACCAGAAGCTGACCAATTGCAAAGGATTCAGCTCACCCGAATTCTAACAATGAGGTGAATTGGACAAAAGAAGCGAGCTCGTATGAGTATGACATCAATGAAACCTAAACCTATGAAAGTCGTTGGAAATCCGAAATAATGTTAAGCACTCTTAAAACATAATTCTATTTTATTTTTTCACCCCAAATCAAATGAATTTCCGCCAAATGTTTATATTACCACAAAAGAATGCATACAAATGTTTAAATAACCATTAAAAATATTTGAACAGGCAACTTTTTAGCACTATTTCCGCAGCAATTCTGATTTACTTTGTGCTCTGCAATTTCCACACCCCAAAAAACAGTTTGACATTCGCGGAAAATACCCGCTGAAATGCAAATATAATTAAACAAACCGCAGAAATATTCATACAGCAGTTTGCTATTAAAATTACACATTTGCCAATTATATTTAGAAAGTGGATTGTAAATGGCTTAAAAAAAATTGCAATAAATCCTGTCCAATTATTTATTTAAATGTATATTTATTTAATGTGTGAGCGCACACGTGCCTGTTTGTGTTTATTTTTGTGTCCATGTACATACCAATTATTTGGCCAATTGAAGTGACTTATTTATTAATTTTTCCAAGCGAAACAGGACGAAATTTTGTATTTGATTTCAATTTGCTGCCTGTCACTTGCACAAAACAGTACGTTTCATAAGCCAACTAGTCCTTAAAGTGCTTAAATATTTTTTTTAATTTTTATAGATGCAATTCTGTATGTATTTTTAAATTATTTTTGAGACTTTCCATTATTAATTAAAAAGCTGGCTCATTGAATATTGTCAGGCTATCTTATCTCCTTGACTTGCACTGTATGCCTCGTATAAACTTTAATTGATTTAAATGTTGTGCTCACGATTTAAGTGACTTCGTTTTGCCTGTTGTCAATTGAATTGAAAGTGAAACGCCTGTCACAGGTAATGTATTTTATTTGTTCATAAATTATTGATCCGTTTCTTTATGTTCTTCGTTTTTCCTCGTCACATTTAATGCGAAAATTATGAATAAACTGCAGACCAACATGGCGTATACATAATTGAGCAATTGCAATGCAATATATATGAATTATGCAAAGCAGCTGTCCAACTAAGTGGAGTGCTAATCAATTTGAATTTCATACTAAATTGTAATTTAATTAAGTAATATTTTCCATTTAATGACAAGTGGAGAGAGAGCTGTAAATTATGTTAAGCCACTGCGAAAATAATTGACGCAGACACTTACTTAAGTAAATAGTAAAACAAACCAATGTTGACCTCTAAGTTAAGTCTAATTTACTTGAAGGCTTACTCTATTTGTGTGTAATATCTACTTAACAAAAGTGAAATACCTGAAAGCTCATCCGTAGACCTCACGATAACTCAAACTGGCTAATGACGAGCACACCATTTGCCAAACAAAAAACACTCTATTTTTGGGTCATGAAAAGTGTAGGATGTTCCCCATAAATTAAGGGGCCAAGTGCTAGGAATCCTTTAGCAAATCTGTTCAACAAAAGGTTGAACTAGAAATAGAAGCTAGCCTGAACGACGTTAGGAGGGGCAAACAAAAGGCATGAAAAGGAAAACCCTATCAATACAGGCATATGTGGGTGAATCTAAAAACAGCTCAAGGCATAAATGTATAGCTGCAGCAATAAAAGCATAAATGGTGTTTGAATATTATTATGTAATTTATTTCCTGAGCAGAACATAAATATTTTCTAACAAAATTTGCTTAAATAAGATGGCACCAAAATAGAATAATTTTTAACTTATTAACACAACCATTTTAAAATGGTTTTGGTTTGTTTTTACTTTTGTAAAATATATCTTCTTATATTTTATTTCTTTATATTATCAAAAATATATTTATCTGATGTCTGCTGTATTTTCTAACACTTTCGGATCCAAGCGAACAATGAGGCACAGAATTTTCCAACATTTTGCGGCTGCCATTGTTCTACGACGCCCCTGCAATACAAATTCGGCATATTCATGCCGGATCCCGTTCTGTTTTATCTTTATAGCCCCCAAAATGCAGCCCATCACTGTGAGTATCTATAATTGTCAACAAATGTTACCCAATTCCGGAATTTGCATAGATTTTCAGGCCAGTCATTATGGTAGGAAGCGCAGAATGATGATTATTGTGGGTTGGATGCTGTGTATGCTGAGCTCCTTCTGATGACGATTTCCATGTGTCATGGCAAGCTGACAGCTTTGGCTTAGTCCCGCTTTTCGCTCAGATACTACTAATCGATTATGCAAAAATAAACTGGAATAGAATAAAATGCTTGCCAAGGCAGAAAGCAAAAGTACAAAAAAAAAATATAAAAAAATCAAGGCAAAGTTTGAACAGCAAAATGTGGGGACTCATCGATGGATACTCGGCAAAGAAATCGTGCTGCCACTCATCTTCTCTCTCCAAATGCTCGGGACAAAACACCAAAGTCAATTAAAGGATTTTCAACCCACTTCCCCAGCCCATCCCCCATCCCCATTCCACTAAACTTTATTTTGTCACACATCGCAGGGATTGGGTCTGTGCACCCGAAAGCAATTGGGTGAAACAATGGAAGGGCTAAACCACAAAACTGTATTGTAACCTGAAAAATTAAAATCCCCATGGAAGGGGCCAGAGGAACTTTGCGAGAAGTTGGCATTTTATATTCCATGAATTTCGTGAGGGTCTCTAAAATCCGATTCCGTTTTATGTGGAGATTAAGGGTAGTTGAGAAAGAATACCAGATGTAAAATTGAAATCGTTGTTTAAGACCCTGCTTGTGTAAGAAAAAAACGGTAATATGGTTTATAAACTTAAAAGTGGTTATATATATTTTTATTGTCATAAGCCATATTCGTACTATCTTTATTATTATTATCCCTGCACTTATTATATTTATCCAATTGATATATTCATTATCCATAATAGATTATTTCTAATTTATTACGGTGTCAGAAAGTATGCAATGAAGCACAGAACATCGCATTGACGAATAAATCCAGACAGAAATCTATACTCTTTTCAGCTCGATATAGAACAGTGAACACTAGAAAAGCACAACCAAACCAGCAATTTTAAAGCAGACAAATGGGAAAGTATCCATTCATAAAGGAAATGCAGGATGGACACAAGTGCTCACATGGGTAGTAAGAGTCGAATGATTTTTGTGTCTGTGGTTCGAAGCAAAACGTACGAATGACTCCGAATGACTGAATGACTGACTGAGTGAATGAGGAAATGACTGCAATGGACTGACTAACTGACAATCAGACCTCTTTAAGTCTTCGGAACGAGAAGGTGCAAAGCTATTGTTGTGGAGTGAAATGTTTACCAGATTTCAAGTCGTAAATTGATTTGATTTTGGTCATTTCTGCACACTTGTTTGTTTGCAAAACTTTTGCTTTCGGCAAGTGGCAAAAATTTCAATCGAAACGACCAATTTGTATGTGTATTTACCAGTCCCTCAAAGTGTGGGGGCGTGATTGATGGTGGGCGTGGCCGGAGGGGCCCATTTCAGCCGATAATTTACGCTCAATTGAGCTCTGTTTGAACTGCTGATGTGTGCAATGCGTCTTGGATTTCCGTCCTTTTGTTTACTTCGATCTCTTTGCGGTTGCTCTTGGCTGACAATTTGTTTTGCTAGCTCTTGTTTTTGCTTTTACCCCTGCGTATTCCTACATATATTCCCCTCACTGGACACTTTGACATTTGACATGGCAGTGGAAGTTTTAAGCACCAGCGCAGCACAAAAAACGAAATAGTTGTCAATTAAGCAAAAAGAGGACACTCTCGAAATCGGCAGCCCGAATAATGAATGATGTGGTTGCTGTGGCCAAAGTTCAGGGCTTACAACCGATGATAGATGGGTGATATATATATATTTATTTGGGAAATGGAACGGGAAAAAAAGACTGCCCCGAAGGACTATGAAATGTTGTTTGTGGCTGACGACCATCGAAGGAATGAGAGCAAACTAATCAGAGTGAGTGGATGCTTCAAATTTGAGCTTGGCCAAGGATTAGGATTACATTTGGATTTTTCAATTTGACTTGGGTAAATTAAAAGATCCTGGTAGCGGTATAATTGATAGCTTACAAAATGTAACTTCCTTGAGCTCAACAGAATGGGTGGCAATGGCGGGTTGAGTGAGTAAAGAAATTTGTTGAACTTAAGAATTTACAAACCATTTAAAAATGTTGTGTTTGATTTATTGAAACAAATAAAATGAATTAAAATGCTTGCACTACTTGTGCTTTTACAAGAAAAATCTATATACACTTTTATATTATAAAGTGAGTTCTTAAGGTATTTTAAAAATATTAAAATTGGTCAAGAATCAGTATCAATATTTTATTAAACTAATTTATCAATTGAAAATTCGTATTTTTATGGTTGTGAATTTATTTCTTAAAATGTACCTTATATTCTTTATAAGTCTCTGTTTACAAAACCTTGTTTGCGTCCTTTTATCTACTTTAAACAGCTGGCAGTGGAAGCCATAACTTGTATGTTAATAACTCCAATTATGCGCAGGAATATACAATCTTAGTTCCCGCCCTGCTCAACTCATGAATTTTTATCTCCAGCTTCCTGGGTGTACCTATTTTGTGTTTGTTTTGGTTTTACTTTCATCTCGTTTCACGTTATGGCCACTTTTGGATGGTGCGTTGCATTATCACGTTCTAGTTTTATGTGCTATTAAGTGCAATATAAGCTAGCGGGCCCTTTAAAGTGTGCTATAATCTTGGCCAGCTAGGCAACCGACCATCTCCGGTCTGTCCTGGTCCAAAGTAATGGCCAGTACTTTGGGGCTGCATTGTGGAGTGGATTTAGCCCCATAAACTGACATTTGGTCCCAGTTTATTTTTAGCCAGACACACATGGACATTAGTGCACTAAGCACTGAAATATAACCACAATATTTCAAGAAACCGCTGGCATTACATGCTGGTTTAAAAGCGCCTGTGCTACAATAAACCATAAAATGCAATAATGTTATTAGCATTTAAAGTCGAGCAATATTTACATGCAAATTTAGCTGAAAACAATTTCCTCTCCACAGTATTTTTTCTTTGTGGAGAAACCGGAAGCACTGAGCTAAAAGCCAATTTCATTTGTCAGTTTGTTGACTTTGAAGTTTTATTGTCTAACAATCTACAACAAATTCGATTTGCATAATAAATGACATTGTCATTGTTCGGTATACTGAATAATAAATTTAATAAAGTATTTAATTTGATTTTTAGTTGTGTGAAGCACATATTAAACAATTATTCGTCGGTTGTGTTTACACACATGGACATTTTTGTAACTGAGAAAACCAATTTTTATTGTGGGAGAGGAGATTAAATAGATTTCAATATTGCATATGGGTGAAAATTGATTTTATTAGCCGTCGGAAACAGATTAAATTAATTAAAGGGATTATAGGGAACTAAATCTACTTTTTAACAAGTTTGTTTGTTGTTGAACTTGTAAGTTATCTACATAATGTTTTTATTCCTCTATTCTTAATAAATTTACTTAAAATGCGTTAAGGGTTATTCGATTAAGTTCTTTGTGAACTTATCCGAGACCTGACTGGTTTATGAACTTTTAATATCAGTTCCGTTTTTGCTTCGGGCTAAGAGGGGGAAATTTGTACATGTTCCCTGTGCCTGGATAACTATATGTTGTACTGGCCGAGTTTGTGGCACCTTTCAATTCATTAGCAACTTTATATGGCACAACTTGGACTCGCCAACAAAATTTACGCACTCTTGCCAAACTAGAGACAGCAGCAGAGGCAAGAAAAACAAGGAAGAAAAATATGTGTTGCATCGAATAAAATAAACTAAAGTTAACTTGACTTTTAGATGGAGATGGGGAATGGGTATGGGGACACATGGCAAAATGGAGTCGAAAGTAAAAAGCGAGTCAATGTATGCTTCTGTTTTTCTTACTAATATAAAACTTGGCATTAAACGCGAGCGAGATGGGGATAGTAGTCTGAACTTGAGAAGTCGAAAACTCCCGAAGAGGACTTATGCGAAATGGAGAAGGCGGCGAGGGGAAAGGTCCTGCGAAATGCAGGAGGAATCCTTGCTTGTTTTGAGCGCAAACTTTGGCGCTGTATCTCCTTGTGCTTCCTCGATTTTCCGACCCCAGTCCTTTCGCCCTGATAAAGTTTAACTAGCGCCAAACACAAACACAATACACACTCACGCATAAAGTGGTAAGAAGCTGATGGAATGCAATAAGCCACGAGAGCAGTGATGCCAATTTGGTTGCAATGCGGCCAAGTATTATGTATGTTACATAGTTTTTGAATACATTTTCATATCATTTAGTTTTGTAATGTTTTAATCGAAATATAATTAAAACCAATGTTAAGTTTTTGTTAAATCAACAATAGAAATTTTAATCTAAGGTAAAATACTTAAAATCCTGAAAAGATTTTGAAGGTATAAATTTATTATTTTATACTATTTATTGTTTTTCAACTAACAGTATTTTTACAAAATTCAAGTAAGGGCATATACTTTAGAGTTAATTGAAAACATATATTTAAAAATACAACTATTTTTCACATTCTTCTTAAGAAAGTTGTTCTGAACTTTAATCTTCTGCTTAAAGTTTTTAAAGACCGGAGTTCTCAGGACCTGCGATTTGTTGGCAGCACTATAAATTGGTAGTGAGAACGGTTGCATGGCAACGGTATGTGAAAAGTTTCTCCTTTGCCTGTTGTTTGTGTATTTACTTGGAAGCCGTTAAGTTTCATTTCCGTTTCATTTCATTTCGTTTTATTACTTTGGTCAGTTTGATGATTTTTTTCTCCCCATACTTATATTTGTTCTGTGCTCTTTCCGTTTCTTTTTTTATTCTTGTTAGTTTTGAGTTCGAATCGCTTGCGTTTTCTGGCTTCTTAAGTCGTTTCTCTCCAGTTGCACTCGAGTTAATTGAAAGCTTAACCTTTACATGCACTTACACCGCTGTTAAAGGGCAGGATGCCACGCCCCCTTGTAATGCCCATGTCAGCGCAATCAGTGCCACGCCCACCGGCAAATGATTCGAGTAATTCAGACTTCGTCACCGTCATCTTCTGTCTTCTATCTTCACTCTTCTGTCGCCTTCGTCATCGTTTTGGTTTTCGTTGCCAGTTTCGTTTTCCTTGTCTTCTAATTGCCGCTGACTTCTTAGTTTTCTTGGGGATGTCTTCTTCTTTTTCGGGCCCCATTACTTAAGCACGCGCTATACGCGATTGCCACACCCTCAGTTCCACCCGCCCCTAAAAAAGTTCAACAAAGATGCTTTTCGGGGTGCAGAAACAGCAGCCGTTTTTGGGCCCATTTTGGGTGTGTGCACTATAACTACTACACTTAAAAAAAATCCTTAAAAATATCTTTCCCGTAAATCCACTTCTTGGGACTATACATTCTAAAAAATTTTTGAAACATTTCGAACTTTAAGAAAAGAAATTTGACTTTATAAACTATTAATTGTATTTTTTTTATTATGATTCAAAATGTTTTTCTGAACCATTAAATTATCTTATACCTACAAAAATTAAGAAGAACCCGATATATTAGTTTATTATGCTAGGTTAACGATTACATTAGTAGTTTTTGTGAAGTTGGTATTTTACAATTTATTTTAATTAACCCTTAAATCAACTTACCCATTTTTTTCTGTGTCAAACTACATCAGCATCGACTACTTTGTCTGGCTCTTTGTTTTCTTAGCCGGGCGTCATCATTACCGTCAAGAGTCAGCCAGCAAACGTCTTGGCCCAGACCGCAATTTGCCTGCTAACTGCCAACTGACAACTGGCAGTTTAAGCCACAGACGGAATGTCGCCCACAAGAGGAAAAACGTACCGAAAATAAAAGAGGAATGGTTTTCTTTTTGCAGCACAGTGGGCGGGTGATTTCTAGATAAAGGTCACATGGTATGTCAAGGAAATCTGGCTGACTTAAGTATTTCAAGGAATTATTCTCAGTTTCAAGTAGTCTTTATTAAAGGTAATGAAAATATATAATTTTTTTATTATTATTATTATTATTATTATTATTATTATCATTATTATTATTATACTATTATATCATCATTATTATATCATTATTAATCTTGTTCATAAAGCATTAAGCAATATTAAACAGTATACAGCACTAGCAGTTAACTAAATATTACACACAATTTGTAATAGCATTTATGTTTTCACTTTTTTGCTTGTTTACCCAAGAAAAAGGCGTTTAAATGTGTATAATTTAATTTTTGGCTCGATTGCCTAAAGCTAAAGCCCGGCCGAAAGTTTATTTCGTGTCAGAGATCAGAGCAATTAGTGCAAGCTATTAGCTGTCAAAGTCATTAAACTCGAAATGGTCTCTGGGGCGCCTTAAATTGTGACAAATCGCAGAGCAGGCCTTGCAAAGAACCTGGGATGAATTTCTTAGTCAAGACCGCCGTATCAAAGGCAATCAAAATGAACACACCTTGAACCAGAGAGCCGAGGCTCTTTAGTATGCAAAATTCTCCAAGGTTGGAGCTTTAATTAATTCGCACGCCAAAAGAGGAGCAGTCGTCTTTTCTGCGTGGCAATTGTATAATTAGTCTTTGGCCATCTCCGTCTATATCTGTTTGTTCACTCGGGAACCCACACTTTCTTGGACACTCCTCCGTTCGCGAAGGTGTTCAATTACACAAATGAATGCCAAGAGACCGTCAAAAGCACAATACTATATATATTTTCCACGCACAGCCTCAATAAAGTCAAGTATGCCATGGCAAAAGGGGCGTGGCTGACCAAACCCCCCCTCCCACGAAGAACCCACTGAATTATTTCATTGATGAGTTTGCTTTGGGTGGGCACTTGAATTCCCTTCTTCGGAGCTCTTTGTTTTCCTCGGAATAAATCTTTCGATGGGTTGGGCAGCTGCCTCAAGTCGTCATCTACTTTAAGAAGATGGTACATAAATAAATAAGTAAATATTTCTTCAGTGAAATCTATTTGAAATGCAAAGCTCGTACTGGCTGGAATTTCACAATTTAAATTTCATTATATTTCAATAAAATTGGTTAAATACATATAAGCTAAATAGAAAGATTAGCACAAAGAACTCACATTTTCATAAAATAGAGATTCTGCCTTTATTGTTTCAGCTAGCTCTTCGATGTTATTTTAAAGTTAACCAGTTAATATTTATTTTCAGCATTTTTTAAATTAACAATTTTTTTTTAAATTTTATTATGATTATTTTTGAAGGTAAGCCAAATCATATATGCATACAACAATTATATCTAATCACACTGGTGCTTCTCCCGCTGCCATCTGCATAATTTAGCTCACACGCATCTTGATTGCAAAATCAGACATTCATCAGAAAATTGCAACATAAACGGATGAAAAATGGTAATATTTTCGTTTGTCTTTTTCTTTTGGCAGACACCACCCTCAAAAAGTAAAATCTGGGTAAAAGAGATGTTAGTATGATTGTTATTGCCGGTGGTATGGCAACTTGTCACACAGCTTGCCGCTGCTTCTTGCAACATCAGGCGCAATTTGCAACACCAGACTCACTTGTCTATATAAACTGAAGATTGTACTCCGCATAAGGCTTTAAAATTAAAGCCGACATACCTTGTGATTTGGGATTTTAACCAAAGAATTATGACATAAAAAGGAATGTGTAAATTACATTTACTTTATGACTAATTTTGTAAAAATCTCCAACTATTTATAATAATTAATGAATTAATTACAAAAATGTTATACAGGGTACCAAGACATTCGTTTAAATTTTCACCACTCCGCAGACACGAGTCACACAAATAATAATAATAATAGAGGCAAAAAGTAAATAAAAAGGCCGTACAAATAAATATCAAGCACTCGCGCGCCGCTTGTACATCTCACCTTTATACTTTTATGATTTAATATGGGAAAATGCTTGTAAAATGACCAAAAAAGAAGCAGGTGGGCAAAATGAAAACAGATGCAGAGACACACAACTGGGTAGCAAATTTCTGTGGTGGCAGGGGGGAGAATTTGGCAACACGTGAACAATATAATCGCAAATTGTTTTTTTTTTCACCTCTCTTTTTTCGGTGTTGACTTTGCCACTTACCTGTGTCCCGAGCCTCGTATTTTTTGTTGTTTTTTTGGTCTGTGTGTGGCATCGTTGATGGGGCAACAAGTGTTGCTTTTGTAGCAACTTGTTTATTGTTTTTATTTTTGTTAGCCCACAGACATAATAGACAGCATTACTGATGGCCAGCAAAAACAGGAAACTTTTGAAGTGGCTATATGGAAACTATTTTTGGGTGCCGCAAAATAAAATTAGTCACTTATAACTGGGCTTAATTTAATCATGAAAATATTTTACAATTTGTTAGTCAATTACCAACGATATTTATGGGAAATAAAATGTATACTTTTTTGAAACAAGTTTAATAAAATGTTTAATATTATGGTAGATTAGTAGTATTGTCTTGCAACCCATCTCCTATTCAATGAAGAAATTGAATTTCTACCCTTTAGTTTTATCCCTTCCAAATCAGCAGAATCCCAAATTTCTCTTCACTTACCGAGCAATTTAAAAGACTAAGTGGGGAATATACAAGGCCTGCCCAAAAGTTTGCGTCATTTTCAGCCTTTAAACGCTGCCACTTGCCGCAGCGAGGAAAAAAACTAATCAAGCCCCGCGGCTTTTGGCCACAACTCCCCCATTAAGTTGGCCAAAATCAGGGCCCACATAAAAATCTTTTTTTGGGGGCAGGTCACGTGCTTCGGCTGACAGGCGTTTTGCGAAATCTCATCAATCAAAATCTTAGTGTGATAATAACGAGCGGGAGAAATCACAAAGCATTTCTTTCAACTAGAGAGCTCAGCTCCACTAACCCACAATTCAGTTGAGGATAATGACGAAGACGACGGGGACTCCGTTGGATGCTTGATAATAATGATGATGTGGGGAAGACTTTGCTGACGTAATGACCCGGTTGCGGGGCTTTTTCGGGTCTAAGTCTTTATCCTTCTGTCAGTCGAAGACGTCGCGCAATTTCCCGAGGCCTCCGGCTAGCCGCAGACAACAAATCGAAACTTCCGCCTCATGTCGGCCTGGCCTTAATTTGAAAGTTAAGCGTTATAAACACGTTCATTTAACGCCAGTTTCCCAGTTCATCCCTCCGGCGGCTATACATATATATTTCTATCTGGGTTCCAAAGCTAATGTTGCGCGATTTCGAAACACAAATTGCTGTCATTAAAATCATTTCAATGCGAATAAAAGTTGTGCAAAAAAAGAAGAGAAGCAGCCAACTAAATTAGAAGGAAAATCAAATGGAAATTTCTGGGCCCGACCACAGAAAAATAAAATTTAAAGGGAGTTGGGCAAAGAGACTTTTGTCCAGTAAATGGAAATTGTAATGAAATGGAAAGCAGAGAAAAGCTGGGCCATGCAATTAGACTTGTGCTTCAGAGCCAAGTGAATTTTAATAATTATAATGGTGACTTCATAAATATTTCATGAAAGTGAAATTTACATTAGGCACTTGAAGAACATATTTTTTTTCATGATTTATTTCCTGTTATGTTTCCTATGTTCTTAATTATATTTATGGTTAGATAATTTTGTTGCTTGAACATAAGTACTTTTAATATTTGACGATTTAAAAAATAATTTAACTTATTATAAGTTCTAAAATGTCAATCTCATAATTGAGGTGAAACCGAAAGCTAAATATTAATTTAAAACTATCTTTGTCTTGGCAATTTTTTCTACTTGATCCGGAAAGCCCTTGCAACCCACACAGAATGCCGTGGAGATGATTGTGTTGACCAGAGTAATGCCTCAATTTAAATTGCATTTGCTGGCAACTTCAGTTGCAGCCGGCAGCGTGTCATAAATGTCGGCAGACAAACGAAATGAACTGGGGCACGGGCACGTCCTCATTCCTGGAATCCTCAGCCTCATCCCTGGCTTAAACTCGATCCTAATCCGCCCTCAGTTCCTGGGCAGCGACTTTGCCCGGAAAATTGGAAAACGCCAGACGCACACACAAACAAACAAACAAACAGAAACCAAGTGAAAAACCCACAGACACTCTTGACATCATAGTTGCGTTTGACAAGAAAACTGATTTGTCATTGCCGTAATGAGCTCGGGGCCTTGGCTCTTTCGCTCCACGGATTTATATATAAAGTATCTGTATCTCCTGCTCTTACCTCAGTGAGAAAGCAAAAGTAAAGCATAAATGCAATAACCATTTGCCATTAAAACAAGTGTGGGAGAAACATTCCGCAGAACTGGAGATAAAAGTGTGGGGATTGTCAGAACAGTGAAGCAATACCTAAGAGCTATTGAAAAATATTATGAGCGATGATATTATAATGAAATATATTAAAAAATAAATATATATCTGTAAAATAAGCCCTTAATGTATTAGTTAACCATTCATAATTAAAATAATGTTTGTAGATTCCTCTTGTCTTTAAGACTGTGAGATTATCTGGTTGATTCTTAAGTCTTTTGCAATTTTCTTATTAGCTGCCAAAATCTTATCCGAAATATTTATATTACTTTTAGAATTGTAACGCACTTGTGGATCTGTTACATAAAACTTAAAAAAAAATTTAGCTATAAAGGGTGAATATATCATTGAAATATTTTTCTTACTTATGACTGACTAACAAATATAAATTAATTTTTATTTGTTAAACTTTCAGTCTCTATTCAAAAAATTTAAAATAAAATAGGAATAAAGCAAAAAGATAGAATATGTTTTTTAGTCCTCCGCACTTATTCACTTATTTGATAGCCTATAGTTGACCACTATTCAATATCCCCACAATAAACCTTTATTTGTCTCGCTAAATCCGTTAATAAATACATTTTGCCATCCTATAACGTTATTAAATAATTGAATTGAAAACGCAATCAATTTGATACTGTTAACCCCCGGAGCATGTAATAAAATCTAGTTTAAACGATACAAAGTATCTCTTTTATTTTGCCAGCGTTAGGGTTGATTAGTTTGTAAATAAATTTGGCGAATGTTTAGCTAAAATTGCTTTTCAGTTATCATATTATAACGCGATCTGAGATAGAATTGTTATTGGATTCCCTTTTGGCATTTGCACCTCACCTCGGGTGGTGACATGATTACCAGTTAGTGTAACTAACTTTGCCCTCCTCTCAACCAAGAGATGATGATGATGGCGATGGCAAATGGAATCGAGTTGGTTGGATGATGCTAAGCCAGCTACTATATATATGTACGTATATATTGAAGCTCATACGAGGCAAGGTCAACAAGGTCGCAGTGCATTTAAGCGTTCTGAGTGCGTGTGTATTTGCGGTAGCTAACTAACTAACTAAAAGTGGGGGCCTTACACAAATAGAACGAGAGGTTCTAATAAATTCAGCTCATGAATTGCAGCCCGCACACAGTAAAAGCGCAACCCACTTGCAATTACCAAGTGGTAAATGCCAAGTGGTAAGTACTCCTCCAACCACTCGGCAACTTTGCCCTGCATTCTCTTTTTCCTCTGAACGCATTAAAATTAAAACTGCAGCTAAAATCAAAATCAACTTAATTATTTTTCAATGAGAATTGACACAGTTCTTGTTTGGATTAAGTTGTTCCCATTTTCAGGCGGGCAGATTTTCTAACCGAAAGCAAACTCTTTTTAGCTCGAAACACGTTCCGCATATATTGCAATGTGGTTGGGTGACAATAATTCCAGCCATGGCATCCGGTTCTGATCGGTTTGGGTCCCGTTCGCTACTCGTTCCTCGATTCTCGACTCTTAATGCAATGATGATGGTTCGGTTCGGCTTTGGACCTGGCTCTGGCATCTCGATTCTGGTCTGGTTTCTGGTCATCCGATGTTCTGACGTTCTGGTCTGGCCCATTCACTGTCGTCGTCTGGCCATGTCAGCAATTAGATTACACCGTGTGTGTTTGCGACTGTCTGGGCGTGCTGGTGTGCGATTGTGCGTGATTTGTGACGACCAGGGATGGTCAAGGGAAATGTGGGCTAGGAGTGCACAGAGTTGCAGAAATTTTAGTATTTTAATCTAGAGCAATTACATTATTTTAACTAAGAAAGTTTACAAATTGGGACCAAAATGTACTTTGACTTCATTAGTTGAAATCCCTTATAAATTCTTGTAAAATCTCTAGGAATTTGTACAGGAAATAATATTTTTAAGCTGATAAACAGTGGGAAGAAATTGTAGATGTTTTTGCCAATTACCTTTTTATCATAAATACAACAAATTATTATTATTACAATTTTTATGAAAAGACATAAGTATTATACACTTTTTTATTTCTTATACTTTATTTTAAATTAAAAAGTATATATATGTAAGTATGGGTTTGGTTTTTTCTTTAAATAATAAATAATGTATGCTTTATTTCCTGACAATTAATCCTTATATTTTTAAAGTTTTAATAAACAAGCATAAATATATGTTATTTCCGACCAAATAAAACTACTTGTTATCCAATTTTTGCTGCTTCTTAAAATTTTGTTAATTGTTGTTTCCACATTTGAGAATCCTCTTGTGCAGCCCTGTCCAATTTGGTCAACACACAAATACCATTTGCCCGCTGACCGGGTCTTGTTTAGTTAACTGCAACGGTGCCGTATTTTGCTGTTGCTTTTGTATTTGTTTTTGATTTTGTTTCTGCCTCTGCTTTGGACCAGTCCGAGTGGCAAATGTAGCATTTGTAGAGCTGCGTCTGCCGGGCATCTGTCGCATGTGCCACCGTTACACATACGCCGCGTTGCACACACGTCGCTCATACGCCCCCATGACCAAATGGCAAACATGCACCGCCCACAATCCACTCTTGTTTGCGCACACGGCAACGTGTTGAATGCAAATGAATTTCTTCGGCAGCGGCTGTCATTGTTGTCTGCAGCCATCTCTTTCGGTGCTTTTGGCCGTGATTTATGTGGCCAGACGGTTGCGATTGTCGCCGCCTTCTGGTTACGCATGATTTCAGCGAATTTTATGCGTCGAACCCGGTTCCGGACAGAGATTGAAATGTTGTTTACCCGCAATATGTTTGTAAACAACGTACCAATTAAGCTTCGGCCAGGGTAAAAAACATAATTCCATTAAGAGGCTTTAAATAAATGAAATAATATTCGTAAAATAAACAAATACATATAAGCGAACCCGAGCGGAAGTCAGTCATGTTTATTCAATTTAATTAGTTTATTTCCTCCTCTTTAAACCCTAATAAATATAATGATTTTGTGTCTACATTTGTGTATTTCATTTATATTAAACAAAAGATTTTCCTTTACAAACATACACACTCAAAATATATTTAAGTTAAATCAATAAATTACACATTTGGGTATATATGAGTATCCTCTAAGCCTCATGGTCAATAACATTAGTCTAATAATCTAATGAGAAAATGTAAAATTAATGGGTTTTCATAATAGCTATAATATATCAACATTAGATAAATTGGAGTCATAAAATTGGAATAACCACCATTAGTCGCCAATAACATACTATTTAATTTTTGTTAGACCTAGACAGCTTGTTTATCTTTCAAAATCGAGAGATAGAATGCACAAATTTACAAATTTTTTTCCATGTTGTTATTACTAATTGAAAATACTGGTATTAATTTCTTTAGCCAGAAACCGAAAATCTTAGTCCACAAACCAATTCAGACAATTGGATCGTTAAGAGCTTATCAGACAGAAATCTGTGGTTAATTTCCAAGTCTTTACCCCTTCTCTATTTCAGCCATAATCGAATACCTTTTATGTGGCATACAGTTTGGCTTTTTGCAAATGCAATTTAAATGGTTTGTTATTAAGAATGGCATTTAGTTGCCGACCACTTTGAGTTATGCCATCGGTGGCCATTCGGAGTGCTAGACAAATAATCATAAATATTTAACAAATTACTCCGCACACGTTGGACTTTTTAAATTTAATTAAAAATTTAAATGCGCAAAATTGAGTAAACTCTCCACTGACTCCAAACAACATACACATGGACCAGCAAACATTGGCATAATTGTTAAAGGGGGTGGGACAAACAAACTGGCAAAAACGAAGTAGTGGATGTGGGCGAAAGCGACGGGAAAATTTAAATAAAGCGTATAAAACACAAGAAGCGTGCACTTTATGACTCCCCCCAGGACCTCGTCCTGCTGAATCCTGCGTCCTGAGTTCTCCCAACTTGTATACGGGTATACGGCCATCAAAATGCGCTACGGAGCGAGCGAGAGCTCACAGCGCCAATTACACGGGGCCCAGTCATAAAAATAAAGCGCAAATAAATACACTTAAAGCGAGAGGAAAGCGCCGACCCCAACCGATCCGCCACGCCCTCTTTTTTGCCCACGGAATGGAAAAAGTTCGGTGGCAAAAGCCGAAAATGAGGGACTGCTACTAGGTCAGGACGCAAAAGGAAACAGTGGTCGAAATCGGGATATAATAGGGGGCCTAGTTGAAGATCGGAAAGAAAAAAAGCAGTTATGTAAATTTAAAAAAAATTTGATCTTAAATTTATAAAATATGTATACCAAGTTTTGTTCAATTGATAATATTTTTACTTAAACAAAAAATTACCTTTTTTAAAATGTTATTTATAAATAAGTAATTAAATTGTAGTATACTTTAAGAATATTTAATACGAAACATTGCCTATAAATGGTATTGAACCTATAACCTTTTCATTCAATAAAACAAAGCTGTACCTTGTAAGATCTTAAAACACAATTATATTTTATTTGTACTAAAAGGATAAGGATAATTTACTTATAAAAAATATTATATAAAAATACACTAACTAAAAAGATAAATAATATATTTATAAATTATATAAGTTCTAGTAAAATAACATTTGGGATCTTTACATTTTCTTAGAAAATTAAGAGTTCTTTTTTTAAAATTGTATACATATTTAAGGTCCATGTTGTACAATTTTAATCCCAGGACACCTGAGCTTTTGAGTAGTACATTTGCGATATCATCCACTGTACTGTGGTTGCTTTACCGTTTTGCAGCTCGTCGCTGGCATAAATCAAGCTATTTAAATGGACATTTCTCGCAATGAAAAGCGGGGTCCGAGTCACTTTGCCGCTGCCTGTTGGTTGTTGCTTGTTGGTCGGATGGCTGGATGGTTGGATGGTTGGACGGTTGGTGCGTGGAGTAATTACAATTACACCTGCACCACAGAGGGCGTAAAAGATGAGGCTGGAGTGGAGTCTTTCTGGTGCAAATAAGGGCCTGGACTCAGCGCGTGCCATTGCAGTAAATTATAATTACGGCGAGTCAAAAGTTGACTTTTATTAAATTTTATTTATAATGCTTAAAATGTCATTAGCCAACTGGAGCCAGGTTAATTGCAAGTGAGTTAATGGAAGGTCATGGGAAAAGCCTACCGTAGTAAGACAGAAAAAAAAAATCCCATTTGGACCACAGAACTATCAGCAGAAACAAAAAGATTCCGTAACCAGATTGGTTAGCCATTAAATTTTTTCACTGTCATTGCTTTGATTTGAAATAAATGTTGCCCCGAAAAAATCAGGGGCAAAAACCAGCCTGAGACAGTGACTGACGTTTATCACGACACTGGGCATTGGGGCACGATTTGTCAGAGATCCCAGTCAGAAAACACAACGAAATTGCCTTTTTATGTGGCTACGTGAATGGCGGCAGACAAAAAACCAGGTTCGTTTCTGTAAGCCCGCTGCGAACATGGGTTAAGGCATTCCGATTTCGCTCTTCCACATACGGAAAACAAAGTGCCCATAAATAATCAATCAGTCGAAGAGTCAACCAAAATATTCACATTTCCGAAGCACGATGATAATGATGATGGTAATGTTTGGGAGTTGTTTTTCAGCTGAGGTAGATTAGCGGAATTTGGCAGCATCTGCAAAAGTCTTTTTTCGTTTACCCACTTCTTAGGCAACATCAAGCTGGCACAGTGAATTTAATACTCTAAAAGCAGCAAAAACTATAGTTATTATACTTATAATATTTAAATTATATAATTATATTTATTATTTTTAACAAATTACATTTTTTAAAAGATAAAAATAGCAGTTCCTTTTCCTTACTGGAACACCAATGATTCCAATTTTTTCTAAATGCATGACACTGTGTAAGTGAAAAATATGCTAAAAGTCAATGTGTCAAATTGCTGACCCAGTCGTAAACTGGCAGCAGATGCTAAACTTGTTATTTGCATACGCCTGTGGTTATGTGATGGTCAAACAAGTTTTTGCTTAAATTTGCAACGACAAAACACAAATACGGTAATAAAAATATATATGAAAATATATGAAAAACCTTTAAATCAATAGTTTACATAGATAATTAAATTATAGGGAACTCTAATCTATACAATGTTTAATAGATAAAGCTTAATAGATAAAGTTAGAATAAAAGCGTAGGAAACAAAACAAAACCTCCCATAAATAATGAAAAGTATTGCTAAATAAAGGAAGTCAGAAGATAGCCAATCAAAATTAAAGTATATTCGATTTCCTGCACGTCCTGTGCCACAACATTTTCTCAGCAAATATAAGCAACTGACAAATTTCAGACTCTTTAACCAATAACAATAAAAATGGCACAGTACACAAAATATAAAAAGAAAAGCAAATCCCCTTGGGTAATGAAAGTGTCGTAGAATTCAGTGCTCGAATGTTGTGAGTTCCAGTGATTTTCAGCTGTGACTCTAGACCGAGCTAAATGTTTCGGAAGCAGCAATGCAAGTTCCGGATACCCGGATGCATTTTGTGTGCAACACATACCGAAACGCGGGCATCGAGAAGGAAGCATTACACATACGCCGTGTGGTACGCAGCTGGCTTCGCTGGCAGTTCGCGCTCATCTCATCAGCAGCCAATGCCTTCAACTGCAATTTGGCTCTATGGGTGAGACAGGGAATGAGGAAGCGAGAGGGGTATATAGATAGAGGGAGATGGAAAGAGGCTATGGGAAGTAGAGTGCACAGTTCACTGCACTTCATATTGCCCCGGGCTTCGTGTTTCTGCTGTGTTCTGCTGTATTAATACCCTGTAGAAGGGGTCTTCGGGGACCATATTGCAAGTAAAGAAAGCATGTTTGCACTTCTTTTAAAAAAAACCCACTCGAGAAGAGATTTTCGGTTTCAGTTCATATCTCCTGGTTCCCAATCAGTAACCTTCTCTTTAAAAAAAACACACAAATAATATAAGAAACCCTATAAAGGAAATCTAACTAGTATATTACTTATACTTATAATATAACTTAAATATATTTTTAATAGAAAAAATACCCCTTCTCATAACATTTTAAAATTTACCTTCTTTTCCAGAGTTGGAAAAGTTTTTTTTGTTAGAGGGTAATCCTTCGTCTAAAGTCGTTTTCCCCGCTTATAAGTTTTTTGCAATCACAACTGTTTCAATAATCTAACGATGTCAATGATTTCCCCTTTCATTTATTCAAGACAAAAAAAACGATACACAATGCTTAAAGAGTTTCACTTAAATTTCATTTAAGTTCACATTTTCTGCCGACATCCTTTGTTCTTTTCTAAGATAGAATCAATAATTTTGTAATTGGCCCAAATTTATTGAACAACTCTTACAGATTGTGAACAGTAATATCAATAACATTTCTAAGTAGCATCACATCATATTTGATCTCATTGAAATTGCATTTCAGCAATACAATAAAATGTACAATATAATAAATACGCTATGGAAGTCAACACGTTTTTGTAGTTTCCTTCCATTTGCCGCACATTTGAAACTTATTCTCTTGTGCCACGAAATTGGCTTTTATTACGCATACACAGCGTTGACTGCACTTGAAAACTTCTTCAGCTTTTCGTGCTGGGGAATATTTATGCGATTCCAGTGCACAGGAAAAGAAGAGAAGTGTAGTGCGAGTACCAGAAAGAAAACTGTCAAAATGCAAGACACAAATAAATAAATGCCAAAATATATTTTGCAGCAAGTTGTCAGCAGAAAACCTAAGCAGGAAGGAAATTATGAAACCCAGTCGAAACACCAACAAAAACAGAAAGCCCGGAGACAGCAGCAAAAACTTTTATAAAATGTGAGCTCCACTGCCTTCCTTTCATCGTCCCCGTTTTTCCCCTAGTTTTTAGTTTTTTCGGTGGCCATGAGTGTGCAAATTCCTTTTGGCTTTTGTCTAGCTCAACTCGCATTTTATAATGTGCATATTTTATAACATGTTTATGTATTTCCCTAAACCCCAAAAACAAGAACAACAGACATGAAAAAATGTGTGTGGCAACTGCACAAAAAACGTGCAACAAGTCAGGTCGTGAATGTTATTTCGGTTTGGACTCGGTATTGTAATGAGAAAAGGGAAGTAAGTTAATTTGATGCCACAGATAAATACAACGAACTAAAACTACAAAATTGAATATTTATATATTATGTTTGAATTAATTTTTTGTGTCTATAGGATATTTTTTTAGCTTTTTCTTGGAAGAAATGTTTAAAAGACCTACGTTTATAAAATTCGAATTTATTATTGGAAAACTGTTGATCAGGTATTGATTATATGTACTTTGTACACATATTATTCACCGTTTTTATCGCTCTTATTAAAATATATTACGGAACAAAATTATTTAATATATAAAAAAATTTTAGTTGAAATGCATTTTTATAAAAATTTTTTTACACTTATGTATAATTGAAAAATTTTAACACATTTCTTAAAAAACATGTTTTTCGATTTGCTTCTAAATTTCTAAATTCTTTTCCCATCTTTATAATGTATTTCCCATCTCTTACCGCAAAACATTAATAAAGAACAGAATAGGAAGCTAAAAAAAGTCATGAAAAGGTTGAAAAGTCACTGAGCTGAAATAAAAAATGCAACATAAAAACAAAAATAATAACAAAGCAGCCGGCGAAGGAGCGAAAAAGGTTGCTTTAACACTTGCGGAGTGTCAGAAGAAATTTGCATATTTTATTAGCATGACGGATGACAAATTTAGACGGGCTTTGGCTTGCATTTGCATTTGCCAGCTTCTTCTTCTTCTTCTCCACTTCCTGTCTAAGTCATTTGCGGGCGGAAAAAGATTTTATTAACTAATCTGTCATTTGCTAAGGACGATTCGCATTGCCATTTCCATGGCGATTGACGTCACCAGGTCTGCACTCCTTTGGCTTTGGATCCTGTTTTTTTTCTTATTTTCTCCTTGCTCTTTGCCGCACGCAAAGTGCAATTTCCGGCGGAAATGTGAGAAGCATTCTGTAATCTAATTTTAATGATTTCGCTTTCCATTCGCTTTTCCGCGAGGCCAAGTGGCCGGGATTGGATTGGATTTGGATTTGGCCTCCTTGGTAAATTTTGGAATTAACCCAATTTCGAGATCGTTTTTGTTGCCGACGCCCTGAAAAATATTCAATTATCCGAATTTTCTATGTCTGGATGTGACAAAATGCCACACAACACAGTTTGCAAAAGTTTTCCACCACCCCCCAAACCCCACCTTTAATTTTCATCTTCTATATTTAGCCTCTCTCGTGATGGTAATGACGTCAGTGGCCTGTTTTCCTCCAACTTTGCTCTCAAAGCAAATTAGCCAAAAGGGGGCGGGGTGGGATGTGGGTGGTGCTCCCAAAGGGCGGGGGCGTGGCAAAGTGCCATTCAAGCTGGCATCTGTGTTAAAAGTTAAAAATTAAGCGAGCAACGCAGACGTTTGGGGGGCGTTTTCCGGGCTGGCGAAAAGAATGTTTGCAGCAGCCAAAGAAAATGAAAGCTGATTAATGATTAAGCGACCTAGGGGCGGCACGATGGGCGTGGCAAGGGTGTGTGTGTGTGTGTGCCGGCGACTAATTAAACTAATTAAATGTGTGAAACTCACGGCATTATTTGCCAAATGCTCACCAGATGCGGGCAAAATGAGATTTGGTCTCCTTTTCACCGCTTTTGTTTTTGTTTCGTCACGGATCGTCTTCAAACTGAAGAAGGCGGTGCAGAAAGTTAAACTTAAGCAGAAAACTTTAAATGGAACCCCAAATTAGCACTGTCTTTATAAGGATACGGTATAATAAATATAAAAATGTTAAATGAAATTGGTTGAAGAGATAACTACGCAAGTCAAATTAATTTTACCCAATGAAATACATTTCTAAATCTTTTATATTCTTTTTTCACTTTTAAAGTGTTCAAGGTGCTAACCATATATTTCCATCCACCATTTCTCCAAATCCCCAATAAGTTAGTGCATTCTATCGCACTAAATCCATGTGACACATTTCCAATTGAATTCTTTGTCTGATTTTCCTTGTTACCAGGATTTCAGCTCCATGATGACTTATGCCATCGATATATTTGCACATTCTCCATTCAACCCAATGTTGAATGTAAATTACGAATAAATTCGCAATACCCAAACACATTTCAGGCTTTACGGGTCAAATTTTATTCACTGGCCTAAAACAATCGACACAAAACTTTAATCCCCTGGGACTAATTGACAATAATATGTTTGTTTTTAGGCGCAGTGGCTGGCTGGTTGGTAACATGAAAACATCCTGAAATTTGTGAATTTTAATCGAACACCCGCACAATGCAAGTCTTTTCGAACTGCAGCTGCCACTGGCACTAATGAGTTTTACCATATTCGCGAATTGTTTGCCTTTGAGCCGGGCCAACTACCTCATTGCATTGCAAATTTGAGCGCTGTAAATTCGAAAAATGTTTTTTCTCTAATTGCAAAATATCATGGAGCAGCCGCAGACGAGGCCAAAACGGCTAGTGGTGTTGATTAGGGCCTGAAAACTGGGCTGCGGTCGTTGGTTTTCTCGCTGCTTTCACACGTGTTCAGATCCTGGTTTTCTCCGCATCCTTTTGAACCACCAAAATGGCTACATATTCAATTGTTTGCCAACGCCTGGTTGGAAACTCTTATTTCTCTAATTTCTATCTTTTTTACCCAACATTTTTTCCCTATTATGTGATTGATTTGATTTATTCGCTTTGGCTACAAAATGAAAATGTTTTGTATTGCAGGGCAAAAGCTTTGAAGTTTTTCCAAGGGGATGAATAAATACACTACCTTTATTGAACAAATTCAATAGTTTGTAGTTAGATTGTAAAACCTATTCTGAGTCCTTAAATGCAAGTACTAAACAAGTATTTGATATTTTAAGCAATTAAAACTTAAGCTCACATATATATCTTAGCATTGTCCCTTCAGATTTTGGAATTCTGAACTTCTTAAATATTTAGTTTGAACTAAATAGTAGAATTTTTTACCTAAACATAATTTATTAAATCGATATTCTCCGTACTTCCTTAATGTAAGTATATAAAAACAATAAATAAATGTAATCGCAAAAATTTTTCAATCATACCCTTTAAAGAAAGTCAAGTAGAAGAGCACAAAATGGCTAAAAAGAATCTAGAAAACTTCAATTTCGATTTGCTGCTTTGTGACGCCATTCACTCGATTAAATTCGAAAAGTGCAATGCGGAGGGCCAATTGAATAGGCGATGTGGCAGCCACTTCCCACTTTTCCCCACATATTGGTGTACATCTGGGGCAGCATTTCATCTATTTACAGAGTCTATCAGTGTTTTTCAATCACGACTTCACCTGGTCTTGGGACAGGTCCTCTGGCTCTTCTCCATTTTACTCACAAAATGCAACAGAGAAAGAAATACGAAATAGCAAAACAAATAAAAAAGAATCGAGGGATTTTTGTAATAAAGAAATTGAACGAAGGGCGCGCAATATTTCTAATGGACCAAGGCAAGCTGAGTCCTTCGATTGGAAAATGTTCAAAGGATATGAGGTGTCAACTGATGAGCTTTCCCTTGGCTGCCCTCTCTTTCTTCGCTTGGACAGTTGTCTCTTTCACTTTTCCCTATTTGCTGTTTGCTGTCAATGTTGCCAGGTGAAAATTAGAAGAAGCCGACAAAGATTCTTGAGGGAAATGTATACACAGGAGATATCTTCAAAGGGCAATCTTATTTGCTGCAGTTCATCTGCCATTTTTGCTTTGGCTTAAGATGTTTTATTTTTCATTTTTAAACAGAGTACTTAATAAATGGATAAATTGATTTGTTAATTTTATATCAAACAAGTAAAACAGTTTTATAAATATTATATAAAAGAAAGATTTCTATATCTCAGTAACTTAAATGTCTTGCGAAGGTAATTTCTACTCAATTGCTTACATTATTTTCCCATTTTAACGAACTGACCCTTGGGGTAAATTGCAGACACCTGTCTTATCACATGCCCATTCGCTTACTCGTGAATCCTTATTTTTATAATCAGCATTAGGCATTCGGCATTTGAACGGCCGAATAAAGAGCCCCACAACAAAGGACACAAAGGTATCCGCTCATTTGCGGCAATAAGCAAGACAATAAAACATTATGAAGCCGATAAGAAGCTGGGGATCGGAACAAAGCGGAACGGAACGGAAGTTAGGGGTTCGGGGATTGCCCCGGTTTGCGGTTTCCTTTCCGTTCCGCCCTGTCATCGAGCTGCTTAGCACCCTAATGCGATTATTAAGTGCCAAGTGCGCTGGTGTCGTGTAAAATTCATTATATTAGCCCCACTGCCACTTGCCACACCCTCCACTTCCGGTTAACCCCCCGGCTGACAGTTCGTTGGTCCTGTTCCCATTCCACAATTCCCCGTTTTCCCGCCACTGCCCATTTCCACGTTCCCTCGTTCACTCGCTCATGCATTACGCGTACTCAATATCCTGCCTGCTCTGAAACGAAATGCGGCCGGTGACTGTGGCGCAATAAATTAGGGGCGCAAATAAATCATCCATTTTAATGTGACAGTTCCGACAAACGTTGCCCCCAAAACAGCCCTGGATGCTGCTTCCCAAGCTGCCGTCTCAATTGGTTTGGTCTGCTGGTCCTCCGCTTCTAGAGCTGTCAGTTCGGGATGGCCTCGTGAGTCGGTTCATAGTCCCAATAAAATTTGACCAAAATCGTAAATTAGTACACATTCTATTTCTATATATGGTCACTCTAGAACTCATTAAGATATTTGTAAAAGCCAGCTATCGGGTATGTGTTCATAGCCTCCAAATAAACCAGCAGTTAAGGGACTTATTTCTCAATATCATGTTATGGTTTATCACGGTGTAAAATTGCTTTAAAGGAAAAGTTTAGCTTCTGAAGAACATATTATGTTTAATCTAATTGAAAACTCTGGAACTGGAGGTAACATAGCTCCGACATTCCTTGACAGGACATTGAGAAATCGACCCCTAGTATGTTAGACTTTAGTTGGGAAAACAGCGGTCACAGTAACGTTCTAAACATATTTTTAATGGAAAATTTCAAAATATAATACTCTTTGGTTAGCTTTGATTTTGTGCATATATAAACAAGCACCCCACAAAAAAATTTGGCAATAGTAGTTAGATCAAACGGACTTCTAAGAATCGGATTGGAAAACGTACAAGGTAGTGTATAGGGGACTATTTTCCCGTTCAAAACTTTTCCTCACGCGTTCATCTCCATTGGGTTATCTTTAGACCCACTACCCTCTATCCCCCAGTCTATTCTCCCCCTCTCCCAGTCGATTCCCCTATTTGTGAGCCATATTTTGCGGGTTCATTTTCAGGCGTGCCTTCAGCTTTTCTTTCGGCTCGGTTTCCATTGTTTGCACATTGTTTGACTGGCATTTAGACGCCTTCTCCTCCTCTGTTGTTGCCACTAAGTACTTGCCTAACTGCGGCACTTAATATTTTTGAATTGCTGCGCGTATGCGAGATGTTTGTGTGTTTCTCTCTGTGGCGGAGAATGAGAATGAGGTCGTGGGGTCGGGATCCGGGAAATGCCACCATTAGCTGATACTGAAAGAAAATTTGTTGGACAAAATGTGACCAACTGTGCGTATGATTAATGGGCACTGATTAGGTCTTAGGTGATTTGGGAAAGGAACCGTGGAATGTTGGACCATACAAAAGAGTTGAAAAATCCTTTTTTTGCCTTCCCCCAAAAATTAAACAGAAATTTATTGCACAACATTTCCTGTACGAATGCAGCGTAATTTTCGGCTTGGGAAATGGGGGAAATTGCGCACATGTCGCCATACAAAATCCATCCAAATTCGGAACCCGAAAAACACACACAAACCCAGCTTGGGTAATGAACATTTATGGGGCAATTTCCTTAGCTGCGAACGCACACAAAACAGACAAGGGGAGGACAAAATAGGAAGGACTCGAGGACAGTTGACAAACCCACTGGAGGACAAGGCCTCCTCTCCTCCCACTGCCGCCGTCTTGGCCACCAACTTTTTCTGCTCCACTTATGCCCAAACTAATTAAGTGCAGGAAAAAGTTGCCACTGCCTTCCCGTTTGCAACTGCCGAGTTGCACTGTCTCCTTCGCAGCTGGGATGTTGTGTGCTACGATATTGCCAAATGCAGCGATGGCAAAGGATATTCGTCCCCCCAGAGATGCGATAAAAAAAAGTCCATTTAATCCATAAACTCATTTTTTAATTTTCATTAATTTAAAATAGGTTAATGGATTGATTAGAAATCCATCATATATATTTATAGTTATGACTTAATGAATAAATCATTTAATTTGTAACATTTTTTCCTGGAATATGAACAATAATATTTAAAATATTTTTAACGCAAAAGAAGCTAAAGCTTTTTATACATATACAGCGATAATATATTTTTAATTCATTTTTATATTTATATTTATATTTATTTTGTTTATACATATACAGCTAAAATATTTTGAATTAATTTTAAATCTGTAATTCTAACTTTATTTTTAAAAAATAAGAAAATCTAAGTCTAAAACTTATCTTTAAAATATTTTGTTTTGTTTTTGCTTGCTAAAATAATAAATATAATAATGTAATAATAATAATAATATAATAATAATACAATTTTTTATCTAATATATAATTTATTGTATTATTTTCTTTTAAAATCTCTCCATTCTTACCGAAAATAAATGCCGAATGCGCCACCGGAAATTCGCAGCCCACCAGCGCAGCGCGTTTGACAACTTGTAACATTTTTGGACACTGAGCGTCGGGCGAAGGAAAGAAGAAGAAATAAAGTAGTGGACTCGCGGCATTAAGGACATTCTTCCTATTCTTTTCTCCATCGTCCTTTGCTTTAGCCTTTATGCATTTCCGTTGCCTGGCCAAATATTAAGCAGCCGCTCCACTTTCCCGCTGATAGCCCATTCGAGCGTCATAATAACGAAGATAAATGTTGCAAAAGTTTGCTTACAACACGCCCCAGGACGAAAAGAAGGACCCATCTCCCATTTCGCCTGCAGCTGCGATTTCTCGTTGCATTGTGTGTAGTTGCATACTTTTCGGCTGCCGTCTCTCGTGAATATTTTGCCAAAGACAAAGGCACTGTGCGTAAAACAAAAGTTGGAGCGATTTTTCCAGCTAGAACTTTACGGATGTGGTGTATTGTAGGGCATTGGACCAGTGGGAATGCTTTGGCTAAAAGGAACAAGTTGACGTCAGTTGAATGCTTAGGACTCGGGAGGCCATTACAAAGGGATATCGTTGTCTTCTAAATGAACCGAAAATATCACAAACATTTAAACATGAAAATAAATGGGATAGGCACTGAGAGAAATTGTAGGTTGTATTAATAAAAAAAATATATTCATAAGAAAATTAAATTGGTTTTATTAAAATATACAGAGTTGACGCCTAAAAGTATGATATGATATTTTCAGTCCAAAAATGAAGAGAATAAAGAGCGAAAATATTTAATTCAACATACTTTTAGACATCTTTTCAATGGTCTCATATTGTTTAGAGAACTGTTTTTAAATAAAGATATTAGGGATATTTTGCAAAACAATAACGATTCTGATGCTTTTTGCGTGCTTTTTAATTAATTTACTCAGATCATCAAACTCCATAAAAGCAATTAATATTTATAATTGTAACAAAATCCAGAACGTATTAGCTATGCACAATTTTGACATGGCTTTGATCCCACCGACTAATGCCAGCTTTCTACAAACTTTGTATACAATTTTTGAAGTTTAATGAGAATTTGGTAAAATAGCAAGAAAGGCAACTGCAACTGCAACGGCGACAGGGCAACAACAACCATCGACGACGATAGCAGCGACGACAGTTTACACTGATGCTCGTTAGTTCTACGCCAAAAACTTTGCCTTTACCCAGGGCTGAATCCGCCTTCTCGGTCCTGGCCAACTGCAATTCACAAATTTCTGTATGGCCAGGGGAACAGGGAAAAGTACTATCGAAGCCGGGCCAGCAGCTTTGTTGGATTTGTTGTCCTGCCATGTCCATGTCGGACCCGTTCTCGTTCACTTGATTTATGTCCGATGCGTCTGGCAAATGTTTTGGGACATCCCCGATCCCGTTCCTATATACCCATACCCATTCCCGATCCACACCCACAATTCCCGGGGCTGCAGCCTTCGTTCTTGGCTTTAATTAAAAAACTAAAATAGATGAGTGGCCGGGTAATTTGTCTAGATTGAGGCGCTCAAAAGCAATTTGATTACTACTCGTAACAAGCTATAAATTATGGCATAGAAATAAATTAGAGGTCCTTGAGTAATGATATAAAGTGGTTAGCGCTTTTGTTTTTAAAAATGAATTGCATTTGGTAAATCTAAATAGAGTGGAATAGGTTTTAAAAATCCATTTTGCCTTTTTTATTTTGGAAAGATTTTAAAGGTACACTTATGAATATATAACCCCTAAGTAAATTCAATATTGCCTCAAGTAAACTTCCCAGTTAAATGAAATAAATAATTAGCCCATTCCTAATATGGATATCCCATAAAATTAGCTATTTATTAATAAGCTTATTTAATGCTCTCTCCCCAATAACCGATAAGGCGGAAGCACCCATAATATTTTTCTTTAAATAGGCTTTTCTTACTTATAAATAAAAGTAGCCAGCCAGGTTGATGGCACATTTTTGTGCCACATACTTGTGGCTCGAGTTTTCACCCACAGATGAAGGGGCATAAAGTAGCTCTATAAAAATAACTCACAGATGCTTTCAATAAGATGGGAAGGGGCCAAGAGGGAGACATTGCATGCCCCGCATGCCTCACATGGCACACATTCACTCAGACATAACGAACAAAAGAAAAGCCAAAAGGTTAAAGGAAGCGACTGGAGCTGGGTTAAGAAAATAGCTCATACGCAGCGTGTGCCGCATGCCTCAAATGCCACAAATACTGTTTGAATAAAGGAGCAGGACTTGTCTTGACTTGGACTCGGCAAGGAGGTGCAAAGTCAGAGAACGAGGATCCCACAGTCATGACTTCCTTTGGCAGCCAGCTGCCATGACTTGGCCACTTTCTGACTATCCACTCGCTTATTTATATATTTATAAGTTAAACGATATTTATCGGGTTAGAGGGCAAATAAAAACAAATCAAGGTGTGCTAATTTTTATGGGAAAAGAAATCCGCGAGACATATGAAGCATTAACCACTTAATAATTAAAAGCATAGGCTAAAGTTAGTTTAGCCAAAATGCAAGTCACTTGAGAAGGGAAACTGATGAATTTTTATTGAATAAAATGTAGTTAATAAATATTCTATGGAAACATAAAATAATATGTATTTAATGGATTTTGTATTAATTTTTCAATTCCTCAACCTTGCATATTAGAACACATCCTTCCTATTACCTGCCCGACTTGTAATGATATTCCTATGAAAGAAATTATTGAATATTTTATACGAGTTCCTCGAAATACATTTAAAGGATGTAGATCAAAGCAAACACACGAGGTAGGCAGAATCCTTAAGCAGGAGGTCGCAATGCGACCCTGAGGCCACACTAAACACTTGATTTGAATATGCGCACCTGATGTCGGCTACCTGGCTACCTCTGCCACTGTTGATTGAGTTTACCTGGTTTCTGAGGGGTTGGAAGCTGCATACACAGTCTCGAACTGGCTTCAATCGAACTGCCTGGAATAGGGAGAAGATGGCGATGATGTCGATGCGGTTTTTTGGCTTCGCGGCACTACAGGCCAAAATCCATCATCGGGCTCTTCGAATGCAAACGATGTTCGATGTTGTGCACACATATCGGGCTTGTTGCTGATGCTCCTCCTGCAGTTGGCTAAAACCACAAATTGCAATTAGCGTCAGCAGTACACCCCATTGACCTCGACTGGAGCTGCTAACCCGGCTTTTGATTGATGATGAACGCTAATTTATAAGCATTTTTTGTGGCTCCGACCTTGGAAGGTTTCGTCGAAATATGGCATCCAAATTTGCATAACGCAGAATGTCTAATGCCCAGTAAGATTAGACTAATGATGGATTTCAGCAGCTTGCAGTTTTTAAACTACATCTCAAATAAGTTAACATTTTCTAAACTCCTAAAAATGGTGTATAAAAGTATGCAATACATCTGGCATTAGAATTAAAAAAATATTATTGCATACTTTAGAGCACATTTTAAAGTGATTTGAAAGCACTAGATATTACTATGGAATTTGTAGTTCCTTGACTGGTTGAGATTTTAAAATAAAGTAATTTTAAATAATATCTTGTTAATTAATAAAAGAATACATCAATAACAGGTTAAAATTCCATTAAATGTATGTTAAAGATTATACTCGTAAACTGAATAAATTGAACAAGGCTCAAAGGGAATTTTAAAAGGAAAGTGAAAGTAAAATCTGCAAATGTGTGTGTGGAAAAGGACATGAATGTCCTGGGTGAGTGTGTGCGTAACCTCTTCCGTGTGTTTGTGTGAGTGCAATAAAGCAGCTCGTAAATTTCTCCTGCAGTTGACCCATCTCACTGTCTCACTCTACTGCCATCTACCCATCTCCCTCTTTCACACCATTGTATACATTTTCTTAGTTACATTTTTTATTCGCGCTGCACAATTTTTTCGCGCTCCTCGTCCTTGTTATTGTGTTTTTTGCTGCTTTTATATGTTTCGGGTGTTCTGCTTCGTTTCTTTGGCTATAACGCAAATCCCTTTGTTGCCCCCGCCCCCAGACCACGCCCCTTTTCGGGCCAGCCCGCATCCGCATCCGCATCCTTTTTTTTCGAACAATAGCTGTGAAATAATCACTTGCCTGTTTGCACTTTATTAAGTGGACAGCGGCGGGAAAGAGACAGCACGCCCCAGGCGCCATCCTGTGCAAGGGAGATAGTTGCAGTAGATTTACTGACCCAACTTTAAGTCGCGCTTTATTGTCGAGCTTTTGGAACGGAGTAAATTAATGCGGGATGCGATAGAGTTTTATTTTTAGCGCTCTTAAGACTTAATATTTTAAATGCAAGGTTATATCATTTTAAACGATTATCCATCTCGCTACACAGAGCAAACTATCTAAGAACATTCTTCTTGAATTGAGAACATTGTTCTTGAATTGAAAACATTGTTCTTGAATTGAGAACATTGTTCTTGAATTGAGAACATTGTTCTTGAATTGAGAACATTGTTCTTGAATTGAGAACATTGTTCTTGAATTGAGAACATTGTTCTTGAATTGAGAACATTCGTTCTTAAAACCGAGTAAGTACATTTTGGTATCAATACAAGAACGAAATGGCGAGAAGAGAAAAGTTAAATTGAGTTTACTTAACAACTTTTTGATAAGTATACACTAAGGACTGAACTAATAGTTTATTTGTACGCCAATTTAAATTCTAGCAAAATAAAAACATTTTCAACTTAAAAATGTCGTTCTATTTTTAGGAACATTTTCAACTCAGATGAGAACGTCAGAATTTGCTCTGTGTAGAATTGCCTTTTTACTCGTAATCGACCCATCAATTTCACACCAAATCCACCTGTGGGCCCAGAAAATGAACTTATCGATCCGCAGTCGATTAATCGAATGTTTGTTTTATTTATGCTAAATTCAGATTTTTATTTATTTATGCAAATAACCAAAAATTAGGATTAAATAATATATTTTCTAACATTTTATGTGAGCGTTTAAGAACGCAGCATAAGAGTCACACTTCAAACACAATTGCATTTCCTAATGAACGTCTTTAAAATTACATTCAGTTTCTCTCGTTTCATTGAAACTGCTCGGCCAAATTAAATTGCTTAATAATCGTGACCACTGAAAAGGCCAATTTCACCATCTAAAACAAAGCAATTAATTAAAGAATACATATAATTTAAGATCGTTGAAACCCACAGCCAGATTGGTTTGCATGCAAATCGGGAAAACTCCACCTGCTGTGAGAGTAATGGGTTGCTGCAGATTGTGAAGAAAGTACACCAAAGTGGACTTGTAGCGACGGTCGGCAGCCGTCCAATTTGATTGAAATAGACAGTCAGCGAGGTCCTGGCAATCATCGATAATCATGTTGCACAGATAGCAAAACGGAAATGTCTCCATAGAGACGTCGAACATGAAGAGACAAGTGGCGACGCCGGTCCAAAATGTTGAGAAGAACATCAAGTTGATCATCGAAAGACCCAGCACTGTACCGATCAAAACGAACTGCACAAAAATGGTGCCTGAAAAGACGGGTCTCAAAGCGTTCACATAGCTAAAGAAAGGGATAATCTTATAATAATTAGATTCATTTCAAAGCACAAACTGCAAAAGTAAAAACCAAATAAAATCGAAATAAATTAGTTGTATCGTACTCCAATATCAAGCGATGATCCCGGATGCACTTAGTTAGGTCCTCCAAGTACTCATCTTCATCTTTTCCCGGCTCCGATCTAAGATTTCTCAGTCGATCCTTCAGAAGGTTTATGTGACATCGAGCCATCAGCATGGAGACCAAAGGACAAACATCCGTGCACAGATCCATGTAGATGCACCATGTCATCAGAAGACATTCCGCGATGCTGGAGATAAGGAATTGCTCATCGGAGTCGATCAGGGGAAAATACATTCGCCAGGCGTGACGTCCCTTCAGCAGAAAATACGGAAAGTTCATGACTACAAAGCTGGAGTAAAATATGTGATACATGATATCAAGTAAGTTTCCCAAGGCCACATAGCGATGAACTGTGGACCTCTCCTCATCCCAAATGCATCTCTGGTCCAGTAAATCCAATATTCTCTTGGCCTCCTGCCTTTTCTTGTAGCCAATCATGGTGAAAGCGCACTTAAAGGAACTTCCATACATGTTAACCCCGATTTCCAGGGAGCTGAGGAACTCGCCAGCCGAGAAGCTCTTGAACCGATGAATGTACTCGATGGTCATTGAGATTGGCAGAAGGATGAACATCAAAACAACCATAAAAGTTGCCCACATATTGTATAGCAGTATCCATCTTGAGGGAACAAGTATTATAATATATAAGCTATAAAGGTGCCTCAAAGTATGCAACGAAAAAAAGCGAAATCTCGCAAAGTTGATTTAACGGGCTTCCGGGCCTAGCATAAATTTGTTGCCTACTTTTAAACACCTTTTTAAATATTTACAAAACACTTGTGATTTTTGTAATACAACATTATTATTGAAACAGATAATAATACTGAATTTAAGGAACTAAAAACATTACAAAAAACGTTTAAGATTTAATTTACTTTTTGTTTTCTGGCTCTGTCCAGCCCATCGACCACATGACCCGATCCAAGTAAATAAAAGCGTCCCGCGATTGAACCCGCTCGTCCAATGATTTTTCCTTGATGTGAGGAAACACTTTGCTTAACATCTTGTTCGTGGAGTATTTTCTGGAGTATCTGGCTAGTCTGGAAAAAACGGCTTTTATAGGGAACCAGTCTGTTGTGGCTGTCTCAGATGACTTGACGGTTTATAAAACTTTTAAAATAACTATCGGTGTAAATTTTGTGTTGTCCTGCAAAAACCATAGAGCATTTAATAATTCACAAGTTTCTTCAACCTTGAATACAGTATGCCATTTTCCCACCATACAGAAGTCAATTTAATACTACGCAATTTACTTTTTATCAGAATGCAATTATGATATGCAGTGTTCCTGAGAAACCGTAAACATTTCTTCCATCGTTCAACGAGCAGGACATTAACATGCCATTAACCAAGTAAAACATTACCAAAGTCGACAATAATTCGCTTGTATCGCTTTATTGTCCCATGTCGAACCGAAAGCCCCTCTTTTACCGACCACTATCATTGCCTTTTCGTCTGTCATTGCGTTGACCATTGGCGGTGTTAATCAACGCCACCGCTATGGAATGCAGCCGAAAAATGATTGCCGCCAAACACATTATCTGTATTATTAATGACCTGCTCGCCACATTTTGCACTCTTCAAAAAGATTGTGTTAAAATTTTTAAATATTATTTCTAGGAATTGTTTTTATTAATTGTAAAATAAATCATATGAAACACGAAACGAACTTATTTTTAATAACCATGCCAAAAATTGGGATTTAATGAACCGATCTTTAATAAATTGCCTTTATTTTCAAAAGTAAATTTCTTTCGAAATATATATTATTGTTATATATATATATATTATATTATATGTTAATCCATACAGGCTTTTAAGATCACTTTCAAAGGTGTCTAGAAGTAAGCCACAATATATTTTGAATCCGCATCGCATTTTTCACAGCATACTTTCAGACACCTTTACAAGAAATGTAATAATCCGTATAATTTTGTAGATCCTTTATACAATTTCTCAGTTTTATATCCTATTTGCAAATACATTTACATGTAAAAATAAAAAAGAATTAAAATAATAAATTAAAATGGCTACTCATTTTAACAATTTTTTTCTTCGTGTGCTGAGTGTCCTGTGCATTGGCATCATTGTTGATTGAGTTGGTCGATAGAACCGCTGGGGCTTCCCCTCATCCAAACGTATCTCTTTAGCTCCCTGCACAGCACATTGCATTCTCATTATAGCCTTGCTTTTCGGGTGTTTAATTAATTGAAAGCATTTTTGCCAGCGCTTTGCGGCCATTTCCCCTTTTTCCAATTTGACGGCGAGCGTGAAGCGTCGACCGTAATAATATTGACTCATTGACGTTGAGGACAGACATCCAGACACACATGCACACAAAAGGACCTCCGCACACAGGCGAATTAAATGCATTCGCAGGAGACAAACCGTCGGTGTGCCCTAGAATCTTTTGTCAGTTCTGTTAATTAATCGGAATATTTTAAATTTTTTTCCGGATGCTGATGAAGCGACTGAGTTTAAACTTTAATCACAGTCTGAATTGCATAATAAAACTTAAAAAGAACGGCAGGCTTTTACCCTTGAAGTAAATGATATTGATATTTATTAATTTTGCGAGTTCTACAAAGTACGTACAAAGATAATATAAACTATTCTATGGTCCTTGGTACGTACACATTTTTATCAGTACCATTGTAATGCATAATTCGTTTCGTTAAAAGATTGTATTTTATTAGATGTTTACCTATTTAAACTTTTCGGCTAAGTTAAATTGCTTTATAATAGTAACCACAGAAAACGCCAGTTTAACCATCTGAAAGAAGCCAAAGAATTAAAATAAATTCCTAAGAAAATTCAGATTCAACTTACAGATAAGTTTGTCTGCATGCAAATCGGGAAAACTCCACCTGCCGTGAGGATAATAGGTTGCTGCAGATTGTGAAGGAAATAAACCAAAGTGGATTTGTAGCGACTGCTGGCAGTCGACCAATTTGATTGAAATAGACTGTCAGAGAGGTCCTGGCAATCATCGATAATCATATTGCAGAGATAGCAGAAGGGAAATGTCTCCATGCAAACGTCGAACATAAAGAGGCAAGTTCCGAGCCCGGTCCAAAATGATAAGAAAAACATTACGTTTATCATCGAGAGGCCCAAGACCACGCCAATCAGCAGGAACTGCACGAAAATAACACCCGAAAAGACAGGTCGCAGAGTGTTGACATAGCTAAAAGTGGAGGTCCATTAATAATAAGTCAAATCAAACAATAATAAGTCAAATAAAAACATTTTAATAGCCCTAAAATGCCGCCAGCTTACTCCAATATCAAATGATGATCCTGAATGCACTTGGCCAGTTCCTCCAAGTCCTCATCGTCTCCTTTCCCCGGATCCGATCGAAGACGCAACACCCGATTCTTAAGCAGGAGGATGTGACATCGAGCCATCATCATGCTAACCGTGGGACACACATCCGAGCACTGAGCCATGGTCACCACGTAGAGCATTAGCAAAAATTCCGCGACACTGGATATCAGGAAATGCTCATCCGACTTTAGCAGCGGAATATACATGCGCCAGGCATGATGACCTATCAGCAGAAAACCTATGAAGTTTGTGATCACAAAGACCCAGTAACACGTGTGGTACACGACGTAGCTACAGTTTCCTAGGGCCACATAGCGATGCACCAGGAACTTCTCCTCATCCCGAATGCATCTTTCGTCCAGGCGATCCAGTATCAGTTTTGCTTTTCGCACTTTTCTCTGACCAAGCAAGGTATAGGTGTTTTTAAAGGAGCATCCATACATATTGACCCCGATCTCAAGAGAACTGAGAAACTCGCCAGCCGAGAAACTCTTGAAACGACGGACGTATTCCACGACAATCGATATCGGCACCAAGATAAAGCATCCAAGGGTTGTGAGAAAGCAAAATACCTTGTAAACCTCTGCCCATCTTTAAATGTAAAGTTTAATTATATTAACTTAATGTGAAGATTAACAAAGTTTACTCAATTCTTTTTTGATGTTGCTTACCTTTTTTCATAGGGTTCTGTCCAGCCCAAGGTCCACATGACCCTCTCCAAGTAAATAAAAGCATCGCGCGATTGAACACGTTCGTTCAACGGCTTTTCCTTGATGAGCGGAAAAAATTTGCCTAGCATTTTTCCGAGGTTACTTCTGGAGTATTAAGTTATTCCGGTAAAAAGGTCTTTTATAGGGCACAAATGTGTTGTGGATTTCTCACATGACTTGGCGAAATTTCCCCCCAAACTCTTGATATATATTGACAAAAAGTTGGGCATATACGCAGATTTGTATGCTGATCATATAAGGATTATATAGAAATTTTTGAAAGCTTGGCCTAGCATCGCTTAAGTTTATCAATTTATCGCTAACCGAAATTTTGTATGTGTACCTTAAAAATAAAAAGGTGCAAAGAGTTTTTATATTTGTTTATATTTGTATCATCTATAGGGTATTCGTTTATATTTTTCTCATCTAGAGGGTATATTTTTGTCACATCCTTAAACTCTTATAATGTTAAAGCTTTTTTTTAACTAACAAACTTGCTTCTCAATTTTTAAATTATTAACCTGGGGAAAAATGGGCTGACCTCAAAAGTTTTGTTGAAATCAAATATCCATAACTGCTGAAAGACTAACCATACACACAACATTGGTTTATTATAATTATATTCAGCGTACACGGATAAAGTCTCATTAGTTTTTGGTCATTTTGAAACCGTCTAAATTATGACATCAGCAAACCAAACCACAGAATATGGTACGAAAACCCCGAAATATATAAATTATAAATAATATTCTCCATTTTAATTAGCTGGCTACTCGGTAACATCATTTTCAATTCAGAATGCGGCATCGGCATTTGCGTAATTGAAATTTTCTGACTAATTAAAAGGCAACATTTGTTGTTATATGTTCGACTAATTTACAACATATTCGAGCGTAAAACGAGGCGTATAAAATAAAATAAATTTGATAAGAGTACTCTGATGACAAATGGAATGATACTCATAAATAGAGCTTTTAATTTGGCTGGTATAAAAAAGTAAAGCAAAGCGATTTATTAAGAATATAAAATTTAATGCCACATAATTATAACGAATTGCATGGCCATACTTAAATCGTTAAAATTTACCATTAACGCTTTACCTTAACCAAGTATAACATTTTATTTGATTATCTTGCAACCAGAGAGATATCTTTCATTCAATTATTTGCATTGCTTTTAATTTCGCGTAAGTTGAACTAATTAAATGAATGAAAGTGGAATTCTATACAATATTTTTTGAGTCAAACCTTTGACCGGTCCTCACATGGCAACGCAGATTTCAGCTGTCGTCAATCCTTTGAGTGAATGCAATTTATTTTAATTGCGATGGCAGGCGGCAGGACACAGCTCAAAAGAACGTAAAGGAAAACAATTTTAAATGACCGTAAAATTACGCCAAAACCGAGTGGAATGAATGGCGAAAAAATAAAATATTTCCTTCTATTTATTTTACTGCATGTCCCGCTCTCGATTTCTAGGTCAAGCGCTCTTTAAATTTTCAACCGAAATTCAATTGAACTATTACTTCTTCTTAAGTAGGTCTTATTTTAAAATAAACAAAATTAAATTTAAGCATTTTTATATTTTTTTTCTGTATTAAACAAATTTGCGGTATATATATATTTTGTACTACTCATAAATATACATTTTTAAATATTATAATCTAAATCTTAATCCTTTTAGTTAAATAAAAAACAAATTTAAAGGTACATTTATCATCTTTAGAAATACATCAACGGAACACTCTCGATTTCTTGTGACACCTTTAGCGAAGTTAGACTGTACGTTAGCTAAATGAAATATTTTTTGCAAGATGAGGAAAATCCTAATCGCGTGCTCAAAAGGAAATGTCACTTGCAGCTGTCCCAGCAGGTAGCTAAATTTTCTAGCGCCAGCTGCCTTTTTCTCCGGGGATTTCCCCAGAAAATATGCCAGTGGCAGAATTTCTGAAATTCTATTATAAACAGGAGCAGGTAGCAGGACGTCATGGTATAAAAATCTGGAACCCCTGACCTCAAACAGCACTGCACTCTGGACACTCAAAGCGAACAGATCTTTCCGCAGCACTCATATCTTTAAACCTCTGTTAAAATCTACATAATGGCCGAGTTACTTTTTCCACAACTAGAGCGTCCCTTGCCGACGTTGCCATCACTGCATTATACTCTATTTGCCTACAGGGAGGAATTGCGACGTCGCGATGCTCCATTTATGAAGATGTCCACCATCAAACTGCATCTTACGGATAATCTGATCCTGCAGACGATCAAAAATATCCGGCAGTACGATACCATGGAGATCATGAATCTAAACGAGGAGATCAACTTCAAGCGGCGGTTGACCAAGCAAATGAGGAAGGTGCGCAAACTGGAGAAACTCGGCCTCAACATCGATCCCCGGAAACTCAATGAAGGTGGTCAATGGCACTAAAGACTGTTTTCATGGAACTTCTAACTCCAAACACTCTATGCAAATTCTAACGTATATCATACAAATCCTTAACTATCCTTACATACTCTGAGCATGTGAAATTAGATTATAAGCAAAGTCTCTTCAAGTTTCTAAAACTCCACAAGCCGAACTACTAAGTCTGTCAATTTTTTGAAGAAATAAAAAAAATCAAAAATAATTGTGTTATTTTATTGCACAAATTTTATTGCAAATATTTTTATCAAAAATCTTCTTTAAAAGAATATTATAACTGCGGGGACCAAAAATCCACCACTTAAATTTGAGTTATAGATATCAGAATATTTTTATTAAGTCAAAGTTACCGTTGAGAAAAATTCCAAAAAAAGGAAACAATGTCTAAATTTTTGTATTTTCTATTTTTTCCAATAGCAATATTGGTTTGCAATGCTCGTTCGAAAGTATTTTCATCGGAACAGTCAGTAAACTTAACTGCAGCTACATATTGGAGTATAAAACATAGGTCCATTGATGATTGTACACCAGGCAAAGTCTTTCTGCTCACACCAGAAAATTTCTATGATATCACCGCAAAGGGGACATTCTTCGTAAAGTTTTATGAACCGGACTGCATGGGCTGTGAAGATTTTGAGAGTACCTGGAAAGACTTGGCCAAATCATTCAAATCTAAACGAAGCGTTTGTTTTGCTGAATTAGACTGTGAAAATGCCAAAGTAATATGCAACGAATATGAGTTACGGTATGAACCAAATTTAATATGGATTGAAAACGGTGACGAAGTACGCCAATATAATGGTGACTTAACTTTCGAGCGAGTGAGCAACTTTGTTAAAGAAATGAACGAGTTAAATTCTTCTAAAAACTCTTCGCCGGAAAGTACTCATCCAATAGCAGTTTCTAACTACTTAAAACTTGTTGGATGGTTAGTTTTTGTTAGAAGTGTGCCTATAAATTTTCACTGAATATCTGTAAAATAAAAAAAAACTTTAAAATTAAAAAACCGTTTTTATTTCCGGTTCCCCTGTTGCCTTCAATTTTATTATTTTAGTGCTCGCTATCTAATTATTTGGAAGAACTTTTGTCAACCAAATGCAGAATTTATGCAGGCAGAACACACATGAGGGTGGTTAAAACCGAAAAACCAAAAACAAGAGCGCATCTGTTGGGTTCTGTGGCGGCCATAAAAAGTTTCTGCAACGGCAGCAACGAACCACATGAAAAATGCCTGCAAAAGCGTAGATTGTATTCTCAGCAGTAAGTTGCACTTATACCCTTTGGTCGTTTAGTTCAGGGGATCACCATCGAAAGCCAAAACTGGTTGACTTTTTGTGTCAAGTCCTAAGACCTATTTAAATGTCTTAAAAATTTTAGGCTTTAATTTTCTACGTTTAAATAACTAATTCTTCAAATTTTGTATTTACCCTTTGGTAGATTTTAGCCCCAAGCCAAATAGTGTGTTGTTAACCTCTTTAATTTGAAGACTATATTTGTTGCAAATATATTCAAATATATTTTATACATCACATAATTTAAAGCCCATAATACCGGGAAACATCATGTCGAAACAATTGGCTAGAAGTCGTACTACCATTTTTTAACCGAAAGAGAAGTTGTAAGCATGCTAATGGGTGTATGTTATGTGGGTGTGTCTCAGTAATTTAGTGCGCCATTTAAAATGTCGGTCCTTCGGGTGTGGTTTAGTGTCTTTAACGGAGAGAGAGGATCCGAAGGCAAAGTGTGTTAACTTGGAAAACAATGATATGTGGGTGCATTTGGTGCTTGCAAGGAATTTTCCTGCCTTTTCTGGGAATAGGCAATTTTTAATTAAACGCGCAGTTCTTGTGTAAAATATGTGTTTCTTAGAAACCATTTTATCAACTAATGATTTTTAAAATAAATTGTAAGAAAGCTTCGACTTGTAGACTTCTGACTAAATTGAAGTGTAAAAGAAATCTAAGCTGACATTCAATAGACTTCGCAGACATATAAAAGAAAAATCCGAACCGAGCAGAAGCGCGCCGTTGTGTATTTTGATACTCTTGAGAGGAATTTTTCTTAGAAATTGCAATTCAAGTACCAGTGACGAAACAACAAATAAGTAACAAGAAAATAGAAGGCAAACGCCAAGGATTGCACTAAAAAAATGGAAACGGAAGACAGGCAAAGAAAATATTAATCCGAAGCAGCGCCGAACAGAACCAAAAAGTTTTCCCCGTCCGCCAGAAGTTTTCCTCTCCCGAGGGAAAGTTTTTATTTTCTGGCTCGAAAGTTTCGGTTGCCACTCGAGCAAAATAGCTCGATGGCAGGAATGCAACTCTGTGCGAGTGTCAAAGTGCAGACGCTGCTGACAGTCACTCACAGAAGTACACCCACACATGAGGCCTGGCTTGAGGCACTGTGGTTTTTAGCAGTTAAGTACCGAGCAAAGTTTTGCATCCGACTTGGGTTGTTATTTACTTACGAATAACAGACGAGAGGATATGTATGTATGTAAAATTGTTTTTATTGATATAAAAAGTTGTATAACCTTATGGAATGTTAAGTAACCTTTTTTATGCAATGCCTAATAGACAATGCTTTTATGATGAGTAAATAGATTAAATAAATAATATTCTAAAGATCATTTAACATATTATTTAAAATATTTTTAATGATTAAAAAGTCAGATAAATAAATATAATCATGATTTCAAATCTCGCTTCATCTCAATCTATAAGTATTTAAAAAGTTTTAAACAAATTTCGAACCCACCTGATCTGACCGAGAGCTTTTCATCCGGTCTTCATCAAACACATAAAATTCCGGCCACATACCATCCCTGCTACCGTGGCCATCTAATCCCAAACCACTGTGGGGAACCATCCACAAAATCGCAAAATATTTTGTCCTACAGACAAAGGAATCCCGAGGAAAGGAGACGATGAACCGGCAAGATAGGACCAAGCCCAAGCTCAAAAAGAGCAAAAATTCCAGTCAATCCATAGCGTACTCCTCTTCCAACTTGGCCCACAAAAACCCAGTTGAAATATGCACAAAAGAAATGGAGTGAAGTGTAACGAAACTAGTCGTGACACAATTTCCTATGCAAATTACACAAGTCATCGGGAAAATATCAAATATCCCGGCCAAATGAAAATGGTCAATTCATAAAATTCCTACGCCAATAACATTATCAGCTCGTAAAAGAGGGCACCCAAAAATACTTGAAAATATAAAAAGTTACACCCTTCTAGCATTACATTTCGGGAAAATGTCCCACACACACGTAAAAAGAGACATGGACCATTTTGGCAACAGATAAATGAGGCACTCGGGATGAGGATGTGGTTCAAACTCAACTCGTAATATGTGTTGGCCAAAACGAGCATAAAACGAAGCCCGATACAATCCCAATTGAATCAATTGAATTGAATCGCCAACCAAAGGTTTGAGTTTATCGATTTGCGGGAAACGAAAAAAAAGGGGAAAGGTTTTTCTTTTTGTAGTACCTAGCCATTGAAAATGTTGACGCTCCTCGCGGTTGGTATTAGATTTATAATTTCTAACACTTCTAAAATAAATATAAATGTAATTTAGTTTAAAGCTATATTATAAGTGGAAAATACTATTACTTCCAAATGGATTTCTTGCCTTTCTTCTTTTTTATCTTTTATATTTTATGTTTTTTTATCAATTTAATGTTTCGATTAAAATATTACTTTAGTAAAGCCCTCGATTAAATTCTCTCCTCTAAAATATAGGATATTCCACCTACCGTGACACTTAATTTGGCTGATACTTTTGTGTTTCTTTTTTCAGGAGCAACCCTTTTTTGTTAAACCCCAAAACGTAGCCACGGACATGGAGGAAAATAAAAAGAATATTGATGTTCTCAACTGTTGAAGAGGAAAGCGGGTACGTGTGTCACATGGAGTAGTTTTCCCAATTTTAGTGGCCGCTGTTGCTTCAGCAATTTGCCCAATGATGCAATGCGGTAGCTAGAAATTTATGATTCAATACTGAATGTCTGCAACAATTTTGGGGCACTACCAATTGAACCCACTTCCTGTAAACCAATCGATATAGTTTTGCGAACTGTTTGAATCACATCTTAACTTTTACTGGTATTTTACCATACAGACAACAAGAAGTTGATAAACGAACTGAGAATTAGCCAAACTTTTGCAATATAAGTGAAGTGAAAAGAAACTCCTGAGCATCGAGCAGAAAACAGTCAAAGATGTGTTTTGTTATCGGTATCTAAATACTTGTAAACCCAACAAATGCTCTCCCAATATCCGCGAAAAGGTTGCCAAGTTCACATAACTTATTGATTTGTTGGTATTGTACACTTAATGCGTATGCCAGTCAGATTTTTCCCCGGATGCGGAGTACTTAACATATCTATGACACCATCAAAGTTCCTTCCTTTTGTGGGGCAAAGAAATTCACGAATATGATTAACAAACATGAAAAATCACTTAGGAAGTCAGACATATAGTATCTCTTCCCCCATTTCACATATCATATTGTACAGGAAGTGGTGCTTTCATGATGATAAGAATATCACATTTTATTTATTTATAAATTCAACATTCAAGGTGCCGCCCCATTTTTTTAGTGTGCATTAGAATACTTACATATAACTCAATTTATTTACCAAAAATATTTCCACAAAAAGCAATTTCAATGAAATGTGATAACTACAACTCCGTTAATTAATGAGAAATGTTACGCTTTCGAAATGTTTCAACTTTGGAATACTTGCATCCCATATCGGTATCAGCATGTGTAACTTTCAGGGCGAAACTAAAAAAGTGCAGAGGGCATAGGGCATGGGGCATGGGAAATGGGTTCAAATCATGACGTACAACAAGTTGCCACAACTTTTCATTACAAAAGCCAGAAGCAGCAGCCGCAGTCTGTTCACATTACTGTGCCATGAGAAAAGCAGAAGGCGCCTGGGAAATGGGAAATGGAAAAGCGAAGCAGGAGCAGGTCCTGAAAGGAATAGGACTCCTAGCTGATGGCCCGGAACGAGGCTTTGATGCTTCTGGCCACATGCGGCTGCAAAACAGGAATAGCTGCAACCGAACTCAGTTGAAAACTAATGAACTACTCGTTCTGGTTTGCTGCTCACACAAAAAATAAACAAAACCAAAAACTAACACTAAAATAAATATGGAAAAATCATGAAAAACGTTGACAAAATGGCAAAAAGTTGGCACTCCTTCTCATTGCCAGTGTCTCTGCGTTCAGCGCCATAAATTTTCCATGTAAATATGCGAAATATAAAATTAAATGCATGAGCAAAGGGGGTAAAGATGTGGCAAAATGGGCTCCCCAACTTGCCTGGGCCCTTTTCAATGGCATAAAACATTCGGCATTAAGTGCCAGAAGTGAAGGTAAGTCATGTGAAATCATGTTGTTTGCAGCCTTAAGTGTCGACTTTAATTAAAGAAAATATGAATGATGTTTGCATGGAAACAAGTCCTCAAATAAGCTTTTTATGGCTTACGTAAGGCAAAAAATATTAGTAAAATCATATACCCATTTATATAAGTAAATACCTATTTTTTAAAATCTGATTTAGGCTATACCATTGAAAATGATTCTCTAATTAAAGATACATTTAATGATGTTTGCAAGGAAACAAGTCCTCAAATAAGCTTTTAATGGGTTAAGTAAGGCAAAAAATATTAGTAAAATCATGAACACGTTCATATAATTTAATATCTATTCTTTAAAATCTTATTCAAGCTATACCATTGAAAATGTGTCCTTAATTAATGAAAATTGGTATGATGTTTGCATGGAAACAAGTCCCCAAATAAAATGTTGGGTTAGATAAGACAGAAAATATTAGTAAAATCATGAACGCTTCGGTATATTTTTTAAAAATCTTAAAAATGATTTTCCAACTGTGCCATTGCAAAGTCTTTATAGTCTTCTGTTGTTATATTTTTGCTACTTTGTCGACAGTGGTACTTCTTGATTACTAAACTATTCTATTAATCACAGGAAAGTTTATAAAATTATATCTTTTTGTTTCACATTTCTATGTCCTTTATGTGCGTCGTTTACAGGATTTCACTACTTGATTATTAGATGTTATATTATTTGGATTTGTTTCAAACAAGCATTCAGTGAGCTCTCGACAGATTTGGCTTGCTTTAGTTGAGTGCACTTGAGGGCAGAGTCTGTGGTCCTCCTCTTGCCTTCCCTTCACTTCTATTCACCATTAACTTCATAAAGTGCTCGGTACATCCCATTCAAAACAAAAAAAATAAAAAACAAAAATAAATAAAAAAAAAGAAAACATTCTCGTCCATTCATGCTCATTATCCTGTAGATTATTCGGTACTTTACAGCGCTCAGTGCGATAATAACGATGTTGTGAGCCAAGGACATCTCCGATGCACTGAAATAAGTTATAGTTCATTAGTTTTGAAACTATTTTCAAATGTATATTTGTTAATAGTGTTTATTTTATTATTTTATGATTGCTAAACTTAAGATAATAGTTATAATTATATATTAATTTTGTACATCAAAAAGATTTTTAGGATTTATACAGTTGATATTAAGAAACAATTTATTTAGGAATTTTTTATTGAGATCATAGACTTGGATTTCGTACTATAGATATCTTAAGTGAGGAATATATTAATTAACTTTTTTGTAATTTTGATCCCGAGCAGTGTATTTGTCAAGTTCTGAGGATACTAAGGCTGCTCGATTTCGAAGCAGGGGCAAGTTAATGCAGTTTTGGCCTCGTCCTTGTCCCGTTCTCTTCAAAACTATCCTGTCCTTTTGCTCCTTGATGACGACGATGATGATGCACTTGATATTTGCCGTATGAATGCGGCTTGGTGGAACGGGTGGGTTGGGAAACGCAGAAATCTCTTTGCCATTTAAAGCAGATTAAGGCTTTGGCCCTTTGGTCCATATATATTTCGGACTCTTTGCGGGATTTGGAGCAGCTGGGTCCTGGCTGTGCTGGCCATTCAAGAGTCCTGGCTTTTGTTGTCGCTAGCTCCCCGACATTTACTGCACATTGTGTGTTTCGGGGCTGTCGTTTCGGCTTTTGTGGATTATTTCGCATTTACTGTGTGGCAAGTTCCTTCACTCACCTCACCCACCCACTTTGTCACCCACTTTCCGGCTGGCCTGACAGCTTCAGTTAATTTCTACCCATTTAAATGTTAAATATTTTGTGAGGATTTATTTGGATCACTGCTGAAAATAAATTAATTTGAAAGACAGAGTATAGTTTCACGATAAGAAATATAAAACTCTCTAAAATTATATATTTAATTGTATACCTATCTTTTATTTAAGGAAAGAGAGGCAAACAATCATTATGAGGAACATTATTTTCTCGTCCAAAAATATAAAATTAACTTCAATGAAATATGAATATGTATACCCACCTGTTTCTTTTTTTGGAGTCAATCCCATCCCAACAATTAAATTCCATTTTTATATTTATTTATATACCCATACTTAAATCCTTTTTATGCTGATGTGTCAGAGGCGTAGTAATATATTTTATATATTATATATTATATATATTTCTAAGCCACTGGAATTTTTCTTAGTGCACTGAAGCCAGCTATATTTTGGTCCTCTGAACGAGTGGGTATACTGCTCTCTGGCCACCTAAGCTCGTCAGGCATCCTCGACTCACCTGGATCCCCTTCACCTTTACCTTTAGCTTCACCGCTAGAACCTCCCCCTCGACCACGCCCCCAAAGCCGCCCCCGCCTCCGCCTCCCTAATGGACCTGCTGGCTGTCAGGCTGTTGTCATCATCGCCGCTAATCCCGCACTTGAGTGGCAAATGCCGAGCCTTCGTATGCACAGCGGCCCTGGGCGAAAACGATGATGATGTCCGGCTTAGGTAATGGCAATTTAATAAGCCCCTAAATGCTACTGTCGCCTCGGGCGCTGCGTTTTGCACTCAGCCATCGGCGATTAGGGATATTCCGTGTCAGCGGCGACGGGGTCACCAAAGGCATCGCATCGGGGTCACCAGGCGAGGACGAAGTTTTTCGCTGAGCCGAGGGACTGGGTTTACTGCTTGGAGGTCATTTTGCCGCGCGGTCACCAGCTGATCTGACTTATCGAAGCTATTAGATGAGCACCTGTTTGCTGGTTATAATGCCATTACTTATTTATAAGCCCATATCAAGCAAATTATTATAATCTTCTTAAAGTATAGTAAGCAAAGAAGATTTTCTAATTATTAAATGGCCTTAAAAATACTTCAAGCTAAATTTAAAAATCAGGTAAAAATTTTTTTGGCAGAACTATGAAAATGATTGTATTCCGAATAATACTGTAAGCAACATTTTTTAATGTAATTATAACAGCTTAATATAAATAAATTAAAACTAAAATTAAAATCCAGTAAAGGAGAATTTTAGGCACTAGATAAACAAAGACATCCAAATCACTTTTTCATAGGCAATGTTTATTTGATTGTAATTTGCCTTGTAGGTGAAGAAAAACCCTTGGCAACCCCACTATATATCAGTCACTTGTCCTGTCCATCTGGCAGTTAACTTTTTGCCACCAACATTTTTTTGGCAGACCCGCTTTGTCATCGGTCTCACCTGTTTCACAGGTATTTTTGCGAGCATATTTCACCTGGAGCATCTGCAGACCCGAAAACTTGACCGGCAGTGTCGGACTTGGGACAATTACAACACGCAGGACGCGTTTTGCATGCAGCAATAATACAGGAGTCTCCGCCCCGGACAAAAAAGGGCAATTCACAAAGTCGACAGGCGTAAAATTGACAAACGTTCTTGGGACAAAATGCATTCAACATATACCTAAACATGCCAGCAGAGCTGGCAAACAAAGCCAGGTCCTTTTGGGAGGAATCCGGATTCTGGACGTCACAATGGAAGGGTGACAACGAGAGCAAGGAACAGGGACAGCAGCCATGATTGTTGCCCTACGCTGCTTGAGCCTGTTGACGATTGTTAGTGAGACATTGACTAAGTGTCCGGACGGAGGACAAGGTGATTGGGGAGCAGGGAGGAGCTGAAGGATCATGGAGGAGGAGCAGGGGCCCTGGCATCCAGATTGGACGGACAGCTTAATGACATTCAAAGTGTCGAGTGGACTACGACTGGCCAACAGAGGCAGGAATCGCACAGATTGCTTCACTGAGAGAAAAGGAAACATTTTTTACTTGGAAAATATAATCTCACAATGAAAACTTTCTTCCTTAAAGCAACCAAGTTCTTTATGAAATATCTAAAATAAATAAATTTAAATTACACATCAAACAGAAAAAAAAATTCTATCCTACAAAAATAATTGTCTCAATGAACAACTATTCTAAAAATTCCCAAGTGCTCTTTCATAAATCCTAACCAAGAACATTAGGTATTTTCTGTATGTTGGTATGCTTGGTATGAGAGAATTATTATATGTTAAAGTAGTATACTTGGTAAGTATTACTTAACTTTAAGATTAAAAGAAAATAAATATGTTTCCCCAGAAATTCCAAATAATTTTAATTTGTTATAATACTTAATTAAATTAAATATAAAAGAAGTAAAACTTATTGAAACTAAACAACTTCCACTTTGTGGTATAATTAAAAAACTATTATAAAAAATAAAACCCTGCAATAAGAGTTTTTTTTTGATAATGGAAAAGTGCAATCCAAAAATATGTTTTCAGTGTGCTCAAAGTATCGCCCACAGCCTCCCAACCTGCCCCATTGTACTCCTTCAGGCGGTGTCAGAGTGCATTCTTGTTGACTTACTGACACTTTGGACCCTGAGAGAAGATGGGACAAGCGACTGGCTGCTCGGGAAATTAGTGCCACAAAAGGGTTGTCCAGAGGTCAGAGGTCGGAAAGGCAGGGAGTGCTCATTATTCAGCTCATTTGCATGCATTTCATTGTAGGACACACATTTGTCCACTTTTGGTGCACTTTACTTGTGTTTTTCCCATTTCCCTTCGTCATTCTTTTATTTCTCATTGTTGCAGGAAAATTCTTGTGGCTAAGATGCATTAGGATTTGTCCATCTGCATCGAGTTGATCAAAGTTAGTCGTTGCAGCTAAGGGATACCCCTCATTCGATATTTAAAACTAAGTTAATTTTCAAAATATTTTAATTCTCTTACTATAGAACTCAGTCCTTAAAAATCATTTGGCAATGGCCCGTAATTTATATCTTTCACTTAACTATTCCAAACCAAAGGAAGTGCTGGCCAAGTGTTAATTTCAATTAATTCCAGCATTATCCTTCTGTAAGCATTCGTTCCACGCCTTGCAGTACCCGTCTGTCCCAGTGTTTCGTAATCCCCTTAACAAATACCTGATACCCGAGTGATACAGAGTAAAACACATGCAGCAAACAAGCAGAGACTTAGCAGCTTGATCTCTGGTTACTGCAGGACAATGCCGAAAACACAAGGACATCTGGCAAGTTCTGGTCCTGGTCCTTCTGGCACGTCCTGCTCCTCCGCCTTTTGTGTTGTGGCCCATGTAATCGCATTTGGTCGGCTTCGGACCCAAAAGTCGGAGACGAATGCAATTTGCTAGCTGGAACTTGTTTAAATAGATTTGGCCCGGACAAAAAACAATGCAGATTCAAATGGAGATGAGCTCAGAGGATGTACTTGGGGTTCTGTCTGTCTTCAGGTTCAGCATTTTTCGGTGTGCGGACATAATTTTTAGCTCTCCTGTCACCCACTGGCTTTGTAATTAAATTGTCAATTGGAAGTCACGCATTGTTGATCACAAATTGAATTAATTTATAAAAGAGTGAATCCTTTGCAATGCCAGTTGAATTTTATTTTGACAATGTTGGCAAAATTGATGAGACAGATATTCGAGTTTAACAACGATTTTATTTTTGTTTATTTTGCTATCAAGGAAAATAAATCTATAAATATAAACAGATATTTAATGTATTTATTGAAATGTATTCAGCTAAATTTTCTGTATGACGAAATAAACGACATAGCATTTGACTTTTAAAATTCATTTAATTTCGTTTATTTTTCTATAAGAAAATGAAGAGCTAAAAAGGTAACTGAATTTTAATTTCTGTATAATCGAGGTTAAGTTCAAGCGAAAGACATTTCCAATAAAGAGCTCCCATATCGATTGAACCCGCCCTCATAAATCCGAAATGCTCATTAAGTTTCTTGCCAAGTTGGCAATTGAAACGATTTAAATTGCCAATTGAAATCCGCACTCAATCGAAGGACCCAAGTTCTCCTAATGAGCGTAGTCCGAGGTCCTGGAAGGGAAACCCAAGCCGAACCTAATTGCATTTAAATTGCCACTCGTGTTATGTTAACAAATAATTAGTTGCCCACTGGGCACACGAAAGCGGACTGAGCTGGCCCAAAGGGGGCGTGGCAGAGAGGCCGGCGGTAATTTAGCCCAAGACAAGGACACAATGCACACATCCACATCCACATCCTAGAGATAGAGGTCCTGTCAGTTAGACAGACGGCGAACCGCAGGAGCGACGGCACCGCCTCATTTGCATAAACTGCGATGCGGCACTTGAGGCCAACTGCGGATTGAGGAATAGCAATGGTTAGGATTAAGATATACTATATATTCGGCGGTGTACGAGTATGTGCAGGATCCACAGCTTACAAGGATTCTAGGCACGGAATGCCAAAATCCATTAAAGTGATTGAAATAATTAAAGTAAGAGGATAAACTTATTTTACTACTCAATAGAATTTGCATGTGAATTACTCCGGATTCAAAAGGATTATTTGTTGAATGATGAATAATTGTCTTAGACTATTAGACTTGTAAATATTTATTTATTTTTGTAGTATTAAATTGTAAAGCCATCTTAATTTTTGGACTTACTTTGCAGTGTTTGCAGGTAAATTAAATAAAAATTCCAATGATTCATAAAACTATTATTTAATTATACCTTTCCAAAAAAATATATTATCTTAGCTTTCAATTTATATAAATATTTTAGGCACATTATGTAACAAGTTACCCTTAAGAATACCAAACTTGACTTTCTCCAAAGTCAACAATATCTCAATGCCAAGCGTTGATGCACAGTCACCCATAAAAAATGCATTCAAATTCAATGAAATGTGGCAATTTGCCATTCGAGTCAAAGTTGCTGTAATGCACACAAATTAATTATTAGCAACAAACAAAAACAATGGAAGCCATAGTAATCACATCATACTCAACAGGAAGAAGTTGGAATAGGAAGCGGAAGTCACTCATGTATGTATAGTAGAATGTGTTAAAATCTCTAAAGATTAAATTGGTTTGGCAGCGACAGACTAGTTTCATGATGATGATGATCACGATGATGACGGGGGAGGTTGTGGAGAAGGGGAATTCCCCGAAGGTGCAGGTCATCAATATCCTGTCAAGCGCAACAAGGCAAATTTTCACAGGCTCTTAGCAGTTTACAGTGGGGGTAATATAGGAAAATATTAGTTAAAGACCTTTATAGGGATTATAAATTTTTTTTATTAATAAATCTACTAAACTATTAAATAATTGGAGATCTACAAATAAAATTGGCTTTGTCATATAAACTTTACAAATTGTTGAAAAACATCCAGTTTCACATACCAAATTATGGGCTAGATAATAAGATTCAACAGTAAATACATTTTTCTGATTTTAATATATTTTAAAATTATCTAATAAATTTCCACTGTGCGGCGATAGTTCAATGAAGAATATCCCCGATCCCGAGCCCCGTGAAAAACCAAGAGGCATGCACCGGAGCATGCGAAAATTTGGCTAATACGGAATGCAGGCTAAGAAATTCAAAGTGCATAGATTAAAGCGCAATGAAATCGGGCAAGGGCAATGGAAAAGCGCCTCGGCGAAAACTAAAGGGATGCCACCCACTCCACCCCCAATTCAGAGCCCCCCTTTCGCCCGGAAAACCCCATCTTTCACCTTTTGGAAAGAGGAAAGCAAACTTAATGCAATCAAGCTTAATGCAGCGCAACGGCTGCCAGACGACGTCTCAGAGGGGAAAGTGCGGGGCAAGTCGGGAAAACTGAGGCAAAGTGAATCCCTTGGGTATACCTGCGGTGAATTTTTAAGCAATTTACATAATAATTATCGAGCCAGCGTTGCCAGGGCTAAGGAAAACTGGGCGAAAACTGAGGGAAATCGGGGGAAAACCAAACCAAATAGGGCTTCCGCCTGCAATTATCGAACAAAACTTTGGGCCCAACTGGAAACTGAGCTTTGTCTGTGGCTTTGGCCTAGCCATAAATTGAAATTAAATATTCAATAACTAAGGGACCATGCTCAAACACTTCCAACATGATTAGAATGTTTATAGAATAAGTCAAAAAAATTTTTATTTCAATCTAAATATAATAATATCTAATATCTAATAAATATCTCGTAAATAGCATATTCATGATAACTTCTCTTCAAATATTTATAGCACAAGTGTTTCTAATTTATTTCCTTTTCCAAAAGTTTTCACCCCGAAATAAATTTCATTAGAAAATTTCACCCATTTGATATATGGCTAAGAAGTGCCAACTTAGTGCTTGAAATTCGACAGAAGCGTAAAGCAGTAAAACTTTAAGTCAATCAGGGAAAACAATTTTTGAAAAGTGCTCGCAACAAATCCGAGCGCAGCGAAGGATTTTGAAAAATATTTGACATTTACATTGTGAGCAGCGCGGGAAAAAGACACTGATTGTGGGGGAAAAGCGGGGAAAACTCGGTAAGGGAAAAGCGGGAGGACGTTGAGCGCTTGTTTAACTTAAATTGCTTTGCTCTGGCGTTGGAGAGATGGCGAAACAAAAGCCAACAACTGCAACTTTGCTCAATGCGCTTCCGTTTCCGCTACCCAGAATCCTTCGAACCCCCTCTGTACCGCCGCCTCTGTTTTTCCCCCATTTTTCCACTCGTCGGGAAAACTCCTTGGCACAGCCAAAGTTTGGCATTGTTGTCTTTGGCTGTTGCTTGTGGCAATCACTTTCATTCGTTTTCCCCCAGAAAAACCGCCAAACACTTCCGCTCATCCCCCCGCCATCATCCCCATCCCCTTTCCTTTGGCCATGTCTTTGTGGCAAAGTTTAAGTATAAAATTTAGTTTCTTTTGGCTTGGAAAATGCATTTTCCAGCGTCAGCTTGATTTACCCCATGGAATTGCATACGTTTTTTGATTGAGCAATTAGGGCAACACCGAGGTGCTCGGTTGGTTTGGGGGTGTTCGGCTTCTCTCTGCGGTTCTGATTGCTTTTCAAATTTCATTTAAAGTGTCAGCCACACCAGAAACTATTCCATTTTCATAATTTGACAGCCATTGCGGGACAGTTTTGGCTTTGTATTTCGATTATGTCAGTTGAGAAGTTGCCGGTGGGGTTTTGACGCCAAAGGAGGGGGTCCCAAATCTGTCCAAATGTCCTGCTCAATGGAAAAACAGCACACGGACCACAGCCATGATTAGTGGTCGTCATGACTCCTGTCCTGCTGGTATATTCGAAATCCGTTTCGGTCAGAAAATATAGAATTGCGAAACATTTTTGGACATTGGGGGGGTGGCATAGATTGGAATGTTCTGTTGGGACACCGATTTTGTGTGCCAGTGCCAACATTTATTTTAAGCGTTTCTGCCACCTGTGGGCTCTTTAATAATACCATTTGAATCGACATATATCTCTAGAAATTCCTCAAAAGCAGAAAAGAATGCTGTTGAAAATTTGGTACAAGGATTTTTAATAATCATATAATTGAATTCATTTTTAACTCCACTTTCTAAATGATATTTTGTATCTTTGTTAACAAAATTTGGAAAAATATTTTTATTGGATTTAACCAAGGTCCTTTTATATTAAAGAAATAAACGTACAATATTTAACAACCTCTTTCGTTTAAGATGCATTACAAATATACAAATAAGATAAGCAAACCAGATAAGTTAATTTAAAAAACCATGGCCAACCGATGACATTTAAAGCCAAACGCTTAATTGCAAGTGCCAATCGGCAGTTTCCCCGATCAGCAGGACTTGTTCCTCCGATTCCCCCAACCCTCCCCCGGCCACAACAATTTTGCCACTTTGGCTTATCACACGTTGGCGTTGTCCTTGTCCTCCTGCCAATGTCCTAGCCACAGGGGTGAAAGGAGAAAATAAAGCGTAAGCGAAAAACAAACAAAATGCAACTTGCACTGAAAATGAAACCACAAAAGGGGCGTGGGACTGAAGGGCGTGCAAGAAAAAAACGTAAGCCATTTACTCGTTAACTGTTAATTCAGAGGAAAGTAAAAAAAGATACAGTGATAGCTTAAAAAATGTATCCTTAAATTTTATTTTAAATATTAAACACTGATTTTTTAAAATAAAAAAAATTAAATATGTACAAAACATTAGTCTTTAATTTCTAGTTAAAAGAACAGTATAAAAATGCAAAGCAAATGCACTGTACAAAATAATAAAATATAATAATCGGCGTGTTAAGAAAATATAAATAATATTTAAAATTCCGACATATACAATTCTTAGAACAAGTCTGACCAAAACAAAAACTTTAAACGCTCACTGTACCAGCAAAGTTGGTAATTCCAAGTTGGAATAATAGAAGAGGGGCTGCAAAACGTGCCGGAGTGCGGCTAATAACAAAGCGCCAGTGCCGACACAACACATTTGCGCATCAAATTAGATTTAATTTCGAAAACAGCAAAAAAAGTGTCTCTTTTTAGCACGACAAACAAAAGGAGCAACAAAATTTGTTTTTTGGAAAAAAGGAGAACTCAACACACACGAAGCCAAGTCAACACGCAGGAGCAACAAAAACCGAGAAAAATGTGAAAACCAACAGACAAAAAGTCGTAAAGATGCCAAAAACATACAGGAAATGGAGTCACGTGTCCTTTACGTTTAAATTACTCCGCTGGGAGCCAACACACTCACATATGCACACACATGCACGAGCGAATGCAAGTGAAGCCTTATAAAAAGTGTTTCGGAATACACTTATCCGTACAAAGATCCTGCACGTGGTTCTTGAATGACAAAAAGATAATATTAATGACAGCAAGATATTTGAATTCGAATTTTTGGCGGGCTTTTATTTTACAGTGCTGCATAACTTTGAGCTGTTTATTCTTAGCAACACTGGCACTGTTGTTTAACATTACAGCGATAACTATTATCTGTTACTAAATTACCGCCAAATATTAACTATTTGAAAATGTTGGTACTTTTGTCACTTTTTGTTGTTCTAAAAATATTATATTTATTATTTTAAAAACTAACGATTTTAATTATGATGAAACAAATTTTTCCTATAAATGTAATCTTGAATTTAATGAAATTAATGTCTTGTAGTATTCACTTAAGTTTATGGCAAGTTTTTTAGCATTTTAGGAACTATCAATTTAAAAAAGGCTACTTTGTATTGCTTTAAATTAATAAGAGTTCATTTTTCATTTTGTTTGAATTTTAATAGCTTTATGGGGATTTCCTGTCATATATTTCCAAGCTGACCACAGCGAAACGGAAAGCACTCATATAAAGCCGTCATATTCGCGCCACGAAATGGGCATAACGATTCATACTGGACTCACAAAAAAACAGGTACAAAGTTAAACCAGCTTAACGACTTATGAATGCCCTGGAATTTCAATTTCATATTTTACCTATATTTCCCCTTTCGGCTTGGGCAATTACAGTTCAGCCTTCCCTTGAATTTCTCTATTCAAATTCAATTGTGGACAGGTTAATTCACGCCGTGGTTTTAATTGACAGCCATTGCAATTCAAAAGAGATTTCCATTGCCCTGGGCACCTTCGATTGCATGTGGAGCTGCCGTCTTTTCTTGCATGGACTTTCTTCGTTTGCGGGTATCAGGTGAAAATCATCAGTATTCATTTCTAGCGTTTAGGGGCGACCAGCACCCTTTGCCGTTTGAATGTATGGCTCATTTTTGAATTGCAAATGCGGACCCACAGTGCATTCTTCACATGAGAAGGGGGCTGAAGGAGGAGGAGGTCCTGGCCACATTGCATGCCAGTCGAACATTGCAGCTTTGTAATGTCCTGCTGTTAGCGCCAGTTGCCCATTTGTGTAGCTCGGCTTTCCAGCGCTATGATTTTGGTGCAATTAAAAACCAGTTCACCTGTAAGCTTATGACTTTGCATGTGCTTTTTTGGTAGTTCTTACCACCTTTTATGAACAATTTCACCCTGGAATTGGTAAGCTTAAATCAATATATATATTTCTTATTTTAAATTATTTAAAAAAGCTCGTATTTGCATACTTTTCCGTTGGTTGTTTTTATCAAATATTGGAAAATTTATCGTCTAAATACTTGTTACTGTTAAGTAAATAAAATTTATTTTATTATTTTAAATTAGTATATTTTTTATATATATACTTAGGAGATCCCCACTTCGTTTCTTAAATTTTTTTAAGCTAATTCCCGTTTTTCTCTTGACCAAACTCACATTGTGGCTAACTAGGGTGGTTTTCTTGGGCCCAGCCCGACAATTAAAACTTAATTAAAATTGCATGCACTTTAACCTTCGCCCTGAACTTTTATTGCTTTTAATTAGAATATATTTATATGCGCTTGACACGATTTCCACGCCCACCCAGCGGGATTATATAATCGTTATGCCCATAACCAAATGAGACATTAAATGGCAGCAAAGTGTTATTAGTTTGGTTCTTAGAGGTCGCTTTGATTTTCATTTCCATTAAATTATTACTTAAAAGTTAAATTATTTTATCATCTCTTGTTTAAATTTACTGATGGCGGTAAATTAACATTTCTCTGTTACCCAGCAGAGCCATGTTAGCCAATCAGCTGTTCGCAAAGGTCTGGCAACACTCCTCATTTGCATTGTTTACATTTTGTGCATGCGACGCTAAAAACTAATTGAAACGCGAATATAAAAGTAATTCCAGCTGCAGAGCCAAGCCTCAGTTTTTCATGAGCTGCCAACGGCAGAAGTACGTTTCTGGAGGCCCAAGGAGCGCCACTGGAGGCCATCGAGGAGTCGGAATCACGGACTTCCAGGCGCATTCTTGGCGTGACTGCGGCGCATTAAATCACCGGGAAAAACGCGGCGACGAACCACAACCGGAAGTTCAGCGCGAAAGGAGCAACTGGTGGTCATCGAAATGGAGGTGTACGCCTGGGTAGGAACCACTACATGCTTTTAAAAGAAGCGAATAGGAACTTCGGGAACCGAAGACAGGAGTACCCTTATAGGCCAAGTTTATTCCACTTTGAACTATAAAGTGGTTCGAATTTTAAGAACTCTATCGGTGGTGTCTCTTTCAATCAAATTCGCTTAGAAATTAGTAGTAAATGTTAAATATTATAATATAATCCTTTATAACAATCATTTAAATATAATGTATTCATTAACTATCCTTCAGATAGGGATGTTTTCATTTAAAAAAGTTTTGCAGACAGTAAACTTGTTTTAAAAATATCCAAAGTACTTAAAACTGGCATAATTTTCTTCAAGATATAGGAAAGAAAGTAGTTTCTGTATTGCAAAAAGTCTGCTTTCAATTAGAGAAACTCCAGGGTAGAGCATATACATTGCATTTTATAGATCTCCCCACCATGCATCGTAAACTTTGGCCTAAAATTATATTACCCTCTGCAAGGGTAAGCCAAAAAAAATAGAGACATCGCCACAGGGCATTTGCATTGCAAATTAATGAGTGATTTCCTTCGCTTGGGTTTGCGCCCTTTTTTTCCGCCATGTCTTAGGGTGCCAATTCTCACGGCCAGCTCGGCCTTGGCTTTGAGTCCGAATTGTGCATGACACCGCAACGGGTGACCAGGTGCTCCTTCGCCGCCCCCCAGGTTCGATTCATTCGCGGCGGTGGTGGCCACGTCCTCATCCTCGACACCAATGGAAGGGTTCATGCCTGCGGATGGAACAATCGCGGTCAACTGGGACTGGACTCCACGGAGGAGTGCCACAACGAGTTCAAGTTGATTCCCACCGAGTTCTTCGGGGTAAGCAAAAAAAAGTTATCAATCTTCCTAAGAATTCTGCATATCAAACATAATCTCTCTTCCAGGAAGTACCTGTGGAAACCATCAGTTGTGGCTGGGACATTTCGGGTGCCATCACGCTAACCAAAAGGCTCTATGTCTGGGGCTCGAATGCCTTTCAGCAGCTGGGTATTTGCCAGCGTGGTTTTATAGCCGTAAGAAGACCCATGCCAGTGAAGCTTCCACGGGAAGAACCCGCCCAGAGGATCAGCTTTGGCCTGCGACACTGTGCCGTCCTCACGCAGGACAACAAGATCTATGTCTTTGGAAGACTAAGGATCATGGATCCACCGCCCATCGAACTGGACATCACGGCCACCTGCCTGCACCGCTGTAATACGGTGAAAATACAGGCTCACAATCCTAACGAACTGCGAATAGTTTCCATTTCGAGTGGTCAGAATCATATGCTGCTGAAGTGCGTGGATCTAAGCGAATCGGGCGGTGGCAGCACCAAGAGAATCCTGACATTGGGAGACAATAAGTTTGGGCAGTCCAATGCCTTTCAATTCGAAGAGAATGTACGACAATTGGCCGTGGGTTGGACCCACAATGCAGCGGTCCTAAAGAACGACGAGATCCTCGTTTGGGGTCGCAATTGCTATGGTCAACTGGGAATCGGTTTGTTCAGCGAGCAGCAGGCTATACCAACACCACTTCGCCTGAAGCTTCCAGAGGATCAGAGCACGGCTAGAATTCATATGGGGGCAGAGCACGGACTGTTGAGGAGTACGGGCGGACAGGTTTACACATGGGGATGGAACGAGCACGGAAATTGCGGCAACAACAGCACCGAAAATTTGTAAGAATTCAGTTCTAATATCGAAAGAAGTTGAAATTCCTTGTGTTAACAATTTTTAAAATTTATAATTCAAAGTACGTAATGTATGTAATTTTTGTATTGTTTTTGCAGATGCACCCCGACTCTTTTAGAACTGCCACCAGTTAAACTGTGCGGCGCAGGAGCTGGATTTTGTTATGCGATTACAGAACCTGTAAACTGACTTTTATATGCTAAACCTTTGCGCTGTCGCATTTTTAAAACTTAAGCTTAGGGGCCATTATGTACTATTTGTGTACAGCTTTGTTAATCCTTTTAAAATAAAGAATTTACTGTTGATGATAAAAACTATTTGCCAATTTTCGTGGGTGAGTGACAATAGTTCAAGTTTCACTTAATAATTCTTGACAAATACGTCAGAATATAATATTTATTGCGCAAATTTCATGTTTGTTTTTTCAGTGACAATACGGATTTTTATTCCCAACAATACGATACGTCAAATAACTTTTTTAAATTTATATATGGGTGCATTGTTCGGCGGGTAAATGAAAAGAGCGTATGCGGAAAAACGGTCACACTGCTCAACTTTTTGACAGTTGCGCCTGCGCTGTTTCCGGAAGTTTAGTCCGTGCGAATTACTTATTTTAATTCCTGTTAAAAGATTTAAGGATTTTCAAAAGTATTTATTTGTATATACCAAACATCGTCAACGAGTTGTGAAAGGTGAAGAGTTCAAACGCATTTTTTAAGATTTAAAGTTTTTAAAAAGGATTTATTTGTGTACCCCAAATATCGCCAAAGGTTGGTGAACTTTAGAGTTAAATAATTTCTTATTAAAAAAAAAATTGCCACTACAAAACATACGCACATACATATGAATTTATAAAAAAAAGTGTAACCAAAGTGTAGTTATCTAAACATTTCCAAGACGACATCCAATGCTGCCCATCAACCTTATGTCAGAAACTTTTTCGCCGACCATGCTTTTTTTTTTCTCTCGCGATTTCCTGGAATCTGACATGTGTTTAGCTGCACACTACTCCAAATAAATTAATTGTTTACGCGGTAATCCAAGCTCGAATTAATTCTGTTTATAAACAAACGCCTATTGAAGTGCGAATTGTTTGGGTTTGTATTCGGTAACCGCCCTACCGGCTTGAGGTTTTTATTCGATTTTCATTCAGTGAGCTGCGAGATACAGCAGGCAAAGGTAGAAAATTTTCAGTTTAGGTATTTTATTAACAGATAAAAATTTATAGTGTTTCCATTGAAAGTCTCACGATGTCCGAGAATACCACTAACAAGGGCCAATTTGTATTTGATGATCTGGAAGACAGGGAAGCTGAGGCTGCTGCTCAAGGTAAGGTTCTCGAACATTTCAAGGTCACTTGCATTTTTTTTTGACCAGTATGTGTGTACTCCTTAGCCAATATATCTAGTCAACTGGCCAAGAAAATCTGGGCCGTAACGCCCAATGATGTTAGCTTGGGGGTCGTGGAACCCGTTGAGCAACCTGTGCCCAACTTTGATACTTCATCTGGCACGGGATCAGTTTCCGGATCAGGATCGGGCTCCGTTTCGGGATCAGGAATGGGATCTGTAAGAAAGCCACCGGCTAACGATATTGCCAGCATCTACATAACCGAGGTGGAGCGGGCTCTGTATGGAGATACCACCGGTTATCCGCAATATGGCACTCATAATTTCTTCAGGGCCGCCGAGAACTATTCGCTCTTCGGGGAGGACTTCCTCGACTTTCCCAAGGACGCGGACTGTTTGGCGGGCCTGGGATCGATGGTGAGTCAAGATTGGATTCCACCACCGGGATATGAACGATCCAACAGGTCGGTGCCCCTATATGAGAGACGACAAGCTCCGGAACAAGAACGTGCCACCTCGAACTCGGGGACCATCTTTTCGGGGGTAAGATATGTTCAAACAGGCGCGATTATAAGCTGTGTTTGAAGGGGTTACGTTCGTTTCCTTCTTTTTAGTTACACCATTTTATTTTGATTTTAACTTTTGGCTTATGTATTTACAACTTTTTAACGAGCTGACATATTTTGTATTTTAGGGTGGCGGCTATCAGCAACAACAAAGGCAGCCACCTCAGCAGCAGCAGCAACAACAACATCGCTCATTTGGCGTCGACAATAACAACAATAATCGCAACTCGGTGAACAATTTCAACGAGATACCATTTCCGCAGTTTTACCAACAGATGCGCCATCAACAACCTCCACAACCGCAGCTAAATCCATCGCACAATCACCATCACAATCCGCACTTGCCGCAAAAAACGATGCAGCAGCAGGGTGGACTGCCACAGCAGCAACAGCAATATCATCATCAGCAGCAGCAGCAACAGCAGCAGCAGCAACATCAACATCAACATCGTCCTGGATCAACACCAAGTGTTGGCGATCTGGCAGGATTGGCCCATTCCAATCCCAATGACATTGCCTTGCTCTACCAGCAACTGATGGCCCGCAATCTGCGCTCAAATCAGCAGCACCATCAGCAACATCCACAACAATCTTCGCAACAGAATGCAAACAATGCTGCAGCCGCTGCAGCCATGCTCTACAAAAATCTGGAGCTTCAGCAGCAGGTTCAACTGCGGCAGTTGCAGCAACAGTTGCAGCAGCAACAGCAATTGCAACAGCCTCGTTTGCCACGCGGCATTTTCGGGGGCAACGGTGGTCAGTCGGGCGGAGGAAGAGCAACTCCACCCACCGGAAAGGAACCCTCAGCAGGAGGTCACAAATAAGATCCATTAATATGTTCATCAAATCAAAGGTCAGACTTTAACATTCCCAATTACTTGGTCTTCAAACCCAGTTAACATTTTAAAATCATCTTTTTTTAATAAACTTTTAACTTGTTTTATCTGTACATCTCACTCTACTTATACAATCAATAACAGATTTGATAACAAAATTAAAGTCCAACCTTTGATCACTTAAAAATGTAGATATAATAATACATCTGCTCCATTTATATATTTTTCAAATTAAATTCATTTACACAAAAGGTGTTGGTTTTAATAATATAATAAAATCTTAACTTTTTAACAATTTCAATTAAACAGCTGGTGCTATACCCAATCTTTTCCTAGCCCAATCGAACTCCACATAGTTCTCCCTCAGGAAGACATCGCCTATAATCCAGTGGTCCAGACCTCGCATGTCCATAAAGCCGGAGAAGCAAAAGTCCTGGTACACAATTACATACGTCTGTGGCTTTACGTAGAATTCCTTATCAGCGATGCTAAACACAATTATCGGTAGTTGGGGAATTGTGGCACAGTCCACAATATATAGATCATATGTGTCATTATGTTCGGCTCCAATAGCCTTGTTCAGATAGAGGACATCCATTACGGGACCAACGATCAGTGAGGTACCCGTATCCATAATGGCCTTGCATCCCGATTCACAGCGTCTCGAGTTTTTGCCATGGACCTCAATGAAATCCATTTTAAAGGTCCAGTACTTGGCCTCCGTTACATTTGTGTAGGTCAAAGGACCGTAGTACAAACTCGAGTTCGATCCACCGAGAATCATAGAACCACCGTCGCTAGAACCACTCTTCATGTGGAACGAAAATATGGGCTGTTCAACCAGTTGTTGGTCAATCATTTGCTGGAATGCTGGTACGGAATTGGTCAGGGAAAGTTCTTGAAAAGCAAACCCTGCGATCCCATCGAAAACGGAGCAGGAGTCGGAAATGTTGACCAAACCAATGCCTTGATTCTGGATTTTCAAGTCCCCGAAGCCAACCTCGTCCGAAGCCACAATGCCCTTCACGGATCCCGATCCGTAGGTGATGCTGAATGGGATATTATTTGTTCGAAAGGTTTTCGACTTGGATTCCTTGAAGAACTTGTTGCCGCACTTTTTAATGCAAAATTTGCAATGAGAACTGGGCACCCAGAGGTCCGAAGATCCAGTGTCGAATTGCATGGTAAAGGGTTGTCCTCCAGCCGATATAACACCGAAAAAGTTGGTATCATAGGAGTTGATCAAGGGTTCTGTTAGCGCTACTCCTTTGCTCGAATCATTTGTTATATTCACAGCATTCACCGTTCGAAGTGGTGTGTATCCGTACTTTCTTCTCAGGGCATTACGGAATTGCAGGTGAAAATGAGAATGGGGAGCTTTGTGGTGTCGATGGGAGCGCCTCTGCAGTCGAAATCTGTGTACTTTCCTACCATCCACAAACACGATGAGGCAGAAAAATAGGATGATCACACGTAAGTTCATATTGGCTCACTGGTTTGTTTCCTAGTCAGTCCACGGGTTTTTATAGTTTCAGCATGTGGAATTTATCTGTTTCGTATTTATTTAAATTCACACGTAAAGTGGGTTAAAGCATGGCACTTGAACTGGGATATGTGATTTATAGAGAAAACCGATTGATACGCAAATTAAATTAAAGTGGGTGTAGCTTTAGCTTTTAAAAAGGGGGATATTTATTAATGGAATAAAAAATGTTTTTATAAAAATATTTTTGTTAATACATGCTTGAGTAGATAAATGTATAAATTATAAACAGACTAAATACATTTTCAAGAAATTTAATTTAGTGTACTGCTGGTGCGAGTCCAATAAGCTTGTAGAAAATATCATAAACCGTATAGTAAACTCCCAAGAAGATTTCGCCCAGAATCAACAAAGTGTTGCCTTTCATGCTGCTGAAACCTGAAACACAAGTGTCTCCATATCGGAGCACATAATCGAAGGACTTCAAGCGGAATTCACGGCGGGCAATGGTGAAGATAATATCCGGAAGTTCGCTGATCCTTGAGCAATTTACTAGAAAGACACTTTTTTTATCCTTTGGGTTAAGAACACCCAATATTTGATTGATAGTACTCAGGACATTCTCGGGCACAACAATTAGGGAAGTGCCCACATCAAGTATGGCCTCGCAATTCTCACAGAAATTAAAGTCGTTCACTGTGGCACTGGGCATGGTGAATTGCCAGTAGCCTGCAGTTGAAACAGGCACATAGGTCAAACATCCACTGTACAGACCCGAGTCAATGCCTCCCAAAATCAGCTCCCCACCACTTACGGCACTTGTGCCATTTCTATTCAGGTACATGGAAAACACAGGCTTCTTTATCAGACCTTGAGTCCATAAATTGTAGAAAGGCGGTGTAATACCATTGATGGATATGCCGGAAAAACCCAAGCCGAATATTCCAACGAACTTTGACTTCAGAAACGCGGTATCGGGGGCATCGGTGATCTCGGAAAAAACTTGATTTTGTATGGTATATCCAGCTATGTTTACCGTGTCCTGGGACTCAAAACCAGAGAGTGCAATAATTCCATCATTGGAATCGGCTCCATATTCAATAGTGAATGCTTTATTAATAGCCTTATAAGTTGTGGAAGCACTTGAATTGTACTTAACTTGATTCGCACAGGGCTTTACCGTTTCTGGGCACTTACTTGAAAGCACCCAGAGATTCGCCGAACCCGTATCGATTAGAACTTTAAAAGCCTGTGGAGGATTTCCAATTTTTATAGTGGTATAATACTCCGTGTTATAGAGGTTTTCAAGTTTCACGAGCTTTGATCCGGAGTCCTTTGTATGCGATTTTGAAGAAGTCGCATTGTCAACTTTCAGCTTGTGCTTAATGGATAGGGTCTTAAGTTCGTTCCTGACGTTTTCTTCGATTGGTTCAGGATTCTTGTGCAATCCAATTTTAAGACGTTTGCGGGCATCCACTTTGAAGGCGAAGAGCGTTAAGACTGCTAGCCAAAACAGTAGTAACTTTAAATTGTTCCACTTGACCTTCATGGTCTTCGATTTCGATTGCCAATTGAGGCCTATTTGGTCACGTATTTATAGGTCGGCAGCTTGACTTGGCTTGGTTCTCTGAGATAGCTTGAGTTCGGCAGCCGTTTCACACAATATAGCCAAGAATTTCACACGCGATAATACAGAGCATGCTTCAAGTCCAAAATTTTTGGGGAATGTGGCCAATCGCGAATTATGCGTAAAGAAAATATATTTACAGTGGTGCGAAAGGTTCCCTAACTCATAAAATGTATAAAGCTGGTTTAAGGAAATCATAGAAATCATTAAAAATCTGATCATATGATAAATTATTTATACTAAAATCAAAAAGCAAATTAATTGCATGTTATTAAGCATTTATTTATATTTTTTTGTGTTTTTATAACTAGATAATAATCATTTCGTTCGTTCGTTTGTCCCATATTTAAGCCAGGTTGGCGAAACCCACGCGGTTCTGTCCGAAATCGAACTCGGAGTAGTACTGACCCAGGAATACGTCGCCCAGGATCCAGAAATCAGTTCCGATATAGGTGAATGTGGACATGCAGGTGGTGTAGTTGCCCTCCGTGTAGGTTTGGATATAAACCGAGGGGGGCAGATCGAAGTTGGTGCCTCCAATATTAAAGGTCAGCACAGGCAAGGAGTCCACAGTGGAGCAGGGCACATAGTAGTCTCCCTGGATGAGAACGGCGCCGATCAGGGTGTTCATCTGAGTATAGGCAGCCGGGGGACTGGCAATCAGTGAGGTACCAGTATCGGCAATTGCCTGGCAGCCATCGGAAACCACGGTTCCGTTCCAAGTGATGTTGTTCACGCTGAATTGCCAGTAGCCCTCCTGGGTAACAGGTGTGTAGGTCATCTCTCCGTCGATGAGACTCTGGTCGGTTCCACCCAGGGCCAGCTGGCCACCCTCCTCGGCGGTACCATTTCTGGCCAGATAGAAACCAAAGACTGGCTCATCAATGAGACCCTGTTCGTAGAGACTGTAGAATGGGGGAACCACATTGTCCTCGGCGATTTGCTGATAACCCATGCCCAGAATGCCATCGAAGACCACATCGGTGAAGCTGTCTCCCGGCTGTGAGACTGCCTCTCCAAAGGTCTGATTCGCTATGGCCAGACCATTGATGGTCACCGTATCTATGGCCAGATAGCCCGTAACACTACCAGTTCCATATTGGATCGAGAAGTTCTGGCCACTGGACACAAAAGTGGAGGAGGAACTGGCATTGTACTGATTGTGCTGCTGGCAGGCGACATCGGTGGCCAGGCATTGGGCCGATGGGATCCACAGATTGGCGGAACCCGTATCGAAGACCACATTGAAGTACTGCGGTGGAGTACCAATGCTGATTTCACCATAGTAATACATGTTCATCGAGTTTCCGAGCTCCTCGTTTGTATAGTCATCGGTGTTCTCACTGGGATAGTCATATCCGTAGTCGGGCTGCACATAAACCGGAACTCCATCCTCGTAGATGATGATATCGTCCGTCTGATGGTACTTGTGCTTCAGGGCCCGAATGGCCTGCTTGCGACTCTGACGGGTGTTCTTGTGATCCTGATTCTTGTGGATCTTGATCCGCTGGATTTCAGCACTGACCAAGGCCAGGATGGTCAACAGAACCAACCACTTAAACATTTTGATTTTATTATTTTATTTTGTAAGCTTTCCCAAGATATACTGCTGCTGCCCTTTTTATTGTCTGGGGCTAGACTGAAGAACAAATCGATCGGCTACTGCTTTTATATGGTCGGTGATAAGTCCAAAATTGATCACCAATCGATAAAGCGCACTGGACGAAGATATCAAATTTGATCGATAGTCCTTATCGATCTTGGTCTTTGTTTACACGGGTTGGTGCCGTGTTTAAAATGAGAAGCACGAAGCAATCAAATTCAGCCGTTGGGATTTTAGATAAACTTCCCAGTAAATCAGCGAGCCTTCGTTGAAAAAGTCTCGAAAGTAATTGCACATTTTGGACGCCAGAGATAAGAAACTTATGTTTGTTGTATACAAATTTTGTTTTGATAATTATATTTATTTTTTTGGGGGTTCGGTTAAATGATAAGCAAAATTACCATTAAGCAATTATTCTTTCTTTCTATGTAGGTACCATAATAATAACACTGTTTTTGCCTTTTCCACAACCACTTTATTTTTGACATATCAAATCACCTTAAAACTATTTTAAATATCTCATATAAATATATCGATTATATCTTGTACATTGCCGAGGAATGCCTGCCCACCACCCAAGAATAATATTTTTAACACGAAAAGAAATATCTTAAAAAGTATTCTTATGAACTAGAAGCTGAAGGTCTATCAGAGATAATTGTTTACACCTTGGGAGCTATGCCAATGAGTTTGAGGCCAAAATCGAATAGTATAAAGAAGGCCCCAAAGAACACATCGCCAAACACCCATATCTCATTCAAATCCTCGCCATCATCATTGACTTCGGTTTGATCGGCACTGCAGTCAGAGAGACTCGAAAAACCAGATACGCAGGTTCCAGTGTAGTTCAGAATATAGTCGGACGGGGTCAAAGTAAAGTCTTTCCATCCAATATTCAGGACGATATTCGGCAGACTTGAGACCTTACTGCAGTCAATTATATGGGCACCATTTTTTAAATCAGTTTTTTTAAGGCCCAATTTTTGGTTTATGATTTTAAGAGCCTTGCACGGAACGATTATCAAAGAGGTTCCAACATCAAAGATGGCCTGGCAGTTGGTACAGAGTTTTTTACCTCCTATCTTAACTTGGCCCACGGTGATCTGCCAAAAGGCCACTTTGGAAAGTGGTACATACGTCAGACATCCTCTATAAAGTGTGGGATCCGCTCCTCCAAGCAGCAACACACCACCATTACTCGCATCCGAAGCATTTCGGTTGACGAAGAAGGAAAAAATGGGTTCATCGATGAGTCCTTGATCCACAATATTATCCAGAGGAGTCGGCACCCCATCAAGCGCTATCTCCGGAAGTCCTAGTCCAAGGATACCATCGAAATTCGAGCGTTTACACAAGTTTTGAGGCGCCGAATTGATTTCAGCGAAGGTCTGATTCTTAACAGACAAGTCGCCTAATGTAAAGGTATCCGTGGAGAGGATTCCCGTCAGAACGTCCTGCGATGCGAACTGTATCTCAAAGGCTGTACCATTTGGTTGATATGTAACCGATTTACTAGAATTGTAACCATTGTGTTGCGAACAGGATGCTTTTACGAATTTGGAGGAATACACCAATAGGTTTGCAGAGGCCGTGTCTACAAGAAGGGTAACCTTCTGAGTTTTGGGGGTGCCTAAATCAGCTGTTACATAATACTCTGTATTATGAGAATTAATCAAGTTGTCTTTTGTCCCGGATGTTTCGGATACAGACAGCGAGGTTAAAGCTGTATCTGTTGTTGGGTCTAGTTTTTCCTTAAGTCTCAACTTTTGGTTTTCGAAACTCCTCAGAATTTTGGTGTGATTCTTTTCCCTGTGCAGGTTTAACTGCACCGACTTTCTCCATCTATTTGATTCCGCAATACTCTTGGTGAGGCACAAAATTAGCACTAAAGTCAGTGCCAGTCCGAGTTTTTGTAACGACTGCATCGTTCGTTGCCGTCACTTTGACCCAAAATCGAGAACAGGTCACGTATTTATAGTAGACCTGGGAGAAAATTCCATTATAATCAGTGAAAATTGAGGTATTTTTGGCTTATTGCTTTCGTTTTGAACTGACTAAATAGGATAAGTTTGCCACGTGGCTGAAAGTTGGTAATTTTTATTACGTGGTTTTAGTCAATAAAACTAATGTTTTATATTGAAAATTTATTATATATATTTTTTATTTGTTTTTAAACAAGTTCTATATCTTTTAAGGAATGTAAGTCATTTCGAGTTCCAACCATTTTTCCAATTTGCACAATTTTTTACACCCTTGCACATAATTTAATTTTGTCATAAGTTTGTAACGTAGTTAAGGAAACGTTTCCGATCGTCAAAAAATAAGTGTAGGTATACAAATTTAAAAACCGCCCCGGAACGATTTAAATAAAATTAAAAACAGTATAGTCTGTTTTTAAGATATTTTATTAAATTTGATAGGGTATTTAAAAATCGGATTGGCAAAGATTGCCTCCGTTTTCGTTTAAAATATATTTCCGTCGCTTGAAAACGGAGAGTGGCGCCCCCTGAGCAGGCGACAAACGAAGCAATTGTTTTATACATACATGTGCATGTAGATGTAGAATATTAGTTCCAAGATCTACCAAAGGCAAGGCGCTTCACAGCGGTTTTTATTAAATAAGATAAATACTTAAAAAAATGTTTTTAATACTTGTTTGTTGCACATTTTTGTCATAATTTATGACTCATAAATTTTAAAAAATGAAATGGATGTTATGCTATTTATTTTATGTGTAACTGTTTTTAAATAAGCAAATAAATGTTAATACTTTTAAAGTCTACAATTAGAAAACTCTTAAAAGGTCAAAAATAACATTGATTAAGATTATCTATTTTTTGTTTTCTAAATTTCATTGTCGAATTGGCAAATGAAATAATGTTCCTCCTCGCAGGGGAGGTCGTTCATTGATCTCCTTAGATATGCGATGGACGAAATATTAATGCAATCCTCGTTATTTCTGAAGTTGTCAGGCTGTTTCTGTTGCCAAGGCAAAAATGTGGCTTTTTTACGGGAGGCATCTGATACGTATACGCCCTCATTATCCCTATCGTTAATGCCCAGCCAGTAATGTTCTGGTTTGATTAGTTTTGTATCGAGTTCATCGAGTTCCTCTTTGCTTTTAATGGAGGCTAAATAGCCGCCCAAATCACGACAGGAGTTCCTAGCCTTCAACCAATTTTGCTTAACTTTTGTCTCGATATAGAAGTACCGGGTTCCAATCCTTACAAAGTGCGCCATGCTGGTGAGAGCCATTTGCATAATTTCCACACTATTTTCCATCTTTTCCAGATCCCCTTTAAGATGCTGAGGAATGTCCCTTTTTATTTGTGGTGAAGACGTATGTTGGTCAGTAATTTTATTTACTATAACTCGTTGTAGGTTTTCTAACTTCGTTTCCATATCTGTTTGTTGTCTACCCAGCCTTCTCAGTGGCTTTACGAGTTCCTGTGAAATTTTGTTTCCTATTTCCAGCAGGGCTTCCTGGGGGTTTCCCATTTTCCCTTCAATCAGAGATAACTGCCTTTTTCTATCATTGAATTGTGCTGCTGATTGATCTAGAATTGACTGCCGGATATCTCTATGTTGATCCTCAATCCTACTGAGTCCCTCTACGAAGTCCTTCAAACCCGTCAACTTGCCTTCCATCAAGTCCAATTTCGACAGGACTGTCCTCAGGACATCAGGTCCAAGCTGATTACCGACATGATCTTCCGATGGTGATATATCAGCCAACCTTGTGTGCTTGCGCTTCTGTTCAGAATTTAATGATTTTGCCTGGGATACATTGAGATTCCAGGCAATAAATGCCATCAAAATGCAAGTCTTGATTTTGAGCATTCTAAACGAGACAACCTCTATTGGCGAAAGTTAAAAATAAACTGAATATAAAATTAGAAAAATTCTGTCTCTTAAATAGCCCTGCGACACTGATAAAAACAACGATTCCACGAGGCGAGATGAATACGTGGAGAAATGAACGTAAACAATACCACAAATCGGGGTGACACACACAGAAATTAATCCGGACTAAAGTTGGTTAGATGTATATAACATCAATAAAAATTTCTTCTAAATTTCGACAGAGAGATTTCTGCGTCATCTCCAGTTACTTAAAAAATGTAATTACGTCATAACATTTTAAAAATTTTATGTGAATGTACAAATAGGGTTTTTCCAAAATGTTTCATGTCACTTAAAAGTAATTATTTTTAGAGATGAATCCGCAGACAAATAATGATTTATTTTATATGACAAATATTTTATAATGATTTTTTTGTTTTGCGTTGCAACTAATTTTTAGTAATAGTAACTACTGAAATAAATTCTGAAATCGTGGTAAAAAAATAAAAGCCTTTCAAAGACAGTTTTGTTTAGCAACAAACTAAATAATAGATGCACATTCATTATACAAATCCCACTCTAAAATTTCATCAGTGAAATCAATGGCTAAAAAAAAAACTTTTCCAACTAAATAAGTGTATATCCCTTCGTTGACTTCTCAGTTGACCCAAGCCCAAAAAAAGCTGGCAGTCAAATCCTTTTTCCCTTCGCCAATAATGAATGCAAACGAAAGTGATTGCAAAAGTTTCTCAAGGCGCCCAACCGACCGAACCACGCCTCATTTACCCAACGAAAATAAGCCAAGTTTTATTTGCTAATTGCAGTAAAAGTGTAGCCAAAGTAAGGGGGCCAGCCCGCAAGTCCGCAACTCGGGAAAAACTTCGATTCCATTTGGCATTCCTTTCAATATCCCCCACTATTTTATCTAAAAACAGCCTTTGGCGTTGGCAACGTTTACGAAAATCTGTAGAAAACAAAGAAATAGAGTTTACTGCATGCTTAAATATTTTCTCATTTAATAAATTCAATTTCTTTAATAAAATTTATGATTCATGGCAACAAATTGAATAAAAATGTAGCAAACATGTTTATTTTAAAGTCAATATTTTGGGTAAAACTCATTAGTTAACGACCCCGATTTTAAACTATTGAAGTAAATGAAATACCCAAAATCTGGGGTGTGGCAAAAATTGCCTCCTTTTTTCGGCTTGGGGGCTAAAAGTTGACTGCCAACGTTTTTCCGCAAATTTCTTTGCAAGTTTTTCCGGCAACCGGGGCCGTGAGTATCCGGGTGTGAGGAGCCATGTTGTAATTGAATTTGCGTCAAGTTCTATTAAGTGGCGTAAACTTTTGGCCTCTGGAATTGAACTTGGCCCACCGCATGTGCATTTTTCATATGTTTATCGCACAGTTGCGATGTATTTTCCCTTCTTTTCTTCGGTTCGATTTCGTTTGACGACAAGTTTTGGGTGGGGAAGGCACAAAAAGTGAAAAGAAAAGAAAGGAAAACCAAGATAAGTCTGGGCTGTCAGTCACAGGGGTCGCATATGTGCGGTTATCAATGAAGCATTAAATTGTTTCTGGCATTTTACAATGGCATCTCATTTGCCCGAAAAGAGAAACCCCTACTTTTCATTTAGGGCCCTTGTACATCACATGAAAATCAGGCCCAGTCCATCGCCATAATCATTATAATCAACTATATCCAACTGATTTCGTATGCAGGACCACATAGTACACTCTAAGTGGGATCCTTTCTGCAGGTTTAATTTAGCATATCAAATTTATGCATTTTATTTTGGCAAATGCATTAAATTGTTAATGTTTGGCGTTTTGAGTGGAACCTTGGGAATGGGCGGGTTTTTCCTATCCCCAACATTGTATTGGGGTCACAGCTGCTTCCTCGCTGCGTGTTTCGACATCAAATATTAAGATTGCCTGCGACAGCTGGTGACATCTTTTTTACGCACACTTTTTTATGCCACACTTGCCATTTTTGCTTTATCTCTTTTATCACTTATCACCCTCTTTTTTAAATCTGTGGATATGTGGAGCAACAATTCTCGAAGTTACATCAATTTTAGTTAGGTTTTGCGGGTTGAAAATCAAATAAAATGTACCTCATGTGCTTGGGATAATATCCAAGACATGCAAGTTCTTACTTACAAAGACCAAATGTGGTTAAAAGTTTTGTTATATTCCAGGATAGAAGTGTTGCACCATTACAATTGAGTAAATGTTGTTTTTGCTCACGAATCGATAGAAAAACTAAGAGTAATATACTTTTGTTTCTATACTATCATACCCAAATACTCCATCCCCAATCCCTAACAAAATCTATCAAAAAGTCAATTGTCAGCTTCGATTCCGTGTCAACCCATTCAATTCTCAGTCCAATTAAACGATTCACCCGAAGGCAAAATATGTTCATGCAAAACAATTTATCAACTTGTCAACATATTAAATGAGCCTGGGTTAAAGACTTAACTTGTGCTTTGCTCTCCAGCTAACTTTAGCCATCCCAACCCACTCAATCCATCCAATCCATCCCCTTCAATCCGTCAATTGAATGACGAAACTCCAATAATATGCCAACTGCCAATATTGCGTATACGTAGCGTTGTGCGTCCATTGTTCCTGAGCCGAAATGTTTTGCTAGCTGGGATTTGTTTAGCAGTAAGCGGAAATAGTTGTAGGCCAATGCGATAGGGGGATGGATGGGTATATAGGGGATATAGGGGGCCTCAACCGGGAGCATGTTGTGTATGTTGTTGAAGTTTATATGCAGGATAAACTGTTCAACCAACTGACGTACACAACATGTCCAGATTTGGGCAGACAGGAAAGGGGGACGAAGGCACAGTCTGCCATAAAAGCAAATAACTGTCGTGTGTGTGCACTTGGGTGTATGTTTTAGTTAACTGAACTATAGTTGTAGTGTCTGCGTTTGGACACACGCAAATACACACCCCGTATATGGACATATACAGATATATATATACATATCTAATATGTTTGTCCATCAATTGTCCTGTCCGAACTGCTCCCAAACTGAACTCGAAGCCAGTGCAAACATGCTGAAATCCAAATCCTTGCCTCCTCTGCGGTCAGGGGTCAAGTCAACATTTCTGTTCCGAGTCAGTTAATAAATATTTTTTATGCCCACATCAACGAGCAAAGTAAATATACCGTAAAAAAGACGTCATCACAATGTATGTTAAATACCAATATTTCAAAATGATCTTTGTTTGGCAGTTGGTTATGGGCTTTCCAGCTGTTGCATTTCTCCAAAGTTGCTTGAGCTATTTTCCCTGTGTTTATTTGCTTATTTGTGGCCCAGGCAAAGGCCACATCTTTAGAGCCAAGTTATGTTTATTGTTTTCGTTATTGGAGGACTCAGCAGTGGCCAATATTGTGGATAAACAAGGCGAGCATTGAATGGAAATTCCAATTAATTGGTAAACACCGTGAATGCAAAGGCTAGTTTACGAGGGAAGAACTTAAGTTCCGAACGAAGAGGATTATTTTGCAAACAAAGAAAAGCTTAAACTAAAATTCAAAATAAATATTTACACATTTTTTGTAATCATATTATGTAAAAAAAATTAAAATAAAAAAATCCTTATTTTGCATGATTTTTACATCATAGCTTGAATTAAATGCTGTTAGCTTTTGTAGGAAATCTAAAGTGATTTCTCTCTTTAAAATAGCACATCTCCACAGTTAATCAGAGTGAACTATTAAATAGAAATTTATGTAAGAACTTGAACTGTCGCTCAAGACTATTTAGGTCAATTTAATGCTTCATGAGAAAACTTTGAAAATTGGCTACATTTTCCTAGGCTATTCCGCAAATCACGCCCTCCCAATAAAATGAAACCAGTCCAATCGGAAACTCTCCAGAGTGAAATAACTCAGGCAGCGATGACCCCCAACTCCTCGGTTATCCCCAAAATGGAAATGCCACCGGAAAATCTCTGAACACATGTTTGGCAAAGGTGGGAGTGCCACGCCTCTCTACAAGGATTTTCCGAGGCCCAAAGTGGGAGGGGCCCGTCTATTAAGGCTTGACATTAGCATGAAAAACGCATTTTTCTTCAAGCGCAAACAATGAAGAAAAGTCTGGGATGGAAAATGGTAGAAAGAACAGGGAAAAGGGAAAATGTTTTAAATAACTTTTCGGCAAAGTTTCCATTCTTATAAAGGTGACAAAGGCATTCCGTTTCCCAGTATTGGATATCGTTACGATTCTGATTGAATCAAATTGTTAGAAATTTATTTCTCGCCTTCTCAAACCCAACACAAAAAAAAAAGGTTATTGTATTTCTCTTTTGGCATATTTATGCAATTGAATTGTTTACATTGAAATAACGATTTCGAAGGGTTCAAAAGTTTTGGGAGTTTCTGCAAGTGCCATTGGCAGCTTAAAAGCTTTTTCAGACCATCAATTTTGCAGAGTTTGTTGACATCCGAAAGTCAAACGACATTGATGAATTTGAGTTCGATGTAAGCGAATTTTGCTTGGCAAATTGTGACATATAAGAGCGAAAATACTTTAACGATGTATCTTAGACTAACAGGTAAATGGATAAGCTTCCATTAGATTTACCTGCAGTAAAAATAAAATAAAACATGAAATGGAGAGGTTTGAGAAAATCAAAAACATATATGAAAGTAAAAGGTCCATTTAAATGTCATCAAAAATAAATAAATAAAATGGTAATTGTAGCCAAATGAAGTGAATTAAATTCAGTCATAACACCATCACCATTTTTTAATGGTAATCCCAACTTTTTTTGTCAGATTAAGAGAGAACCGTCTGCTAACTTCTGATAAGCGACAATCAAAGCTTAACCCACAGACTTGGCCAAACACACATGAAATCCTTATCAAATCCCAGCCAAGAACAAAGGCCAGGGTGATACAAAAACTTTGGCATGTCTCAGCCTGATAGAAACTTTTAGCCAGCAACTCGCTTTGGCCCATTGACAAAAGTTGACATATGCAAAAATAAAGAAAATGAGAGCCAAAAAAATATATACATATATACAAATTATCAGCACATTTATCTGGGGAAGAAAATAAGGCTGAGAAGTAGGAAAATAATGTTGGAATGAAAAGTTTTGATTTATTTTTAAGCGCAAAGTTTTTGGCCTGTCACAAAGATTTTTGACAAGGGTGTGTACCAGGGAGACACCCAACAGAAAGCAGACTGAAATCGAAGCAGAAAATGCTAAATCAAATCGCACAAACGGATGAGACTTTCACCTCCCCCAGGAGAAACAATGATCCAAACAAAGCCAATTGAGGAAGGAGTGACAGAGCGACTTTCCCGTTTAACTTTTACTTTTCCGTTTCCTTTTGCCTGGATTAAATCAGATTAGGGCCTATTAACGACCTCAAGTGACAAAGTTGGCTTCCGTTTTTAATTGCGGACAGCTGCAGTGTTAAGTGCAATCAAGCTGAAAATGAGCAGGGATATTCCAGGGGCTTTGAGACCTTAAGTCCCACGCAAGTCAACAACTTAAAAGTTCAAAAATAAATTTAAAGGAATTTTGTAAGATATTCTTAATTATCTTGGAATTATCAAACAACTTTAATATGGTTAAACCAAGAAAAGAACTGAAGTCTAGTTTATTTTTCTAATTTACTTTAAGCTATTAGACAATTTGTCCAATTGTAAAAATATTTTAATGCATTTATGGTGTTTTAAAAATACAATTTTTCAACATTTTTGTTTGTGAAATATAGGCAGGTCTGCATTTTCCCTTAGTCTTCTGATTGTAACCCAAAAAATAGTCTAAATTTATGACTGCACCATTTCTATTTAAGGCCAAACATCCTTACCTTTTACTCGCCCTGCCATTTTGACAAGCAAATTTAAGCGCAATTTAGTTTGCCATTTGTTAATGACAAAGCTGGCCAAAACTAACAAAAACAGCAGCCAGGGCAGGGGTAAAAAGAAAATAGCGAACTAAAAGCATTTCGCACACTTGCTAAATGAAAAGGGGCGATTTGCAGGAGGGGAAAGTCGAAGGCAGAGTGTCTGCAGTGTCACTTGAAGTGTTGCAGTCGCCGCGCTGACAACGAAAATAAAAATTTCCCATTTTTTTTAGCAGGAGGCGAAAAGAGGAGACTCAGGGAGCCCGCAAAGACCGGCGGACAATAAACACATGTTTCAGTTTGTAATACGCGGGGCCGTAAAGTTGGCGAGTCCCTCACAGTATCCTCACACTCCCCTCCGATTTACCTTCAGCCAAAGGTGACCAAATTCGGAAAACAAATCTTCAGATACCCTTAAAATATAAGTTTTTAAAACATTTTATATTTATGTTGCATTGGATGACTGAGGCATACTTGTTCTATTGGAACACAGTTTTTAATATACCTATACATACTACTAATTTAGCAATGATTGTATGTTCTGTACAATATTGTAAAAACACTTGACTTATGACTATTTTTTTCTAAATTGAAGTTTTATTGAATTGAAGTTTTAGATATTGAATACAGATTATCTAAAAGTGTCAAATATTTTTAATGATTTTTAAAGCCATACTTCGATTATTTTAAAGATCATTATGTTTGTTTGATGAAAATTCAAAATACCCCCTTTATAGAGTACAGAAAACAGAGAAGCAAAATATAATGCGCGGGTAGCCGAAAAGTATCTTCACAGTTCAGTTTGTTTGCTTTCTGTTATTATTGTGTTTTTTTCTTCTGTTTGGGTGCGAACACATGCCCTTTTTATTTTATGATTCGAGTGTGTGTGCGAAGTTTTGCACGCATTCCCCCTCCAGATGCCTCTACTTCTTTTTTGCAGAAGAGATTACATTTGACAATGGGGAACATGTGGTACTCATAGGGCATTTGCGGGCCTCCATCCTCCGACATCGGGGATAATGGCTAGGTAAGCCGTGCGAAATTGAACTGTGTCAGTGTCACAACGAAAATCGATTTCTCAATGGTGCTTTGTGCAATATGTTTTTGGATTTAGGTGCTAAGGCTCGGATTATGGAGGAGAGCATAAAGAGATCGACCAGGCCGACTCCGAGGAGATCCACACATGCCGAGTATTTTTAGTGCGCACTGTAAGTAGTGTTGTCTGTGCCTCGAATGTGTCTGCATTTCGCCCAGTGTCTGTGGGCCATAAACTCCGCTGGCTAATTATGGCCACTAATGAGCTTGAAATGGCACTTACCAGAAACAGCAACAGCACAGTGTGTATTTAGATATTTGAATGCACCATAAAGGCAAAAATAAACAAAGGGGAGACAATCGTCGAATAAATTTTCTCTCCAACCATGGCCAACTTGCATTATTTATGGGCACCAGCAAGTGCGAAAATGTAAAACACTAATTCAAATTAAAGTAGCCAAATCAGAAAAATTAGCGAGAAGTTTTGGAAAGCTGGGAGAAATGTAAGGAACATGGGGAAAGCTGAGTACAGTACATACTCGAATTATAAAAAGATGTGTTAAATAAATTAGTATTAATTAAATGATTGTTAATAGTAACGTTCAAAATATACATTTATTATTTTATTTAACTTACAAATAAGTATTAAATATTAATAAATAACTAAAAGTATATTTTTTAAAATCGGTTTTCCAAAATCTTTTTAAACTTTCGAAAAATGTCTTATTAAAATGCTGGCTAAAAACATCACCTTTTATTAACTACTTATTAATACAGAAGGTTTTTTAAAATTGAATACTTTTTAAAGAACGATCACTGTACTCAAGATATCTCAAATTTTCCCAATATCATTGAGTTGTCTGCTGCGCGTCTCGTTCTCTGCATTCCAGCTCCTCTGTTATTGCTGGTTATTAAAACATAGCAAACAAGAGATCCAGTCCGGGTCCAGGACTTCGAATCCGCCTCTGTCTGCATTGTAAATTTTAATTATTTCCTACAAATGATGATTAAATTGGCCGCAGGCAACCAGCAGCAAGATATTAAATCAATAAATACAAAAATGCCTGCATGTGGGAATCCCCTCTGCCGTCCCCAGTCCTCAGCCTTTTAAATGGCCATATATAAGGACGGCAGGGACAGTGATGACAGTTTACCGGTTTACAGTTCATTATATTGCATAAATTGACTTTATATCGGGCCGCACTAGGCACAATATTAACAAACAACAGCGGCAGCAACAGCCAACGAGAACGAAAATGAAATGCCAGCAATTTGCTGCCAACTGAAAATGAAATGTGCAAAAAAGGCAAACATAAAGCCAAAAGCTCGAAATGAACAAAAAGTCAACAGGTAAGGCAGATTAAAAAATAACTATTGGGAAAAGAGAGGACTAGTTGCTGGAGAAGCCGATAAAAAGTAAAAAAAAAAACGGTATGCCAATAAATGTTTACTTATGGAACTGATTGAATTGGGCTTTCTGACTTTTTCCTCTTCATTTAACTGGTCTCAATATGTAAATATTGAGATATATTATGGGCAATGAATGAGCAAATTGCACTTGAAAATTTATTATTAAAAATTGATTTTCTTTACATAAAAGAAAAATATTTTGTAATATGTAAAGTCACTAAGAGTTAAAAAACCGAATAAAGCAAAAAAACTCTTCCTTAAACCTTGTTTAAATATAAGCTGCCATGAAAATAAAATCCCAAAAATTGTGTTTTATAAGAAAATCCCTACATCCATCTCCCATCTCAAAGCCAATAAAAAAGGTAACCCCAAAAAATCTCCAATGTCGAAGTATGAACAATTGGATGTACTTAGCATAGAATAACAATTTAAGGAGCATTACTGGACCAGCACGTAAATGGCTACTTGAAGGACTTTCCCTTCGCCCGAGACCTTTTTGGCGTGGAAATCTGAGCTGCAGTCATTGAGGCTTTTGTTCAGGTGACGAAATGCGACTGAAAACTACGTGAGTTGCCTGCCAAAAGCCACAAAAATGAAGGCGAAAACTGTGAGTTCGAAAAGAATGAGGAAAAACCGAAAACGAATACCCGAAAATCCAAAGTTACCCCACGGGGGTATTGGGGTGGCACATTAAGGCTAAATCCCCGAAGGGGGGATTTTGGGCCCGAAAGCCAGACAACAATGCCCAGGCACAAGGTAAATGCAATCAATACGCGCAGACGGCACATAGCAGGTATTATGTATTATGTATAATGCATGATGCTCCATCCCGCCCCCCAAAAATCCGAGTGAGTGCCATGAAAAATCAACGCCGGGCGTAATCTATTAAATTATCCTAATTTCATCACGCACCAAATCCCTTTAGCCATGAGCCTTAGTCCTTTGCCTTTTTCATAGCGTCTGGTTCGTCTGGAAAACAATAAAAATTTGCATAATATCGGTATAATATTTTAGCATTATATGTGCCCCACGAAAGGTGCAGAAGTGTCGAGTATTATGGCAAGAATTTCCTTTTTCCCATTTTTTTTGTGTGAAAATTTTGTGCGGGGGTAGCACATGTTACCAACATTTTTTGCAGACACTTTTGGTTAAGTAACTGCACTAAGCGAATTTATCTTGGCCATTCTGCCGCTTCATTTTCTCGCTCCTGTTCTTTGCAGCTCGTTTGAAAAATCCTCACTAATTACTTGTCTAATTACTGGGATTTTTTCTCGCCAGGCCAAATAGCTGCAATTTGTTTCGCCAAAATCTCATTTTAAAAATAGCCAAGTCAGAGTAGGAAGGGCTAAAAAAACGAAATGCTAAAATGCCAAGCTAAAATGTTAATGTAGATGAATACATGCGAAAACCCGCAAGAGAAAAAAGTTGAACTAGATTAATGAAATGGGAATGAAATGCAGAAGATTTGTTAGTTAAATTCTTGTGAACGGGTAAATTCTTTCATGGCAATTTTTAAAATATTTTTTAATGGTCTACCGTAACTCAAAGATAAATAAAATCATTTAAATTAATTTTGCTAGTAACATTAATGTTAAAATCAGAGTACTTACTAAAAAAAAATTGTTAATAGTACCACAAATTTTTGAAACGAGCCCTAATATAATATTTCTTATTGTCTCAGCCAACTAAAAATAAATTTCTAATCAATAAACCCCCAGAACTCCCCCCAACTATATGAAGATGAAGCAATCTTGGAGATTTCTGATTGTTTGTCTTGCATAAATCTACAAAAATAAATAGCGAGAAGCCAAAAATATTTGTCTTGGCGAAGGACTTGGCTCACTCTCAAATGGCCGGCAATAATTTATCATAACTAACTCCGGAGGCGATGCTCATTTGTCAAGTCCAGCCAAGTACAATGAACTCCGAATTGCGAATAAAATCACCAAAAAATATGTGTAGTTCAGTTTGCAAAAATGTTCTTAGGCAAATACGGAAGGGGAAGTGGTGGTTCCAGCATATGTGAGGCTGTTTGCGGTTGAGCTTTGATGGACCAATTTTCCTGGATGCGACAGATTCAAGCGTAAAATGAAAGGAAATTGAAATGCGGACAAATTGAATTGAGGACTGCCCGAGGATGAAAAAAAAGGAAATCTTGCAGCTCTATTTCTGGGTCTGTTCTGGTGTCTTCTGCTTCGTTTAACTTGCCCCCAAGTATGCAACAACTTTCGCCGGCAAGTGGCACTCAATGAGTGCAATCAAATATTCAAGGCGGTGGTGGCCAACTTTCCGACTTGCCACGCCTTGATGCATAATTAAAATCCATTAAATGAATTTCTTACTCTCTCTTGTTCGGTAGCCGTTTCTGTTGCTGTTTTTGTTGCGAACTTTTCATTAATGAATCAAAATGAAAAAAGTTTTGAGGGCCAAGTTATTCCCATTTCGTTTGATTCCGACCATTTCCTTGGCCCATTAATTTCCCATTTTGACATTTACACAATCGCACAGCTCCGTTCGGTTTGGCCAGAAATGCAAATTTCATTTTGGCCATCATGAATGCCAAAGTGCAAAATTCAATCAATTTGAGCCATTTACCTAACCGTCATTGAGAGCTCGTCCAAAGTCCGAGTTGAAATAGGAATAGGAATCTGAATCCAAATCCGAATCCCAGTATGTGATTTAGAGTGGGTGGAATTGTGTTTTTGACACACAACTCACTAAACCCCATTGAAAAATATTTGCATGGACATGTGTGTCTCTGTCCGGTAAATCACGGTAAATCATGATTGGCAAAGAGTTTTTCCCAATTAATACACACGGAACCATTGGCTTTTGATTTGGCCGAAAATGCTTTATGCGGTATTTTCCATCAAATGCATTTCGCTTGTGCAAAAACGGATTTTATTTGGTTGTCAGTTGATTTTACTAACAATTTTTTAGGAATTAAAATATTAAATAAATATTTGCGCAAACTGGATTGGCAGGAAATGAGTTTGAAATTATTTGATTGAAAGGTTTGTTTAATAAACCATAAATATTTTGTTTCTTATTCGTTCCATTTAAACTTTGACTTATACCTGTGCCAAAGGACATTGTCGAATTTTAATGGCTCCGCTTAATTGCCATTTAAGTCTCACCCATTGCTAAACCCATTCACATTTCCTTTTCGCGAGTCGCATAAACAAATACAATTCGAAATGCAAATTAAGCTCAATAATCCCCCCAAGCTCGCCCAGTCGAAGCTATTCTAATTTATTGGAATTTAATTGCTAAAGGATTTGAAGCAAAATATTAGCGGTTGCCATTATGGTCCGGCGAGCATGAAATTGTATGCGATCCGAGTGCCAATCCCAATCCTCTGGCAGGGAATTAGAATGGCCCCTCGACCAATGCGATTATATTAATTAATTTGCCATCGATTGCCGTATTAGCGTTTCATTGTCTTGAACTTCACTTGAGCGTGGCTAAGAGGATGGAACAATTGGCCCAATGTAGTCGGTGTTTCGGGCAGGAGGTATGAATGGAACTGGAAAATATTAAAACAGTTCAAGTTCATCAAGAAGTAATGACCTCTTTTAAGGGGTATTGCCTTTATCGCAAAGCAACTGGAACAAATAATAAGTAGAATTTATAGCTTTTCAAGACACTCTATTCTGAAAAATTACCCTTAAGTATTTTCCACTGAGCTATAAGTTTATTCATCCCATTTTTATCCATTCAAACACACCTCTAAAATCACTTTTTCAAGTGAAAACATTTTTACCTCCGCAGAATAGCCGGAATGGCAATAAATTTTGCATTAACCCGCACTTTGGGTGCGTTAAAAGATTTCAAATTCACCCGCCAATATCTGCATAATCTTTCAATTGCCCCGAGTTATAAATATATATATTCCTCTGAGTTCTGAGTTCGTTAGAGTTCTGTGTGGGACTATAATCCCAGCGTTTTGAAGTTGACTGCGGCAGATGTTTTGTAAAATGCTAATAATTGCCTTAATTGCGTTGATATCCAAATATTTGCATTTGCGGCGAGCAGAAAATCGCATTTGAACTTTCGAGTGCCTGTCTTCAGAGTCTGAATCTGAATCCAAATCCGAATCTGATTATGTTTGCATTTGCATTTGCATCGCATTCGCTGTTGCAGTTCATCCGCTCGGGATTGATGCACTGCGTCAAGTGGACCGACGACCATGTTGATGACTTCTTGAAATGTTTGCTTTAATAAATGCGGAGTAAATTGTGCATTTTATGCTGCAAATGAGGCCTGGACTAGACCATCGTTTGATGTTTGCCCTGGGCAAATTTTAATGAATCTTCGCCTGCCATTGGGCTTATCAATCTGTAATGGTTGCATTAGATATACCCATTTTAAAGTCGTGTGTTTACTCAGCTGTGACGTAATTTAATTTTGCATTTCCTCGACCCCAAAATATGCTTCCTTTCCAGTCCATACTGCTCCCCGAAGGATTAATGCCGCTGACGTCTGAAATCTGAAATGATGTCTGTCAAGGACTCTCGGGCGATGATAATGTGCTCTGGCACAAACTTTCAAAACTCCCCCACAGCCACCAGCATAAGCTTTTTCCCCAAAGTTTTATGACTAGACAGTTTTTCGGGGAGTTCCCCCCACTTCGGGCTCCTTCTCAGTGATTTACTCTCCTTTTGGACCCGTCAATATGCTAATAATGTAAACTCATGTGGCCGGAAATTGTTTAGCTATAAACTTTGTTTATGGCCTGCCAACTTTAAATTGGGCTGACAGACGGCTGGCAGATCGGCTCTTAAATGCTAAATATTTTACTAGGCATATGTCGGGGAGAGAAGTGAATGTCAAGCGGGCTTATCACTTAAGAGAGTGTTTGCCAAAGTATCTTATCGACTTTGGGACAAAGTTTTTGGGGGAAAGTCGATTGGAGCAAAGTAATGGTGTTGTATTTGCTGTTTGCTGCATGTAAATAGCCGCATTAACTTTATGCTTGAAATGCAAAAGGGTTTTGGTTCAACATGGCAGAAATTTCTTATTATTTTTGTCACTTTAAATTTTAATGTTTAAAACTTTATAATTTACACTCACCAAGAAAATTGTATTCTTAGCACTATAATGTACATAGTTATGTGCTTTTAGGTCCTTTTTACTTAACTTCTTATTTCTTTTGAATATTTTTTTCGAAATAATTTATGATCCCTAAGACCCTTGACAAATCCCTGTATTTTCACCTGCCATCTCAGCGAATTCCTTGGCCAGCTCAAAAACAAAATCAATTAATTTAATTTTTTATGTCAACAACAAAACAAATTAATGATATCTGCAAGAAAAAGTTGTTCTCGAGGATTATAGCAGAAAGTTGGGATCAACTTTGGGTAGATTTCCATGCAATTCCGGTTTACATTTTCACATCTATCAAAGTGCTTTTTTCTCTTAACTTTTTGTAGCAATTTATTAACGTCACCTGGCACTTTGCATACTTAAATATATATATGTTTGTATATCCATTAGTTCCCCCAAGATTTTGTTGTGTTCATTAGCCAGTCGGGTTTTTGCCATTTTTCTTGTTGTTTTGATGTTTATTTGGGCCAGGCAATTTGACACTTTTAAGGATTTGCCGAGTTTGACATGCGTAACGCCATTAAATTTATCAATTGCCCAACTCGCTCCTTCTCTTTCTCCATCGCTCCTGCCGTCTCTGTCACCTTTTGTGGCTGCTGCTCTTATTATTTTTTTTTATTTGCCATTACAGAATTTACAACTTTTTTCAATCAGCAGAGCAATTCGCGAAAGCGACGCGTGGCCTGGGAGCACTTGATTTTGATTATTTGCGGTGGCAACAGCAACTTTGGATTTTATTTTCTTGTTGCCGACATAGTGGCAATTTATCATTCATTAGATGGTTCGACTGAAACTGGAAAAATAAATGTTGGTGGTTGGAAAAATCGTTGGGTTTCCAAGGAAAAATGCAAAGGAAGCCGGGAAGGCAAATTGTCTTGACTGCTTACTGTTTTTTAGTATATATCTGAAATAAAACTCTTAATTGGAGTATTCAACATATTTAAGCCAGTCAAGTCAAGTTAATCAAGGTATATAAAAACTTTAATGATTTATATATATGGAAATCTATTACGATCTTGTAAATCTAAGAGGGAAATGCCCCGATTTTATAAACCGGTATTGTTTTATGTTTTCGTTTATGGTAATTTTATGTCCCTAAAAAGCACACGTTTTGGCTCCATAAACCGGGGCTTCCTTTTATGGTTATGATTTCGTCGCAGGTGTGGCTAACGCAAACCAATATCCCGGCAATAATAACAAAATGAATAAACATAAATAAGCATAAGTAAACACAAATACTGGCCGAGGACGCTTAAATATTGCGCTGATTTTGGCCAACAAACGGTGACCGCAAGCTGACAAGAATTTTCACTTTTATTGCCAGCATTTAACAGGCCATGACAAGGCGGCAAGTTTTTCATCATCAATTTGGTTTATGGCCCGGAATGGCTGCCACATGGAACGCAGCCACTTGTCATAACACGGCGGTGAGTTACCGTTGCCGTTTTGCTAAAACATTTACCCATGCCATCAGCCGGAAAGCGGAGACAACGGCAAAAGAGAAAACTAAATGCAGCAGGCTTTATAGAGGTGGGAAAGCGGAAAATAGCACGATGCGAAAATCACTAGAACCTTATTTTTGTCGTGGGAAATGAAGTTATTATAAAGAATGCTCGTATAATGTAATAAACACAAAGATACAAAAATCATTTGAGATTTACACTCTTGAAGGCAAAGTTATTTCCAACAAAGCATTATACTTTTTTTTTAATAACGTTATACCAGATATTATTCATAATAAAGTAGGAGATTTGGTCTACTTCAGACATAACCCGAACTCAGACAACTGAATTAGACAACTATCATGCAAGTTTTCTGAATAGTCTAAACATTATTCTGTATTATAAGACTTAAAGAACGTATATGGTTTCTTAAAAATACATCCTATTAAATATTATTTCTATCCCAAATATAAAAAATTCCAAATCAACAATACAATTTTAATAAAAATTAAGACCTAATATAAAAATACTTTTATTTTTGACCACCCATCAAAGGAATCTAAAATGAAAGCCACTATATCTATACCTATATCCATCTATATCTCATCTGCTGCCATCTCTAGATCTATCGCCCCTGTTTCTCTGCCAGAAAGAAAGGCACACAGAGGCTGGGCATTGTTGTTGGCACTTTGCTAACATTTTCACACCCAAGACAGAGGAAAACGGTGGACCAGGCCGAAAGGCAGCTCAGCTGGACAATTTGTCTGCGAATTCGCGAGGTGCCACAGAAAAGGGTGAGGAGTGGATTTCCCAGAGGCGGAGGGGGGGTCACAAAAGGGGGTCGGGACTTTCGGTTGCATGTCCACGATGGCGTGTAACTGGTTTGTATCTTTTTGCAGCTATTTCTCTTCGCTTCTTACTTCCTTTCTACCACTTTTCCCCCTCCAAAAAGCTCCCTTCTCTTCCGCTGTCCGATTTTGTCAACATTATTCAAGCATAAACATGGCCCAAACCAAAGCGATGACGAACCCAAAATGGGGGTAAAACGGTTGCAAGGTGGGGTTGGAAAATAAAGAAAAGGGGGCAGCAAGTGGAAACGTGATGCCAGCCAAAATGCTGCAAATGGTGGAAAATGCTTGAAACAAGCATTTAAACGTCGTTAGGTTTGTACAAATCAAGATAAATGGCGATAGGACATGTGACCAAACGAAGGACCAGGATCCACAGGCCGCCTTTTAAGGGGGGTTGGACCAAAAGGACCCAAATTGGGCGGGGCTCAGGTGAGAACCGGTGTCCTTCCTCATTTGTTTGCTCGTTTCGCAACGGACAATCAGCGTCCCAATTATAATTTCGGTTATGGAGAATGTTCCTCTAACTGGGAGAAGAATTTATAGAGGATTAGGCCAATCCTTGTTGAAAGTAAAATTCGAAATACAATAAGAAGAGCGTTATATATTAAATGGTAACCTTTTGATACATACGTCTAAGCCCTATAGAATTTAAACAACATTTTTGTTTAATATTGAAACCAAACCTGTTTTTATCAAAGTTTTAACTACAATAAAATGATCTAAAGTAATTTAAAGCACTTTAACACTAAATAAAGTATTATAATACTTTAATTTGTAATTTCCAGAAAGTGCTTACATGAATACAAGAAAATTATTTACTTAAAATAAAGGCGAGTCGCCGTTGGATGAAAACCATAGGCGATTTTCTTGAATCAACGGCGAATTTCTTGAATTAAGGGCGATTATTTTTTGGTGTGCATATATATAATATAATAATAGTAATAAATACAAGGGCTTAAAGTATATTAACTTAAATGCCCCTCGCAGCAGTCCAATTTTTTCTCATTGCTACCCAATTTATATTGCAATTTATCCCTCATCAATCTCCCTACTCGAGGTTGTCCTGCAATCTTTAAGCCCTAAAGATTGCTATTCAAACGGAATGCTTAGCATTTGCCCATCCAATTAGGCCAAGAATGGCGTATCGGGCCCAAATCCTGTCCTGTCCTTCCCTTCTGCCCAATGGATTGCATTTTCCACCAAGTCTCTCTTGTCGGTGCAGTAAAATCCGCACAGCGAGTGGCGTCGACTACGCTAAATGCATCACGTATTGGATTTTGACATAAACGCTTGTCCTCGTTAGCGCCGCATCGTGTTCCGCCCTTCCCGTAACCCTGGGACCCCGTAACCCCCACTCATTCTCGATATCCACCCACTGGGATCCTCGAAACGCCTGTGGTGCCAGGGCAAAAGTTTTACAACTGCGCGGGAACAAAGGTGCAAACTGAGGTACCAAAAAGTTTCAGACAAGTAGTAGGCAGCATGTTGATAAATTGCCTGGGCTTTAACCCGCGCCCTCACACTGTCGGATTTTATGCAAAAATCATTTTAAAAAGTTGAAGTTAAGCCGGGAGCCTGGGTATCCGACTTGTAAGATACCTTGTACTGGAAAAGAAAGATTCGAATTAATTCTAGGAAAATTGCAGGCCTGCTTTTGGAGGTACTATGGGTTGTGAAACCAATTGAAATGTTTATAAAACTTATAATACAAGGGCACGATAATAAATATTTTTACTTATGGAGTACTAAGTTATTATCTATAGTTTAATATTTATTATCAATAAGAGGCAGTGAACTAAAATGTTGTTTTATAAAAATAAACTTCATGAACTTTGGTCATTTTCACTTCGTAAAAACATTCTAGAAATTCTTCCAATAATAATGCAATCCTATATGTAAAGATACGATAGGTTTTAAGAAGAATACATACAATGAACCTAAACATGATAGGATATAAAACTCATAATAAATTGACCATTAATACCTGTAATAAACAAATAAAATTTATTTGACTGAATGATATGGGGTTCCAAAAATGCAGGGTACTTAGAGCTCAATAGTGTGACATTCCAAGGCCAGAACCCAATGGACCCTCCAAGGCACACACAAACCAAGCTGGATATGAAAAGTTTGCCCATTCGGGAAAGACACTCTTAAAGAAAAAAGTAAGGAGATGGAGTAGAAGTGGCAGGAGCTCCTCGTTTCGATTGAGATCCCTTGAGTGTTGACTGACGGCGTTGAAATAATGCGGCCAATAAATGTCAATGCAATGAGCTGAGGGCCAGGTAATGGGAGGGCAGTTGCCTTTCATGTGTTTCACTGCGTTTTGTATATATTTAAATGGCAGTTAAAGTGGCAACACGTTTCGTTTTCGTTTGATGTCGTCGATGATGAGGGGATGATGATCTTGCAGCTGGCTGCGTTCCCAGTGCATCCTTCAAATGTCACCTCACTTTGCCTCACCTTCACTTCACAAGTCATGCATTTATGCGTTTATAAATATTTCATACTTGAACTGTGGAAATTCTCTCCTTCACCTCCTTGTGAGTCATATTTTTCGGAGCTGTATAAAGAGCTCTTTCGTATGAACAATGTATGCATATCTGGCTGTTTACCGATTTACTCATTTGCATTCAATGAATGGCCAGAAGATGAGCCCGGTTCCATTGTGAGTGTCATTGTCAGTTTGGAGCACACTCGCAGATTCCATATTCCACCGACATTTGCATATTGGCACTTGACGAAATACTTATCTTGCCAAGGAATGGCAAATCAAATTGTTGGCAATTTGCATACATCATATGTTAACAGCGATTTTGAGCCGGGTGTACATTTCGAAGATAAATCAATTCCCTTCGCAGTCCCAACTTTGACAGCCTCGATTGGTTTGGTGGTTAAAACGAAATGAAGTCATCATCATTATCAGCGATGTGGGTTCGATTAGCTACGGTTGTACTTGAATTTGAATGGCTTTCAATTAATGTCAGGAAATCATTCTATATATATGTTTAGCTCTTTTTAGTTTGGGAGTAAGATATCGATCTATTAATATCTTTTAAGTACTTTGAAATACTGAAAAAATATAAAGCATTAATGCTGTTAAAGTTGCTAGTCATGTGAATAAAATTTAACCCAGATTTATTTAAGGCGTATGTTTGTTAAATTGGTATTTACTTCATGTCTCAATTCCTCATATTTCCTTTTGAGAGTCCCAATAAAGTTGTCTTTATATAAAAAGCACATATTTGTGTGTAATATATTGTTACGTTATTAAACACATAAATTCCCCAACGGAATGCCTTTATTTATGTGTTTTCCGACCATTGTTTTTCCTTCGAACTAATATCGCTTATCACATTTATCATAAGCACACGGCGGCGGCCTCTTTTCTTCACGGCAAAGAAAAATGAAACGAAATACTTACGATAACGCCAATTTGCATAATGTGCAAATCATAATACGAATTTCCTCTCCATCCGGTTTTCCCCACCTCATGTGTGTGGGCATAAATATTGCAACATTTGTAACAGACATCGCGGCTGCCTCCAGATAAGTTATCAGGGAATCGGAAGGGAGTTGGAAACTCAATGCTAAAATGCACACACGGGGCAATCCACTTTTCCCCCGCCTCACTTTTCATCCAGAAGTGAAAAAGTTTGCAGGAAAAGCTCAACACTGGGTCTGTTCACGTAGAGAAAAATAAATAAGATAAAAGTCAATAAATATATCAGACAAAACAAGGTTAAATCTGATGTTTACCATATAAAACATTTATAAACCTTCCATATAATTCACTGAAACTTTTAAGGGTGTAATATTAAGGTCGAAATTTCAGATATGATCGAAACATGGGTTTCACCTACTTTTTAAATATTTAAAATTTATTTTAAAGCTAACGAAATTCAGATCTTATCTTTTTACAATTATTCTTCGTAGTGCACTGCCTTTTGTGAATCAGGCGACAAATGGCACCACAGATTTAAGTAGTTGTAACCCCCTATCTCTTCCCTGTATGTACTTTTCACCCATATCCCTTCTAACAATTTTAACTTCTTCCATTTTTGCTCGGAAAAACGTTGCCACAGCGATTGTTCAATTTCAATTCACAACTTTCTGACCATGTAACAACTGCGGCAAGTTGTTGCATTGTTAAAAGTCCCTTTACATATGTCGGCCCGACTATCTGTGGGTGTCTGGGTCTGTATTCGGTACTTATGTAGAGCCCCGACAAATTTGGCAAAAAAATGTTATAATAGTAAAAATAATTTTGCAAAGATTTGTGTGGTGGAGAGATTATGTTATCAGTATTAATACGGTATGGTTAGTTATAATATAGATAAGGAAAGGGTTTGGAGTAGACCCAATACTGGAGTTCCACTTCCAAGGACGAAGCTTCTTTGGGTACTATCGCATTTTAAATATAGACCCTATGAATAAAAAGTCATTTAAAATCGAAGAGTTTCGATTGACATTCTAAACCTGATTGAATGTATTGTATTTTGCTATTCGTTGGAGAGTGCACCTGCCCTTTGGTAAGCCACAAACACCATTCCAATCAAACCCTTTTCATCTCATACCCGTACACATCATCAATTCAAAACCAATAACTCAAAAACAAAAATCCAGCAATCATATGGACTGCACTTTCAGAGTTTTCGCTTTTCTTTTGCTTGGCAATTTCATTTCCCAAGAAATTCCATTTACACTCGAGAGCTTTGTTCTGGTTTCGGGGGGAAATGCGAATGCGAATGGCAATGGCAATGTCATGACGAATTTGGCAGTGATAAATGTAGAACCCCTTCCGTAAACCTGGTGCCATGTGGAAAATCCCAAAAAGTGTTTGGGCTATTTATGCGCAGGTAGCCGAAAACAGGAAAACAATAAAGAAAAACTCAGAGCTAGACACTGAGACAAACTAGAGACCACCCAGATTAAACGAAATACGAAATTGAGAACGCGAATTCTTCAGATTCTATATGTAATAGGAAGGAAGAAGGAACAGGAAGAGGATCGAAATAAAGAAATTTAAGATATAATGTTCTTAGGGATGCAATTTAAAGAGGATAAGCTTATAGATATCTATCTTTATTGAAATTTAATAGCCAACCCTGATAGAAAATCGTTTTTTTTCTCTGCATGGCTTGACAAACTACTCGTCTGAGATGTGGATTCTGGTCTGGTTCGGTTGGGCTTCGGTGTTTTATGCATGAAATGCCAAAACGAATGCCACACCAGCAGACTGAGGGACAGGCTGACTGTTGACGCCTTGATGCATGGTTCAAGGCAATGTCAGCGACAGGAACGGAGTTGGGGAATTGAGACCGAGAATGCGACTCAGACTGAACCCTAAAGTCAGGCACACTCCCAAAAAATGTGCGCACCGTACTGCCGTCGGGCATTTTTCGAGATTCAAGAGATGCTATTGAAATTCAGCTACAGCGTTGCTAATTTGTATTTTAAAATATGCGCAATTATAACATCCCAACAATGCATTCAGTGGTGTGTAAGTCTTCATGTTAAATAAGCCGAAAAGGGGTGCAGCATAAAAAGCGATGTCACAACAGCAGGCGAAGGAGCAGTGGCAGTGGCGTAGAGAGCGGAGGGGCTAAGGGGTTGGGGTAGCGCTACCCTTAAGTGTTTTTCCAATACCTATGGTCTATTGATCAAGGGTATACTGCAGTTTTGTGGAAAAATATGTCAGGAATATAGAGGTTCATTCACCAAGAAAGTTACAAAAAATGATTGATTGAAAAAGTAAGTATAGACAGGCTTTAGAGTTACTTCATGCTTTAAGTTTTATAATTTAATAAGAGTATAAAATTTGTAGTTGTATAATTAATATTTATATTTGACAACAATCCTAACCTAAATCAATGATCATTTAAAATACATTATTATGATACAAAATATTATAGATATAGTGATCATAAGTAATATCTTTAATTTATAGTTTGACACTAGTTATATTTTTTGATTTAAATATATAAATTCTATGGTCATTCCTTCTAGAATTTCAACTTTAAATAAAATCCTAGGGTGTTCTCTATTCGAATATCCACCCTTTGACACCACTTCTCTCCTGCTGGGCCCGCTGTTCTGTTGTTGTGGCGTGTGTGCCCCGCTCCACGGGTTTTGAACTTATGAAAAATCATTAAAATTATTACATTTGGCTTGCCGACACCTTTTTGCCTCGCGTTCCGGGCAGAAAGACAAACGAGATCGCGTTCCGAGGGCCCGATTCGTGACATTTGTGCGGGGATTAGACCAACAACTGTCACACATTTCCCGACTCGAATTACTATGATTAGCATAGCGCTCAGTGTTCCGCGGGGTGGGGCTTTACACTCCCACCCCCTCTTGAAGTCGCGAACAGAGTGCGGTTCTAATGCTGTTTATGGTCAGCCCAGCAGCTGCGATTATCTCCCTCAATGGACGGCAGTTTGTCAGGCTTCTGGTCCGTAAGCCCACGAAAGATATTTCTTTTCTTCAGCCCGATTCTCAGGCGGCTGGTCCTAATGGCAAATATTGCCTGGACATTATGCAAATATTTGCACCGACTAATGATGAAACGTGCCGGGCACAATCTGCTCGTTATGTTGGCGATATAAAAGCGCAATGAAAGCGAAAGGTGTTATGTCTTGGGCTTGATTAAAAAATATCTCACAAGATTCTTAGGCCTAGGCCAAGGACAAGAAGAAAAGCACCAGGAACAGAAGGCAAGCATCTTCGGGGACTTTGCAAATTGGGTTCATACATATTTAATTGGTTTTGAACGAGGGGGAGATAAGGATAGGAGACTTGCTATTGAAATTCCCATATGAAAGGAATTCTTTCAGGTCCTTACTTGAGGGTGAGTACTCCTGCGTATGGATTCAAAAATTATAAGATGGTGTAGGAATATTTAAGGGAAGAGTTAAAGGTTTTTCATAATGATGGAATAAAACATCTATTTGTTGTTTGAAAATTAGCTTCCTCCTTGAAACTAATTAAATATTAAATATTAAATATCCTTATATCTTAGCTTTTATGATAATCCTTTTACTACGTTTTTTGGGTACTTTGGGTAATAAGTATCACAACTTATATTTCAATATTAATATCTATATTTTGTTCCCACGATTTTGAAATTATTTATTCCCACTCATCTTTTTAATACTTGAACTTACTTTCTGTTTCCGCAGCTCTCAACACGTTGTGCAAATGATTGTTTGTTTTCATTATGCATATATATGCATAAACCTCCGGGCGATTTCGGTGGTCGTTGTCATTTATCTTTTCTGGAAAATCATCAGCGCTGGGCGATCATTAAACTTCTCGCACTCAACGAAACCGAAACGATCTTGATGGCTCTCTGGATGGTCTGTTCTGCGGATCTGGCTGCCAAAGTCGCTGGAACTCGACCAATTTGCAATTCATTTCGTTTTTCGCATTAATGTTCGCCAGACACGAAACATGAAATGGCAACGATTTTGGATTGCGAATAAACATGTATATAATTCGGTGTGTGCAATAAATTTTGTAAAATTTAAACAATGCAAAGCGAAGCAAATTATTGCCGCTTCAATGGCTGCTCTCCGAACACGCCCCATGCTAATCAGGGAAAAAATGATATATAAATATATATGTGTGCCTGGATGAAAGGGTTCACAATGAAGCCAATAAACTGCCTGCAAATGCTTCCGCGCAATTTCATTTTGAAGGATGGTTTGTTATCGCAGGAGGAGAGTTGGGGGAACGTCGCTATTCCAATAACAATGCCACATCAGAAGGCGCCTTCATTTCTTCCCTGGCCCCCCGATTTTGGCATTGTCTTCTTATAGAGAGAGATTTCTGAGCCTGATGTCTACCGAGAGGCCTACGCAAATAATTGGCCCGCTCTATGGGTTCCAAACCAATCAACGTCGTTTTTTCGAGGGCCTCCAGGGAGTTGATCTATTAAAGAGTTGGCTGAAGGGCGTATATCCGGAAGTTTGCCTTTGTAAAATTCATGCTTAAAATAATTGTGGGCAAGAAAATTGAAATCGCTGAGATTTTAATTGTTCAACCAGGCGTACGTTGAATTTTTCTATTGTTCGTTGTATTACTGGATTGGAAGTGGAAGTAATGTTAGATATAACTAAGTTATGATCTTAATAAAAAACACAAGTGGCTTGCTTTATTTAATTTAGAATTATATATTTGTAGGCTTACAATGATGTTTTAAAATTTTCTTTACTGTATGAAATGGTTTTAACAACCGGAACTAGACTGATAAGCAATAAATCATCTTTCATTTAACTAATTCATTTATTTTATTTCCTTATTTGTTTATTCCACATATGTGGAGCATTCAACTACCAAAAATAGTCCGCATTTTCATAATGTTTTTTCTCATCTTCTGCAGTCGTTAATGTCATTTATCTGTACGTTCATGAACTTGATTAATTACTTGGAGACTCGGCTACTGTTCCAACCAGTCGCAGCCAGCCATCAGTCAATCAATCAATCAATACGTGGCCCGAAGAGATCAAAGAGCGCCACTTCAATGGCAAATGTTAAATGAGGAAAAGTGGAACGTCTTCTAATTAAGGTAGTGCAAACAAATCTCGAGTCGCGGCTTTTGTGACAAGTCCTGTTCTAGTTTCCCCGCACAAAGGAGCGGAGCACAAAGGATGGACTTCGAGACAAGGGCCAAAATTGAGCAACCTCGAAAAGGAGGACCGGAGTACTCCTATGTGACAGTGAGCCGGAGGAACAGGCGACCAATTGACAGCGTGAATAAATTTGTCATTAGTAAATGTCAAAGATAAAAGTGCTCCTCGATCTGCAGCTGCCGGGGCAATGTAAAATTGTTGAGTAAGTGAAACAACTGGCGGCTGTTGTCTGCGGAATGGAATGGAATCGTATGGTGTGGAATGCACTTGCCACTCGCCTACACTGCTGCCAAATTTATGGACCCCGAAAAGAATTACTGGAGCATTTCGGACACCTAGGCAATCTTAATAGGTTAAGTGATCACTAAATAAAAATGAAGAAAGCAAACATAAAGAGATCAAATACCATTTCAAAAAATGTTTCTTTTGATTACATTTTTAAAGTTAAGGTAGAGCTTAAAGGGTTTTCTTGTGACGATCTTAAAAAGTGTTTTTGCTTTTTGGATTAAGTAATAAGAATATATGTATTTTATAAGAAATAATATTACCATTTTTTAAATAATTATTTTTTTGATAAAAAAGTATATAGAAAACTTTAACACATATTATAATTAGATATTTTCGCTGTGTACCAGCAATGCATCTCCAATACGATCTCATCCATATGTTGCTTATTTGCTTGCTGAGACAGTTTTTTGCCATACGAATCTTTTTTATTTTCGCCACGCAAAAAGTTTCCAATCATTTCGGTGTGCTAATTATGAAACTTAATGTGCCATCGAGGCAGAGCAGACGATGTTGAATGCCGAGATGTTGAACTCGGACCAAATGCCGCGTGCAAAACAATTAACCATGAAATTGAAAATGCCGCCGAGGATGGCGATTTGTATGGTGGGAACAGGGAATACAGGGAGTACAGGGAACCCGGGGACCAGGGCGATTTAAAGTGGCAAAGTTATGCAAAGCAGGCAGCTGTGCGGGGCATTTTCTCGTCCTGCGACCATTTGTTCCACTTCTGTGGCCAAAAAGGCGCAAGGAAGTGCCAGAGCGTGCGCGTGCCCCACAGGAAAAACTCGAGAACCCGAGGGGAGAAGGAACAAAGCGGGAAGGCAGCCAAGTGACTCGACTCGATGGCGGTTCCTCGGAAAACGGAACCCAAACCAATCATACCTAGCTTAGCCAGTGATGTCACAGCTCTTTTATAGCCAAATCGGGATGTTTTCTAGTTAAAATAATAATACTTTTAAAATGAAAATGTGTAAAAAATAATATCCATACAAAGTAAAAAATATATTTTTAGGTTCGTAGCAGTATCTAATTTGGATTCCATTAATTTTTTTAATTTTTAACTACTAAAATAATATTTTAGCTACTTTTTATTCCGTAAATTAGGCAGCTCTTAAACTTAAGCAGTCCCAAAAAATCGCTCTATTATGTGGCGGTCCTTTCGAGGGTAAGTTCAAACGTTACGCTCTTGCACCCGATCAAAAAATGCTATAAATAAATAAGCGAAACCCATGGAGAGCATTAGCCATGCCAGTTGTCGGCTCTTTTTACACCAAGTGGTGACCACAAATCCATATATTCTCTTCGGGGTTGCCTTTATTTGCCTCGTAAAACGTTTCTAATTGGACATTTCGAGATTAGCATTTATACTTCTCAGGGAGCAGTTCATGAATGGTTTTTATGTATTTAAAATAAGTTAATAAGTTACTTCGTGGGCTGATAAAATGATAGTCCTAATATTATACAGATATTTTTTGTAATATATTCAGTTTATTTCTAGAATTGCCAATTTACAGATCTTAAATCCTAAAATATTAGGAAATATTAATTTGCAAAGACTCGGTGTTCTTCATTAACTTCATAAAATTAGTTTTACCTTTAAATAATACATTGCTCCCATTTTCATTTTGACAAAGTTTAAATGAAATTCCATGTCTGAAAGGTAATTAGGTGAGGCAATTATTTCTTTCACTTTATGACTTTATTAAATCTACTGACATGTAAACTTTCAAGCGTCTGTTTGTTTCCATTACGTTTTACCTTTAGGACATGGCAAATTAAATGATAAAATGAAATGTTTTTGTTTCTCTCCGGAGTTGTTAATATTCGTTCCCCCGATTTCGGTCCTCCGGGAGGAGCGATTAAGTTGCGGCTTTGAGTTTTGGGCTTTTGTATGGTGGGTGGTAGACTCAAGGCCGCAGACAGCTGCCAGACAACTGATATGTGCACATGACTACAGCCGAATGGAGTCGGGTGGAGACCCAGAGCCAGACGAGGAGGCAAAGGCGGAGGAGGAGGCCACAGGCCCAGGACGAATCAGATTTGCGTCCACAAAGGATGCAGTCCAAAGGAGCAGAGAGTAGATGAGCAAACTGATGAAATGTACTCGCTTATGAATCGTTTATGTACTGAGCTTACACTGGAGTACACTGAGAAAAATACTATTAAATTGTAGTACCATTATGTGTTTCGAAAAGTGATTCCCAAACCAGCCTTAAAATTGAAATGCCCAAAAATATCTATTAACCTTTAGTTTGAGTAAAAATTATATACAATATGTAAATATATTTTTAAAGAAAGGAAATTCTGTTATAATCACAGATTTTTCTTAGTTCACAAAAACCAGATTGAAACACTTTCTTGTGTCGTTTGATATTTTTGCATTCAATTCAATTAGAATGGGCCAAAATGGGGGTTAGGGCCATGTTCTTTGTGCATGGAATTTGCTGAAAATTTGTTAGTCTTGTCCCTGGCTAGATAAACTTATAAAGCCTTCACCTTTCTCTGGACCCAAGGGATATATATTGCATGCAAACAGATCTGTGCACTTTGGAAGAGTGATTTGTTGGGTGGGTGGGCAACTTGGGGGACTTGGGGAATACAGCGGTCTATAGCATTAACTCTTCACCTTTTTTAAGCATACATACACAACGAAGGCATTAAAACTTTACTTCCTCTGGCACAAAACTTGTGTCCTTTGGGTGTAAATGGATCCACGAAAAAAAAGGAAGGCATTCCACGAATTTCGAGTGTTGGACGCGTACGTGTTCCGCTTAGGAATTCATGTTTGACATATTGCCCATGGCCACGGCGGGCATATTAATACAACAAGGTGGGACTTTCATTTTATTCGTATTCCTCCTTGTATTTTTCTGGCCTTTTCTCAGCGGAACATGTTAAGAAAATGTTAATCAAGCGGTCAGTGCGGAATAGAGAACACTCGACTTTTAGTTGCCTGCGGCGTGGGAGATTTCTGTCCCTCTTCACTTTTATTTCTCCATTTGTTTTGTTTGCGGGAAGTGGCACGTCTTTAGACTGTTAATAACCTTTGTTGTCCTACCAAAAAACAGAAAAATGAAGTAAAAAACAAGGAGTATAAAGACAACAGCAGACATGAAACGGAAGCTTTGGCAGTTGTGGTGTCACGTCTTCTGCCGCCGACGGATATAAATGCCCCCAAAGTGTTAAACGCCAAATGTTAATCCCCGGCAAAAAACATTTTCGTTACCAACTCAATTTAAATTTCCTTGGGAATGCTTAAATTTGAATGAATTGAATTCTATATAAAACATCCGCCAAGTTATGAAATCATTTCCGTTCCATAAAATTGAGTTAAGGAGCTGACTGGCAGAGAGTGAAAGTGAAGTGGGTTGGAGTGGCTGCCTGATTGTTGAACCCTTTTAACGTCAATTAATCACAAATTAAACTGTCGCCCTTACACACACACAGAAATGTGTATATACGGATAGAGTGGGCTTACATCAACATTTATCCAGGATGAAAATATTTCCAGGACCATTAAAGGCTAAATAGGTAATAAATTTGTTGTTGACTGGCGGCTAAGGACAGATTTCGCTTTTTTTTGCGAGGGAAAGAGTTTGGGGCTTCAGTCTGCCGTCTAGACACATGAGCGAGATTGAGGGTTAATATGTGGGCTTAATATAGAGTGGGCAGTGACAGTAAGAGGAAAATGCTGACCCGCATCGAACTTACATCAAGTGGGAAAAGAGAAATTGAGGAAATTCGGGATAAGTGTGCTGGGTTCTTCAACCAACCGATCTCTACAATTAAACTGCAATTCATTCCACCGATCATTAAAATTATATAGTAATCCTGTTTTTGGAATCATCTTTCCATTTATATTTATTATCTGTTAATTTAATGACAAATGAAAAAGCAATAAGGACTAGCCAAATGTTTATGAATTAAATATTATATTATGGTACCATATTTGTTCTCTTTTATCCCCAAACATTTTAAAGTGAAATATAAAATAATATTTTCCATAAATTAATTAGGACTAGAAATGCATTGCGAATTACCCTTTCGAGTAACCCCTATAAGTCAACTGTAATCCTGACCCAGTTTGAAAATTAATGGAATCGGAACCGATTGCCTGAACTTGTTCAAGAAGCACTCATCGAAGGCTGTCCAAAATCGAATCCAATCTAATCCCATTTAGCTTCGATATATGTAACCCCTATACACATAATGCAATAAGTTGTTCAGGGTGGGAAGAAAGCGCAAAAAAAAAAGAGAAATGGTGGAACGGAAATGCTGATTGAAATCGTTTTGGCGTGAAATCAATCATCGTACAAACGATGTGTCTGCCATCGCAAGGATGCGGCAACTTTCATTAAGAGTCCTTAATGCGATTTGGCGACGTTGTTGCTGCTGCTGCTGCTGCTGCAAATGTTGCTGCTGTACATGTTGCTGCTGTACATGTCGCTGCTGTGCTTTAGATGTTGCTGCTGCGCGGATCACTCGGCAAGTAAGACAAATGCCTCCGAAGAGTCTGACAAATGAGCTGCTCCCCGGTTTTGAAATCATTTTGCATTCCCCAGGCTGCATGTTCGTTACTCCCATTCTCCTTGTTTAGCCAAACATTTTCAAAATTGAATCGAATTAACGGTCCGGCCTTTTCGCTGTAGTCGTAAAGCTAGGCAACATCCACATAAAAGCAGCAACGTCAATAGAAAAATTGTAAACACAGTTCAATTCGCTGCGTGCGTAAATGTTAAGCCGCACACACACATCGACTGATTTGCACAAATACATTTACACAATTGCATGATTTTACGAGCCTTAACCCTTAGGTGAGTTTTTGGGTTAAAACGATTACTTTGGTTGGAGTACTTTCAATTTAGCAGTACCTAATACATATTGAATTTAAATTAGATATACTTGTATTTTCAAAAATATCTTAGGAATTTCTTACCTTTCCATTTTGATCAATTACAAAATTAGGAAAACCATTTTTTTTAAATGGAAAAACCTTTATAAAGCCTCTTTTATTTGGAGATCCTTCTTGTTTATGAATTCTTGAGTATTATATTTATATATATATATATATTTTAAAGTTTCAGCTCCTCCGTTAAATTTTTTTAAAATAATTTTTTTTATTTTATTCACAATTTTTTATTATAACATGTTAGTATTTAAAAAACATTTATAATTTTTAATTTAACAAACATTTGTAATTTTACTTTTTTTGTATATTTTAATCCTGCTGAGTATTTTTTCCAGCCTATGGGTTAAGCACTGCAATTGCACACCCCCAACGCTCTATGGTTCTGAAGTGATTGTAATCAACGGTGAGCAACAACCGAGGGCCAGGAATTTTGAGTCAACGGAACAGCGGGCGGTCCACCGGCCACGCCCACCACCAGCCCCCTTTTCAGCCCCTTTTCTCTGATTTTTCTGTATGTCAGTGGGGTAGATCTTTTTGGCCTACCACTTGGCAACTTATGAGGAAACCTTTTCGGCATCAGCAAAAATTTTGTATTGTTTTCCATCAAGTATTTACTTCCTTTTCTTGTCGAGGGAATGGGGTATAAGGGGCTTAGTTTCAATCGCGATTTGAATTTTCTGAGCTTGAGCTGCAAAATCTTTGATGGATTATGATTTATGGGCTGCTAACGTATAATTAAAACCGAAAACCGTTTACCCCAGCGAACCAATGTGGCATGGACATTAATCAATTATCTTCGAAAGGTAAACCGATCCAGGGAAGTGGTGTTGTAATGATGTGTGGGCAGGCAACAATTAAACAAAAGACACGCGCTCTCACATGTAAATCATTTTCGGTCTGGCAAAGGTTTTCATACCCTACCTTCAATAGAAACCCCTCCTCTCCATCTGATTGATGGCCGTCTGTTTCAGCTCGCCTTTTGTGCGATTCCCCCCGCTCACAAAACACACATATATCCTATCCCGAACCTATCCCCCGATATCCGAACAATACCAACTGTCGCTGGGGAAAATGATAAACAAAGCCCATCCAGGAACGCCAGAATAGTTCGGTTTTCATTAGTTAATTGGCATCGAATAACAGACAGATTTCGGAAAAAGCCAGAGGCGCCTATTCACATTAAGCTCATGTAAGCGTTGGGAAAATTGTTTAAAATTTTAGGAATAGAGGAAAATATAGCGATTTTTAAATCGTTTCCATAAAAAATATGTCAAAAATCAATATTAAATGGCAGACTCTTCCCAATTAAAAATATTAGGCATCCTTGAATGAGCAAACAATCTACGCAAGTCAAATGCATTTGGCAAATCAATTCCCAAAATAGATTATTTCGGCCCGAGTCAAACTTTTAATCAAGGGAATTTTTACCCAGAAGGGAGACAGTTGCCGATGCAATCTTACTTTTCTGACCGGGCTAAGCTTTCATCAGTTAATTGGCATCAAATAACCGAAGACATCAAAGTTGAAGGACACATCCCCGAGCCGTGGACCATCGTCCCACGGTCCACAACCCACCCACTCACCCCGCGATTGTAATTAAATGTTGAACCAATGCCAGTGCCAACCCCTATGACAAATCAGAGGCCATGTTAATCTCAACGTTAAACAAACCAAAAATGAAACACGCAAAGATTTTCCGTGTAAGCGGCTTATTCTCCGAAACAAAAATAAATCTCCGAAGCCAACGTCGCGAATGAAGCCCTTGGAGGTAAGTTAAGTCAATATCGGAAAATCCGGGCATCTATAACAGCCTTGGCAACCGGCAACATTAAACAACGAGTTTTCATTGCTTGTACTTGTGCCTGTTCATGTTGCTCTCTAAATTGTTTTCTGGAATTGTTGTTAAATGCAAGCCATAAAAAAATTAATATGCATTTCTACTCGCTGGCCATTTTCGCTGAGGCGCAGGAAATTTTAATTAATTTTCGCAGACGCAATTCGATTCCTACTACGCTTACTCAAGGAACTTATTCTCAGGCCGAGAGCCACAACCTCAAGAAGAGACAGTCCGTATCAATACATATATTTAAATTTTATATTTAAAAAATAAATATAAAAAATTATAAAGCGATAATATTATCATTTCATCATATTTGAACCGCATAAACATAAAATACCTTTAATTTAATTTGAAATACATATTTTAATACTGTTATTAATTGAAAACATATTATATTTCATATATCATTTCATCATAAGTCATAATTAATTTAATATTATTTTTAAACAATATTGAATAAATATCAATTTTAAAATATTTGAATTGCATTTATGTATATAAAATGCGTTTGATATATCTTTGAAATACTAATATTGATTAATTATCAATTTAATATATATTACACATTATGGTGGATACCTAAGTTATTTGTATTTTAATTTCATATTTTTTAATGATATTAGATATATTATTTATCCAGGATCTTTCGTTTCTTGCAATACTCTCAGACTTCCGGTTATGAAACGCACTGTACGTAGGTTGCGGCGACTGGTTGACAGTTAGGGACTTAGTGCCCGGCTCAGCGGATTACATGCTTAGCCGCGTATATGTACAATATCATATGAGCACATTTAACACTGCGGGGAGATCTCGAGTAGAATCTGTGCAAACTCTTGCCCCTCGACCATTTGCCATCAATCATCGTCTGAAAGCTGTGTAAACCGAAGGCGGAAGTATTTAGCATTTGAGGTTTATGAAATTTCATTTGTGTTTTTCGGATATTTGTAATATAGATTGATTATAGCGCTAATTCAGTCTCCCACGGTTATTAAAGCTTGGGATTTGTGGAGCTATACTTAACCAGGAAAATGATTGCAAGCCTTTTAGAAAAACTAAATGCATTGGGTATTAAAATACAAGCAATAAGAAATCTTTGAAGAATTGTTTGAAAACACAAACTATTATCAATATTTTATTATATTTCGAGTTTTTGATACTACTCGTATTTTAGGACCCTTCTTCAGCTCAAAGTTTTTCCCCTCCACCTTTAAGCTGCCAAACTTGCAAACCCCTTGAAAAACATTTAGCGGCATTTCATAGAAAGTTCGGAAAAATAAGTGTAGGTGGAAAACAGAAACCGCATCACGTTCGGCTGTGGTTGAGATGTTGCATACTTTGTTGCATGCACCCTCCATATGATTGCGCTAATTTGGCAACTTTTGTCTGGCTGCAACGTGTCGAAGATGAAGAAATAGCACTGGATACATGGGATGCGGGACTATAGGATATAGAATATAGTATATGGGAAGTGGGAAACGGAGCCGAGCAATTAGTGAGCCATCGTCTCAATGTCGGAAAACTTTCACAACAAAAACCACTCGCTTGGGAATATTTTATTTCAACTTATTTTGAATGGAAGTGAGCATAAATTACACTGGCATATCGGCCCAATGCCATCTATATAGAGCGTATAGCTAAGGCTAAGGCAGCAACGGAAAAAGGAAGTTAACAAAATAAGCCAGATAGAGAGATAGAGATATGCCGACACACAAAACCCTAAGCCCAATAAAAGAAAAGATAAATGTCGAAGCGACAGCAAATAAAATAAGGAGGATGGGGAAAAAACACAGGTAAATATCAGGCAGCAGCCGAAACTCAATACCATCCGAAGACCGAGATGAAGAAATTGTGCCCTGGCTACTGCCTTCGAGAGTAATAATTTCTGTTGTTTTATTTGGTTTACTTTACTTTTTTTGTATTTTTTATTTTGCCATGGATCGTATCGGATCGCATTTCACCTTCTTCTCTTTCAGGTGTCATCGATAGGCATCTCTTAATGCCCTCGGAGAGCGCCGGCGAAGACAAAGCCACAACTTTACAGGTTCGCTTCTCTTCATTTTGTTGCCCCAACTCTGTCTCCGGTCAATGTCAGATCCTATATATATACTCGTATACCTATAGGTTGGTTTATATCTTTTTGTGTGTGGCTGCCGTGTGGTCCGAGAAATTCTCATTAAGCGAAATATTCACATAATCCCGCATTTATTTGATATGCGATAATAAACGTAAGGGAACGGAAAAGGGACCAAAGGAAAAAATATAAAAATATATAATACCGAAATGAGTACAAAAATTTCCTGTCCACTTTTTTTCATCTGCTCCGTACAGGTATAATAGTTTGGACAGATCTCATACCCTTTTTTTTGCCAATGGTCAAAGCAAATTGAAGTTGAATGGCAGCGAGATATGATTAAAATGTTAGATAGGGATATGTGTGGAATTAATTTGATTAAATTGAAGACGGTAGTGAAATTTAAAAATGGAACCTGTTGTATTCCAAATTACCTTAATTAAATGTTAGAGTTCATGAAGTTGGGCAATAAGAGCGTTTAAATAAAATGTGAAAAATAAAACTATTGCTTTAAAATCAAATTAAACGAATTAAATATGCTTGCATTATACCATGCTCTCACTCTTATTTGTTTCCATCCAATCAAAGCATAGTAAGCTCAATAAAATGGGTTGGTTACAAATATCTAAAGCTCCCTGGGTTGTTTGATCAATTTTGGCATGCAAATTGTCTTGTTTATCTAGAAGAATTCGATTGTTCCCTGCACAATCGCTTTTCACACAAGACAGCTGAGTAAATGACCTCAGCGGAAGGGTCTTATCCACAGCGAACTTGAAAATGTACACACGTATTATTTAATCTAAAACGGATGCCGATCGTCTGGACTGGGGTTTCCCATTTGAAATTGCCCTCGAAATAAAGTGAGAATTACTCAGCGCAATTATGCAGCTCATTGCCCTTGAGTTATGGCTTGCGTTCTGTTAATTTCTCCGATCTTTCTCCCGCGTCATATGCAACCTTCGCTATAGAGGTAGATTCAATATAGCCACACCACACTTTTCATTTGGAGTGTGTGCTCAATATGCAACCACACATGTTCAGCGGGGCACGCACAAGGGTTTCATAGCTAAATAGAGATGGTTCCGTGAGAGGGTTCTTAATGATGCTATGGAATAGGTATATAAATCTGATTGTTATTCATCTGTAAGACCTTTCTAATTTAAGGATATGATTAACTTTTACCTAAAAAGGTAAATATTATTTAAAAACTAAGGATTTTTAAGTAATCAAAGAAATGTATTATATTTTAAGCTAATCATAATGTCTAAAATATATAGATCAATCCCATCTTTAATTTAAAAAAATATAGATAACTAAATAAAAAAATGTTCCTTTTTACTTTTTTTTTTGTAAACGAAAGGATAATTTTCTCGCCTCATCACGTAACCATCTCTAACTTCACCTATTTATAGCACTGTTCATTTATAACGCCCGAGTTTAGGTTTTCCATTTTGGCTGGCTTAGAGCCACATGTGAGGGGCATGTCTGGGGTGTCGTATTCCCGTTCTGGTTCTCGATCGGAGCTGCTCTCGTTTCGAATCGAATGTGATGTGCCGAACCCACATTTGCTGTCACATCAGGTACCGTACCCCTGGAATCCATCTGCCTGTCTGTCTTCCTAATGGAAATTGTCATCGCGACATAAAAGACACAGCCAGGCATTGAACACGACCTCAAATAAAGTTCGAGCCCCAATTGACTGAATCGAACTTTGGGGCATGGAAATCAACAATCCAACATTAGCTTTGAACGATACTCGAGAATGTGCTGAATCATACTTCCATGTAATTTCATCGACCCAGGGAAAGGGCAGCATACAAATATGAAGACGATGATCGTCATCGCAGGATCATTATCATGATCCACAGCCAAGTCCGCATGTGTTTTAATTAGAATATCGTGAGTTGTTTGGCTTTCGATCATATAGCAAACACTATCCATACATGCGAGTTCATAGTGTGTATTTAAGCCGTGGGTGGCATTCCCAATGACTCGACACTAAGTCAGTGTAAACTGAAAACAACAGACTCTGCCAAAGAATTTCCATAATAATTATTATTCTTTTCGGATCAGGTCTTGTCCGCATTTAATAAAGTAATCAAAGCCTTCTCAAGAACGGAATTGGGTTGAACGTAATGAGATTGTATGGCTGGGGAGTGAGATTGCTTGATATGTATGTATAACTATCATCTTGAAATTGGTTTCGCTGAAATTTGAATACAATGACGGTAGGCTTTCGTGCGAATTAGATGTACTGAAACTGAATGGTATCGTATTAAACATTGTAATTATGGAAATATTGCTATTAATAACAGGGTGTTTATATAGATTGGAAATTACAAATGGGATGCTAATAGATATTAAAACATTTGTTGCAGGTATGATATGATTTAACACCGCTAAGTCTGTTACGATGTTGTTATTGGTAGTTAACTTTTTCTGTTTTGTTTTCCAAAATTTCAAATCGCTTATTATAAAATAAAATATTTTACACAAGGGCCAACTAGCTTGAATTTGTATTCACATGTCCGGAGTAATATAAAATCCTAGTCAGCTGCTCATGTTGCACGAAAACCTGTTGCCCTCGTGTTGCATGTTGCTACTGCCGCCGGCAACATGTTGCAGCCAGCAACACGTGGGAACAGATTGGAAGTGAAACGAGATCCACACTCGAGCCGCCTTGTATCTGAGGCTGAGTTCACTGGCAAAACGATTCGGACAACTCGAGATTCAGTGGGTGAGGGGTGGCCAGGTGGAAAAAGAGAGATACGAATTCCAGGTGCGGGCGGCTCAGTTGACTTCATTACCGGACACTTGAAACGAGGTGACAAACAGCGGGACAGTGCGGCGCGCCTAATGACACACAGATACTTCAGCCGGGGTCCCCACACGATCTGTACTACGTGTGTATATCCCCCTGCCATACCCCTTGCTTTTGCCTTTTGCCTGGGACTGCGTGATAATGATACGACCAGGCACTGTTGACACCCAGAGCATCCTTTAAGCCCCCCTTTAAGTCCAGTGGCGTGACAGGTGAACAGGGATAGGGATAGGGATGGGGATGGGGATTCCCCACATGCAACACTTTAGGGTCTGGGATTTGGTCATTGCCATTGCGTGTCTGGTGTCGCTTATCGCAGCACTGGGCTTAAAAGGCGTTAAAGCGGCTAAATGCTTGATTATTGCCCAGGGGACAATGTCCCTTAAAAGAAATAATATTTGATAACTATTTTTGAGGAAACTTAAGATACAATAGATCTAAAAAAGTCCCATATATATTTGAAGTCACTAAAATATTTAAGAAACGGTTCGTTTCATATTAATAAAAGGTAAATTATTTTTTCCTTTACCACTGCTGACTAAAATGATTTATGATTTGATAATGATGATTTATTATCATACCAAATTTGATAGATTTCCATAAGATATCGCTTGCATAAGATTATTGCTTGATAGTATAGTACATTGTATTTGATATTCTAGTATTTTAATGGAATCCCCAAAAGCCGTACCATTAAGCAGAATATAGGCACATTACTATAACTAATTTCAACTCCCCTGGGGTGACAACGAAAAAGTCGATTTCCATAAATAAAGTTCCCATGATAATTAACCAACAAATGTCTCAAAAACCGTTCCTCCAGCGGCACTGAATGCAAAGAACGCTGTACAAGAAACCGCAAAAAAAATAAAGAATAATTCGTTGCAAATATGCTGCACTTGTGGCTGCTATCGTGGGTAATTAATAAGCCATGGCAATGCAATTTTTTCCACTAATCGTTGCAACAAATTGCGGCATGTGTGCAGCACACGTTGCACGAACGGAGGGGCAGTGCATTTCGATTACAAATTGCAAATGAACGCAAATCGATTAAGTTGTTTGCTCTCCGGAGGGGGGAAATATGAAATGATCATGCAAATATGAAGAGGAGGCAAGGGCAGGTTGGCATGCACGTGCTGAAAAGACAACACATTAGCTTTGTTCTATGGAGTGAAAGTATCTCCAGCTCTTCGCTGTCTCTTGCCACTCTTGTGCCCCCTTAGCCCCCCCTTTGCTTTTAGCCAATTCCAAGTTGGCTGTCTGTGACCGTGGATCTTCCTTCTATTTGCAACTTTTCCAGCAAACAATGCCCCATTCCCCATCCAATACCCCAACTCCGCTGCCTCCATTCGACTGAGAAATGTTTATTTAAATGCGCAAAATGCGTTGTGGATCCCCAACTAGATGTACGGTGGGGTCTCAATGCATTGAACTCTGTAACTAATTATGCACTCATTGAAACTTGCTCAAAATCTTGGAATTCTTAGAAAATAAATTAAAATATGTGCAAAGAACATTAAAATCTTTGTAGGAAGTTTGTAAAAGATCTATTTTCTAAAGCTTACCATGAGTTTATAATGGATAAACATTGAATTAAGTTAGTTTATTTCAATAAAAATTATTTTCTAACCTATGGAAAAGTGATATGTTATTTTGAAGAAAATAAAAATTATTGTTTACCCATAATAAAATTAATTATAATATAAAAAGATCATCAAACAAGGCTTATTTTAAATGTTTGTTATAAAGTGGCATATATATAAACTCAAATCATACTTATAATATTGAATAGAAATTAAGGACCTTAATAAATATTGCTGCAGAGTGTAAATGCAATAGTATTCTCTGGTATTAAGAGGTTTCCATTTATTATTAACCTAATTAATATGAAAGTCATTACCGGTACTTACAATAAATACCCCATTTCGAGGGCTCACTGTGTGCTTACCTGCCGCCTAACTAGCCAGCATGTTGGACCCACCGAGCCTCCAAAAGTCGCGGCGAAGGCAGCCATCCAGCCAAAAAGACCTCCTCATCCACATCCACATCCAAGTTGATTGCCCAGGCCATTAAGTGCAGCCAGGCTGCTGAGCATGCGCAGCCTTCGCTCCATTTGCTGGGGGGGTTGGGGTCGCCCTGCCCCCCTCCCTTGAACCCCCCTGGCCGGCAGCCTCTGTGTAAGCGCGGCATAATGAGCCGCGCAGTTACATTTATTTTAAATCTGATATACATATTTCTCCCCGCTTTTTTCCTTCTCTTTTTTTGCATTGTTGTTACTCGTATTTTGGCCTTTGTTTTTTTGTTTTTTGGCCAGACTGCAGCAGCGGCAGCAACTGAATGGCCATTGTTGCAGCTCACCGTCCTCGATTCCGATGGTTGTGGCTGGTTGTTGTTGTTGGCGGTGGTGCGCCGACGCCGCTGGCGACTCTTACAAAGACTTTACCGGAGACTAGCCTGGCTTCTGATAGATTTCAGGGTATTCGAAAGGTCCAAGAATTTGGTGGAAGGTCCTGCAAAAAAATATCATACATCAAAAAAGAGCTTAAAAAAATTAATTAGCTTGTTTTTCTTCCAATTTTAATTAAAAGTTTTGACGAAAGTCCCATTACTTCAACTTTTTATCAAAAAAGATCCGTTGAATTTGATTCCTAAATTCCAATCTAGCATTTTCTTAGAGAAATCTATGATTAGGTAAATATTTTTTTTTAATATTAATTGAGTTTTTAAATTTCAGATAACAAATTAATAGAAATATTATATGAAATTATAATAAATTATTGTTGTAATTATTCTATTTAAATCTGATATTACATTTTTTATAATAATAAATATATGAATATAGGCTATCCTCCCACTTAAAACTAAGAAATTATTATCTATGAGTATTAATAATCATAAAAATAATGGGTTTCTTTGGCTTAGGGGATCACCTGCTAAAATAGTGGTTCTAACTGTTATGGGTTCCAATTTTATAATGGTAGGAAAAAGGCCTAATTGAACTAGCATTTTCCCTTTAAAACATTTGGTTAAATTTTTTAATTTAAACCACTTAAAGGGCATTGCAAGTTCTTTAGTTCTCATAAGAAATCTGTCCACCGTTTTCTTGTTTTGATTGTGATTCGGTTGGCGGAGAATGAGCGGGCTACGCATGGCTGCCTAAACGCAAATGTATGCAAAGAGCCATTGAATTTGCACTGTCGATAGGGGGGGATTGGGCCAAAAGGGGGCCATGGTACCGAGACTAAAGAATGGTTGCAGATTCTTGCGTCTAGATTTTGTGTTTATTTTGCCCGAACAATGCACATGAATAATGTGTGTGAATCGCGGCCCGAAAACCTGTGCAGATCTACCAGAGATCTCATACTCATACCCAATGCCCCCAGCCCCTGCCCCCAATTCAAGTCCATTGAATATTGTGTGTGTGCAGTTTGTGGCATTAATCAAAGCGCACTCGCCGACAGACAGAGTCGCCATCTCGTAATGACCAAATATAAGAAAATGAAATAAGCCCCCGGCTGACCAGCGGACAGACCATCTAAATGCATTGGCAAACAGAAAGGCAAAGGCATTTGGCATTTCACACTTTTACAGCCGAAAGGCAGCCAGTCGACCGCCCAGTCAGCGCCTATTGATTTAAACAATCTTTCTTCCATGTATTTTTTCCTGATTTTCGGCCAGGAGGGTTCCCTTTTTGTCTATCTCGGTTGGATTTTGGGAAAGCGTAAACTTTGCTTAGTAAATTAAATGTTAAGCAAAATGTTGAGTGCACTGAATGAGAAAATACTTATCGGTAGTCTTATATTTTGTAGGAAATAATGTGAGTACTCTCTGTTAGGTAGTCCAAAAACCTCATTTACTATTCATATTTTTGTTATTCCGTTTAAATATGAAAATAGTTCACGGAATTATGCAGTCCACCATTCCGTTAAACCTGCTGTTGGATTATTCTCGCCCATGGCAACGTTTACCGTTCTGGACTTCATTATCATTCTCAAATCCCAGCTAGCCAGCTCTATGCTGCCGGTAGAGAACGGCCTTTTAATGGCCGAATAATATTGCAGTTGCAGTTGGCATTCTCGAATTCGAATCGGAAATCTTTAGTCAAGTCGGTGTTAACATCGCCCCAAACTCGTGACCATCGAACCGGTGGAAAAAGGCGGACGAAATTCACTGCCAGCTGCTCAGAGTGCCTGAAATCATCATACGATATACATATATTTGAACGGCTGCATATCGGTTCTTACAATTCCAAGTCCCATATATATTCAATTATTGTCTTTCTGGTGGGGCAAAGGAGTGTCGGGGGACTAATGGCAAGTGCAAGGAAAGTTTTTCGGCTCTCTGGCTTTTTCGGCCGGGCCAACAAGACAATGAGCTGTAAAAATACATCCTTTATTTATACGGAAGGTATATATATACCGCTATACAAAAATAATGATACAGATATTAAATTCTGTGTGTAAAGCTTCTACCGCTAAAAAGCGCCATTTTTAAGCGGGGTAATTTTCAAATGGGTAAATTTCATAATAAACCTTTAAGCCAGTAATCATTAAAATTCATAAATATTACACCCCTCCAATTGATTAATTGTTTAAAATTAATGGTTAAAATACTGTCAATCTCTCATTAATGTAATGTAATCACATAATTAAAAAGGCATTTATACAAATTTAAAGTGTTTTTAAATATACTTGTAAAAGTACATTTTCTGGTCAAATTCCCCCAAACTATTCACCTACCCACATTGAGGTCTATCCATATCCATCCAGGTCCATTGTGAACCCATATGCTCTGTCGGTCGAAATGTAGAACCCTTTTCTACTACCGGCGGCAACGGCAGCGGCTGCAACCAGAGTCAAAAAGTTGTGGCTGCTGCCGTCGATGCCGCTGCAACTGAAGAATGCAACAAGAAGCATTGATTTCAAATAAATTTCGCTGCCGGCCAAATTGTATGCCGGTTGCTCTTTTCGGGATAGTTGTCGGTCCATGGGTGTGGTGTGGGGCATTGGGATGGGTATCGATGCACTGGAAAAATAATCAGATACAATCCTTAAAATACGACGTAGTTTTTCGAAGTTCCCATTATACTAAAATTTCAATTCATAATCTGCAATTAATTTGTATTTTAATTTCATATTTATTTGTGGAAAAAGAATGTTAAAAATATTTTTCAAGCTTTGAAAAATAACTTTTAAAAGTTTAAATTTGATTGTAAATATGATAAACATTTTTATTCTAGTTATAGGTATGTACTGCATAGATACAAAAGACTATAAGATAAGTATTATATCAACATCTTGGGCATAAGAAAAATAAATGTAAAGTACCCTACCAAATTTTAAAAAAATTTTCACATCAGATTTTTTTTATAAGGGACCAAATATGATATTAAGTTTTTCGGAGTGCATGAGGTCTTTGTTTTGGGACCATGGCTTCGTGCCTTCTGCCTTCTTTAGTGGGTGTGTGTTTTGGGTGCGCACAGAGACAGACGGAGAGATAGAGACGGACAGATAGAGATAGAGCCAAAGGCAGGGACGTGGCGAAGGGGGATTCTTGGGGGACGGACACATACACACGCCCCGATGCAGGCGCTGATATGGGATGCATGTAAATGCAATCGTATCTTACGGCTGTGCACTTTCTAGCCAAAACCCAAAGCCAGATCCAAAGTCAGAGCACAAGTTCAAGTTGCACGTTGCACGTTGCTGCTCTCCATCTGGCATTGTTTGCTCTTCATTGTTGTTTTGATACCCGGTGGATAAGAAGGTTAACGAGGGTATATCGGCCTAAATGGGTATTTAAAAATAATATTATAAAATGTTTGAACTGAGTTTTAGATTTTAGGGTTGATCAATCAACAAATTGTAAGTGTTTTTCTCAAAAAATAAAATTATATGTCTGCTTCCAAAAATTTGTTGATCTTAATTTATATATAAGCAGAAAGACAAAAAAAATTTTTAATTTGTTTTAAGGAAAAAAATATAAGTATACCAGATAAATTTAAGAACCTGGTATCCCAAAGTCAGGAAACCCTTAGAAAAAGATTTCCAATCGTTTCATTTTTTCGGGGGATCCGCTGCCCTGCTTATTGTTGTAGTTCCTGTTGTTGTTGGCGGTGCGGCGCTTTGGCTGCTCCTGTTATTCTACTAAGTTGATAACCATGTTCAAATAAATCACCTTTTGCGTGGCTGCAAGCGAAAGGCGAACCGCTACGGACATGGACATGGAGATGGAGATGGTGATTTGGCGGCTAAGGGGGTCCATAAAGGGGGCAGGAGTGTAGCGAGGGGGGTTCCGGGGGGGCAGGGGCGGACAGCATCCGTGGCATGTTGCGGCTGTGGCAGCCAACTATGAGTCGGTTGTCGTTGCATTTCGGCTTTTATCTTTTGTTTGCAATATTCAGATGCATCTCGCAGATAATTTGTTGCTTTGCTAACCGAAAAGGTAACTTAGCCTCGGTTTCGCGTTCGGAAACGGTCCCCTACAACCACATCCGAGGCACCACCGAGCACCACCCACCCAGATCGAACAGTGGTTCAGGGGTTCCTAAAGTGGGAAATCTAAAACTTTAAACTTTTCAATACATATTTCCCTAATTTGACTTTTTATTTGACTTCCTTCACCTTATTAATATACAGTCAATCTGTATAAACCTTAGTCATTATTTAATATTTCACTATTTTCAAATTGCTCTTATTTTGCTCACAACATAATCAGTAGTTATGTTTTATGGTACTTAATTAATTTTATTTTTATTAAAAGGCTTCTATTGAAATATTTTTAAACATTTATTGTTATTAATAAAGTTGTATATTAACTCATGTTTGTTGATTATTCTTAAAGCAGTACTTGATTTTCGTTTTGTTAGATTTCAAGCAAATAAAAGAATCCAAATAAATATATTACCAATTTGCTTTTACTTATACTTCTTATTCATTTCCAAAAACCTTGAAATATTTCGATTAACTTTGGTATTTCCCATTTCCATACCTTCATTCCACTGCCCTTAACCTATGTGCGATTATTTTAGCATAATAAAAATATATCTGCAAAATGTTTTTGTTTTCTGTGGCTGGCGGCCTTTCCTCGGTCCGCGTCCCTGGATAATGGCATAATGTGCCTGTGCCTTTGATGCCATATCGATTTCAAGGCACAAAAATTGCCATATCCGCCCCCTGTCTTTCCCGTCTCCCCTGCATTCCGTCCCCCTTTTATCTGAGGATATCTCCACAGCCGTTGGTCTATCTGTGTCTTTGCAGCTGCCGTCAATTTTCTGGCTGGGGGAGCCTCGAAACTCGGGAACCCAGACTCAGAAACTCGGCCCGAGGCTGTTGGTCTCATTAGCCAACTTTGGAGGGGTCTAAAGCACGGGGTTCGGGGATCGGGGTTACGGCACAGACAAGTTTTTGCTACGTGACAAAGTCACAACACTTGACACACACGTTCCCAGCGAACACAACAAATTAGCAGGAGCTACAAATACTTGACCTTTTCCTTGGCTTGGGTCTTCTGATTAAGTTGTTGCTTATCAAATGACATTAACTAATTGCAAAGAGTGAATTGTTGTCTTCTGTCGTGTGTGAGAACAAAAAGCAACGACATCGTGACAAATGTAAGTCAGGATTTGGAGTAGAGAACTCACAAACACTTGATGCCCATTTATAAATTTAGAATCCTGCGAGCAGCTTTTTTCCACTTTTGCCCTCGCTAATCTCGCATAAATCCTTGGGAAAGTCCGATTTCGATTGTGTCAACCCCATTGGAGCGGAAAAGTTTTGCGCCATTTGATCTGGATTTAGTTTTGGATGGGCCAAGGGTGCAAAAGGAGGCTCAGCTGCGCCAACAAAGAATTGTCAACAAGAGGAAAGTTTTACTTTCGAATCGAGAGCAAACTTTTCCCCGCCAATTGTTTAGACTGACTGGAATAGATATATCTGAACGTTAGCATAAAGTCGACAGTTGATGGGTTGAAGGAAGGATGGAACAGATGGGAATCGCTGGTTGGTGGGTGGTGAAAACTGGGTGAAATATATAGGAAACTGTCAAGGTGCCAGAGAGTCAAAGGAATAAAAATTCATATAAAATGTATAATGATTTTGCAGAATTCAGTATTACAATGTTACAGTTTTATTTTAATTAATAATACCATTTTTTATATTTTTATATTTTGCGTATGTAATAAAATCTTCAATTTTTAAACAGTAATCCAGGATCACCACTTCGCTGCAATCCTTGACGCTCATCCACCAAAGAGGTCCAGTAGTTCGCGGAAACTACTGCTTTTGACCTAAGTTATTATCTTAAACCATCGCTTGTAATTGCATTGAAATTTGCATTGTCACTACCAAGAAATTGCCATGGAGACTTGAAGTGGGGAAAATAATAATAGAGCTGCATTAGTATTTTTGTGGTAATTTTAATAAAACTCGAAAGTCATTAGTTAATTTCACATTGTAATTATATAAGTACTTACAGCCACTGTAGTGCAAAACTTACAAAGTAATCACTAAATGAAATCACTTTTAGTTATCGTTCAATCCTAATTAGCTGATTAACAAATGTACAACTTAAATTTCAAAGGGGAAAATCCTGCTTGCTGCTCAGATTTCAGATTTCCGACTTGTTAGCTATTATTTATGCCGCAGAGGAAAATGTGTCTCGCATTTAGCATGGATTGTCATGTTGTCACACAAAGCCAAACCGAATTGAAGTGGGGCGAAAATTCCGCACAGCGAGTTGAGTTCCAAATATGAAAACACGACCAGCCCGAAACAAAACCGAGAAAACCGAGAGCCGAAAACCAAAATGCGGGGAGGGAACCAACCAGTCCAAGTTGGCAGAGCTTTTGCAAACGTATTTAATTACATTTGCCAATTGTCTATGAATATGTTAGCAGCGTGTAAATACAAATAAACAAATTAATAAATATGTATGCGCAGGGCAGACGAGCGGGTCCGAATGGAATGCAGTCATCCAGCAGGATGCCATTGTCCTTGAACATGCCAAAAGATAAACTTACTCGGTTGATGGTCCCACTCCCCCGAATATCCGAATTCGCCCCTTCGGTTTGCGCTGTGTGCACAAATCTGCCTAAAATGTTTGCTTTGAAATGCGTATACCATTGATAAGCACCCAGTTTTCCCAGTTTCCCTGCTCCACAGCTTTCCCAGACCCCCTCGATGGTTCCTGGTCACTGATTGAATTTCCAGAGCAGACCGCAAAAGACCGAACCAAAATCTGCTTTACATGGGTGTGCTGTATAGCAAATTATGGTTGCAAATTAAATACACATCTCTCCATTTAGTTTGAATGGTAATGAGGTAACCGATAGGCTCCCCATTCGGTTTTCATTTGAATTACTTTAAACCCTGTCATAATTTAATTAAAACTTTGGCAATTTATTCAAGTTTGTCATCTTGTTTTAGCCTAGGGTCTGGAATTTCTCAGCTAATTGGAATTCCATGATGAGGGGGAAATCTAGGCCTTTCTATGTAGTAATTTCAAAGTCTCTTTTGTTTATTTTAAGAATTATACAATTTGTTATTTAATTAAGGGACTCGACCCTTGATATTCAAATATTTTATTTAATTATAGACAAGAGCCAAAGAGTTTTGTTTGTTTAATAAAATAATTATCTGGCATACATTCATTGAATTTATTGAAAACCCATTGCTGTTTATTATACCCGTTACTCGTAGAGTAAAAGGGTATACTAGATTCGTCGGAAAGTATGTAACAGGCAGAAGGAAGCGTTTCCGACCCCATAAAGTATATATATTCTTGATCAGGATCACTAGCCGAGTCGATCTAGCCATGTCCGTCTGTCCGTCTGTCCGTCTGTCCGTCTGTCCGTCTGTCCGTCTGTCCGTCTGTCCGTCTGTCCGTCTGTCTGTCCGGATGAACGCTGAGATCTTGGAAACTATGAGAGCTAGGCTATTGAGATTTGGCGAGCAGATTCCTGAGCTTCTTACGCAGCGCAAGTTTGTTTCAGTAGAGTGCCACGCCCACTCTAACGCCCACAAACCGCCCAAAACTGTGGCTTCTACAGTTTTGATGCTAGAGTAAAAATTTAAACTGAAATAAATTGTTCTCATCAATACCTATCGATTGACCCAAAAAAAAGTTTGCCACGCCCACTTTAACGCCCACAAACCGCCCACAAACTTCAAAAAACCGTAAATATGAACGCGGATATCTCGGAAACTATCAAAGATAGAGTATTGGGATTTCAGATTTAGATTTCGTAGCCTTGTACGCAGCGCAGGTTTGTTATGCGAATATGCCACGCCCACTCTAACGCCCACAAACCGCCCAAATCTGTGGCTCCTGCAGTTTTGATGCTAGAACAAAAATTTTAACTGAAATGTGTTGTTCCCATCAATACCTACCGATTGACCGAAAAAAAGGTTGCCACGCCCACTTTAACACCCACAAACCGCCCACAAACTTCAAAAAATCGTAAATATGAACGCGGATATCTCGGAAAATATCAAAGATAGAGAAACGGGATTTTAGATTTAGATTCCGTAGGCTTGAGCGCAGCGCAAGTTTGTTAAGCGAATATGCCACGCCCACTCTAACGCCCACAAACCGCCCAAATCTGTGGCGCCCACAATTTTCATGCTAGATAAAAAATTGTAACTGAAATGTATTGGTCTCGTCAATACCTATCTATTGATTTAAAAAAAAAACTTTGCCACGCCCACTCTAACGCCCACAACGCTTAAATCTGTCTACCGCCGGTAGGTGGCGCATTTGCTGCTTGCATATCTCCATTTTCCTTTGGTCCCTTTACCTGAGTAACGGGTATCTGATAGTCGAGGTACTCGACTATAGCGTTCTTCCTTGTTTTATTAATATTTGCGTGGGCCGTTCATTTTTATATAGCTAGTTATCTAGGAGTTCCAAGAGTGAGTCAGTTTTTTGACTGACACTTTGGGGTATTTTTAGCGCCTTGAAAAGCTCAGCTTAAGTAAACAAAGGGGACCGAATGAAAGGAATGGGCTTATTGCACATATGCCGGCCGTCGACTCGTAGGAGTATGAAAATAAGTACACATATCTGGGCAATGTGTTTGTTATTACATTTACAGTGGCTGATCAAAACAAACTCAGCTGCCCCGAGAATTTTATTCGTGTCATTTCCTTTGAAATGCCACCACTGAATCACGACGCAAACAAACCGAAAACAAGACAGAAAAAAAGGAGCATTTAAAAAGAACTATTAAATGCAAATTATGTCAGTTTCATCTGGTAAAAAAGCCCCACCCTCGACAACTCTACTTTCATGGCATACAAATTAACCATTATCGGGCGACACGACAACTCTGAATGGTTCTTTTTCTAACGCTTTCGGCTAATTAAATTGAATTCAATTGAAATTTAGAACGTTGCGCATGGCACGTGATTGTCTTTGTTTTCTTTGGGGCTCTTGGCCTTTTTCGGGCTTAATATAAAACGTAATTAAAACAAGAGACAACGGTAAAGAAAGCAAGGGGCAGAGGGGATTCCCGTGTAATAATGAAAACTTTATGGCTTTCCGATAAACGGTTCAGATAATATTTTTGTCTCTTTGGCCCTCTAATAAGCTGCTGAAAACGTGCTCCGAAAATCGAATGAGTTTTGTTTTTTTCCAACTGACCCACTGAAAACTTTAGATAATAATCTTTAAGGCCAAAAGCTTTTAGGCGCGATTATCTATCGTAATGCCATGGGTCAACTATTATTTACATTTATCTTAAAACCCTTTGATGTTTTTTCTTTCATTCACGTTTTTAGTTAAATTTTCCCAACGTTTGTTTACAAACGAAAGCTAAAGCATATTTTGTACTTTTTATTTCGATAGAACAACAAATAAATGCTGAAAATACCGATTGAATGTGGAAAACCAAAATAAAAGCGAAGAGCCAGAGGAAAACCGAATTCAACCGGAAGCCAATGTAAATAAAGTGGCGAACATGTTTGTTGGTTCCGTCAAAGCAGCAAGAAGCACGGAGCTGCAGCCACAAAAAAATATCACTTTGATCTGTAAAGCTCTCCCCAACCCCATCGCCCAACCCCCAACTCCATCACCACCCATTTTCCACCCATTTCCACAGTTTCCCAGCTGCCCAGCGCATCAGTCAGCAAGTGAAAACTTTCGGTGTAAAAAAGGGTTGCCAACTTAAGTTTGTGTTTGAGAAAACGTTTCCAAAATTTGTTTACACTTTCCACGGGTGTCTGATTTTTTTTTAGGGGGTATGGGAGTCGAGAAACGGACCACCACCCTTGGTGGTGGATAATTAGCGGATGCGTTGTGCGCCACGCTTTTGTCTGGTTTGCATTTCAAAGTGAAATTCAAGTAAATGAAATACTTAGAAAAATGAGAAGTAGTTTGGGTTCGGGATGGCAGCGTGAGAATAGAAAGGGTGATCGTGAATGAATAAATAGTAAATATTTAATGATAGAATGAAAAAATTGAAATTATGAACATTTTTATTTTTTTGGTTTGTAGTGTTTGAAAAGTTATAACTATTTTAGGAAACATTGACTTACTTTTTGATTAATTTTCGTTAGAAAGGAACTAAGAAGCACTTTTATAATGATTTTAAAATTTTTAAAAAAATTTTTATTATGATCGTGACTCACTTTTCCACATTTTTATTGGAACTTTTTTTTTTTTAAAAATACATACTTTTTAAATGAATTTAAAATTTTAAATTATGATCTTGACTCTCTCTCCCAGCTCCAACTTAATTTACCGTGCCCCAAATTGATTTATTTGTGTGAGTCTTTTATTTGTTTGTTTTTGGCTAATTTAGGGAAAGCCCTAGTTCTCCCACTTTTCGGGTGCCCAGTCCACCCTTCAATCATCGCCCTCAATGATTGAGATTGATTCAGTGTCCAAATGTTGTTTTACTCCATAACAAATGAAGTTGCTTGGCCGCCGAAAGATGTCGGCATAAACTGAGAATTCCCTTTGACAGGAAGTGCCAGCTCAGAGCAAACAAGACGCCTTCTTCAGTGGCAAAATAAAAAAAGAAATAATAAAAAGTGTAGGAACTTAAGCCGGTTCACACTTGGCAAATCCCCAGCTTCCTACATGAAACTAATGCCCCCGACAAGCTGCAGATGTGAAGATAAACCATATAGGAGATGTAGCAAAATAGCATGCTCATCATCCTCATAATGATCAAAACTCCCACTTGGAACAACAATGCATTTCCCTTTTCCAACTCGCCAGGTTGTGCATTTCGCTTGAATCGCACTCTCGTTTACGTTTAATTGAGTTTATTGATGCATATTTGAAGTTGGCCTCCTCCCCCATGCGATTTCGATTTCGCTTTCGATTGTGGGCGGAAACTCGAAGGGTCGATCCGCCACTTGAAAGTGCAAAAATGCAATTAATTAAGCGCATTTATTTGCACACTCAATGGGCCGTTCGATGAGTGTGTGGATTGTGAGGTAAAAGTGGGTTTGGCGGCTCGCAGAACGCGTGCCGATTTGGCCATCTATCGTTGCATCGAATTTGTGGCTAGGAGATGCTGGTTAAGCACTGGTTGAAAGTCGAAAAGTAAAGGAAACTTCAGTGAACTGGAGAGGTTCTTAATCAGTGGAATTGATTTTATGTTCGCTGAACCTTAATAACAGAATAAAACAAGGAAGAACGCTATAGTCGAGTACCTCGACTATCAGATACCCATTACTCAGCTAAAATGACCAAAGGAAAATGGAGATATGCAGCAAAGCGAGGTTGAAATGCGCCACCTACCGGCGGTAGACAGATTTAAGCGTTGTGGGCGTTAGAGTGGGCGTGGCAAAGTTTTTTTTGGATCAACCGATAGGTATTGACAAGACCAATACATTTCAGTTAAAATTTTTTATCTAGCATGAATATTGTGGGCACCACAGGCTTGGGCGGTTTGTGGGCGTTAGAGTGGGCGTGGCATATTCGCGTGACAAACTTGCGCTGCGCTCAAGCCTACGGAATCTAAATCTGAATTCCCATTTCTCTATCTTTGATATTTTCCGAGATATCTGCGTTCATATTTACGATTTTTTGAAGTTTGTGGGCGGTTTGTGGGCGTTCAAGTGGGCGTGGCAAACTGTTTTTTGGGTCAATCGATAGGTATTGATGAGAACAATACATTTCAATGAAAATTTTTATTCTAGCATGAAAACTGTAGGAGCCTCAGTTTTGGGCGGTTTGTGGGCGTTAGAGTGGGCGTGGCACTCTGCTGAAACAAACTTGCGCTGCGTAAGAAGCTCAGGAATCTGCACGCCTAATCTCAATAGCCTAGTTCTTATAGTTTCCAAGATCTCAGCGTTCATCCGGACGGACAGACAGACGGACAGACGGACAGACGGACAGACGGACAGACGGACATGGCTAGATCGACTCGGCTAGTGATCCCGATCAAGAATATATATACTTTATGGGGTCGGAAACGCTTCCTTCTGCCTGTTACATACTTTCCGAAGAATCTAGTATACCCTTTTACTCTACGAGTAACGGGTATAAATATAATTACAATATTTATTATAATAAGATATTACAAAATCTAAGTCTAAATAGATTTGTAATCTATTCAACAGATATATTTTCAATACGTTGGATTTTATGAACTGATAAATGAACTGATTCAAATCTTTTCAAAATTCCAAAAGAGTTTTGGAACATTTATTGAGATTTTTATAAGAAGGCTTGCGATGATTATGTCCTTAGTAAACTAATTTTGTTAAAATTTTTTTGTTATAATATGTGATATGTTAGTCTAATATAAATACTCAGTTATCTTCTAATTAAAATGTTCTGTGTTGAAATCCCAACATGACTTGGTGTTTAAGCATATACTGACCCATGTAATGGACCACATTGACCTTGTAACCTCTCCTCGGCCCTCAACTGACCATTGAAGAAGAATCTTTTACAACTCCCACACAATTTTCCGTGGCTGCCTGGCGATGCATTCGAGTTCATTAAACGCCGAGCGGCTAATTAAGGCGCAATCGAGTTAATTTCTGTTCTAAGCGAGGCGGTTAATTAAGTAGGCAGACATGAGAGTTGGTAATCGGGGGCGTACCAAAATTATGCACTAATGTGTCGGCATACGCACACTTTTCCCCTTGGAGCATTTTCCCGCCGATTGGCATTCGATTCGATTCGATTCTGCGACTGCCGGTCAATGGTGATTCAATTAAGGCCGCTTGCATTGTGTTTGGTTTGTTGAACTCTGCGGAGGAATCTGCTTCGATTGATCCGCCTTAACGCTAATGTTAATCCAGCCCGCATCTGAACTCCAGACACTCGATTAAAAATAAAACAAGAAAGAACGCTATAGTCGAGTGCCTCGACTATCAGATACCCGTTACTCAGCTAAAGGGACCAAAGGGAAATGGAAATAAGCAAGCAGCAAAGCAAGACTGAAATGCGCCACCTACCGGCGGTAGACAGATTTAAGCGTTATGGACGTTAGGGTGGGCGTGGCAAATTTTTTTTTTGGTCAATCGATAGGTATTGACGAGACCGATACAGTTCAGTTAAAATTTTGTATCTAGCATGAAAATTGTGGGCGCCACAGGCTTGGGCGGTTTGTGGGCGTTAGAGTGGGCGTGGCATATTCGCGTATCAAAATTGCGCTGCGTACAAAGCTACGGAATCTAAATCTGAAATCCTGATTCTATATCTTTGATAGTTTCCGAGATATCCACGTTCATATTTACGATTTTTTGAAGTTTGGGGGCGGTTTGTGGGCGATAAAGTGGGCGTGGCAAACTTTTTTTTAAGTCAATCGATAGGTATTGATGAGAGCAATACATTTCAGTTAAAATTTTTATTCTAGCATCAAAACTGTAGGAGCCACAGTTTTGGGCGGTTTGTGGGCGTAAAAGTGGGCGTGGCACTCTACTGAAACAAACTTGCGCTGCGTAAGAAGCTCAGGAATCTGCACGCCAAATCTCAATAGCCTAGCTCTCATAGTTTCCAAGATCTCAGCGTTCATCCGGACAGACAGACGGACAGACGGACAGACGGACAGACGGACATGGCTAGATCGACTCGGCTAGTGATCCTGATCAAGAATATATATACTTTATGGGGTCGGAAACGCTTCCTTCTGCCTGTTACATACTTTCCGACGAATCTAGTATACCCTTTTACTCTACGAGTAACGGGTATAAAGAGCACCCGCAGTTCGAGGGCGCCATAAACAAGGTGACTTTACTGGCTCGAAACAGTTGGCACTCGGCAGTATTCACTGGATATTTCGATGGGTAGTTGGTAGTCGTCCTCGCAGCGGGAAAGGAAATGGCTCAGGTGAGTTGGCCCACAAATGCGATAAGTTCAGCGCGGTGCGATCGATGAGTTATGGTTATGGCAACTATTAAAGTCGCATCTCGTGAGTGGATATTTCGTGATTTGACTAGCTAAAAAGGCATATCTAAAGTGTTATGGTTGCTGTGGGGGGAGATTCAATAGTTATTGTAAAGCTGCGCGACCCTTTTCAATTATTTTTAGCTAGTAATAAGAAATTATTTTATTGGTTAACGCAGCATGCCTTCGTAATATTTTTAAAATTAGTATACTATTTTGCTGTCCCATTTTCATTGTTTGTTTTAGGATTTATCCTTATTAAAAATGGGTTTTATTGGATATTATGTCAGTGCATGATATATTTAGTTACAGTTAATTTAATTTAGGACCGATTTCTCAATGTCATGATATCTTTTAACAAGATGTTAATTGAGTTTTGTTTTGACTCTGTAAGGAATCTTTGTTCGTTTAACATCACATTGAGAAACCGAATTGGTCTTTCCAAACATATTAACTTCAGGTTAATTTTTTTGACAGATAACTAGGGTTAGGGTCTAGTTTAACATAACATTGAAAAATCTGACCTAATATAAATAATTCTAAGGTTTAGCACTAACCATTTTCCCCCCTTAACTAACTCTTTAGACAACCCTCGCTGCCTGTCCACTCGTCATTTGACTGCACTTCAGACCACTCATCTTTCGCTGGTTCTGGTTTATCAAACATGGCCATAAAATCAGCTAATATGACCAAATGCATTTGCATGGCACATACATATCTCCCGTCCAAAAGCCAGGTTGCTCAACTCCAGCATTCGCACATCTCACACTTGGGTGTGAAAATTATAATTGAATTCAATAAAGTTGTCGTGTGATGGCATTTGATTTTTCCTAATTGCCTGGCTGCCATCTCTCTCTCTCGTTTTTTTCCCTTCCTGCATAAAGTGGAAATCTTACGATTTCAATTAACGTTTCGATTCGATTTGTGGGAGGTGTGGACGTGGAGAGGTCACAGCCCATCACAATTCCAGCCGTTGGTCCATGTGACATTAAATTACGTTTTTATTTCGTTTGCCGTAAACCGGAAATTGCGACATACGCACGGAAGTCAAGTCAATAAATGGCGAAGCTTTCCAACCACCCACCCAACCCCCCCTTTTATTTCACCATCCCCCTTTAGCAGCTCAAAACTAGTTACACAAATTGCTCGAAAAACTCAATAACATTTATGAAACTTGAACGTAGCGAACTTCTACGTTCAATCCCCCTTTGCCCCCGTCCATGTGTTCCGAAAAAGAGAAATTCCCAAAAAGAAAATCAGGGGGAAAAATGCCAGGGAAAAAATTGTTTTTCAATTAAAAAGTTTATGTTACTGCTGCTTCTGCTGCTGCGTGCAGACAAATTTGCCATTCAATTTGCCCGCTGGACACGAAGGGGGTCAGTCAGGATATGGGCTGATCGGCGGAGGTTAAGGGGGGCCAGGAGGGGTTAAGGTGGGGCCAGGTGTCTGTGTGGTCTCACTTGAACGTGCTCAGGTGTACAACTTGGTTACGAGTATGATGCATGCTGGCTGCCATAAATTGTGGAGAAATGCGTCCGATTTTCAAGTTAATTGTTTTTGTTATAGCTTAAAGAAGAGGTGGAGTTAAATGGGAAACAATTCGATAGAGAATGAGTTATGCTTTCATTTGAATTTTACTGTGAAATGTAATTCTTATAATTAAAAAACTATATATTAAATATTTCATAATAATAAAAGGCCTTAATGGATTTGTTTAGATGTTAATGTTTAAATTATTCTTAAAGTTGTAGTACCTTGTAAGCAATCTGTTGATTTAATCAAAGTGTAATTAAATCGCATTCCATCCTCCTCTGCCAGTGACCTCTTTACCTTGCTCGTTATCTGTGATCCGAGTCGACCACCCACGCAGTCATCAAGGTGTTAAACAAGCCCCTCCATTTCCCGGCCATTTCCTTCGACTTCGTTTGCCCAGCGGAGAGTAAAAAAAAAAACACTGATAAGTTGACTGGGTGTTTTTCCAGCCAAGTTTACATAGCATTTAACACTCTCTTCACTCATTTTTTCTGTTTGGCCTTATGTGCCATAAATTATGCAGAGTGTGAGCATATTTGATGTCCTCCGCCCGGCGATTCGATGCCAGTAGCACCTGCTCTCCAACTTCCTGAGGCATCATTAGCAGTCCACAGGCATAGGAAAAAACAGAAAAACCAACCAAAAACCCAGAAAAAATTCTACATATTTTGTCGCCCGCATTAGGGATATATGGGGGATATATATATGAGTATCCCCTTTATTATTTATGCCTGGCACGTCGATGGTGTGGAAAACCCTTACCCCGAAAGTCCAGGTTAAGTTATTTTTCCCCTCACCTTGGCCAAACTCGATAAGCTGCTTTCTGCGGCCGGCTGTTGTTAATCTTAACACAACATTTAACTCAGCCTTGTGGCTATCTTTGGGCGTCCAGGGGAAAACCAGGAGAAACACCCACCCACCCACTGGCAACCACCCACTTTTAACCACCCACCGGGAGTGCAACATTCACAGGGCCACGCGTGGCACATTAGATTCGTCGCCAAACACGCGCCGCATTTGTTGTACTTTTAAGGCAACTTTTCCATCGCTCCGATGCAATTGACTTGAACTAATCCAAATATTATCGCCAACAAAAGGGGGAAAATGGGTGGATGTGGCCAACAATTGCGATTGTCGCATGCCAACATCATTAAAAATTGTTTTGATTAATAACCAGAACGCAGAAGCACGCGTCGGTCCTTGTCTTTTGATCAGCATTTTTATTTTGCTTCTCCTTCACTTTATTTTCCGTCAATATTTGCAAAATGCGGTACACAAAAATCTTAAAACTCCCCAAGGGAGGTGAAATATCTTAGGATTTTGTAATTGCCCGAGAGTTATCAACGAAAAATAAGCAAGAGAAACCGGAGAAATCTGTTTGCTCGTATAAAGAATTGTTCGTGTTTGCCTGCAAATTGTACAATGAGCAGCTGATGATATCAGCTTTGTACCTTTATAGGGGTACGATATGCTAAGCAAACGGTACGAGTCGGAAGAAATAATTCCCGGAACAGATGGAAAATTTGACAGATATCGGGGTTATCTGGAGAAGTTTAACGATCAACAAAGAGCGGAATAAACCCATTAGAATTTGGGTGTATGATGAAATAAAGATCGAATAACAATTTTATTGGGAATTTTAAGATAATATTTTATAAGATCTAGCTGTATATTAATTCAAATTTTTAAGATCTTTATATTTTAATATATTTAGTTTTCAAGTTCTTGCTTTTATAAAGTGAGACAACCAGTCACAATTTGTTATAGATCACTATCTGTAAAATAATTTATTTCAACAATTCAATCTCATTCTTTCAAGCTAAACATGGAACCTTGTTTTACATTAAACTTTTCCAATGGCGCCTCTGTTTATGTTAAACTCAGCTGTTTCGAATACGATCCATAAAACAGATACGTTTTATAATTTGTTGTATCGCCAGTTGATCGTTACGACCTCTTGACGAATGCATCGAAAAGCGCCACTCAAATCGGAGAGCCATCAGGTTATTGGGGCTAAGTGAAAGTAAATTTTTGGTATTTTTATGGACATCCATTGGGCTGGAGACAGATGCCATTAATGTTGCATTCCATTTCTACTTCGGCGCTGGAGTGTTGAAAGCTCTTTTGTCTGTCGCCCTGGGCACTTCACACCGAATTGCTTAATCAGAGTGGTTCTTTCTTATATCGCATATAGATCGGGTATACATATATCGCATCCATAAGCGCATTCTTTAAGTGTGGCCGAGGCCCAGTGGCTTGACAAAGGCGATTAAAATAATTGGCCAGCGACGATTCGTCGATTCTTGTTCGTGGTAAAAGCCATTCCGAGCTGATTTATTGCATTATAAATTTGTGCGCATGCCTAAGAAGCTAAGATTTTGAAATTTTAGAAAGTTGGTCAGCCCCTCGCCCCCGAGGAGAGCCCTACCTTCTTCCGAATTCTACGCACTCGGATATTTTATTAGCTACTACGCAGCTATAAATTATGCTTAATGAGCCGGCTAGACGTCGAAGACAACAAAAGACTGAGTTCTCTGGGTTGGGCCCTTGGAATATATATATGTGTATCTTGAGTACTTTAAGTGCGGGGGAAAATGGTGTGAAATTGTAATTGGATTGGAATGCGCAATGAGGCGGAAATGTAATGCAAAATGTTGAAACAAATGGATCTTGTTTGTCAATTAAAGTGTGACCATAAAACATGTCACAATGATGTATGCCCAAAGTGGATTTCATAATCCCCGGCACACACAGAATTACATGAATTCTATAGTTTTACGAGCGGCTGATTCAATTGGAATTTGGTCGTTAATGAAGTGAACGATCTTATTGCTTCAATATAAATTTTTGACGCTTTGTTTATGGTTGCTTGAATTTAATTAGTTTTGGAATATTTAAGAATCCTAAGGTAAAAGAAAATGTATATTTTTGTAAGTGGGAGTTTCCAATACCAAAATTTCATTGATAAGAAAATACTTTCTAAGCCAATCTCTTAAAGATTCAAAGATACATCCTTACTATAATCAATTTTCCATTATTTAATCAACTATCAACTTAACTGAATGTAAATCCAGTTTCTTATCAAACATATGGGCAGATAAATAGATCACTTTAACCACCATTCCGACTATCAGCACCACCATCATCATCATCACTTTTTGGGGACGAATGTTAGGACACATGAATTCTTGGTAAATAAGAACCCTTTTTTTTAGCTAACTGGCCTTAAAAACGAAGAGTGAGGATGGGGAATGTGAGGGTCATGGCGACAGCAATAATTCAAATGAGAGCAGCATTACTCAAAGAGAATTGTGTGTGCGGTTGACAGTCGGCGGAGTTAACGAATGAGACCCTGGCCATTTCCCCTTGGTTTTGATTCATGGTCGTTGGCCAGTGGCCCGCTCTTCTTCTTGATCATCTCTTGGCCAGGTCTAATCGCCTTGGCGACACCTATTTTCGTAGGCGCGACATCCCCTGCCCAGTCCTTACCACATCCACATCCATATCCACTCCATTTGGGACCCTAAGTCACATTCACATCCGTGCGTATGAGCATCATCAGTTGCCAGACCGTAACTAAAATGAGACGCCAAACAAAAAGCAATTACGTGTGTTGCCTGCCCTTTTGAGTTATAAAGTAGTAGGAATGGGGGAGTAGGGTGATTCGTTTGGGGTTACCAGCACTGAATAAAATTCCTTATCGCCATGAGAGTCGCACATGAAGAGAGGGATATTTTTGGGATGGGATCGTGAAAAGCGATCGGTAATGTCAAATTCCTAATTAAAAGGTAGGTAATTATCTTTAATCAAAAACTATTTTGGTTAATAAGTATTAAGTGCCAAAACAAATGAAATTAGAGCAGAACGCACGAGAGCGGGATTTTTTACACATTTTAGCAAAGTTTCAATGACAAGATCTTTTTATATATTTATCATCATTTAGTAGATTAGTAGATTTTTAGTAGATTTAGTAGATTTTTTCCTAAGATATAATATATTTTTAATTTATAAAAAAATTTGTTTAGGCTCAATAAAATTTTTTTTAAACTTGTTGCTCTATTGAGTCTCAAAGCTAATCGTTTTAGTATAGTCGCTTTTTAAGTTTTATTTTATTTAGTCCAAAAAAAAAATGGTTTATTATTTTTATTTGGTTATTTTTAATTTAATTTTGAAAACGAAGGCGAATCTTTTTTTATTTTTTATTTTAAGAGGCACTTATTGTTATTTCCCTCGTGACTCAATGCCACCTCTAACTTAAAGATTCATAGGACAGATATATGAACAGCAGAGAGCGAAGTACTCGGAGGCCCAAGATACGTAGTCGCCGAACAAAAGGCAGTGGCAATTAATCTTCGCTTCTGAGTTTGGCTTCAAGGTGAATTGTGTGGCATGCGCCCGAGGGCCAAAAGCCCGATGTGTTTGGGCCTGTTCCTTAACCCACGAGGCCCTGGCCCCCGTTCCCTGCTAATGACTGTGGGTTAAATGCCGTGCTGCATTCAACTTTAACTCATTGAATTATAAATTATGCCTGCCTCGATTTGTGTGTACGGTGGAAAGTGGCTGAGGAGTGGGAAACGTGCCGGGGAGAACTTTTGGCATTGCCCAATTGACAGCTATTTTTGGAGTTCCCCTTCTCCTTCCCAAGCTCAAAAGCACCCAAGAGCAAACCATATGTATCCGAAGCCACGACCTGGGTAATTTGCTTTATGATCCCAGCCTCGACTTTGGCCTGGGGCCTGCCATGCTCTCTGGGCCGATTGCCAAAATCCAGGGCCCAGGATGTCCGAAAACGTGTGAAAAATTCAGTCAGGCGTAAGTGCGCCCGGCATAATTTTTGGGATAGGGACTTTCAGGTTCGATTCGGAATGGGACTGGGTTCAGTGCACGTGGAAAATATGCTCCTGTTTTTCGGGCTCGACTCGGCATGCAAAAGGATCGAATGGAGTTCACTGAAGTGTAAGGCATGGACACACAGGGCAAATCACCTGGAAGTAACATCCATCGGTTGTATCTCCCGAAAACAATGACAGCCTTTTCTGCAATTTATTGATTCTGTCTGACATTGAAACTGGAGCTGCTGATGTCTGCATTTGTTCGGGGTCGTCATGGAAAATCCTAAACGGCAGCTTGATTAATGTTTAATAACGATTTTGGACTGGTCAAGTCATAGGTAACTGTAATGTTAAAGTGAATACAAGTAAACAAGAAGAGAAATTTGCATAATTAAGGCCAAGCAAGTGGAAACCTTTTATGTGCATAATACATTGTAATTAATGGTGATTAAATAAACCTATTTAGGTGGGCCTATCCATAATTAAACTAAAATATTTTAATAACTCTTTCGCCTTTCTCAACTAGTTATTTTCAATAGAACTGTGCCTACATTTTTAATAACCCATATAGGAACTTGAAGTTTTGTAATTTATAGAACAGTCTTTTCCCACTTCTCAGCTTCAAATGTGAGCCGCAGCCAAAACTGTCGAGTCTGAGATGACCCACATATTACCCAGACTTTGAGACGAACCTCATCTCATCTCACACTTCTTGGGGCTCTTCTTTTGTCTTCGGTCGCATTTTCCCCAGCCTCTTGGCTTTTTTGTGTTGTTATCTTAAGTGCACTTTTGAAGTGTTTTATTTATTGCACGACTTTTTCCTCTCTCCGGAGTTTTCTCCTCTTCTTAAATGCGGAAAGTGTTTCATAATTCAGAGTGGGGGTCTGACTCCAATTTCGATGCGGATTCAGATTCAGATTCCCATTTCCCTGCCCGACTCCAGTTCCAATTCCTCACTTGGACCACACGTCGTCAGTGTCGCCAAGTGTTTCTTTCCCTGGATATGATGGTATCATCTCGATTCAATCCAGGGGCGCTGGTTGCCGCGTTGTGTGTGTGGCTTTTATGGGCTGGCCATAAAAGAAAACTGAAAAAAACTTAACAAAATACGTTTTTTCTTTGTTATTTATATTTGTTACAGTTTGAGCGCATCTTTTGGAATTTTCCTTCGGCTTTTTTTATCTATCAGGGCGCTGTCTCTAATTGCATAGAACTGCGACCGCCCAGTCCCATAGACAATATATGGGCATCTTCTCGTTTTCGGGATGGCTTTGTTTTGATTGCTGCTGGTCGAGATCTGGAAACAACGTTTATGATGATGCGATTCGGTCCATAAACATGCCGGACCTCAGATAAGAAACGGTTTGTCTTGTTCTTCAGCAGAGAAATCGGTCAATTCATCAAATAAATTTGAATATAAGACTCATTTTAATATTGTATAGGTAGGTATACTTAAATTCAATCCATTAATTAAATGCAAATATTTTTTAAAAGGAAAGTAAAACTTTTATTTAAATGGTTTTTTAATTCTCTGTGAAATATATGACAATCTGACGCGGTATATCCTTCCAATTATTCTTTATTGTATCCCATGTGGTGGTTACGTTGGTAACAAGATTTTCCGTATTAAAATCCTTTAATTTTTCCTCCAGCTTGGGCTTCACTATTTCTTTCATTGTGTTCCAGAATGCAGAACTGCTTTCCTCATTCTTAACGCTGCTTTCACAGACCCGAAGAAGTTCCTCTTTTTGTATTAGTTCGTTTCTTAGCCGATCCATTTCCAAGATATCGACATTATTCAACTTAATGTCATTCAATTTCTTTAAAGTGTCGGAAATCTGTGATTCCAGTATTTGTAGTTCCTGTTCCTTAGCTGCAATCTGTTGACCATATCCAGTTAATATACCTTCTAGTCTGTCATTTGAGCACAAACTTCGGTGTAAAATCAACAAGAGTCCAAAAAATACTATATAGTTCTTCATTTTTTTTATTTCTCGCTCAGATCAGACTTCATATGTTGTTGACGTTTCAGCGTACTGAACTTAAATGGAAGTAATCTTATTTCATCTCACCATAGAATGTTCTCTACAATCTATGTGAATTGCTAATATATATGCCGGATGATTAATCAAATCTAAATATAAAGTTGTGATTTAATTTCAGTAAAGTCAATGCAGGTTCAGTTGTGAAGGAATTGTAAACATCTTTAGCTTTTCCTTATCTTTTAGAAAATTGGTTTTAATTTTATGGAAGACTTTAGGCATACAGTCGCTATCAGCATTAATCACTCTTTGTTTATACTTCAATTTTGTTTCGGGTTCTTAATGGTTCATTTCAATTGGAATTTGATGCTAGATGTCTCGCTGTCTGGGCTCTTAAAACTTGAAACATGAGCCGCTAAACATTTCGAAAGAATATGAGGTTTAATTTTCGATTTTTTATTATTTTCGAAATGCAGTTGCTTATCTCGCTGGCTGATAACCTTCACAAGTCCGGGCGTAGAACAAAGAATAATAGAGAGTGAAATTGTAATATTTTCCCCACTCGATTTCGAGGCCCGCACTTCAAGTAACCCTCTGGATGAATACCGTTCCCTTGTTCGATTCCCACAATTTGAGAACTGAAAGCAATTTGCAAAATGTGTTGAGAATCTTTTGGGTGATTAGAGTCCGACACTGGGACTCGAACTCGAATGTCACTGCCAGCCAATTGATTGATATTCGATCCAGCGCGGATGGCGTAGATATTTACCAAAGTGATAACCTTAGTTCGGGGCAGGATTATGTTGTGATCCGATCGACGTGTGCGCTCAGTTTTCCCATCACGTGCCACACGCGACCTTGGTTTTATTTTCTGCGACATTTTCTGCAACATGCGGCAACCTCTTGAATTTCACTGCAAAATCTCGCTTATTCGGAGGGGGGAAATCCGGGGAACGGAGGGTTAAAGTCTGGATTTGGCGGCTCTTCAAAGCAGCTGCAGCATTTTCCTGGCAACCGAATAATACGACAGAATCCCCCTGTCTGCGGCTACTCTTCTTTATATTTTCCCGGCTTTTCGCTTTCTCCTACTCCATTTTCTTTTTTTTTTTGGCATCTCTGCACTGTCTATGCGGCAATAAACTAAATTAAAATCACAAATTAGCCTGCTGCAGTGGCACTCAGTCGGCAAACTTATGCTTTGCTCTGATTTATGGTTAAGGCTTAGACAAATTTGAGTTTGGTTTTAACATGCATGTTAAGAGAGCCCTTTAATTTATAATTTCTTAAAAATAAAATAAATAAATACACGGTTTAGCCACTAAAAATATTTGTAAGAAACGTAAATGGATTTAATTGGAAATGTTTAAGAATAAAGATTAACAAGAAAGGAAGTTAGCTTCGGCAAGCCGAAGCTTATATACCCTTGCAGCTATAATTATTAAATTTAAAAACACAAAAAATGATATTCCCAATAGTATAAGATAATATGTCAAAAAACACCGAAGCTATAATTTGTTTCATATTATTTTCCTACCAATTTTCCGATCGTTTCTATGGCAGCTATATGACATAGTCGTCCGATTTTGATAAAATTTAATTCGAAATTCAGAACTAAATAAAAAATGTTATTTCCAAGCGTTGGAGGTTTTATGTTAAAAAACACCGAAGCTATAATTTTTTTCATATTATTTTTCCACAAATTTTCCGATCGTTCCTATGGCAGCTATATGACATAGTCGTCCGATTTTGATAAAATTTAATTCGAAATTCAGAACTAATTAAAAAATGTTATTTCCAAGCGTTGGAGGTTTTATGTTGAAAAACACCGAAGCTATAATTTTTTTCATATTATTTTTCCACAAATTTTCCGATCGTTCCTATGGCAGCTATATGATATAGTCGTCCGATTTCGATAAAATTTAATTCAAAATTATTTCAAAATTGTTATTTCCAAGCTTAGGAGGTTATATGCTAAAAAACACCAAAGATATAATTTTTTTTCATTTATTTGTCCGATTATTCCTATGGGAGCTATAAGATATAGTTGTCCGATCCAGCTGGTTCCGACTTATATACTACCTGCAAAAGATATAAGACTTTTGGGAAAGTTTCAGCCCGATAGCTTTAAGACTGAGAGACTAGTTTGCGTAGAAACGGACGGACAGACGGACAGACGGACATGGCTAGATCGACTCGTCTAGTCATGCTGATCAAGAATATATATACCTTATGGGGTCGGAAACGTCTCCTTCACTGCGTTGCAAACTTCTGACTGAAATCAATATACCCCAAAAATTATCCTCAAATTTTTCTTTACTTTCTTTGAAAGCAATTGCAATAAAAATTGTAATAAATAAAAATCACAGCTAAAATAATTTATCTTAACTAGTTTATTACTTGAAATTTAGTATTATGGGAATCACTACATTAAATACATTTACCTGAATTCGTACACATATTGTGTAACATTTTTCACACCCCTCACTTTCGATTCCCCTCGCTGGAAAAGAGTATATCTACCTACCCATATTGTGAAAAACAATCACGGCGTTCTTCACAACAAATTCTTAACGCAAAACCAATAAACAATTACGCATCCATGATCACCTCTTCGGCAGCATTGTCATTGTCATCCCCTGACCACTCGATTTCCACCCCCTTTGCCCCACACCACTGGCCACTTTTCCCACTTTCCACAAGGACTCTCGACTCTCGGACGACTCTTGGCCACCAAAAATGTGGAAAGCCGGCAATCAGTGGCCATTGAATTGCATTTGCCACTGGCATTCCCGTTGCCGGATTTATGCGCCATTATTTCGTGTAATCCATGTGAAATAGGGGCACTGGACATGCGACTGCAGTTCCTTTTTGGGAACATTTTTGAGCACATCGAAGCACTCGAGCGAAAAGGTTGCGAAAATGGTGCGCAAGCGTAAAAACCGGAACCAGAAATGGAATAGGATCGCATTAGCCGGATGTCCGTTATGGTGGCCAGCTGTCTATAGCCATGTATCTGAGTTTCCACCCCCTCAGAAGCCAAATGAAATTTGCAAACAATTTAAATGGAATTTGTACACGCAATTTTGCAACCTTTAGAGTGCCTGTGTATTCTAGAGGGGGGTGTAAAAATGTTTGACAACTTGATCACTGGCTATCCGAACAACAAAGTTGTTGCATTTTTCTCCCGGCCACGCCCCCGCACCGCAGTCCGCCCCCTTTACACACAGCCCCACATCCATCTACATACAACAAATCACTCAGCCCGAAAGTCAAGTCAAGTCAAAGAGTCGAGAGCATGGCATAAATGTTTAACAACCAAACTGCAGTTTAATTGCCCAACCAACCAGCGGAGAAAAAACAATGTTTATTTTTTCTTTGGTGGAGCTGAGTTGGCTGGTGGAAATGACAGGCAATGCCGGCGGAAGAAGAATAGCAAAAATAAAATGTGACCCAAACAATCTGGCAGATAGGCTCGTAAAACGAGCGGTGCCAACTAAAAGACAAAAAAATAAGCTGGAGAACAAAAAATGAAAGGTTTTTCTGTGGTCGAAAACAGAAAAGATGAAAACAACAACGCAAAAACAAATTATGAAGTAAACAAAGCCGGGTTACATGTCATCCATACAAGGCCTCGTTACAGTGTCCTCAGATTAACAGGCAATTAATTCGTTTACAGGCTGAAAAAGAGTTCAGATTGCAGCTATTTAGGTATATGATGGTCTATGGTAAATGTAAATTGGCAATACACACATTGTAGGGATAATAATCATAAGCCTTAACGGCGACGTTAACCTATGATTACTGATGACATGGTGGTGGTTCCACTTGAAACAGCTTTTTCATTAAGTAAAAATTTCAATATCATTTTTTTTTTTTCTCATTGTAATTAAAAACCTATATTCACAACGTAATATTAATATCTAAATTTTGTTTTCATATATTTTACATAATTAACGTAACCCTTATAGATCTTTAAATACAAATGATACACTTTTTTTTTTTAATTTCAATTTTTTTTAATTGGGATTTTTTTTGGAAATTTTATTAAAATAAAAGGTTTGTTAAAACTAAGAAATTCTAAAATAATTTAGGGTTATCCAGGACATCTCAAAAATGGAAAATTATTTGAAAATCATTACCATTTTTTTTAGATTTTAGCTAGAAAGTTGACCCACTGTGCAATGATATGCCCTCCTTTTGGTCCCCCCTGCAAACATTGGATGGCCGAGTGGAGGAGATGCAACATGTGTTCCGGGAATGAGCCGCGTGCCGTTTTATACACGGTGCGCTATAAATTTTATTGTTGTATGCGTGTTCTGCCGTAGTTCCCGGTTCCCAGATCCCAGTTTTCAGATCCCCAGTACCCATTTCCCGGTGTTTGTATAAGTTGCATGCATCAGGCCTTTCCGGCCTTCTTTTGAAGCGCCTCACCACATCCAGGGAACAGAAAACAGCGAAACAGTCAAAGGGCAACCGATCGTAAAGCAGCTGACATTTATGATGGATATACAGATATGGATGCAGCGGATGGGATAGACCGCCTGGTTAAATGGGCTCCATTTATTTTCCTGTCGGTGTCTCCAGCATCGATGGCCAAGAATTCCATGCCATTTGGGATTATTTGTCGCCAGCTTAGAGGCATTTTTCATCTTCCTGCGGTGGCAGCAGTTTCTAGTATTTCTGGTGTTCCAGTTGATGTTGATGTTGGGACGCCCACACAAACTCGCAATTACGTTGTTTATTCTCGACGACAAGGGCTGAATGCATGCTAGAAATAAAAACATGCCAAAGGAGGTTGGCAGCAGCAGCATCATTATTATCATCATCCTTTTGTCATCGCATGCAAACATCCAGACATGGTTTACAAATTGTAAGAATCAAACGGCAAATAATGCAGACAACTACGTAATGACAACGGAAAACACAGAGCTGAGAAAACTAACCAGAAGTCAGTTGACATAGGCGAAGTTAAGATGGTCTTTCAAGTGGAAACACTAAAATGATCTGTATTATAAACATAACACAGGATCTCATTAGAATGTTTTCAACATTATTGATCTTGTTGGTTTTTAAGGGATATTAGAAATTGGTTGTATTTTATATGGTAGGTCGGCATGGTTGGGATAAGAAACTAATTCCATGTAATACCATATAATCTCTGTAAAAATCAATTGATGTATATTATATAGAAATAAAAAATTATTTTCCGTACTAAAGAACAATTTGAACCAGGGAAATTTATGACAAATAATATTATACAATAATAATTTTACAAAACGCCTTAAGAAACCGTTTTAGCCCCTTTTCAAAATCGAAATACCCTCTCAATATTTTAGTAAATCCTTATCTAAGGATCCCACGGAAGTCAAAACGACAATGCCTTGTGCCATTTTCCACTTTCAACTCCGCCTTTTTCTTCTCCTCCGTCAGCTGCTTGTTTTTTATTTGTGCATATTTGTGCAGAAAATGAAGAAATAATTTGAAAATCCAGAGCCACATGAATGCACATATAAACATGGCAGGATTTCCCGGGCTGGTCGTGTGGTGTGAACACAATGGCGCCAAATTATTTAATACTTCAAATGTCTGTCCCCGCATTCCACTCTATATTTATTTTCCTTTTTTTTGGCCTGGCCAAACGATGGCAAACATTTCGCAATTGGGTTGAGTTGGTACAAGGAGGCACCATCATTTTTCGGAGTGCAATTTGGTTTTGCTCTCAGCTCGAGTCCAACATTTAATGAAGCCCCATTTGGGCTGCTTTTGTCCGAGTGGAATGCAAAAATGTTTTCCCCAAAATGGAGGATATTTCCTCGAATGATTTCCGTAATTTGTTGCACTCATATGCCGCCAGCAAATTGTCTGCCAGCCGAAGTCAAAGTTGATTTTGTCGAAGGAAGCTGTCCCCGTCCTTTCACTCCACTGAATTACTCTTTTACTCGGGCAAAGTCAGCAAATTCCTGCATCATTAAGTGTCCCCTGGAAAGTGCAACGTGCAATCGCAGCACAATTCAACTTTAACAAGCAATTAAATCGAAACAAAAACGCAGGCAGGGGCGTTTTTCAAGGGGTTGCAAGGGCTTTCCAGGGGGAAAAGTCACCAAAAGGGGGTTGGAGCGAGATGAATTCCATTTGACATTGATTTATTCTAACAATTACAATGCAACGTAAATTTTATAATTATTGTCCATGTAAACAAGCAAACTGAAAAAGGTGAGAAATGTGGAAAGATAGAAAGAGAGCCAGCGAAATGTCGGGCCAAAGTGACAGCTGCTAAAAAAAATGGAGACAAAAAGTATGGAAGGGCTAACAAAACCCCTGGCGCCTTGCCTTTGCTTGAAATAATTACTTTTCGAAAGTGAACCCAGCATACCCCGAACCACTTTTTTGAGCCACCCCCTCTTGGGATAGCAGGACCACCCCTTTTCCGCCTGCATACATATGTCGCCTCGTTGCGATTTTAATTTTGAAATTTATGCTAACAGCAGTTTGAGAAACTGCCTCAGCCAGCAAGAAAAACAAGTGGAAATTAAAGAACATTTATTGGACTTTGAAAATGCCCTCTAAAGAAATATTAAAACTTCCAAAATTTACTGAAATTCTCTAAAGAAATCCGAATAATACATATTAAATAACAGTCAACAAATAATTTAAATACTAAAGAAATACAAATTGATGTAAAGTATTTTTAGGATAACATTATAAATCCAAGTATTGATTATTATTCACTCCACTTATTTGGAAGACATACATATTCTCTTTTTACAAAGTTATGATATTCATGTGGAATCTTTAATTTTTTATAATAATAATGGAATATTTAATTTTCATTCCTTATAAAAATAATATTGAAATGCATTTTAATGTCTTTTGATTCTCAATAAAATGTTTTAAAAAATAAAAGTCTGAATTAAATTTTCTCTTTAATTTAAATACCGATCAAACTGATATCCCCATCGCAGTAAAGGGTACTCCACGCTGGATAAATCGCATGCAGTGGCAGCATCGCAGTTGAAGCAGCAGGTTGCCAAGGGGTTGTCCTTATTGGGTGGTGGCCATAAGGCCGAGGAGTGGGTGGGTTAAAGCAAATGAGGCAGCCGTATGACATTATTTGTGCAGCACTTTTTGCCATTCACCACCGGCTCTGTACTCTGTACCCTCGATATATTTCCTTTCGTTTTCTGCCATTTATTTTTTTTTTACTCTTGCCAAGGGGCCACGAGTGGCTTCATCAATGGACCGTCGTCATCGGTGTCCTGTTCATCAGCCTCATCAACGCAAAGTAAATATTTGCATAATGTGCAGCTGTGTGTGCCACAGCCACCCAACTCCCAACCGCCCACCGCCCCCTTTTAAACTGTATCTATCTGCGTGTGTAATTTGTGGGTGGCAATCGGGCGACAGCAGCACTTGGCATGTTTAATGTTTACTTTACAAAATGCAATAACAGAGCCGGCAAACGCAAATGCAAACGCAAACTGCGGGGGAAGGAGGCCAAGACCATGATAAACAAAACAGCATTTGGTCAGCCGAAAAATAAAACCAGAACCTCACCCAGCCCATTAATTGAAAGGTCTTTGCGGGCTCATTTGAGTGGATAACAATATGATCAATAATTATTCAGAAATGATCTTTTAAACCCGGCTCAAAATTGAAACTCATCATGGGGAACAAGGCGACGTGATGTCATGGAAGAGGTTAATCCTGTAGAGTGCCTTTCTGCCTTTTTCAAGTGCATCCAGCGGCGGGCGATGAATCATCATCAATGGAGCCGATGATTGAAAGATGGGTTCTCAATGGGTTGGGGGGGATATTTGTTACCATTCGGCTTATTGTCCAAAATGAGAAACATTACTGGGAACACTCTTAACGAACATGATCTCCGGGAGACGTGTTCGGCAAAAGACTACAAAATGCTTTTAAAGTGGGCGCATTTCGGATAATAGGATGGTGCATTTTGTAAATTAATAAACTAAATTCTAGCTCAACTAGTTGGAAAGAACTAGCTACCTATTCTGAGCATTAAAGGCATTAAAAATATATTATTATCTAAGTTATGGTAAGGCCTTTCCCGCCTCTACTGCCATAAGTACTTCAGATTACTACAATTTCCCACAGTTACTTAATCACCAGGAACCATCATCGAGTGGATATAAACTCCCAGTGGAACTAGGCTGTTCGGGGTAAACCATATGTACCACTTTTCACATTTATCAACTGCAGACCACCTACTCGAGCAGCTGTCGCAGGATCTCGAGTGATTGGAAAGCGAAAATATTGTCCATCAGCGGCAGAGTATGTTGAAACCATATCGAAGAGGACACGCCCATAAGACTGCAGACGGTACTTCAGGATTCGTCACGTGTGATTCGAACTTATGTAAATAGACCAAGAAGATGAAGGGTGAGTGAAATTGATAGTTTGTGAATGCTATCGACACGCTGTTGCTAATTAAAATGGATGATCGATCGGGAAAGAAATGGGGAGGGTTCCATTAAAAAAAACAGCCCTTGAGAACCAGTTCCGGACAGAGGGTGACGAAAGTAACGCCCGGTATTATCCTTAAGCCGGCTTACCAACACCTCTCCAGGCCCAGATCAAAACTATCCGCATTTCTTATAGCGAAATTCATTAGAGATATATGACCGGAGGCTGAGGAACACGCAAATCTCCTGCGACAACATAAATAGAAACATGATTTAAGAGTTGCGGGATCAGCGTCAAAATTACAGCTGGGATTACAACTCGGGATGCTGGGTTCCGAAATTGCCACGGGTGGTTCATTTTTTATTTTTTAGCATTTTTTCGGGGGTTGTTCCACGTTGATTAGCCTTCTGCGCACAGCGGAAATGGGTTGGCACAGTGTCCCATTTCTATGTACACCATTTTTTATAGAGCACACATATAGTCCATAAATTATGGCTCCGAATTGGGTCCGTTCCTTTGTTGCGATCCATGTAATTTGGTTTTGGCACGGCCGCTGTCGGGGGTTCATAATCAGGGAATAACAAACTGCGCAGGATAATTGCATTCGAGGAGTTGTGTAAATTGTGTTTGCTTGGAAACAATGGGCAAAGGTTGATTGAGTTGAGTACGAATACGGGAAATATTGGAACTTTAGTGTTCATAAATTCTTTAAAAATGTTATCTCTCAACGGGGAGGGTAAAATTAGATATCTTTTTGTATTGCTAATGGATCAGCTAGGCCTTTAAAAATCCATTAAAATTATAATGGTAAGATATTGATCGTTAGAGATTTGGACATTCTGTTGCTTTGCTTTTAACAAAAGTTAAAGAAACGAATAAATATCCGAAAACTACCTATATATAATCAGAAATGTTTAATGTTTAATATTTTTCAAGCTGCTCCTGGCTGGTCCCACTATCTTTTAAATTCCATATGAATTCTTTTAACAATACTTGGAATAATATAAAATTAGCACCCACTACCCACACCGACCCCAAAAACTAATTGCATTAATATGTCAATATACAAACGCGACTGACTGTTTATTGGTTGAATCCAGAGTGAGTGTTCGTGCGAGTGTTTTTCGTGAATCAGTGTGAGTGTTTATGAGTGTGCACGCCGCACTACTTAAGATTACACAACAACAAATTTCGAAAAGTACTTAAAGTTTTTATTTATTTTGCGTCGCTCTGCTCGACACGCAAACATAAAACCCAAAACGGGAGAAGAAAAATAATAAAATTGATGAAAGCAGCGCCCAGAGAAAAACAGAAATTAATTCAGTTGCCACCCACTTGGCCGCTTGGCGAGCTTCCCAAAAATGTTTTCTTTTACATGTTCGGATTCGGAAAAACTTCATTCGCTCCGTCTCGTTTCTATTTGCATTCGCCTGAGAGTGAAAATGGATTTTACTTTTTCAGGAATTTCTATTTTATGATTTATGCCAAGATATCTAGCCAGACCGATCGCCCCTTAGCGGCACATTAGCATGGTTCAGCCCCAAAGAAAGGGCCTTTGAAGTGCTCCTCTCGCTTTATCTTGGGCATTTTCCTCCCTTTTTTCCACCACTCAACGACGTGCTAATTTGGCAAAATAATAAAACAAACAATTAAAAATACATTCGAGTGTCAATTGCAATGTTTTTTCAGCACTGCATCTGTTGGTTTTTTTGGGGGAGGCAAAAACTTCAGCATGTGTATGTGAAGTTTATGGTTGAATGCTGAAAGGTTTAATGGCACCTTTTGGATTGCATAATCGATCATTATGGTGCAGATAAAAGCTATTTAAAGGCGGTATGCATTTTTTATATGATGCCCTAGCTGGTTTTGTAAAAAACTGACTGTCAGCAGTTTCAACTTTAGCGATTGTGGTTCATATTGGATTTATAAACTAACAAATAAAGTAATACTAAAATTGGTATATATTGCAAGGGTTATTGTTTTTAATTGATGAAGTTCGACTACTTTATTGTAAGTTTTAAAACATTTGATTTTTTAATCTATCTCAATTTAGTTCCATGACTTTAAGAACCCGCAATCACAACTTAAAGTACGAAATTTCGAATATAGTGATGTTGCCGCCAAAGCCTTGATCTGTCAGATTATAAAGCCCGCGAGATATGCCCGAGGCATATCGGCTTCAGAAGGCCTCAAACTGGCTGTAGGGACCCCCCCGAAAATGCACCATAAACAATTCAAATGTGGGACTGGGGAACTGGGAAACTGGTCTCACCCACTCGCACACAGTGTCCAAAAATTTAATTTATGCGCCGGCAATTAAACATGCATCATTTACGTTCGCATCTGAACGCGAGCGACATCGACATGATTCGACGTTCAACATTCGCCGGCGACAGCGGAGGCGGCAACAACGACACGAGCTCTCCTCTCCATCGCGTACACTCAGAGAAAATATTCTATAATTATAGAACACAAAAAAATGTAAGTTTCTATGGTCTAACTCGACGGAGTATAGATTATAAGAATAGATTCAGATTAGTATACAAGAAATATGATTTTCTTAAGTTTTCCGAGAACCTACAGCATTTTCAATATAAATTTAAAAGTAATCCTTAAACTTAAGATCATATAGAATCAAACTACATGGGTACTTAAGCTTAGGTATTATCATTGCTAGGTAATAGCATGGTCTTTTGATAATTTTGTAATACCATTTTAAGTAATACTTAATAAGATCGTATAACACCATCTATGACCCACAGAATCGTAAGTAAATTTGCCAGTAATTTTGTCTTTTTAATTTAAATATCTTTGCATTTAGATATATTTTATTTCCCTGTGCATAATCCCCAACACTCCCCTCCATCCCAGCCCATAGATCTGTCAACACTTGGCGCATCGAAAAGTGGAAATGGCACTGAAACAGGGAAAGAGGGCGAAATAGTGGGCTCCACATGACATCTTGGCATTGTCCATTCGCCAACGCCCCATCATTTGTCAATATTAACTTTAATTAGCAAAATTTTCATTCTTGTGGCTTCGTTTTATATTCTGTGCCCCGATTAACTTGACATAGTCGCCGACCGCTTCTCCTTCATATTCTAATGAATCACAATTTGTTTTATTCGATTGGGCAGCATTTATTTCATTGCTGTTAAAGATCGTTTATATTCATTGCAGCTGGGAAAGTTGGTTTTTTGTGGGTGGGAAAGCGCGTTTTTTATGGAGACACCCTCACCGTTGCTAATTGGCTAACTTGTATTTAAATTACATCAATGAATTAACATTATGGTAGCTTAAGTTGTCAGAATGTAATGAACAATTGATTGTAAGTGGTTTTAGTTAGATTGTTTAGCTAGTAGCATATGTGATAAAATATGATGGTGATTTTGTATTATCCAAACCTTTTTATACAACTTGTTCGTATATATTGTCCATTAACTAATTAGTTTTATAATTTGAATGCAGTTCTAATGACAAATCTGTCATCAGAGTTTTATTTTTTCGATTCGTTTTAGTGATTAAGTGCTAATTTTGCTACATTGAAAGGATTTTTAAATGCAATGAAACCTGAACACATCCCACACATGTTCACCATCCTAAATAGCCATCGATTAATGAATTTTTAATAGAACATCGTTGGAAATGCCTTTTACTTGTTGAACGGACAACCTTTAACGGATTTCTCTGTTCCTTCTTTTTTTTTAACCGATTTTGTGAAAGCAAATCAAATGTGTAACCGAAAACACGAGAAACGGCAGCCGCAGTCGAAGAACGTGCAAAATCTGAAATGAATTGGTAATTTATTATGCAATGTCATGGCTTTCATGTGGGCCAGGAAACACGGAGGAGGAAAGGAATGGAAAGCTGGTGGGCTAATTAATGACCAAATGGATCTGGTCATGTCAGCGCTTATCGTCGGCGTCCGGTATCGACAACATTTGCCAAATTAATGCAAATCATGCAAACACCAGAAGATCCAACCGAGGATGATGCCGATGATGATGATGATGATGCAGTGGGTCTGGTATCAATACACGCCTAATGAGTCAAGTGGCCGAAAAGGATTTTCGGTGGGTGCGGATGCCAGTATGCGAATGCGGTTTTGTATCTCTGTATCTCCGTATCTCTCTGTCTGGCCGGAGAACCCATGCCAATGTCAAAATCCCCCAAGCCAGATAAATTGTATTTTCGAGGGCATTACTGTGGCAAATGAATGAATCACATGCCAAGGCATCGGCATCCGCACTGCCACAATAACAATATGTTGACAATAAGTTTGGGGTCAAGACGGGGCTAAGATAAGACCGAACCTGCTTACCATATCGCAGATGAGTGGACCGCACAATAGCCACCAACAAATACACAATTTCGCCATTTGCCTTTATCAATTTATCCATCATTCATTTCATTCATGCGGTCATTCATTAAGTCACGGCCAAAAGGGGCGTGGCCCCCGGTCACAAAGGTAGATATCCCTCGTTGGCATTAATCATGTGACAATTGAGCTGATAGACGAAGTGATATGCGTTTTCCATCAAAGGATGGGCAGTCTGAATCGTTCTGAAATTGGTCGATTCATGGGGACCAACGAGAACTTGATCGTATTTTTATTAAATTTAAAAAAAAACCAAAACATGTGTGCCTTCAAACTCTTTTCTTTCGGAGATAAAAATGCATTCATTGATAAAAATCTATAAATAATAATAATATTATACAATATCTTGTTGTTAAGAATTTCTCGACCTTACAAAACTGTATACATACCATGAATTTAGGTCATTCCATGCCTTTCAGTTAGCCAAATTGCAGCTTGTTCGAGTCAGCAGATAAGAAAATATAAAACTGCAACCGTCGTATCTTTTGTGTACCCTGTGATCCCCAGAAAACACAATCCATTCATAAAGCCGAAAATCACAAAAGAGCAGGGAAAAAGGGAAGTGAGGTGCCAGAAAGATTTGCCCTTTTGTGAAAGTGTGAAATATTTGCGTGCGATGCCCAATGAATATCTTTTCGCATTGCGGGTATATTTTTGTCTTTTGTATTTTCGGATTCCCTGGCTTTCGGGCATTCTGGTGAAAAGGCCTGACACTTGACGTGGCCAGAACATGAGACATCGGGCAGGGAATCGTTGAGTTACGCGCATCCAATGGCCATAAATAAATGCGAAATGCATTAAATGCCCCGCACACAACAGCCAGCGAACAACAACCAAACGACCAACAACCAAACAACCGGCAACAACAATCATCGGGACATTGGGAACAACAACTTCAGCTCGATTCCCGCATCGCACGTCTCAGTAATTAATTAAAGCATTAAGTGCTAATTTTACGACAACTCGATTTGTGCGTTGGCCCCCTTGCAATTCGCAATTTGCATGCTGCCATCTCACCATCGCCATCTCTCGACATCTCGCCATCGGAATTTGGCAGCCGCTAAAAAAAGAGGAAAATTTGAAAAGGAAGCAAAAGTGTCGTCTGTTTGAATATGGGAATGGGAGCGTGAGTCACGCCCGAAATTGATTGACATATCGGAAGGATAGGAAAGAAAGGTGATTAATGGGCTACAAAAAAAAACATTTCAGTTTTATATATACCAAATATTATTAACCATTAAAACTAAACACTGGTTCTTATAAGGGGTAAAATTAGATATTTATTAAATTTTGTAATTGTGGTTCATGATCTTCAGCTGTTTGTACTTGAAATGTATTTTTTATCAATTAAATTTATTTTAAGAATTTTTCGAATTCAATTTTTAAATCCCAATATATATATACTTATTTAAATTACCATTTCCAATATTATTGGTGTTTCTATAAAGTCTTGCATTATTAAGATTTCTGAAGTCTTAAGCAATGATCGAAAATATTTTAAATACTTACTTTATTCCTTTACTTTTGAGTGATTTCCTTAATACATCTCGAATTTCAAACCAATTAGCTGGTGTTTTTTGAGATATTTTCCATAATTTAAAAATCGTTTTCGGTCTCACGTTTCCACCTCCAGCAAATCTCTGCACCTTGGCTCTTCCCCCTGAGATTTCCTGGACAGTGTCGACTGTCAAACGTCAAACGTGGAGTCGCCTGTCAGCCAGACAGTCGTCAGATGAAAATGAAGATGAGGACGGGGACCAAGATGGGGCTGAAGCAAGTTGGCCCATGCCAATGAGACGATCTCCCCAAAGGCAATAATAACAGAAACAACAACCAGGACAACGACAACGACAACTACAGAAACAACAACAACAACAACAACTGTTCAACTTTTCAACTGTCGCCAAGATTTTCATCAGCGTCTTTGGGTTTTCCACTCGCCACTTCCCAATATTTTTGTTCCTCTTGTGACTTGTGCATCCCCAAATCGCTTGCAGTTTGCAGTTCATATTTTCACTGGCCTTTGTTTGCTTTGATGTTATTTTTAAATGGTCGGGGATGTCGGGGAAATGAGGGAAGTCGAGGGGTTGGGACAACATAAAAATGCTCATTTGTTGTTGCTGTCACAGGCAGAGACTCCCTAGTAATTAATCATATGCATTTGCTTTCATTAGCAAGTCAACAAGAAAAGATACTCTTCGGCGCATCTTACAGATGCGTTGATGGCTTATCGAAGAAAAAACCCACTTCGGATATGGGAAATGGGTTAAACAATACTTAGTACTTATATGAGTGGGAAGACAAGATTACTAACGAATGCAGTTGCCTGAGGAAAAACGCAGACAATGTCATCTTAATAATTTTGATAATGACAAAGGGACTTAAATGTTAAGTATGCTCGAAACTCAAGTGCTGAAGTATACAAATTGAGGTCATATAAAAGAATATCTTTTTAAAATTGCAAGAATGGTATTTGTTATTTTCTTCAGATCTATAAACACTACTATTTTTTACCTAATCTACAGACTTTATAGATTGTTGAATAATATAGTATCTGTAACAATCAACTTGGCTTGATAATAATAGTTGTTGTGATATTTCCATGCAACACTTAATCTTTGCTCTTAAAGTTAATTAAAGATAGAGATATCCCAGTGAATCTTTCAATAAAGCATCGTCTTATTTTCGTTCCTTATTTGGCTGCCACAACAAATGCGAGCTCTTAGTCATCCGTAAACACAATGGATTATGCATAGAGAGGAAATAATGAGCGGGAATTTATCAGTTGGCCTCTAAGCTTTATGCATTTATAGTTGGCTATTAAAGGATTACAAACGAAGAGCGTTTTTCTGGCCAAAGTTCTTCAATCTCCTCGTTTACCATATAGCCCAAGTTGATCAGGGGGGATTATTGTTGCTGGTCGGGAAATGGAGGGTGGGAAAGATCGGAATCATTTGCTTGAATGATCACCAAGTCGGACAAAACCACAAAAATCGGAAAAAGATTTCACAACCATAAATTTCACTTTTTGCATACGCAATTCAGGTAGAGAAACCATTAAATTTGTAGCACAATCGTTGGCAAAAATGTCTGTAATTACGGCAATGGCCATGGAAACTGTGACAAAGAGGGTTGCGTTCGCATTCTTGGCTGCATTTCCGATTGTTCAGGATGTTCGAGGACATGAGAGTGTTGGTAAATAATTGGTTATGGCTCTCTGAATATGCAGGCGATGCACCCGGAAAAATCCAAATACAAATGAAATGGTATACCATTTATATGGAAGGGGGTTTTCGGGAGTGGTTCGCTTTGATTTCTCAGTAGTTATCTACGCATTTCTCCATTCTGACGTCTGTCAGCCGCATTTTATATGGCCCGATGTGCGTGCGTGAGAGTTTTGTTCAATTAATGCTAGTAAATTTTGCCTAGAATTCACATAAATCCTGTCGTTGAAATAGAAACTCGGCTGAGTTATGAATTCAATAAATATTAAACGAATAGTACTTTTCAGAATAAATTTGTTGAAAATTAAGGGGCAATAAATAATTATAACAAATTTTTGGAATTTTGAATAATTTAATTGCTAGGAAATGTAGGAAAAATATGAAACGAGAATATTAATTTTTTGAGGCACCTTGTCCGCAAATATATATTTGATTTATTGAGGAACTATGCACTTTCATTGCACTTTGCCTTCATTTAACTACTTGAAAATGGGCATAGTATTTAACGGCATAATACAGCGTTTAAAGATATATATTGTTTCGAATTCCTATTTTTCTGTTTAATTTATTTCTTACTTACAATCCATCATCCGTAGAACTTTGTTCCTTTCCCTTATAACATCATTATCACGACACTTCCTTCTTTTCAATTCGTCTCAATTGACGGTTATGCACTTCCTTATGCAAATGAACCTCATCTTTGGGTTGATTTCCATGGCGGATCATTAATATTAATTCTGGATGTGCCACACAAAATCTTTGTAAGTATAATTAACCGCCGATGCACTCAAAGCCAGCCAATCCCAAAAAACCATCAGCACAAACAATTTCCAGTGACATCGACGAGCTACTTACTCGGATCAGTTCTACTTAAGCCGGTTTACGAAATATATTTATTCTCTGTAAGACATTTTTGGCTGCAAAGGAATGTTAATGCTACAGCTACAACCAAACATATTCCGAGTCATTAGCAGGAGTCCCCCGACTTTTAAGGAGGGTTGGCAAACATGGCAGAAGGTGAACATCAATTTTGAAACATTTTCCCCAGCACACGCAACAGTCCAAATCGATGTCGATGGGCACGCCCCCACATGGGGATATACACTGATCAAAAATGTTATTGAAAATCATAGTCTCGAGAAAAAGGTGATAATTATTGGAAAACTGCTGATGTTTTCCTATAATGGGTTAAAGAGACGTCTTTAAAAATGTGATAATAATTTTTTAAAGTGTAGCAATCCAAATCTGAGGCCTTTGCTGATTTGTAGGTGTTGTCGTCTTCATCTCGCCCGTTTAGCCGACCATTCCGATTTACGCTGTGGCCACACAATTATGCTCATCAACATCCGTCAGTCGAAGTCGTCGACTTCTTCGTCGGTGGAAAAGTGTTAAGTAATGAGTTAATCTGCAACAAGACTCGCATGATTAAGTGCTCTGGGCCTGTTCGCACTCGGGAGGAGGTGGGGACTGGGGTTGGGGGCTTGGGTTGGGGTCGAGGTGGAAGTGGATGTGAATTCCGAATCGGAACGGTGGTGGGCGAGTCAAATGGGAGGTGGTTGCCGTCGCGAGTGGGTCTTTAAATAGATTTGTTCTGTCCAGGCTTTGAATTCACTGTGGTATGCTCATTTAGTCCGTCCAAATCCCATTTGAAATGGCAGTTTAAATGCTCTTACCAACAAAGTCTGAACTAAACTAAATGGTATATGTTTATTAATTAATTTTAAATATATATATATATATAATGTAAAGATGACCTAATAATGAAATTAGCTTTAAATAATAGGAAATATAAGGTGGTCATAATCTTTTGGATCTTATCAAATGAATATAACACAAGAACCTTAAATACCCTTTAACTAAATATGGGTTTTTTTATTATTATCAACCTATTTATTAACTCTTCTATAACATTTTCTGCCCACTGTGCGATGGGTAAAACTGATAAATTATGATTGTGGCTGAGCAGACGATTTGCTCGAATGCCTTGGTGCACATTTTGTGAGCTGCGCTTATTATTTATCACGCAAATTGAGTTAATGTGGCTGAGATTAAGGACTAGCAGCGATCATAGGGCAGCCATTGATCATTCCACCTCCAGACATCGCGTCTCACGGGCCTTATCAATTTGATAAATTACGATATAGATATAATGGAAGCTCCGGTATCTAAGTAGGTGAGTTTGCGGGGTGGGGGCTAGGATTGGGCTGGAGTGAAATGTGGTCAACGAAAAAAGTGTAGTAGCCCATAGCTGTGATTGACATAATTGGGCGCACCATAAACGCACCAGTACAGTGGAACACATAGTTTATGATCGCCACAGACAATGATCAATTACAATGAGCAATCTGAATCATAAATATTGTCAGTTTGACGGCAGCAAAAAAAAAAGAAACAAAATCGAAATACGAAAAAAACAACTCAATGCGTTGATTTTCCTTTATGCCGAAACTCCAATTAAAATTGTGATTATGATGAAGCACTGTAGAGCCGAAAGAGAAGCAACAAAACCAAACCAAATAAATAAGGAGAAATAAATGAAGAAAAAAGTGAACTGCATCCAGACTTAGTTCGAGTATTTTTGAAGAAGGTGAACCCACAGCGAGCCATAAATTATAATTATCGACGAGATTAACTCTTTGCCGCGCCACTTAACTGCGATGACACACGCTCCCCAGACGTCTCGAAAGAGCGACAGAGAGGGGGCTACGGGAAGAAAGGGACGGGGAGAGAGGTGGATCAGACGGAAGACTCGTCTTCTGCTGGAAGAAAGCCACCGCAGATAAGCAACAAAGACGACACTAAATCGTATGTGATAGGAGCACGAAAGATGGGGAAAACAAATGGAGTCGACCAGAGAATTACCTAAAATTTTATTAAAATAATCCTATTGTAAAAAATGTGTTACGATTTTACACATAAGATGAGTAAATAAAAGTGTATACTATATATTTATATAAGTATATTAAACACTTTACTTTTTACATTGTATATCTCTCTCATCTATCAAAAACCTTTTTTATAAACCTAATTTTAAGTGAGTTTAGGTTTGTACAATTTATGAAGGGTTCATAACAATGCACTATATTATTAGTAAGTACTAGAAATGTTTTTTAAATAACATTCGAATATAATCCAAATTTTCTAACATAGTTTTTTCCAAAATACCCTCAAAGCTTTTATATCTTATTTAAAGTCACTCTTCAGCTCAAGTTGTCATGTCATTACCCCCTCCGGAAATACCCCTCACCGATAATTCCTCTCTTACATGACACATACCAATATATAAAGAACACGGAGAGATCAGAAAAAAGGTTGCAGTTACCAAAATAAAAAAATTAAAGTTATATTGAAAGAAAGAACAGAACTTGTATCTCCCGGTGGAACATTCTTTATTTTTTGGCGATAACTTTAGCCGGACTGCCGGCGGCTACTTCAATTGATATTTGAGGCAAACAAAACGCAAGAAGCTCGAAAAATTTATGACCCCCTGCGGTTTTATCGACGCCTCTGCGACAGAACCCTCCTGACTCGGTTCTCCGCTCCTCCACCGACGATTGAAATGCGAACGAAAGACACGGGAATCGAATCGAATCCGACGATGTCACAGCTAAACAAAAACTATAATAATCATAATGGGGAGGAAGAAGAACATTGTTTTTTGTGTCTTTTAGCTCGAATTTGCCATGGCGATGAGTCGAGTTCGAGATCTCGGGGGATTCTCTTTCCCAGGCCAGACCCATTTCATTCAGTGCGCATTTCATTCATGGCTGCGATTTGAGATGCCCTCAACCCTGTGGAAGAATCTGTATCTGTATCGGTGCATCTGTATCTCTATCTCGTTGCGTTGGTAATTTTCAATTTTTATAGGCGTCTTGGGTCGCCAACTCTCTTGACCTCCAGTCAGATAACGATTCCTTCTCAACTCTTCTCTTCCACGCCCCACCTTACGTATTCTTCTCGGATTTATGACACACCACAAAGGCTAATGCTTAATTATGGCAAATTGCAAATCCAGGCCGTAAAAAAATTAACACGAATTTCATTGGTGTGTGCATTCTACGCCCAGTTCCGCTGCAACGTCCCCGGCTAAATATTTTAATTAGCTTCGACGATCATTAAACTCGGGCGGGGAAAAAAATGTGAACGTTTTACGATCTGCCAGAAGCAACAGCTCGACTCAGTAAGCTGTATTCTTGTGTCGAAAGAGTTTGCACAATGGAACGCCTTAAAACGAAAACGCATTAAAGTTTAATCATGAAACTCGCTCGTCTAACTGGAACATAAACAGGGATCACGGATCAAGTTTGGTAATGAAATTCGAAACACATTCTTTCGGGCTACAAAGAGATTAGTCAACAAACTTTGACGGCTTACAGCTTTTTGTAAGGTATTTTCGCCTCAAGAGGATAATTATCCATGGAGGTACATAAAAGTAAGCGGAATGGAATATAAAGAAAAAGCCATAACATTTTTTAGCGGATCTTAATGGCATATGTGTCCTTAAGACTAGTCAATAAATGTGTTGCCCATCATAACTGTAAAAATAATAAAATAAAATAAAAACGTTAAATTAATTAGACTTAGCGATCTGTATCTCCCATTTTTTTACTATCTGACTTTGGCGGATCGTGGGTGTCTTAAATGATAGATTATAAGCTCTATATCAAGCAACCCTTTCCAGAGGCCAGCCCCCTTGATCGGGCTTCCAAGAAAACATAGAGATCGCCATCATTATTATCATCGCCATCATCATTATCATCAAAATCAATGATGGTTGTTGCTTCCTGTCTGTGTTTGGGCTACTCAAGTCGATCAATCGCCCGAAACCCATAAGACCCCGATGTCTGCATCTCCTCTTTTTATAAATTCTCAAATTATCAGTTTATGGCTGCTTTTAGTTTTATGAACCGATCACGTACTAACCATTCAGACGCGATCATTTGGCCAGCGCCTTTTGCCATTGCCAACGGCACTGCTAAAATCTGTCCCTCTTTCTCCGATGATTACAGTGTTCAATCTCTATAAGAAACCATGTTATTTTTGAAAAGAAAATATTACAAGTTCATTATTTAATATCTAAAACAAAACTTTTTTATTGAAGTATTAAAGTAATATTTTATGGTCACTAATCCCACTTCAAAATACAACATATAAGATAGATCTTAAAGATAAATATTGTCTATTATAAGAAATATCTTTAAGGAATTAATAAAATCCTTCAAAACTAAATGTTCTTTAAAAATGAGTATATTCAAATTATAACTTAAATTACAAATAAATAAAACCATTTTTTTTATAACTTATATTTTGTTTTCGGGTGATCACTGTAATTCTATCTCAGCTTCTTTCTAACCCCCTGCTCCCTTCTCTTTCTCCAACAAGTCTGCGTGCGAATCTTTTGCCGGCTTAGTGATGTGATCCCCCTCTCTATATCTATATCTTGTACCCCCTTTCGGCGCCCCTGAACGAATGCCTTTGTTATTGTTGTTAGCGGAGCCGATTCGCTTCATTTTCAGCGCATTTTTATCGACTGCACAGCTAATTAAAAGTGAAAAAGAACGCCGAGAAAGACTAAACTGCGGTTCCCGAGGGTCTTCGTGGCGCTGTTAGTTTGGCAGAAATTTAACAAATTATTTAATGATAGATGGTTGTTAAATTGACTGGCCCGTCTGGATCTTTAACTATGGGTTATTGGGCGGTATTAAGTGATTAGATAGAAAGAGGGGGATCAAAGAGGCTTGTTATGGGATTAGCTACGGCTAAAGCCCGTTGAACTTTTCAATCGTAATTCAATGGTACTCGAAAAAATCGAAAGAAATCCTCAAATGAAAAGAGCAAGCGAAAAAAACAAACAAATGACAATTCGAACAATTTCGTAATCCCCAGTGTCGCACAATTGAAATATGTAATTAATTATGCCCATAGGCGGTGGTCGCCTGCTGTTTATTTTCTGCTACCAGAAAACAACAAATATTTTTTTCGATAGAAATCTACAAAACTATTTGCCACACACTGAAAATTCGGGGGTATGGGATTGTTGTTGGGTTTTTTTTGGAGGGACCGCCAGCAGCTTCGATGGCTTTTTGTTTTTGTTGCTGCTCATATTTCGATTTTAATGAATCCACTCTATGATTATCTTGATTACGAAACAGTTCCCCAAACAAAATAGAAAAAAGCGCCACACAAATAAACCATTCAAATGGAATACTCCCGCCCACTCAAACAAAAAGCTTGAATGCACGACTGAATGCATGAAGAGTTATCGCTATCGCTATCTCTGTCACTTGTACTGCCGTCTCGCTTGGTGGTCTTTTTCGGCGGCGAACTACTGAAAATATTAATTAAAAGCCATAAAAGCAACAAAATGTTAATAAGCAGTTATCATACCAAACACATCCAATTCCAAATTCAAATGAAAATTAAAACAAATGCAAATTTTACAAAGCATTTGCAAATAAATGTGCTCTAATTTCACCAAGCACAGGGTAATTGGGGTCGTTGGGATGGCAGTTAGGAGGGGAAATGTATCATATCTGTATTGAAATTATTCAGAAAATACTTTTTTCGTTAAGCTAATTAAAATTTTGTATGAGTTTTACCTTTCCAACATTACTTATTGCACAATAAATACATTTTTTTTCCATTGATAAGTCTTTCAGCTTATAAAATAGCCGAATTCCGTATTTATTGATTAGTTTGATTACTAATAAAGCAACGTATTCCATAGTCGCGATTAATCCTCGTTTCGCTCTACCGAATTTAGCTTGTTTAATTTTTTAATTAAACACCAAAACAATCATTATTTGTGTGCAATTATGCTGGCCATATCCTAATAACTCATTCAATGGTTGCCATTTCACTGGTATTTTTGTTTTTTGTCATTTTATTTATTTTATGACCATCGGAAAGTAGTCATTGATTTTCATTGTTCGAGTTAGTTAAACTTTTATTGACTTTTAATTTCATTTGTTGTATTTAGTTTATGCTAATGGGATTACCATTTTATGGGAAAGCTGCGGCTTTTTCATTTTGAGTGCCATCTGTGCATATTTTTAGGACCATCGGGATTAGAGTGTGTTTGTGATAGATGATGTGTGAAAGGGATGGATTTACATTTACACTTTCAGTCCGACACCTTTAAAAGGCATAATATTTTATGCACAAACTGGGAAAATTTTTTAATTACAATCATAAGTCATTGTGGAAATCATAGAACAGCACTCCTGCCCATAAATTTCACACTCAACTCATTTCCTGCTCATTATCATATATCCAGCAATTGTACAAAACCTCAGACACAATCTCAATGCGTTTTGGGTTGGGTCTTCAGTTTTTGGGGAGACTCAATCCTATCGATACACTTTGACAAAGAAAGGGACAATACAATTTTTAGAAGTTTTCTCAAAATAAATAACAGCTATTTCTAAAAATATATATTTTTAAAATTTCAACAACCGTAGATATATCTTTAAGTCTTCGACGAGAAACATATTGTATCGGTTTTTTTAAATGTTGTGCTAGATTTTTTTAATAATTTTTATAGAATACAGCTGCGTATAAAGACATTATATATTTAATTAATGAAATTTTGTAACAAATTTTTTCCAGTGTAGAGGATGGGAAATAAGAAGGCAGAAGCATCCACACTCGTGGCCTGTCCAAAAAACCCACTCAATAGGGGTTTGGCTCTTTGAGTGGGCGTTTGGAGTCTTCGGATACGTGGTGCGTGTGTATCTGTATCTTTCGGCCGTATTCCGTATCTGTATCTCGCTTCCTCACCTCATGTGTTTGTCCATGGGATTTGTGGCCTGGGCGGTTCCCTGGAGATGTTGGGGAAGGTAATCATGCTGTCACAGTCGCTAATTTCAATTATCTTGAGTGTGCACGTATACGTAATTTGTTGACTTTTGAGCGCACAAATGTCCCGAGAAAAAGCAGAAAAAGGAAGGCGGCGCATCCTTCCAATAAACTTAAACACGTACATTAAAGTGCATTTATAAGTTTCGTGATTCCCTTTTTCCTCTCATCTTTTTCGGCTTTGGCTTGACAATCAAAATGTCATTTCATTTCGTTTGGGAAGCTTGCAAATCCGCAATTGAGACGCAACTTACATGTCATTAACAAGGCTTAAAGCAGTCGACATGACAGACAAACAGTCAGTCAGTCAGTATATGGAGTGAAAGAGAGGGGTAGAGGTGGTGGGAAAGAGAGGGCCAAACATGACAAAGACAATGTCAACATTTCAGCCTAGATAATTCAGAATGCACTGCCATGTTGCCAAATTTCTGAGGTAGGCTGTTTTGGTTAAGTCGTGGGTTCATCGGGCTTATTCCGGTCAGGTTAAGATGTAAATATTTTGGGTGATATGGGTGGACATCATAGCTCAGAAAGTACCATTTGAATTTCACCGCCTAACAACGGACTTATCTCCTATTATTCAGTATTTAAATTATATTAAGTAAATTGGGGATCGTATCAACATAGAATCTTCTATAAATAATTGAGGGTCCCGACAATGCTATAATTAATATAAATCATAGAAATATAGAATATTATAAAGCCAATCATTGAGATTAATTTATGAAACTCCATAGACATGAAAAAATAGATAATAACATTTTAAGTGACTTAAAGATCAGTTGAGAACTTTCTTAAAAATCAACCTAACATTAATTAATATACTTAGCATAAATGGTTACTTATTATAATCAAATGCAGTGGTGGACTATTTTCTCAGCTCGCCCGCTCTACATTATTTCCTAGGTATTTATTTTGTAATTCTATATATGGGACATATGATCCTGCACTGTTGCCCAACTTCACTGGAGTGCTAATGAAGCGTGGCAACCGGGCACGGATATCTCGCCTTTCAAGCAGAGCAACTCGCCCTGGCTGTAAATTGGCCAATTATCAGCATTTGAAACATGGTTTACCTGCCACAAATTCTCTTTTCTCTCTTCTCTCTCCTCTACCTGAATTCTTTGCCTCTATAAAAGGAAAAAGGCAATGGGAATCGGAGATCGGGGATCGAGAATCGGGGGACTTGAGAAGGCAACCAACAGACATACGCACTTTGACCTTTCTTTCTGGCAAAGACAATGCACATTGTGATGCATTTTGAGATGGGGAATGGGAATCCACACCTGCCCGCTCCTAAATGAACGCACAATTCCTTTATGGAAAAGATACACACCTTTATTTTACACTTCCCTCCTCAACCAATGTATCTGTATCTTTTTTTCTGGGCACCATTAATGAACCGACTTCACACTCAACCAAAAACGGGGAAAACTCTATACCTGGGTGGAAAAGATATTGATTATTTAACAAAAGTTGGGAAATTAGGCAGCGATTTATAGAGGAAAGCCCTTTCGGATATGCACCTTGATAAATTAATACAATATCGTCTAGGCTGGCCATTCAATTGATTTCGAAATTCATTAGCACGCCGGTAACGGAGCAAAGGCGTCTATGATATAGGGACAGTGTCCAAGAACAAGAACCAGAGCGGGGACTCCACTTCGATTTCTATTCATCGGATTGTGAAACGGATCGTCTGGTCTGGGGTCTGGCTTTATTGCAGTTTGGAAATAGATGAGCTAACAGCTGGAGAGTGAGTGCGCCACTCGAGCAGATTAGATAGCAAATGGTCGCCCCTTTGAAGGCGTTTTTCGACTGTCGCAGCCAGCGGAGGGTTAAGGGGACTGGGACGCAATGGGTTAACCGGGGGGAGGGGGGCGGAACAATGGAGCCAAGGGGGCCATCAAATGCAACAAGTAGGGATTATCCAAGCTCGAAATGTTTTCGGATTTGGCTGGAAACTATCGAAGCTGAGTAGCACAAAGGTTGGCAATTTGTTGGCTTGACAACGTGAAAAAGACTTTAAATGATCGAAAGAGATGAAAAAGAGTTTCTGGATAAACATTTCGAGCTGAGAAATGGATGTGGCGTCGTGTTAAAGTCCACTTCCAAAGAGATAAGCTACGCTTTAAAATAAAGCGAACGGTTTATGGCTATTTTACTAATGCATTTAAGTTAGGGGACATTGTCAATATATGCACAATGGGTATGGCTTTAAATCATTTTTGATAGAATTAAAATATATCTCGAATGCCTATTGAAATCGTTTTTTACCCAAAATTACTTTAAAAAAGTCAAAGTACTGGCTATAATTGTATATATGTATTATTAGATGCTATAGGGAACTTAAAGAAGATAAGTTACAAAATCAAAAGTTGCAATTGATGTGAATTATTAGAACTACCAGTTTTTGGCACAATACTTTCCGAATCGCAAAGTGTTCCCTAAAAATACAAACTATAGGCTTGAGATACAAAAAAAATCACTGATGTTTATGAATCATCTGCATTCAGACCGTTCCATTCCAATATGGAACGTGCGGAAGCGGAACAAAACAAACCCACTCTGCAGTCCAGCCAGTAAACCAGTAAACAAAGGTCCAATGGGTTCCACAGCATGCAACAAGCGGCACGAAGTGGCAACTGGAACGCCGCACGAAGATAGCCGAAGTACGCTTCGTGGCAATCGAGTGTAGCCGAGTACAATCGAACGGGAAACGAAACGAGAAATCGCTACTCACTATTCGTTTATTCATTCGAATTTCGATTGTCGGCCGGTTCGCATGTGTATGGATTTCCACTCGCATCCGTCGGGTTCGCGCGTAGTTCCGGGAAACGGACTTAGTGGCGCCGCCATGGACTCAGATTCTAGTGAATAAGCACGAAATTCAAATATTGTGTGTGCCAACAGAAAAAGAGAAGAAAACAAAAGAATATATCGAGAAATGAGTGCAAATCTATTTTAAATGGTGTGCAATTAAAGGAGCCACAGCGAGAATACTTGACAAAATGCATTTGTGCGAGATGCGTGGCATGCCGCGTCGGTTGCAACCTCAGTGCTTAGCCAACGAAAGCGAAATTCAAATTAAAATTGAGAATAAAATTAAAAATACGAATGGAAAGAGCAGGGAGATCAAACGCCGACACAGAAACAATCGAAATGCTCCCGAGGAGGGGCTAAAAATAATCCAAGTCGATCGTAGTCGACGGGTGATATTCCCACTGCTGCTGCTCCTCACGGGATTAAATGGATTAACTCAAGTTGGAGCGCTCAAGGGTAAGTGTCAACAGATGCATCCACAGTTGCAGTTGCATTTGCGATCTGGAAACACCATTTGAAGGGCAATATGACAAACTGTTTCCTCTCCAAAAGCGAAATCCTTTGTGGCCTCATATGAGTTTCTCCCTGCCTACTCTGCTGCACTCCCCATTTATTTATTAGCGTCATTTGTTTCCATTTACGTTTTTTTCATCGACTCCATCTTTTTGGCTATTTTTGGTTGCAACACAACAACAAAGTGAAATTAAGGCACTGCGGTTTATTTATGCCTGCAACGTTCGCTAATGGATTTTAAGGCCGCTTTATAGACAACGCGACATCGACTCTGCTCATAGACCCATTATTCATGCCTCTCTCTCTCCTCCTCATTAGAGATGCACATAATGGGTAGTCTTTTCGGGTAGATATAGCTGAATGTTTGGTCTTTCGGCAGGGAATCGAAATCGTTATCTTAATACCAAAGACTCTCAGAAGTTCTCTGCAGGTTAGGGAAGGTTAAGAAGATCTATCAGGTTGAGGATTGCTTTGGATTAGTTTTGTTTTAAGGAACTAAGCCATAGTAAGAAATGTGATGATAAGGAGTTCTTGTAGCTAGCCATACCCCTAATCTCACTGGCACTAAGGAAAAACCTAAAACTAATGCTAACCCACTGATCCCACTTAGGGATCAAATTTAGAAAGACTAAACACAGATCGTATTACACATCAAACCCAAAAACCAAAGTGAACAAAATGCATATATAGGAAAAAATTGAATAGATGAGGGTACAACATAACAAAAATGGTAAACCCCTAAGGGAGGATCACGGGAAAGATCACTCATCAGAGACCGAACTTTAGATAAATGTGTAATGAGTTCGAAAGACTAATCAACCGATTGTAGTTTTTCCCGCACCAATCTTTCCAATGATTACAAGAAAATCAAACAAAGAATGGAGTCTGTGGCTTTTGCGGTTGGCATGGCAAGTTTAGAAAGAAAACTAAAGCAAAATGCTTTTGAGGTTAACGGGTTGAGGGTTAAGCAATGCTTTTGAATTAAGCCCTTTGGCGATTTCATGGCTCAACAAATCCGCCGATAAAACATATATCTAAATGAGCTTACGACGCGTCACACCCCTTTTGCAAAGGCTGAGAATGTTGTAATCTAATGCTTATTAAACGCTTTTTAATGCCAAACCAACGACGCCCAGTCCACTGATATCGTCCATGGACACACGCAACGCGGATTGGGATTTTTGAATTCGGATCTCGGCAAACACTTGAACACGCAACCTGAGGCTGCAGACAGTACTATATAGTATAGTATCTGTATCTCAGCTCTTCCCATCCCAAAAATCCCAATGTGACGTGGCAAGTGTTGCACGCGACGTCGCTCGTTTGATATAATAAATTGTATAAAATTATCTGCACCGGCACACGACAGGATTTTTGTGCCATACTCACTTTATACTAAACTGGTGGTGTGTGACCAGTCGGATTCAGCCTGCCAGCAGCTTTTGGGTGGTGGGTCAATCGCAGTCGGCTTGAGATTCTGTCGGGGTCATAAAAATTATCGCCCTCGACACAAAGTTGCAGGGTTGACAGACTTGCTAGCCTTCTAATGCCACTCTGGGGAGCGTTTTTCCAGCTAACTGGACTCGATGCACTTTTTTTTGATTTTGTTTTTCTGACTCCGGGGGTGGTAGACGGCTGTCCTATCCTTTGTCTTGGCATTTTTTTGTGTGCCTGGCCAAAGCCTTTCGGCTCTTGTGCAATTTTCTCATGTGCATTATGCGAAAATTGGGCTAAGTAGCGGTCTCTGGCTTACTTTCTTACTTTCCCGGGCGAAAGAAATGGAGTCAAGTGCTGTGGCAGCTCCGTAGCATGTTATTTGTTCAATCACATGATTGCCCTACCAATCGCCCGGCACTCAACGAGATCTCCCATTTGCTCCCAGCTGCAGGCTAGATAATAGGGGGGTCTCTTATAGAATAGGTATCCATGGCCTGCACCAATATGTCGGCACAGAGTTTGGGGCAGGAATGTGATTGAAAGTCGGGCCGATGTGGGTGGAGGTGTTGCTAGTGGGCTGGCGAAAGGTCTTCAAGTATATAGATGTATTTCTAGCGATATTTAAATCTAGCTACTTGCAGTATAATAAAGATTGGTTTCCCAAAATTGTTTTTGATTCTTGATTTTTATTAGCAGACAGCCTTCACCTTTCTAAAAACTCTCCACAAATATTTTAATACCCTCGGTCTTCGAGTATATATATGTATTTCTAGTGATATTAAAATCTAGTTACTTATAATAAAGATTGGTTTTCCAAATTTGATTTAGATTATTCAATCTTTTTAGCAGACATGTTTTTTAACCCCACTAAAAAGTAGTCTATATAATTATATTTTAATACCCTCGTACATTAGTTCACTATTTTTAAATATTTTTAAGTAATATAGAAATTTCTTGAAAGTACTACAAAATGGCCGACAAATATAAAAAATAATTTCTTCGAATTGGAAATATAGCAAAAGATACCTTTATTCAATATAAGCGCATCACAAGAACACTTCATTCGATAAACACCATAATAAGTCCATTTCTTAGAAATATAAAATACTATAAATAGTTAGAACATTAAAAAGCTTGATCTATTTTTAAAGTAATCATTTTCCTTGAGTACTTTTTCACAAAGTATAGAAATTTCTGGGAATAGACCTTATTTGCCTAGCATTCTCCAGAAAATATATGGCCACTCCTTGGGGAAAAGCATTTAACTACTAATTGCAACTACCCATGGCTGTAGTTTTGCTCTCTGAGGCCGTTCGATCTTGAGTCGGCTATTTGCCAACCAAACAATAATTAATTATTTAAAACAACAGTCTTACAGACTGGAGCCAGAACCCAGTAAACATCGGTCTGAAAGGCGACTTGGACATGGTCAGCTGGGTAGTCTGAGCCAAGTTTTGCCTACGCAAAGATTTTTGTTATTTCTTGCTTCCTGGAGATCTGGGGGACCCAGCTTGACAGCCAGTCCAAATCGCCTCGGTGTATGAACGTATATATGTATGGATATACTATATATATATATCGGTGTGCTGGCCGTACTTGATATAGCCGTGGGTTTTATGCACATTTTGTGGCCGTTGCTTTGGCTGTGATATTAAAAATAAAGGAAAATTAAGCCTGGCAGCCGCGTAAAATGCAAACTTGCATCCGAAATGTTGCAGTTATGCCAGTTGGCGTTTAAAGCCGTTGCTGTTGGCCACATTTTTGCATGCAATGCAATGCAAGGCAGCGCCTGGAAAATGGTTATTTCGTTTTTTGAGAAGGCGTTACTGCTGGATTTTCCGAAAAGTTTTTTCAGCCCGTTTATATTCGTTCGTGGTGGTTAGCTTGGAGCAAATCTGAGCCGAGCTGAGCTTGGTGAGAAAAAGGTTTGCAAATTGCATTGGAAATGCTATGTGTGAAGGAGTTGGAGAAACGGAGAATCGCGCAGAGAAAGGCGAGAAAGGAGTCAAAGGAGGGGCGTAACCGGGGGAGGATATGCAATTCTGGTGAGGTCAATCAACATGGAAATTTGATTCACAAGTTATGGGAAAAGCAGTGAGCGAGGGAAAGCAATTGGATATCTTAATCTAGAAATCAAATTTAAAAAAAAAGGAGAACGATTTAGGACTATTATAATGCTCACAATTTTTAAAAAGCATTTAAATATCAAAATATGGTGAACTTTTTCACGGTCTAGTTTTTTCTTCAAATGCCTAAGTAGTTTAACTATTTCCCCTTACCATTACCATTTTTAATGTGCAGTAAAAACAGTTTACAGTTAGTCAAAGTGAGTTAACTGGGCAGATCAACAAGTTTCGCTCGGTTAATACGTATTTAATTACACAAATCCGAAATTTCCGGCTGGCACCGAAAAGAGGTTTGTCTTTGTCTGTGTCATTTATCCTTAAGCAAGTCGGCAGAGATTTGCATATTTGCACTTGATGATGCTGCTGCTGCAAGTTGCAAGTTGCAAGTTGGTGCTGTGGCAGACATGGCCGCCAGCAATAGCCATTTGGGTTTGGGTTTAAGTTTCAGCTGCCTACGCGCGGCGAGGAAATTATGAAAAATTTTCAAAGAATCGCCTTGAGTCATCGTTTGCAGTCAGTTGCCAACGACGTTGGCGTTTTGGATATTTCTCTCTTTATTTTTTGTTTTGAGTGGGGCTAAAAAGTTTTTATAATTTGTTAACAAGCCCAAAGAGATCGGCGCCGCAGAGACCGGAGTACGGAGTCTCCCGGCAATTATGACAAGTTGACAAACGGCTTAATCTCAATCGGCGACTTGCTGTGCGATCCTCGAATCACAGAAGATGCGCGGCATTTAAATCAATAAAGCCGAGTCTCTCGACTCTAGACTCTCGACTCGATTGTCCATCGCCGTCGATCGCTGGACGTTTATCGCATTGGGGATATCTAATATCTGAAAAGGGGACTACGAAGACTTGCAGTGGGAACTGCAAGGCAAAGAGGCCCGTGTTTAAAGTCTTGCCAGCGAGTGCGACACATGCAAATTGGCCAATGTTGCTAAACAAGTTTCGCGGCTGTTGCATTTGTGGCTTGTACTCACCTGCGTACGACGACAACAGCAACAACCACGACACAAACAACACCAACAACGACAACAAACATGCAAAAATTGGATTGGTGACTCTGCGTGCAAATAAGGCAACAACAACTTAAAGCAAGTTGGCTATAAAAAGGCGCTGCCGTTGCAGACAATCAGCCATAAATCTAAATGACTGTCAACCCAGGCGAAACCTACAATGGAGCCTTGTTCTTGCGGCAGCAACATGTTGCCGATCCCCGCTTACTTCACCCCATACCTCACCCCTTACTCACACTCATTTGCCGCTGATAAGACACTAAAATATGCTAAAAAGCTAAAATAAACTTGATATTGATATTGCGGTGGCATTGCCAGTGCCATAAAGCAAAAAGCATTTAGTTAGGGATCATACTACCACAAGGAATTCGGACGAGGGGGGCTTATAAAGTGGTATGGAGGGCCTCTTAACGATTAAAAATGTCGGTACAATAAAAAATGGAAAAATATGTAAGCATGTCTTTAATGTTATAGTACGCCAATAGACAGAGACACCATATCTTACAAACTAATGCGAGAGACTTTAAAATGTTTTAGCACTTATTGAAAATAATGTGAAAATTAAGATAGTTAAGTTTTGCATTTTTCATTTAGTTTATTATTATTACTTCCTTTCAGGCAAAGTAAGATAATTAGCCTACTAATGTCTACTATTTTACATTTCAATACAAATTATTCCACTTAAACTATCACCTAAATTAGATTAAACTATATAAAATATTCAACAACTTCATTTCACTCCGCCACTCGTAAACCTCTCAAATAAATTACGCATAAATTTCCCATGAATTTTCTTGGGTAACCAAAGCCTGGTCACTAAACTTAAACACTTTTAATTCAGGTATCGCCGACTCGGATTGTATTTTATAATTCCTTTTTTTTTGTTCTCCACAGAAAAAGTCCACCAAGTGGGCTGCAACCTGCCCACGTCCGTCTGAAGATTTGGTAGCTTTTGCCATTCAACGAGTTTGTCATAAAATTAATTTGGTTTTTAGTTGGTTAGTTGATGATGAGGATGGTCCACCGGGCAGTCAGGCAGTCAACCTGCTCTGTGGCTTAAGATTTTTACTGGTTTTTCCTTCTTTATTCGCCTTCGGTTTTGTCTTCTTTTCGTTTTTTCCTGAGTTAATTTATTGCACTTTTGCGTCGACGGCAAATGGGGAAATGCGATATGCCAATCACTCGAGAGTGCGGCGACACTTTTCCCGACCATTTCCCTACCATCTCCCCACCATTTCTCCGATTTTCTGAGGGGCATGCATTTAAGATAAGGCCTCACTTGTCGCCTTTCGGTATTCCAACTCGGTCCGATTCTTCTTTGTTTTTTTATTTTAGCATTATTTACATTTTGAAGACTCTCGAAAGACATCAAGCGGCGACCTGCATTCTGTCTCTTGGGATCTGGCCTCTGGGATCGTTTCGAATTACAGAACTCTTCCGACATTTGTGTGTGGAATTGTTTACGGTTTGGTAAATACCAAAGAGAACTCGGTAAACATTGCAATCAGAATTTAGAACTGGGTTAGACGGGTGTGTCTATCCGGGGGAGTAAATATTTAATTAGCTGACGCACCTTGTGTTATATTGGATATTTGGTTTTGAATTTCTGGGAAGTGCTAGGAACGGGCATGGTGAATTTTTCCCTTAATTATTAACCCCTGAGGGAATCACAGGAATCTGGCTATAAAAAAATTAATTAAAATTGCCGCGGCAATTAATCAAGCAAAGGAAGGGCAACTGAAAGATAATGGAATTTGCATAGAACGTTCGTCGATCGGCGATCTTAAAGTGATCGTCCGACAGCTGAGTGATCTTTCTTTATCTGAGATTGATGCACATCGCGTGCAGGGCAGAAACATTCAGCCGCAGATCCACAGAGACTATATCTCGATCTCTGGGCAGCCGCAGCATGATCATTAATAAACCGCTGTGAGCTGTCAATGGGCATCAACGTCCAGCGATCCGCGATCTGCAAGATCTGCAAGTTCTGGGGGATCCCGGGGATACGCGGGAGAAAAAGCAGGAGTCTCTCGAAACTGGCTGAAATCAACACGAGGATCAACTTCACGAGGATTGACTGACAGTGTTTGGCACTCGGATTGGCTGTGATTCGGTTCCTGTGACAATTGCCAATTGCCTGGCCGGGTGATAACTTTATTTGATCGATCTCCACGGAAATCGTTGCGGGAGCCTCTCTTCCCCGTCTCTTCGCCGTTTATAAACATTATTGCATCGCGTTTTGTAAACATTCTCAGGCTGAGGCAAAGTCATAATAATTGCCTGACTGTGCAGACACCCAAACATGTCGTTTTCTTATAAACAAAAATTCAATAATGCATTAAAAAAAAAGGAAAGATTTGAAGGGAACATGGGAACGCAGGAGCCTTTGGGGCTCTCGATTCTGCACATAAAATAATGATGATGAAAATGTTGCACATGCCGGGTTGCCAGGATGAGTCGGCTGACAATGATGAGGCATGATGACAGACCAACAAATCGAAGGTTTTGCAGGCTGCAGGCCAAAGTTGCCACCGTTGTTGGTTGTTGTTGCTGTCGGTTGTTGGTTGTTGGTTGTTGCTCCTTGTCGGTTTCACAATCGACAGCAATCGTCATCGTTACCACAACACAGTGGAGCACATTGTAAAACATCCGCACAAAAGAGCAAGGGCACATGAAACAGCAGCAATTGCAACTAAGTGAGGGTAAAAAACGATGCCCATTGCAATGATGGGGGAATTTGTGTTTGTCGAATGTGTAATAGTCATGTTTATGCGTGTCAGGAAAATCGAGAGAAGTATATATCGATAGATAAAGTTCGATAAGCTTATCGACGCATCAAATACTCCCTAAATTTCGAGATAGTTTTGATAATTTATTTATATTTTGGCCATCTCTTATATATTATTATAAATTTTCAATTTTTTAAACCCGAATATTCTTTATACATATTTTTTTTCCCAAATTAATTTCAAGTAAAATCAAGAGGGCCTCTTGTCATAAAATAGGCAATCCAATCTTTTCCCATATCACCAACAAATCCTACTCATCTCCTACTTTATCTCCATGCCATTCGTTTTTATTAGCAAATCCTTTATCAGCCAACGCATAACGCATAAACCCCATTGCCATATCTTCCCGATCCCCTCGAACCGGCATCAATTTTCTGTCTGTCTGCCCCACACACACAGGAAAAAAATCGCAAAAAAATACACGAAAAAAAAGCGAAAATCTGCCGTCGGGCAGAAATTAATTTTTCATAATTTTTTTGCGCCCTTTTCTGCTGTTGTTGTTATCGCAACTTGTTCGCCAACCGACCCCTGCGACCCCTCTGGACACTCCGCCACTGACTTTGGCCATGTTTTGTGAAAATATCTGCCGGTCGGGGGGTCAAGGTTGAGTGAGTGAAAGGGGGGCACCGCATTTTGTGTTATTATTAAAGTTGATTGTCAAATGCGGCCCTTAAGTGATTTTTATAGGGCTTTAATTGGGCGAGGACCACGTCGGCTTGCCTTTTTTGAAGCTGGCCCGAAGGGACAAAGACTGGAAAAAGGCATGCGGCTTAATTACTCACAGTAGCCAGAAGGCAGGAAAATATCTTTTCTTTTTTCCTCTTATTTTTTTCTCCCTTTTGCAAAGGAATTGCAGACGGGGAGTATCTCATTCAAGGTGCAAACTTGCGCGCGACATTTTCTGTTGCTGCTGTCGATGTTGCTGTTGCTGTTGGCTGACTGTTGACAGCATGACGTGACAACATGCAATGCAAATCGTGTGACACGATGCCCCAAAGGGTTAATGTATAAATTAAATTTTTGCACTCACAAGGCCGCACTTACATACGTATCTCTATTAGCTCTGGAGATACAGATACAGATACAGATACTATTCCAGCTACAAGACAGGTCAAGACCCGAAATGCGTAGGGGAAACAATAACAAGAATTGCCAATAAAGAAGTTGCCTTAACTTGGCTTAGCGAATTTTCACGCTCTCCCACACACACACGAAAGTCTTGGAAAAGCAATAAGTAAGGGAAGAAAAAACAAAGACCAGACATAAAAGTTGTATAATTTCGCATTGGCAGGTCTAATCCCACCAGGTAGGAAAACCCACACACAAAACGCACACCTAAATCCCCCCGAAAAGTATTTATGATTATAAGTTTATATATATATATTTTTCTGTTGTTCCTTCGTCTTGGCCAAAACCAGCTGCTTTTAATGTTTTTTTCTTTTTCAACAAATTAAATTTTGGCTGGGCAAAAGTTTTGGCAATAAAATTTAACAATTCCCCGTCTACAATTTTTATGATTATCTCTCCTCTTTGGAGGACTGCAGCAACAATTTCCATTTACAATTTCGTTTAATGCGAGACCAAGAAGTTGCCTAATTGTGGCGGGAAAATCTATTTCAATGGTTGCCCGCCTGGAAAATGGACGCAAAAGCAAGGTCAAAGGCAATTCGAGCCGCTCAAAAGGAGTGGAAAATCTGTTTTCTCTGTGGACTCAACTGCGTAGGTAGAGAATTCCAATGGTGCAGCAGCAGCAGCGGCATCTCACAGCTCGAAGAAAAGAAAACCGAGTCGAGCCAAGTCAAACAATGGTGGAAAAACAAGAAACGCATTCCCCGCATGAGCAAGTCATAAATTTTCCCCGAAAAAAAAACTAGGAAAAACAATAAAAACGAACCCAACAAAAGGAGAACACGAATCGAAGCAGCATTGAAAAGCAAATAGTCCAGGAAAAGAGGCTGAAAAGGTTCTCCACGGCGACAGATCCGAAGAGTAGGTAGGCGACCCATCCATTCGATGGATAGATAACTGCACTCGTGGGCTGGCCAAGTATCTAAAGTATCTTAAGTAGGTTTCGGCTTAGGTAGATCTATGGATGCAGGTGTCATTTGGCCGCAGGGATACAGTGCATACACAGTGTTCATTCGAAGATTGGCTCTGGGGGGAAAACCATATGCCGAAGGAAATTGGAAAGGAAAAATGTATTAGGATAAGATATTTGAGGAACTCATGCTGACAGGGTCTTACGATCTTTTGTATAGATGCAATAATGGAAAGGTATTTTCTCTTAAAACCTGTCTTCGGAAAAACTAAGAAATTCATTTTAATCCATTTCACTAGAGTGTGCATTGCTTCCTCAACAGAACCCCCTATCATTATAAACCCACCTGAGTGATCAACACATACTTCCTCTCTACAAGTTTTCAGTTCAGACGGGACCGCTGATGTGTAGAAACCTTGTATCCAGGCACTTAAGCGATCGCTAAACGAACGCATTCGACCAGCCCCGAATCGCATTAATTCGCCTGCTCTTAAAAAGATACTTCCTCTGCGAGACCCCAAAGTCGAAACACTAAACTTCAGACTGCAGACTCCACTTAGCCAAAGCGATCATTCAAATTTCAGTCTTTAGTCAAATTACAGACTCTTTGGGTTCGGTTCGGTTTGGTTCGTTCCTTAGCTCGTATCCGTATCTGTGCAATTTTGAGCTACAAATTTGGCGCCCACACAGATACACACATAAATAGCCGAAAATGGCAGCTAATTGGAAGTAAATCGAGTTAAACTTTCTTTCTTTCGCCAAGCTTAGCTAAGCCAAGCCGAAAAACGCCGCGAATTGCACGCATGAGGCCCGAGGCATTCTGAGATACATGGTATCTCGTGTTGTGTATCTCATAGTTTGCATAGCTAATTAGCCAACTTTGGCTCCACAGTTCCCGTTGTCGGTCTTTGATCATTGATCAGCACTGGGAGCCAAGGCTAACGAACCAAATGTATCTCATGGAACGTTCTCACATTAGTCACGCGTTTAACATATTTTCGTTTCGTTTCGAGGTCCGTTTTAAATTTAATATATTTCGTACCTGCGGAAAGAAAGAGCGACGAGTGCTGGCTGGAGAGTCAATGTATGCAAATATTTTAAGCTGCAAATCCAGCGTGCGTAACCGCGGAGAGACAACGAAATTATGCACTGCAAGGAAATTGTAGCTAGAATTATGCTTCATAGAATAATATATCTTAAAAGTAAAATCTGTTATTATTATTATATGTAATATTGTATAGCCCACTGATATTTGAATTTACTAGATCATTTATTTAATTTTGATATTATGCTTCATCATACTCTAAATATGATATAATTGTATAGATATATTTTGACAATTTGGTTAGTGACGGTTTTTTCGACATATATTTTTTCTATTTTTGATGGTCAATGCTAATCGTTGAACCATTATTTTTATCTTTTGATTTGATATTCCTTTAGGTAAGGTTAACATTTTTATCATTGGTCGTTCTAATCCAGTATTGTTATATGTTATTATTTTTAAAAGTAAATCTTTATAATAGAACATATATGTTTTAATAGTGATACTACCTTTCTGGTTCTAATACATCCAAGAAAAGCATCTATTTTTCGCAGTGTTTAGATGGAGGTTCAGAGCCAGCCCCAGACCCATCTGCATATGCTAAACACAGGGTCCAGCATTGTCTCTCCTGGATCCCCGACTCGACTCTTCACCCCTTGGCGAGCACTTTTCTTGTATCTGATTTGCGACAGTCAAGTCAAGTCAAGTCGCGCTATCTGCTGCCTTTCTTCCCCATTTCCCCCCTTCCTAACCGACTTCAACTGAATATGGTAAAGAAGCTTTGGTAAAATGCTAGCGAATTAGGAACGCGGAATGCGATCGATACGTGCAACAGGGAGCAGGCAGCAACATGTTGCACATGCCGCAATGTTGCCGCTGTTGCTGCTGCCGCTGCTGCTGCTGCGTTTTACCTGTGGTCAAGAGCAGCCCCGATTCGTTTCCCATATTGCTAATGCGCGGAGTGGAGTTCGGCCTGCAGAATCGTGCTCTTGGCCACTTGGGCAGCTGCCTTGGAACCTGGAACCCGGACTCTGGGACTCTTCGACTCCTTGGACTTCTTGGCCATGCCAAATGGAGTCTCCCAATGGCAATTAAGGAGCCCAAAACGTTCTGTGTTCTGCTGCCTGTCCGGGGCATGTCTCTTATTGTTGCTGCTGTTGATGTTGCTGTTGCATTTGCTGTTGCTGTTGCTGATGTTGCTCCTCGCAATTCTTAACGGTAATTATGTTGTTCGTTTTGGCAGGCCGCATTTTGCGTGGCCCTCTGAAATGGATTGAAATTCCCCCCATTGGAGTCGCGGTTCTTGTGTTAAATTGGATTAATTTGACAGTAAAATGCAAATGAGCCAAATGCCAAATGCGAAATTAAACTTTTAGGCTGCCATTCGCGAAGAACTTTGGACATGTTGCTGGCAACAAATTATGTTGCTCCTCGCAAAGCCATTTTTCTTTCAGTCTTTTAAAATAATCTACATGTTTTTGGGGGCCGGAGGAGTCACATGTTGCTGCCGTGCAGCGAGCAACCAGCAACCAGCAACAACAAACAACCAACAACCAACGAGCAACAAGCAAAGTGCAGCAATAATTTTTAAATTGAATTTTTTTCTTCCTACTGCCACTGCCGCCAAAGTAAAGCAAAAGCAAACAAATCTGCCCGAAAGAGCAGACAAGTTTTCTTGGTTTCTTGGTGCCTTTTTTTCCATCCTGCCTTCTAGTTGCCGGGGGGCAAGTCTTGAAGTTGCTGCTGCCCTTTGGCAACATGCATCACCAAAGTCGGCGTCGTTTTTCATATTTCTGCACTCACATGAGTCGCAGTTTTACTGCTTTTTTGTGTAATTTTTAATTCATTTTCCTTTTTTTTTTTGTGTTGTTCAGCCGGAGATTGCTTAATCGATTTGCCATGACTCGGGCGCCAGCAGCCACTGATAAATTGTTTTGCCATGTGTTTATTAATTATAGCGAAAATGGAATGTCAGAAATTGGAGGGGGAAAGGCGGGGAGCAGGCTCTAAGAACTCTATCAGTGGCTCCTCCAGGTGGTCCAAACATTCTGAAACCGAAAAAAACGAGCCAAGAAAACCTGACATTCGTTTGTTGTTGCTCATTTTGGTCATTTACAAATGGAAATTGCATTGATTTGATGCTGCTGCTGCGGGGTTGTATCTTTTTCTATACTGCCTTCCACCGCTGATGATCCGTCCGTTGACTGGATATATCCATTTTGATGATATATTGCCGCCCAAGTAACATTCTTTTCCCCCTTCGACTGGCCATATTTGATGCCCAGTTACAAGTTACAAGTTACATGACGTTGTCGTTGTCTCAGTGCCTCATGTTGCTGTTGTCTTTGCTGATGTTGCTGATTTGTGCTTAGAGTTGCTGCTGCTCCTGCTGCAAGTCGCTGAGTTTTTTTTTGGTTTGCATTTATTAGCATTTTGCCCTTTGCTGCTGCTGTCGCCTGTCAGTGGTTCCTGTTGCTCCTGTGTGTGGCAACATTTTCAATTCAATTATATTTCATGTTCATGTTGCATCGATTTACATTATAATTTGTGTCTGTGGCGGAAGTCATTTGTGAGTAGAAAAAAATTGCAACACAAACAGGCAATCAAAGACCAGGGCTTAAGATGCAGTGGCAAAGCCGTTTAGATATGGGGGATATATCGGGGATATATACCCAAATCATTCACGCTCTTTAGGCTCTATGAGAGCCCACATCTTAATCAAGTTCTCATTCTTGGAAGATTTTTCTAGCCCACCACAATCTCGATATAGTTTTCTGTAACAAATCGTCTCATAATTTCTTGATTAGTCAGACCATAGAGAATTTTCCCCTCATGCGCATTTCCCAGCCAGTCTTCAAGTGTCGCTTTTCATTAAGCGCATCGAATTTCCCCGCGCGATGACAGCTGCTCTAAAAATATTAAACAAAAATAAGTATAACGAAAATGCTGAAAACGTTTCAGCAAGTCAAATAAATATTTCATCTGTTTATTTAAAAAAGAAAAACTTTCTCTGACACCTTTGATTCGGGCATATGGCCAGTCAATCACCCAATGCGGCCCATCAATCAATCAATTAGAGCAGTTTTCTTATTCGGGGGAGAATCAAGTTAAAGTGCGTTAAAGTCTTGGCCGTCCAGCGATGGACTCTTAATGTTTATCATAATAAGCTGAGTAAACAGTTGCTCCCAAGACTAATGAGGGACTAGAGTGGGAAAAATGGGCAGTTGTGGGCGGTGGTAGACCTTCATGATCTAATGTTATGACAGCTCATCAAGTGTCAGCGCAGAATGCTGCCAACGGAGAAGGAAAAGGAGAAGATGCCTTCTCTAATGACATTTACTTTTAACGCTTATTAAATGTTGTGTGTGCCAAAGAAGCTTAAATCAGTTTGCCCGAGGGCCAAAGGCAAAGGCAAAGGCTCTGGGGCTGGACATTAGTTGAGGATAATAAGGGTTCGTTTTAATGGCTTTTAGCGCCCCAAAAGCAGCTCAAGGGTAGAAGAGTTTTCGGTTGGCCAACTGGTTGAAAATTTTTCAAGTTTTATTTTTGGGTTTTATATTTTCTATAATTTTTTAAACATTTTTAAGATAACCAGATGAGTATTTAATCTCTTTAAAAGTGTATAGCGTACAGTATATTAAATCCCCCCTCAAAGTATCTCATTTCATTTAAAAAGCATCTCCGTATCTGCCCAACCACTTTGTTTCGTCTTCCGCTCGCGCTTTAATAACAGCAATTTGTATCATCATCAAGTCTGTTTTCTTGACTTCCATAATAACTCTTAGAATCTGTTGATTTGCTTCTGCTTATTTCGATGGTATTTTCTTCGCATTTTGTGGGTTCCCTGGTTGTTTTCTCTTTCGATGCGATTTCATGGCTCTTGATTAACGTTGTTTCTTTTCGTTTTGTGTCGCTTAAGCTGCTGGTACTCGAGTTTTCGGACAATGGACCAGTGCCAAAAAGCCTATTAGCTTTTTGATTTCCTTTTTTTTACGGCCCGGGGCACCGATTGAAAAGGAGGTTCAGTGAACGCTTCTTGTCGCTCCGCTCGGTACGCCTTATAATTATGCGCTTTTGGCAATTAAACGACAGTTGCCCCGCCCCCTGCCCTTTTTCCCCCCCACTCTGCAGAATGACTGGCCTCCAAATATGGCTAGTGTCATAATTCTTGTCAAAAGCCAACCCCCAAGCGACTAAAGTCCGCAGACGACGACAGAAAAAAGCGTCGAGGGGCAAAAAACTGCATAAACATTGCTGATTGAAATCAACTTTGGCATGAAATCAATCATTGCAGGAGACGGCAACCCTTCTTTCTTCTCCTGCTATATATATTTTTTCATTTTTGTGGTTCAAGTCTCGCCGTTGTCCTGCCTTCTGCTTATCCGAGTTGGAAATCTTTGCCCAGGGCCGATGAGGCTGTTTATTTTTTCGCTTTTCATATCATCGCTAAATGGATACCCTTAATAAAGGGTATTACTACACATACATATATTTCTTATGAGCTGAAAAAATTAAGAATATTTAAAGTATGGTTTTATCAACAAGATTGCCATCGAAAAAAAAACAACTACACCTATTAAAAGAGGTTACAAATAAAGATCTTATCCTAGAGTCATCATATCTTTTTATAGAATGTATTTCTCATATTATATGATCTTGATCCCATAAGAAATATTGAGAACAGAAAATCAAAACCCAAAATAAATTTAATTAAAATCTTTCTAATTTGTGTTGCTTTGATCCCAAGCTATTTAAAGTCAATAATAGAAAGTATGTTCGTATAATTTATAGAACAAAACATTAGCTTATTGATTCTGCAAATACTTGAAATCAACTCCTACTGTTCAGAAAGTATTACCAAAACCGTTGAGCTGGAAATCACAATACACAGTCCATTAAGAATTTCACTGCCCTATCCAGTTCCAAGGGCATTTCCACTTCGACCTTATATAGACTGTCATCCCTCCATCTTTTCCCCATCCCCTTGGCCAGTGTTGAGTTTCGCGCTTCGAGTGGCCCTGGATGTTGGACGATGGATTCCTTCGTCTGGCCGCAGGACATGCAACATGTGACATTGAGAGCTCCAGTCCGCTTTTATTAGTGGGCACTCGAGTCCCAAAGTCGGAAGGTCGGAACCCTCGCCTCAGATCGCAGGCCTTATTTATGATCATAGTCGGACGGCTATTTCTGCTGCCGTTTTTCAGCTCATTTATTCATATTTACATTTAACATGCGTTTTTCTCTAACGAAGTCGGCGTAAATCGATATTCAATAAACGACATCTGTGAGCATTTTTTTTTTGTGCCTTGGCTTGCTGTGTGTTTTTGTGCTGCCCCAAGTCGACCCTTACCCTTACCCGACTCGATAATGATCTCTTTGTTGGATTGGATTGGAAGGCAGGCAGCTGGCCGTACGGATCCGGGGGTTATAGCATAGATGCATATCTGTCAGGGATGTCAAAACGACAAAACATAATTTATGCTGCACATGCGACAGTCCGTCCCATAAACGAGGTTTATGTGCAATTGTTTTATGGCACTGGTTTGAGTCTGGTTTTCAGTTTCGGGGGCTACTGGATTTTCTCTCTTACTCTCGAGATTTCCCCGAAATCAGTAGGGCTACCGCATTCTTCATGCACCACACGATTCACTAATAAATTTTCTTTCTTTCTTCTCTTTCTAGGTAAGCAAAAAACCGAAAAAAATTCATAACGATCTGTTGGAGAGATCTGGCTGGCCAAACGGAATTCCAATATTAAATGTGGAGCATTTCGGTTTCTGGAAACTGTGTCGCAGTCATAAATCAGACAAGCCATTGACACATTTCCTAGAGCTTTCGGGTTGTATTTTTAACAGTTCCAACATCTATCAAAAATAATTAATAGAAAACTTGTCGAAATGTCAATGGGCATGACAAATGTAATTAATTTGGAGCCACAAGAAAAATTGACAAATTATGAACTTCGGTGCTTTTACATCCTCCAAATGAATTTTATTCTGGTTTTTAAACTCGGTTTCGGGTTTCGCTTACCGCACAATGCAAACTGTGAAATTGTCCAAATCGGCTTATGAAATAAGCAAATTAAAATCTAAATAAAATACAATTAAGAGATTAGGCTGAATGATTAATTGGATTTTGGTTCAAACTTCTTTTTTTTCACGCAGCCATTTTTCCATTTATTATGTAGTTGTCACAATACATACTCTATTTAAGTTGAACGTTGGGCATATTGGTTTCGATATGAAATGAACTTTTGGCAGGTGATAATGACAGACTTGATGGGATTATTTTTTTAATTTTTCGGGGGTGTGATGACTGGCAGTTTTCTGGGGTTGTAATATAAATTTTTGAGGGTTACAAACATGAAGGGAGTGGCAATTTATCCGCTTATAGATGTGTCTTATTAAAGTGAACTCCAAAGTTTGTTCAGAAACAGATGTGGAAAATAATTAAAACATGACAAATATTTGATGTATATTTAAGATAATAAGTTCTTTGAAGTGCAAAAAAAATTAACAAAAAGATTAATAATTGATTTCTCCATTATTTGTATACCTATTAGTCTTCCTTATAAAATCATAATGTCTTAACCATCTATAGAGTAACTTAAACTCCATCTCCTACCATTCTCACCTTCATTATGCAAAGCATGCACCATACATCATCTTTATCACTTCATCTTTTGACAAATGATCTCACATTATAATGCAGATTTTGGATTAGCATAGCTCTTAGCTGACTTCATAAAAGATATTATGTGTAGGATAACCTCGAGATACTGTTTTGGTTACATCAGAAATTGGGTAAACGTTCTCTTGGCCAATGCAATTTCTCAATAAAGCCAACGGTTGCCCACTCAGAAACCCTTTTCCATTCGAGTAAATGGAGCCAAAAAGGAAGGCGAGATAGAAAACAAAGATATAAACTATAAAAGAGTTGATAAAAAAGCTGTGCAAAAAATATGACATTGATAGTCCCCTCTTTTTTCCCAGCCATATGAGTCCCTTTTTTTTTGCGTGCACCTCTCATATATATTTATGACTGGGGACTGGGATTGTAAATATGCTGGATGGAACCTTTAAAAGGATTTCAGTGTTTTTCATTTATGAAATTATTGATAAGAGCCGAGGCGAACTGGCGACGTTTTTGTGGCGGTTTCTTCTTTTCAGCAGAAATGCATATTTTGCTGATAAGCGAAGTGAGTGAGAGGAAACTTGGATCCCAAATTCCCTTTGGCGGAAAGTGGTTTTCCTCACCCTCCTCAGCCCCTCAAAAAAAACCCCACACACACTCACATGGGACTTGAATGTCGAATTTAATTAACAGCGCAAAAGTCGCACAAAAATGGAGCAGAGCAGAGAAACCCCTCCCGAAAACCCCTTTAGACAATGGAAAAGTTGTTCTAGGGAAAAAGCGGAAAAGGGGGTCGGTGGTCTGGGAATTTCGTACCCTGTGGCGCCAAATTAACAATATGCGTACAATGTGCGAAAAAAATCTCCAGAGCCAAGACCAAAACCAAGATGGGACAGACAGAAAGACCGACTGTCTGAGTCTGGAGCATTTTCCCTGGCACCTTCGGGCGATTTGGCTCATTAGCGACTCCGCCAGACTCGAGTTGGCGTGCCCTGGCATAAATTTGACATTGAAAATGTGCGATGAAAATGCTCCAGACTAGACAAATGGCTTCAGAAACAGTGGTTTACATTGGTTACTTTCAAAAATAGTTTTGAAAAACTTATCAACGAACTGAATATCTCATTCTTTTAATAAAAAAAAAGTTAAGAATATAAAATAGGCAATAAATTTTATGTTAATATGATTAGAAATAAAAAATCATTATTATTTTGGAATAAAATTGAAAGTTTCCTTAAAAATATTATTCTTATAATACTATCTTTACGAACTTTTAACACGTTTTTTTGTAAACAACATTTTTTAAAGTTATTTTTATAAACTTATATAACAATATATTCTTCTAATATGTTTTGTGAGATTTCCAAAATATTTTTATCATCTTTAACCCACTGTGGCCATCTTATTTCTATAGCTCTCAGCAGGGGAGGCGCCTGCGGTTTCTCGTTTCTTGTTTTGCCTAATCAAATGCCCCGCCCAACGGGATTGACTCCAGATGGGAAGGGACTCAAAGGTTCTTGAGGGTTCATCTGGGTCTCAGGATAAAGCAATATGTTACTCTTCTATTAATATGCGTGTTTGGCCCAAACAACATTTTGAATAATTTATTTGATTTTTTGATTTCTTGTGCATTTTCTTCTTTTTTTTTGCTATCGCCGTAATAACGAAAACAATAAAAGCCAAAGTCATCGAAGGGATAGGGAGAGAAGGGGAAAAGGATATGGTATCGTATGAGTTTTCCAAAGCTTGTTGAAAATCCTCACATTATGGACCATAATCCCTGTTGGTTTATTGCGGTTTTTATTGCTGCCCTCGGGTTCCATTTCGGGCAAATATTTGGCTGCTCTTCTGCCTGTCGGAGCTGGATTTCCTCGCATACCCACTCCACACGGGAAAACAGCCGAAAATCTTGGCCCGTTGTGCATATTACATAAATGTGATAATGATTTATGCTGCCAGAAGTCCGCCTTTGCTACCCCAACTCAAACCCTCCTTTTATTTCCCTCTGAGTTGGCCCACATCCGCCGTGTTGGTAGGTAAATACCAGCATTTAAATAATTGGCAACCGGGCAGCTTCCGCTCGAGGATGTTGTTGTTCTCCAGAAACCCCCTCGTCTTAGTTTTCCCCTCCTGTTTTCCCTCCCGACCGTCTAAGCAAACAAAAAACAACAATAACCAGGAGGCGAAGACGCAGAAAAGCAAACGCAAGGCGCGCAAATACAAAAGCAAACAAATGAAAACAAAAAACAATGAGTGAAAAATTTTCCTGAAACACATTGACTTTTGAAAAAAATAATGCAACGAAGAGGAAATTCTCTTATTTAAAAAAAAATTTATCGAATTTTGTAAAATATTTTAAAATATTCTTTAGGCCTAATCCGTATTCTGTAGACTTAAAGTCTAATACTTGTTATAAAAAGTGAGTGAACATTTATAAGCGTATTTCATCTTCACAGGAAACCAGTCTGTAAACACAAATCTGGAATACCCATATACGGAAATACACAAACACCCACTCCAATTCCCCATTTACTTGTACAAAAGCTTAAGTGGCAAAAGTTGTGCAAAAGGCTTACGAACTCCTCAAGCTCTCAGGAAACCCCCAACGCAAAGGATACCCCATTTCGAGTTGGCTGCCTGGGCGAGTTGCATGCCCATTAAAAATTAAACATTTCAGCATAAATAAATAAATGGTAGCAGAAAGTTGAAATAGCAACAACACAGCAATCTCCATCAGCTGGCGGCAAATCAAAAACTTTGCTGTTGTTGCCCGAGAAGTCGCGTTGCACTAAAAGCTTATAAATTATTGTTCAGTTTGTTGTTGAGCCACTGCAAAAATAGTAAGAACAACGACAACATTATTGGGGCAAGAAACAACAGAGAAAAAATTTGATTTGACTGGCAGATTTAATATTCCCATAAATAAACTGCTTGCAAAAATATAAAACAACGTTAAAACGAGGCATTTTCGGTTTAATTATTATCACTTAAACTTTTTTAAATATTTTAAAATACTATATTTAATAGTTGCCTTAATATTTTCGGTGTAAAAATAAAAGGAGCCAACGAAAATCAAAATGGCACTAAAACAGGAACAGGACTTGCTGGAGCTCAGTTAATTTTTTAACAGACCCTCCTCGCCTGACGTCACAGTTCACATCAAGGACTTTCCAACCTGTCGCTTTCCCCCATTTTTTAAACCGGGGAAAAATAGAAAAGGCGAACGCAAAAAAGGAAAATGGTTGCAGCAGTACTCAAGCTGCCACAGTTTGACATTCTGTGATTTGTGAGGGCAGCGGCGAAAAAAACTTTTACTTTCTGATGAGGGATAAATAAAGTTTAGTTGTACTGAAGGGAAAATTAAATAATTTCAATAATGGATTTTTAAGCATTAAACAAATTACTTTGAGTGGATATTTTTATAAAAGTCTGGAAACTTTGTGGAAGCTTATACAATACATTAAGTGGCAGCTGACAGCTCTATTGTATTTATTTAATTAAACAAATAGATAGTGATAATACTTAGGACGTAAATAGATACTCCAAAATCCATTGTTAGTTATTAACGCATTAATCACATGCGTGATCACATTTTCTGATATTGTAGCCTTGTCAAAAGCAGATTTGGCTACAAAGCTCTTTAACTTAAAGCCCATTAAATGCAGGTATTTACAATAATATGAGTACGAATATGTGCATCTTCAATTACCTGAACATATGTAGCCTTGATGATGGTTTTCCGGCAGGTTGCTCCCAACAACCTCACCTGTTTGCCGGCCACCTCGGCTCCCTTAAATTGCGGCCATTCGTTGTTTGATTACAAGTCTGTCTTGTGGGTGAGGAGCTGGCCAACTTATTTGCATATGCATTTTGAGCAGCTGCTTGTATACACGTTTAATGTTGCCGTCAGTTGGGAAAGTTGTGATTTTTGTTGTCACCGTGTGTATGTGCTGGCGTGCATGTTGTTGACATGCTAATAATGATGCATATTGGCATAAGATGCTTGAGAACCCCCGGAGTCTGGAGTCTCTTTTAGCACCTACTGGCCCAAAGTCAAACAACGGGGAAACAGCAAATTAGCAGAAATGCAACAGCATCAAGTTGTAGTTGCAGTTGTGAATGCTTCTTGTCTTTGGTACCCTACCTTGGGGCATGTTGTTTTTATGGGTTAGAGTTACAAGAAATTTGATAAATTCCGAAATTTTTAAAAGATAGAATCAGGATTTTTGGGATGTAGTCTCCTAAGAACGTAATCATTTAGTATACCTAATTTCCCAACGATTAATTAAAGGGGTCTTGAGAAATCACCAGCCACGCACTAGGTAAATCTCAGTCGAATGACACCCACTTAATGGTCTCATGTTTCTCCCGGGCTACACAATTTCTTTTATGCTTATATTGGGCAAACAGACAAAAACGGCAGCAAACAAAAACAACAACGGGGAGAACAACAACATAAGCTAAGATAACAGACAGCAGCCCGGCGATTTCTTAACAGCGACTATACGAAATGCATTTCCTGTTATTATTCTTGGTGTTTGCTGCTGCAGCCCGCAAAACTCAACCCAACACGTTAGTGGCGCATTATGAGTTCTGCAGACCCCCTATCGCTGTCTCTTTCTGAGCTTCTTCTCTCCGTCTCTTTCACCGCCACAGCGACTGTCTCTTTCTAGAGCCCCAATGTGAACGCGATTGTTTGCTTAGGTGCATGCTTGCATGATTTCATCGCCGGCAGCACTTTTTGCCTCCGTTCCTGTTGCTGTTTATTTACTCAAAACTTCTTTTACATTTCTCTGCGGAGTTCTTTGCTTACGGTGTATGCAGCATAAATTTCCATACCACCCACACACACACGTTTACATGTACTTTCACCCACATGCACAACAAATGAAGAGCATATTTGCCAAATGAGCGTAATTAAGTGCTGAGGAGAAATGGGTAATTGTGTGGTGCAAGCTGAGAAGTTGCAGGAAATATGGATTTACAAGATTTTATTTTGTGGAAAACATACAAAAAAGCATTTTAAAGCACTAAAGAAAAGTAAAAGCATGCTTAAAGCATGCTTTTAGGATAGAATTACCAATGCAGGCACCTAAAAGGTTTTTACGAAAATTTTAAAATAGGAATTTATATATTTATATTTTTGTGTTTCTTAAAAGCTTATATTTCTGAGAAAAATATTTATCACTTTATTTTACCTTCAAGCCCAACTAGTGTCATATAGTAACACTCCATTTTGCTTTTATTGTTCTCCAGTGCTGTCTGAGTTTTTCTGCTGCCGTTTTCTCTCAGTTTGTGCATTTTTACATATTATTATGAAAAACTTCAACTCTTTATTTAACAACTGCCGCAGAGTTGGTGCGTGTGCAAAATTCTTGTTGGGAAGTTTACACATTTCACCTGATTTTTTTTCCTTTTCCTCTGGCTAGCTTATCGAAGTCCTGTCTCCCTTTAGTTCTGCTTTTCTGTGTGGTTTCGTTTGCTTTCGCTGGGATAACAAAAAAATGCTGAAATATTTATTCACCAGCAGCAGATTTTTGCTTAATTAAATATTTTGTTTGTCGGCAAAGAAACTTGTGGCAGGTGTTGGTTGTAAAAACTGGAAAATATACAGACTTGCTGGTGCTTCTGGTTTTAATAAGCTGGTGCGCTGCTGTTGGCATGACAGAACTATTCGAGTATATTTCATCATTTAAATTAGCACACAAGAGTGTAGCCATGACAACGGGTTCAAGCAAACAAAAGGGCCAAGCACAATGCCTTTGGATATGGCCAAAATCAGACAACGGCTCAAAGCTCACCACCCCCTTTATTCTGGCCATACCCCCCGCCCTTGGCGAATACAACAAAAGGCTGCTGTTCGGGTGGCAATCACAATAACAGCAGCAAAAGCAACATCAAAAGCCAAGTACAACAGCAATTGACAAATGTCCAAGGTGCAGTCCTTCTATTTCCCCCAGAAGCCTCTTTCCCCTTTTTTTGGGTGAAACACATTTGACAAATGTCATCGTTCATCTGCTGCTGGGCTGAAATGGAAGTCACTGGATGCTGATTCAGTGATTTCTCATAGTGATAACAGTGTCACGATGCGATCCGATTTGCATATTGGCATTGCCAGGGGTTCAAAGGTCACGCCTTGGGTGTCGAATTGCGAGCAGATCTGGTTACGTCTTAGAGGGATGAATGAAATAGGGTTGGTTAAAACTTTATCGATATAGAAAATGTGATTAGAAAGTATTTAACAAATTTGATCTATGTACCATGATAATTGATCTATTGTATGATAGAATATTCTACAAGTAATATTAAAATGGAGGTACTAATATACCCAATCATTACCCTTGAAATCCCTCCTTCCGTGACTTATTCCCTATTTTCAAACAGTGATACTCGCCCATCTCTATTTCTGTTTGCTCTGGTTTTTCCGTACCTCTGCAGCGCTGCTAGCTCTCATTACTATCCGCTTTCAATAAATCTGGAAAACTTAATTTCCGGCTGAATGATGTTACTAACCAAAGGCATTCCACCTCAGTCCAGAGATTTTCATCGCTCTCCTCAGTACCTCCCTCCGTTTGGCAAACACACACATTTTTCACCTTTAAGCGCTTTTTGTAATTACATTTCAGCTGTTTCCCAACTGTTCGTTGGCTCGTTCGTTGTTGGTTCCAACTGCTTTCGCTGTCTATCGTTACTTTCTGCTGCTTTTAATAAAGTTTATCTAGCGTTGTCCTTTGTTTCATCCTTATCGACATGCACAAATTTATGTTTAGTCGCTGGGGTCCCCGAGTCCTTTGTGCGCGAAGCCGTGGGCGGGCAAATATTTTCATGAAGTTAATTGAATTTGAGAGGAGCAGCCGCCTCAAGTGAAATTTCGTTGCTGCTTAACATAATTTCAGCTGGGATTTCCCTACCAAGGAGGTCTCAGTCTGCATTCTACTTAATGGCCTCTTAATTGCCGCTGCATTAAGTGACAAAACTTGTTTAGCCGTCAAAGATGAATTTCGTTTTTGAGGACAGGGGAAGTCCCCCGAGGATGATCTCCCACATGTGATCCTTTTCCGCTCCTCTCGAAGTGGAAAACAACACGCCACTTGAGTGGCCTTCTCGGTGTAGGGTTACTTTACATCTTACACACACACGAAAGGAATAAAAGAAATAATATTAAAAAACCATTTCGCCCTCTTTCCGTTCCAGGTGAAAATCCACGCATCACCGAGCATCCCATGGACGAGACGGTGCCAAAAAATGATCCATTTACGTTTAATTGCCAGGCCGAGGGCAATCCAACACCAACCATTCAATGGTTTAAGGACGGTCGCGAACTGAAGTCGGATACGGGTTCGCATCGCATGATTCTGCCCGCCGGGGGATTATTCTTTCTCAAGGTACACATCATAACCAATCAACTCATTCCGAATCGGCTCTATCATTATGGGTTTTACAGCTGTCGAAGGGGGCGTGGCATTCCTTTATTTGGGTTCCCAGGCCGATGAGTTCTACTCCTTCAATCTCATGTGAAACGCAACATTTGTGCATAAGCAATTCTTCTGTTTTCTGCCTTTTTTTTCGGCCTGCCCATATTATTTTATGGGCTTCCGTCTGGTTGCATTTTAGTTGATAGGGAAAACAACCTGATGAACAAACAAAAGATGTTGTTGGGGTTTCGAACCCCAAGCAACCCCCATATCATTTCGTGCGTGCACATTGCGCAATTTCAGCTAACGAGACTCCTCGAAATCCCCAAACTCTAAACAACGAAAGGGTGTCGTCTGTCTGTCTCTCCCATCAGACATTGCAATTTCCTCGGACTCTGTTTATATTAAATTCCTACTCGTTTTTTCCTTCTTGCTCCCTGTTATTTTCATTAAATGCAACAAAATTCACTGTCTTTGTTATTGTTTTTCCGCAAATCATTAATGGCTCAGTGAGTCTTGAATTTGTGTTAAATTTTAAATTTAAATATTAAAAAAACAAGTGAGTCCGAATTAAAAAGGGAGACTAGATGCTCTCAAATAATTCCGCACAAATTTTCAAGTTGAACCTCGGGGCAAAGCTCAAGTTTAGCAATTTACTTTTATTATTGTCCATAACAATTTGTAATTTTTTTCGTTTTGGGGGTAAGTCAACCCCATCCAAGAGCGAGATTCGGCTTGTTGCCAATTAAAATTGAAGTGGCCAAGTGATTAAGGCCCATCGGACTCAGCTCATGGGGAGGATGCTACCCCTTGGGCTTGAATGTATTTTTTAATTAAATTAAATTGCGTATACGCAGACTGGACAACAAAAACCAGAGAGAGCGAGGGACAATGGGCCATGGCACGTTTCACTTTTATTTGATTTCGGATGAGCGATTTTGAGACTTTTTGATCTGACACGTGACCCGGCCTAAGCTGCCCCCCAAAAACTACTTAAATCTCTTAACTCGTGTATCTAATAATCTCTTTTTTCCCCTCGACTCCCCGCAGGTTATCCACTCACGTCGAGAGAGCGATGCGGGCACATATTGGTGCGAAGCCAAAAACGAGTTTGGCGTGGCCCGTTCCAGGAATGCAACGTTGCAAGTGGCATGTAAGTAAATATGTTGCATTTTTGGCAACACTAATTGGCTGTGTATTTAAACAGCAATTACCTGTACATAATAATACAGCAGTTACCCGGTTTTCATGTAAATTTACAGTTGCTTTATGGTTATAATTCCAAACTTGTGGGTATAACAAAAACTGTTTTTTTAATTTTTAACAATTTTTTGACAACTTCTTCAGCGCTTAGCAGAAACAATTGATTCAGTTATACAATATGAATGCCAGTAAAACAACGCATCCAAAAACGACACTGATTGATTGCGCTTTAGGACCAACATTTCCAGCTAATTGGAGGGTTGCATTTCATGAAATGTACCCCAAAACGGGCAGCTGCATTTCAACTCCCCTCTTGCACGGTTCTTGATTTCCCGACTCTGCTTTCTAATTAATAAAATAAAATAAAGTAAAACACAGTGAGGAGAAATGGCCAACATCTTTTGGCCCCGTAATCGATAGCCAGCTCATGCGAGCTGTAGAGATTTCAGGTGGATGAGGAAGTTAAGATTAATTAATCCGGTAAACCATAAAGGATTCCGATTTCAGCTGGGCTTAAAGCCATAAAAACCGGACCATTCACCGGCATGCTATCGCTATCCTACTTATGTTGTCCGATAACCGAGTTGCCAAAGAGAAGCCATCAGCGGTGTGTTTTTATTCCAGTGCCTTTGGCGTTCAGTGGAGCGCATTATGCGTTTATTGAAGTGCATTTTGCATTTTGCATTTCGCATTTTACATTTTGTACACTTCAGCTCCAACCATTTTGCATTTTCGCTCAATAAAAATGCGAGCCAAGAAGATGCGAGTGGCGGGTAGCGAATAAATAAAAATAAGCATTGCAAATGCCAAAGCTTATTAATATTTCCGTTGGCTGTTTCTGCGAGAGAGAGAGTTGTGTCCGTTCAAAGCCGTAAACCTGAAGTCCGGGCATCATTACCAAGCTTTTATTGGCATATTGAGGCGGTGGACGGTAGCCAGAGGGGTCTGGGTCTGGCTTATAAAATATGGAGGAGTATAGCTGTAGCCGGGCAAAGTGGACGTTGCCTGTACACCTGACAGTTATTAATATTGAATCAATCAAAGCTCTTACTCGGGGCAATTTTACCGCACCACCTCCCATTCTCACTTGGATTTACTCCCATCTCTATCGCCCTCCTCAGTTCTCCGGGACGAATTCCGTTTGGAGCCGGCAAATACCCGCGTGGCCCAAGGCGAAGTGGCCCTGATGGAATGCGGTGCCCCCCGAGGATCTCCGGAGCCGCAAATCTCGTGGCGCAAGAATGGCCAGACCCTGAATCTTGGCGGGAACAAGCGGATTCGCATTGTCGATGGTGGTAACCTGGCCATACAGGAAGCCAGGCAATCAGACGACGGACGGTATCAGTGTGTGGTCAAGAATGTGGCTGGCACCCGGGAATCGGCCACCGTCTTCCTGAAAGTTCACGGTGAGTAAAAATAAGTGTAATTATTTAAAAAAATATATTTCCATGCCATATATCTTTACCAAAATAGGTAAAAATAGAACACCATATCTAGAAAAGGCATTATTTGTGATATCATGTTGTCATCTTGCGATTTTTAATAATACTTTATTGGTTACAAGACATTTTTATAAAATCACAATTCACCTAATCCAAAATCATAGTTTTATACAAAATTGTTGTAGCCTTTAAAGGATCACGGAAAATCGGACACTTAGGAAATAATTGTTTTTATAACCCGACCTCTTATCATTACATTTTGTTTCACATCTAAGTAATAGCATTTTTTTCTTAAGAGCCATCTGCTTTTCGCATTAAAACCTTCACAAAGAATTTCTAATCTGTCAAGGATATGTAATTAAAAAACCTTTTCATTTTTCTCAGTTTGTGTAATTTCCTCTTTCAATATTTTCCCAGCTTAAACTATATATTTTCTTTACTTTGCAGTTCGCCCCTTCCTCATCCGTGGACCCCAGAATCAGACGGCTGTGGTGGGCAGCTCGGTGGTCTTCCAGTGCCGCATTGGAGGCGATCCCCTGCCCGATGTCCTGTGGCGACGCACTGCCTCCGGCGGCAATATGCCACTGCGTAAGTTTCCTTGGCTTCATTCAGCTTCAATTAACCGGAAATACCTGGGCAGCCATGTTGCCGATGTTAGTGGCTCTCTTACTGGGCCAGTTATTCACACATGCACAGGCCGCAATTTCAAATGAAATTAAAGCATTTTTGTTTACCCATGGCTCAAGTAGAGTCGAGGGTTCGTTACACACACAGAGCACTGTGGACAACAAAAAAAATAGAAAACAAAACAAAAAGTTAGTTTATGCGGTTGCTTTGGCCTGTGGCTTTTCGTGTTGCCAATTGGCTGTGTTTACGGAATGCACTGGGAAATATTTTTTATATTTTAGAACTAACTAACTTCGAACAGTGGTGCTGCTTAAACATAAATTAAAATATATAATTTTACTGACCTAAGAATCATTAAGTTAAAAAATTAGTTTTACCTTTTTTAAAACACAAACCAAAAGGAAATTCAAATTCATTTTAATAACGGATTGCGGGTGTATTTTTTCTTGATCTAAAATATTTTTTTGTAATTTTCACAGTGTAGAAAACACCTCTATAACAACACTACTCCCCCTTCAATTCCGTTCGCTGTTGTTAGTTTGGGGTCACGGTTTGGGTGGTGGTGCGGTTTTGGCCCAGGGTAGCCACCCCCTTGAACCCTCTGCCACTCGGCCACGCCCCCTTTTTCGCCCTAACTGGGCAAACACAACTGTAACTTTTAATTCCGTTAATTGCCAATCTCTGTTGGCAGCAATCAACAATTTTGCTTGCACAACACTCGACTGTTGCAATGTTGTCCTTCAGACGGAGTCAGTTGCCAACCCGAAGGGCAGTGCAACTAACCCCTCATTGAGGGCAGACACCCCACCCATCTGCCCGGCAATTTTCTCCAGCTAGTTTACGCTTCTTTAAAGACCTCAAAGAAAATAGTAGCAGAAAAGATTCCACATAGAGGGAGGCGGGCGATGAGGGAGCTCTGCTGGCTGCCTCGGTTGTTGTCCTAAACTTTTGTTAAGCAAACAATTGGCACAGTGGCCAGGAAGGTGAGCCGGCAGCACCCACATTTAAAACCTATTTCGCAGTCAACCAACCAAAAAGAAAGCAGAGTCAGCTTCCCCCCCAAAAAAGAACCTTTGTCTTTTCTTTCTGTTTATTGTACGGGGGGAAAAAACCACAAAAGGTGCTCCTCCTGGGAGAAAGAGGTCGGTAGTCGTCTATGTCGTATCTTGTCTTGGCTTACTTTGCTGCGGTTATTTGGCTCTCCGGCTGCGGAGAATACGGCTTGGCCATTTTTCCGCCACTTGAACTACTAACGAAGTAGAAGCAGAAGCGGAGACAGACAGCCAGAAAGTTTGTTTTTCTTTCGAATGGTTTCGGTTCTGGGCTGGACCCAACCCACATCCTCATATCCCAGCCCACATCCGCACACATGAGATTCATTTCCCCGATTTTCTCCATTCTTTCGACAGGTCGTGTGCACGTACTTGAGGACCGCAGTCTGAAGCTGGACGACGTCACGCTGGAGGACATGGGCGAGTACAGTTGCGAGGCGGACAATGCGGTGGGCGGCATCACGGCCACGGGCATCCTCACCGTTCACGGTAAGTTAATTGCCTGAAAGCAGCGGCAAATGCTCAAGGAGTGCACTTGGGAAAAAGCGTTGGGCGCCACTTTTTCATAAAAAAGCGTTGGGCGCCACTTTTTCATAGAAACACGTTGGGCGCCAGTTTTTATAAAAAGACCAAGAATAATTATTAATCTTATCTAGGGATTCTATGTTCTTTATAAAGATGTCCAAAAGTATGCTACAATATATTTTCAATTCAAAAATTCAAAGGATTAGCTCCGAAACAAGACATAATTTTGTTACTGCCTACTTTTATACACTTTCTCAAGTAATTTCCTTCATGCCCTTCAAATAACTTGTTTTCAAAACTCAAAGATTTTTCTAGACTTCCCTTTTCTTTTATATTTTTCTCAGTGCTCTAACCTCTTCACTTCTTGTCCATTTTAGCACCCCCCAAATTCGTGATACGCCCCAAGAATCAGCTGGTGGAGATCGGTGATGAAGTGCTGTTCGAGTGCCAGGCGAATGGACATCCCCGGCCAACCCTCTATTGGTCGGTGGAGGGCAACAGCTCACTTCTGCTGCCCGGCTATCGGGATGGCCGTATGGAAGTAACGCTGACGCCCGAGGGTCGCTCTGTACTTTCAATAGCTCGATTTGCCCGCGAGGATTCCGGAAAGGTGGTCACTTGCAATGCCCTGAATGCCGTGGGCAGTGTGAGCAGTCGAACGGTGGTCAGTGTGGATACGCAATTCGAGTTGCCACCGCCGATTATTGAACAGGGTCCGGTGAATCAAACGCTGCCCGTGAAATCCATTGTGGTTCTGCCCTGTCGAACTCTGGGTACTCCGGTGCCACAGGTCTCGTGGTATCTGGATGGCATACCCATCGATGTGCAGGAGCACGAACGTAGGAATCTCTCGGAGTCAGGAGCCCTAACCATTTCGGATCTTCAGCGACACGAAGATGAGGGCTTATACACCTGCGTGGCTAGCAATCGCAATGGCAAATCCTCTTGGAGTGGCTACCTACGTTTGGACACCCCAACTAATCCGAATATCAAGTTCTTCCGGGCGGCAGAACTTTCCACCTATCCAGGACCACCGGGAAAACCGCAAATGGTGGAGAAGGGCGAAAATTCGGTGACTCTCAGCTGGACGAGGAGCAACAAAGTGGGCGGCTCCAGTCTGGTGGGCTATGTAATCGAGATGTTTGGCAAAAACGAAACGGATGGCTGGGTGGCTGTGGGCACCAGGCTGCAAAACACGACGTTCACCCAAACGGGTTTGCTGCCGGGTGTGAATTACTTCTTCCTAATTCGGGCCGAGAACTCCCATGGCTTATCACTGCCTAGTCCGATGTCGGAACCTATTACGGTGGGAACGGTGAGTTCTGAAAATAATACGTTTACCCTTATATTTCCATCATTAATACTTAATATGGCTTCCCTTTCTTTTCCCTCCCCAGCGGTACTTCAATAGTGGCCTGGATCTGAGCGAGGCTCGTGCCAGTCTACTGTCCGGAGATGTTGTGGAGCTGAGCAACGCTAGTGTGGTGGACTCCACCAGCATGAAGCTCACCTGGCAGGTATGTAATCGACATCACAGACGACTCTCTATACACATCCCATCCCATTACTCATCGTCGCCTTCCTTACCCATGCAGATCATCAATGGCAAATACGTCGAGGGTTTCTATGTCTATGCGAGACAGTTGCCAAATCCAATAGTCAACAATCCGGCGCCCGTTACGACCAATACCAATCCGCTGCTGGGCTCCGCATCCGCCTCGGCATCCGCATTGATTTCGACAAAGCCAAATATTGCCGCTGCCGGCAAACGTGATGGGGAGACCAACCAGAATGGAGGAGTCGGAGGTGGAGGAGGAACTCCAGCCCCACAGAGCACCAAGTATCGCATGCTGACGATTCTGAACGGAGGTGGCGCCTCATCCTGCACCATCACCGGTCTCGTCCAGTACACGCTGTATGAATTTTTCATCGTGCCATTTTACAAATCCGTCGAGGGCAAGCCGTCGAATTCGCGCATCGCCCGCACCCTTGAAGATGGTGAGTTGAACAACTTTTGAGGGTTACTATAAGGGTTCTTTGAAATACTATTAGCTCCTTTGATATGGGATATTTTGAATGCGTAAGCGTGTACAGTGTGTTTGGGTGGTTAGAAACGGGAAGAAACTCAGATTTCTAATATGAAATCAATTTATCGAAAATATCGATTGAGAAATACCGATTTTTTTTTTACAACCATTGCTTATTATATGTATTCCAATATCGCTTAAAAAATTTCATACCTAAGCTGATTTATTTTCTAGGTTTGTTCGCCTTTTTAGGGTTATCGATTAAATCGATATAAACAAATTTGGGCGGATGAAAAAAAATTCATAACCTATTGATTGCTATCTTTGCAGTCGGGTTTAGCAAACTTCATTTCCGTCATTTCGGATTGTTTTTTCATACTGTCAGTCAGGATTTAGCATCGATTGTCTGCACTGTGTTCTCGGTACTTTCTCCCGCCCGATCTAATGAAGCATGTGCATTAAATCCAGCGCAATCCAACAAACCGTATAAATACCTTTACAAGAAACAACCCCCGTAGCTGCAAGCCAAAGCAACCCCCAACCCCAAAACCCCGAGCCTCATGTGACAAATGCAGAAGGCGGGTTACAGGGCACTTTTTGCATTGCAACAATAACCCAAATTCAATAGAAGGATATGAGCGGTAAAAGGAAAACGGTTGAGCGTATAAAGAGGGAGGCATCCTTTATCCTTGACGGACATCAGCTGGGCTCAATGCGGGTCGCATAATCGCAAATTATTTTTACCAGGGTCGCTCAACCCAAAAAAAAGGGCGTAGACAGTTCGGTAGGTTTATTGGTTACTTTTTTATCGGGGGCCATGTTGTAGGGCGAATAATGGAAAGTATGTCAATCACTGAGCACCGACAAAACGCAAATCATGCGTACGTAAACGCCAAACAATGTTAAAAGGTAGGGATGTCAAATCCACGTGGAAAACAATTGCTCAAGGGGGAGAATCATATCATTTCTAGTTGGGGGACCAAGAAGAGTCTCAAATCAAATGCGGTTTGTGTGCAGAATACTTGATGCTGGCGATTTACATGTGTTATATTCAGGGGAGTTCACTTTGAGGGGCCCAAAGGATTGTCTGCAGTTGATCCCGTGGATTAGGCTATCCAAAAATATCATTGACATTTGGGGAATAAGTCAGATAAGACTGTTTCAAACTTGGCTGGCCAAGAAAAATGCAAACTCAACAGGAAAATAGGAAACTTTCCAGACAGGTTTATCACTTCATTCCATCACCCGTAAAGCTGTTCAGATATAAAAACTTCTGGCAGCACCGAAAGTGCAGAGAAAAGTGAACAATTTCCAATGCGCAAAGGATCTCTCTCAAAGAGGGGAAAAATTAAAAAGAAAATAATTAAAAAACAAAAGCCAGGCAAACAAAGTGGGAAGACCTCTCACAGTGCCGCAGATAAGTCAACAAACGGCAAGGACCGAAATGCAGCAACCGCAGCAGTTTAAAATGCACAAACGTCGCGAATCTCTTTCTGCAAGTCCTGGGATCCACCTGCTTAACCCCTTCTGCACCCTGCTGTCATCAAATCAATCAGCAGCAAAAACTCGACTCAAAGAAATTGCCAACGCAATTGTGTAAAGATAAACAACAATTATTGCTATATGGTATATGAGGCACTCAGTACGTACTACCTACGTAGAATCCACAGCCTTTCACAGTGGGCCACAAAAATGTGCAGTGCTGGCAATGCAAATTTGATGCGCGTTTGCCTAAGCGAGGTGAAAAGGCTGGGACTCCTTACTCCTCCGCAACAGGAAACATTTTTACCCGCGTCGGAAGTTGGCAAATAAAGGTGTGCTCCACTGGGTAAACGTTAGAGGGTAGCCGGAAAGGAGGTTAAAATGTAAGTTTAGAATGCGATTCGAAGACTAGGGAATGCTCTACAGAAGGAAAACGAACTGAATAAATACAAAAATTCAGAAATGTACCATTTCTTAAGGAAATACACCCTCCAATGCCTCTGCTAGCATGCTTTAAGCATGCTTTTATAATAAATTCACTTTTATTGGCCATTTCTCTTGTACGTCCCCTCAAGAAGTTACTCCTCGTTTTGTTAGACACCGAATATGTGAAACAGGGAGTGGTCACTTTATCCATCAGTCACATGCAACCCAATCTGAGTCACATTTGCACTATCAAATTAACCCCCAAGACCACATGAGTCATATTTTCGCACAGACTACCAAATAAAGACTCTATACTGCAATATTTAGATAAGCTGTCTTCGACTGCAGCTGCATTTCGCAGTGATCATATTGCCAATTTGGAGTTTTTCAATTGCTTGCCAGTGTCTGAGACAATTGTCGAATCTCATGTACCCGGGGGTCATTTATGCCACACAATGGCAGATACGTGTTAAGCATCGCGGTGCCTCATCAGCGGAAGAAAAGGCAAAAAAGCAGAAAGCACCAGGAAGAAAGCCAAGGGGGTAGGGTACAAAAAACGCCCGCATAGACAAAAGCACGACAAGCACTTTAGCATGTCGCAATGTCCCCGAGGAAAGGGGGAAAATTCAGCGAGCTGGGTAACAACAAAGCCAAAAAAATACAGAAGAACAACTGCACTCCACTTCACACTCCGCTAGACGTTGCCTATTTAGAGATTTCACTCTTTCTCCCCATTGTTTTCCCGGTCTCCCACTTTTGTCTCGTTGAGAATTTTGCACGTGTGTGTTTATTTAAAGAAATTGCTTCACTCAGCCGCACACACAAAAAGATACAAAACATATGAGAATGGGGTTGGAGAAAGACTGTAGGGGATGAGGGTTGCACTCGGGGAAATAAACAGCTCCGAAACTCTTCAAAAGTAACTACCTGACTGGAGATATATTACAAGTTCATGGTTAACTAAAATAATTATTTTCCTAATAAACACAAATAATACAGGAAACATATAATAAAATCCCACGTTGGGCGCCACAATCTCTAACAACATTACGCGTCGTTAGTTGATTACATTTTGTCCAGTGTACCAACTTGTAAAAAGCGACAGCAGGAAATAAATAAACAAATGAAGATGAGCTGTATGTGTGTGTTGTGAAGTGAGCTGCATCTGGGAGAAAGGAAAGGATTCTTTTGCTGCTTTCCAACTGTTTCCTCTTCTGTACGCACTCGATGTGCAGGCAGGATGTGTCTGAGAAGTACAATGGTCGGGAAACCCTTCAAGCCAACACCCGGAACTAGTTGCAAAAGCAACTTCCCCTTTGAGCCCACACACACTAAATGCTAATTAATTACGGCCACCAAATCTCATTAGAGCGGACGTCAGCTGGGTGACATCACGCACCACAATCAAAAAGCCATTTAACTTTGCTCCTCAATCTACAGCCAAGCTCAAATTCAAATCTAACCCGACCGAAATTCGTTTTCCTTTCCAGTTCCCACTGAGGCACCATATGGAATGGAGGCTCTGCTGCTTAATTCCTCAGCGGTGTTCCTGAAATGGAAGGCTCCGGAACTCAAGGATCGTCATGGTGAGTAAACGAGCTTAGCCATGTTTTATTACACAAAATGTCTTGTTTCTTTTTATCATTAACGTATTTTGTAATATTTTCAGGAGTTCTCTTGAACTATCACGTCATAGTCCGAGGCATTGACACTGCTCACAATTTCTCACGAATTCTGACAAATGTCACCATCGATGCCGCCTCGCCTACTTTGGTTTTGGCCAATCTCACCGAAGGCGTGATGTACACGGTGGGCGTGGCAGCCGGAAATAATGCCGGAGTTGGTCCATATTGCGTCCCAGCCACTTTGCGTTTGGATCCCATCACCAAGCGGCTCGATCCGTTCATCAATCAGCGGTAAGTTGGAGTCCTTTAAGACTTGTCTTTATTATTTTTCGATTTCAACTGTGAGTGGATAATTTCTATTTATAATTTTGGCTTTGTGCTTCCAGCTATCCCATCAATCAGGACCATGTTAACGATGTGCTGACACAGCCCTGGTTCATAATACTCCTGGGCGCCATCCTGGCCATTCTTATGCTGTCCTTTGGCGCAATGGTCTTTGTGAAGCGCAAGCACATGATGATGAAGCAGTCGGCCCTAAACACCATGCGTGGTAAGTACATTGAAAATATTTCCTAACTGGCGCCCAACGTGGGGCATTTCACGGAATTACCACGCTGGGCGCCAAATACTTGTCGCAAATAATTGCTTTTCAACAAGAACATAAGGTTATCTTTTTGGTCGCTTTATTTTTGTAGAGTATTTTAGCGTGAAATAATTTGAAACAAAATAATTTTTGTTTTGGTGTAAACCCTCCGGTATTTCAATATACATATAGGGCGCCAGTGAATATCCGACTCTGTCCCTCAAGCTCTGCATCCGCTGCGAGCTGCTAGTTTTCGTTTCCTTCCTCGCCAGACACGCCACACAAACATTTGCATATATAAATAACGCTAATTCTCCATTGTTGGACAACAACTGGAGCAGGGAGCTGAAATAAAAAAAAACTCAAATAGGTGCGAATAAATATTTTAGCAGGCCGAGCGTAGAGGCCCCGAGCACCAGGCACATCGACACACTCACATGCCACACATAATAGAAATTAACATTTTGCACGTGACGCCAACTTCCCCTAGTTCGCTAGGAATTCCTGGACTCAAACCCCTAATGGCTGCCATTGCAATTATGCATTTAGTTTTGTGTGCATTATTAACCAACAAGTTGTGTGTGTGCCGGTCAGCAGGGCAACAGGATGAGGCGATATATATATATATACTATGGATATAGGAAAGTAAGGGTAGGAGGACCCTCTTGTGGTCTAATTGAAATTAGCAGCATTACGAGGTGAGCGGAGGAGGAGAAAGGCATGGTAGTGGCCTGTTGACTAGGGAATTAGGCATTTTGGCTCACAGGGTTATACTAAATGGTTGTCAAGAGGACCCGGCAAACGGTACTGATTTTTGCCAGCTTTTAAAGGGAAAATACGTTTAATTAGGATTGACTATGTTCAATAGCAATTTGATAAAAAACCAAATGTGTACTTTAATCTTTAAAACTGGCAATGAAGCTGCGCATTTCGCTGTCAAAACTCAGCACTCAACAATAGCGCAGACAAAGCCAAAAAATCCAAATGGTCTGAAGCAGAACGACGGAACAAAAAAAATGTTGCATATTCATGGGCGCCATTTACCATAAACTAAGCTGCAGAGGAGGAGATCAGAATATTCACCTGCAGCCAACTGAAAAAAAAGCTCAAAAATATGAGGGAACACTAGACGGGAGGTGGCGGGCTATAAAACACTCGCTTGATGCTCAGTTATAACCCGGGGACAGTTTAATTGGTTGCATTTTTTATGCCGCACCCGTTGTTGCAGTTGTTGTGCTTTGTGAGCAGGCAATGCAAGTGGAAAATTGACAATAATTTATTTGATTTTGTAGCTGGCAGTCAGAGGGAAATTTTCAGCCGCCACGCCACTGGAAAGGTTAAATATTATTTTAATGCGTTCAATTTATTGCAGTGGCTTTAAACGTTCCAGGAAAATAATAGGGCTGAAAAATACACTTTCGGAGGTTTTTATTTGTTTTAAATGGGAAATATTTATTTACTTTAAAGAGGCTTCTAAAATTCATTTTTTTGGGCATATTCAATATAATGTTAAATAGTGTTTTCCATAAGGTTTCCGTTTCAAATATTTACCAGAATCTCCTGGGCTTAATCCCATCGAAATCCTTTGCGGGAACACACAATTGTCTAGGCAGCTCTTTTATATGTTTTTGTTTAATTTCCGGAAAGCAATTTATTCGGCTCACAATTTGTTGCACCACATTAAATTGCTCTGACTGACTGTCCCCGTTTTCCCCCCATTTTCCTCTCACCTGCAGGCAATCACACGAGCGACGTGCTGAAAATGCCGAGTCTATCGGCTCGCAATGGAAACGGCTACTGGCTGGACTCCTCCACCGGCGGAATGGTGTGGCGCCCCTCGCCCGGCAGCGATTCGCTGGAGATGCAAAAGGATCACATAGCCGACTATGCGCCGGTCTGTGGTGCCCCAGGCTCCCCGGCCGGCGGTGGTGCCGGTTCCGGTGGATCCGGTGGTGCGGGCAGCGGTGCCAGCGGCGGCGATGACATTCATGGAGGACACGGCACCGAACGCAATCAGCAGCGGTAAGTTTAACCCCGAAAAAAACCAATACAACAATAAAAAGGGCAGATAAAGAGGGGGTTCGATAAAAACAACAGCGAGTTGGGGATGCCCTTTCTATAAAAAATTAATATAAATAAGGTACAAATGGTTTAAAAATCCTTATCTTAAATGGATCAAGTTATAATGCAAATATGAAATTATTTTACGGCTTGTCACAAATATTTAAAGCCCCTTTGTAATACAGTTTTTATTTAGGGAAGTCATTAGTTAAAGTTATTAAAATATTATCCAAATCTAGGAATTTTCTTAGTTAATCAGAAGGTTTTGTCTAACCCTAAATCCAATCCAAAACACCTCCTACAAGGATAGAGTGTTCCGACTACCTGGCAGCTCAAAGCGACGACAATAAAAATTCACCAAACTGTGAAATTGCATTTTTCTGCCGCGGCGACTACCAGAAAAAAAGGAGCATCCACAAAAAAAAGGGAAAACATACCGAAAAAGCTCACTTTTCGGTAGAGTTTTTCTTTCATTGTCCCATGGGCCATAGGGAAAATCTAGTTAGGAATAGAAATGTTGGCCACGCTATTTATGTTGATTTTTCCGCCAAAGCCCAGTTGAGTTCGCACCGAAAAAAGAGAGCAATGTAATTATTAGAGGCCTCTGAGGGTCGACTTTAAAACGACTTTAAAGTAATTGGCTAAAAATTGGCATAAGGTTTTGGGGGTTTGGAATAAAATATGCTATGCATAATTTGGCCGCGAATTTTCAATTAGTTTTGTGGTAGATGGCAAATCAAAGTTGAATCCATGTAGCGGTCTTTTCGGCCGAGGGCAATCTAATTTATTTGTCTGGCCCCTGGCAAATGCAGGAAAATAATCAAATGGGGCAGTGAAAATATTGTTTCGACTCGAAAGTGTTTTGGCGCAATGTTTCTGGCATCGAATTGTAATTGTTATTTATTTGCGGCTGATTTTATACTGGCCGCAAATTAAACAAAAATTATTTCGAGTGGTGAGCATATGAATTAAAGTCTAGAGGTTTGAGGAACTTTAATAATCAGGAAGAACAAATATTAGTTCAAGCATACTGAATTATTAAAATACCATTACGTTTACCATAGCTTTTAAAACATAATCGCTTTATCACTGCCAGTAAACCAAGAAAAAATATGATAAAGTCTACTTAATGAAAAACTACCTATATTTATTTTGTGCCAGCCCAGCTGCCGTCCAACAAATGGCAATTAAACGCCAATCAGCTATCAAAAGCCAAAGAGTCAAACTAAAAATAAAGAAATTAAATACCGAGAACGCCAAAGCAGAAATGTTTAATTTAAAAATGCGCTGTCTGCCATTTTTCCAAGCGACTACTGTAAATAAATACGCAGCCCAGATAATTATAATTATTTTTGCACACTTAATTAGCCATTAAAACGCAAATTGAAAATGACTCTCACCTTCCGGGGCGGAGTGTCCAATTTAACAGAAATATTAATAATGATTGCAACAAAATAATAACCATAACAATAAAAGTAATCACACAATAATGAGAGTCATATGCGTCGGGGAAATTCATTTGTGTGCTGACCAGAGGGGAAAATACCCCTCGAAAAAAGAAGTGAAAACTATATTTAAAAGAGACTATTCAGCTTAAGTTCTCTTCACAAAATGGCCTTATGATAATTAATTCGTTTAAAATTTTTAAATGCTTTTTGCCCCGTTGAGCCAGACATTTGACAAGCTCATTACTATTCCATGTACAGGACCAACTTTCATTCCACGGCGCCACTCATTAAGGGCATTAAAAGCCTTCTATGTGGAGTGGTTTGGGCTTTATCCCCTTCGCCATGGCAACTCCATCAATGCGCCATATATTTTTACAAGCTTTTCAGAGTTTTAAAATCGCTTTTTCCCTTTTGAGTGGGGGGTGGTGTTCCGCGATGGCCCCCGCCAGGTTAATCCGCTTTCAGTATTTAAATACGAAAATAATGCTAAAAATGTGAGAATGAAAGGGGGTCGCTCGGTGGTCTGGAAATTGGGGCTGCTTTTCGGAAAACCCAGAATTTTCACCTTTGTTTTAAGCTGGTAATTTATTTAATGGATGTAAGGATAACCGTCTCTAGCACTATTTTGCCACCTGATCTTGTGTATGTGGATTTTCCCAAATATATGTATGGGAAATCCCAACTAAATTCACATATTTTCCGCTTGGAAAAGCACGCAGCAGCAGTCGTTCCCCGACCGAAAATGCAAATTTCCGCCGAGCCATAAATTGCAGAAATTTATAACCAAAGTGGGCGAGCATAGTAGAGCCACTGGGTCAGAGGAATATTGTAATAAACAAGCCAAGTAATAACCGAGTATTTTTTGGTGTTTCAACTCTGTTTGTTTTTATCTGTTCATTTGCAGGTACGTGGGCGAGTACTCCAACATACCGACCGACTATGCCGAAGTGTCCAGTTTTGGCAAGGCACCCAGTGAATATGGGCGGCATGGTAATGCCTCCCCGGCCCCCTATGCCACCTCTTCGATTTTGAGTCCCCACCAGCAGCAGCAGCAACCTCGTTATCAACAGCGACCAGTTCCCGGCTATAACCTCCAGCGTCCCATGCATCCGCACTACCAACAGCAGCAGCAGCAGCAACAGCAGCAACAGGCACACCAGCAACATCAGGCGCACCAGCAACTGCCCCCCAGCAACATCTATCAGCAAATGTCCACCACCAGCGAGATATATCCCACGAATACCGGGCCACCGCGCTCCGTCTACTCCGAGCAGTATTACTATCCCAAGGACAAGCAAAGGCACATCCATATCACCGAGAATAAGTTGAGCAACTGTCATACTTATGAGGCGGCTCCGGGGGCCAAGCAGTCCTCGCCCATCACCTCGCAATTTGCGAGTGTGAGGCGTCAGCAATTGCCGCCGAACTGCAGTATTGGTAGGGATAGTGCCCGCTTCAAGGTGCTGAACACGGATCAGGGCAAGAACCAGCAGAATCTCCTGGATCTCGATGGTTCCTCGTTGTGCTACAATGGACTGGCGGACTCTGGTTGCGGTGGTTCCCCCTCACCGATGGCCATGCTGATGTCACACGAGGATGAGCACGCTCTGTACCACACGGCGGATGGGGAACTGGACGACATGGAGCGACTGTATGTCAAGGTGGACGAGCAACAGCCTCCGCAGCAGCAGCAGCAGCTGATGCCACTGGTTCCCCAACATCCAGCGGATGGACATCTGCAGTCCTGGCGAAACCAGAGCACACGGGGCAGTCGGAAGAATGCCCAGGAGGTCAGCAAGGAGCCGAATGAGTTGATCTACGCCCCCGGAAGTGTGGCCAGCGAAAGGAGTCTGCTGAGCAACTCGGGCAGTGGCACCAGCAGCCAGCCGGCTGGCCACAATGTCTGACCTTTGCCCTCTGGTTCAGCCCTGGGCCAGTCGCAATCCAAATCCAAGTCCCAAACGCAGTCCCAGAGCGATCTGCAGTCCCAGGAGCAACTTTATGCCCGGGAAGTAAGGGAACTACTCGCCTGGTGCGAACGCTTCAACAACGGAGGAGTGGAGAACTTTGAGTAGGTTGGGAAAGGGTATTTGGAAAGGGGAGGTGCCAAGGGAAAGGGTATGCGATGGGAAAGGAGTACTGATTTAAAAGCTAGGAAGGAGCGCCAGGGGATCGAATGAAATCGACTTGATGTAGTAAAGTGGTTTCGTTTTCTTGCAGTTTTTGTTTTTATTTAATTTTCTTGAACATTCGTTTCGTGTTCGATTTCCTTTAAATTAATAATTTTAAATGGAACAAAATAATTGTTTTTATGATCATACAGCAAAAGGAATCACTTTAATTTACAGAAAATCAAATTTAATCTTGTTCCCCTGGCTGCATTTGTCACAAACGAAAATGTGACCAAGACTGAGACTGACAGAGTGCGAGAATCGTGTGAGAATTACTTTTAATTTGATTAGTATTACAAGGTTTCGTTTCTATATGAAGAAAAGCCGAGCTCTCTGAACTTTTGAGCCATCGGCCCTATGCTAGTGATAGACATATTACCCTATTTCTCCATCTCTCCTACTCTATCTATCTCTAACTCGCGCTAAATCTCTGACTAAGAAACTGCTTTCGTTATCACACTCTAGGCTAAGATTAGATATAGCAAGATCATTGTAAATTAAAGAAAAAAGTATGATAAGTTCCTCCAAGTATGCAGACGATGATAGCCAAAACGCTGCGTTAGCTTTAGATTATATGGAAACCCAATTTAGATAGAACGATGGGCAGCATTTTGTTTGTTACTTAAGGGTTCGTAATTAGGCTTAGAGTTCAGACAGATACCGATTCAATACCCATGAATGTTTATCCACTAAGTGTACATATTGTACTAGCACTAGCTGTAGTTAATCGTATGTACGTGTATGTATCTCTATAAATATCAAATGAATTATTCAACCTAATTATGCAAATGTGAACACAAATGAGTAGACATAACAAATAATACTTAAACATAAAGAGTAACGGACAAGTGAATAAATTGTGCATATAGTAATTTAAACTGTAATAATTATAGCAGCCCACACGCCCCATTAATTAGTTGTTGTTTAAATACCCATATACATGCATACACACTTATATAACCCATTTAGTAATAGAAACTGCATTAAAAAATACCACCAAGGCATATATGAAAAACAATCCTTCAATTTTGAGCCAAGAAAAGCAAGAAAATCCTTTTTGTTCCCTTCTTTGGTTCGCACTAATGAACTGTATGAAAAGGCAGCCAATTAAATATATATAGGTATATCCATCGATTTAAGCCGAAGTCTGCGTTGAGGACTTTCAGCGAACACAAGTTCATTTAGCATGTTGTTTATCGCACCCCGAAAATGATGGAAATTAAGTGCATTTTGTATGTGTGTCTATGCGTAATTGTAATTATTGATATTGAATACGTATTTACAATGTAGCAATTACAAAAGCAAAATAAAAAAATGCCATAATTATGAAATTAAAACCAACAAAAACGATAGTGTGTTTACTTTTTGGATTATGTTGACTTTGCTTTGGGTAAATAGTGAACAGCTGAAATTATGGAATTTGTTGCGGTGAGTATTTGTTTGTTATTAAGGTAGATGATGTTTAATTTTTAAAGGCATCGAGTTTGTCTCATGGATATGCAACTTTTCATTTCATTTTATTTGAAGGCTTTGTAAGGTAGGCAACACAATGACCTTTAATAAAACCACAAAATCCGTTTCTCTAGGTTTGCTAATTGAAAAGTCACAACTTGCCACCTGTGACTATATCCCCTTCAACGATTTCCCTTTCCAAAAAATTCCACCAATTTGCTCACCCCTTTTATGGCGCGACTAATTTCAGCAACCAACGCGCTTTTAATTAGCTGCAAACTCCAGGACCCAAATTATGCATGACTCTCAATGGATTGCATGGGTTGGTGTTTTGGTGTGTGGGGCGACCGCGCCCATTTTAACTACAAAATAATTACGTGCTAGGCAATTAATGGCCCAAAGGGGTTAGAGTTACAAAAATTCGGTAATTTTTTACCCCTCGAAGCTTCCACGTGCGCCATGTGGCAACATCCGGCGGCCATTTGTTGCAAATCGACAACCATTTCCGGTGCATGAAATTCCGGCCGGAGAGTGAGTGCGGCAAGCGGAACAACATTTGTGAGTTGCGGTTTTTTAATGGGAAAAAGAAGCCATCATATTGTAATTTAATCAGCTAAAGCAGAAGGGCAAAAATACGTGGAAGATGAAAAGAAGGCATTTAAATGGTAATTATTTAAAAAACGTTTTTTTTTTATAAATGTTCTTAAAATAACAGCCTTTGCTTCAGCATTATTTAAAATATATCCTACATACATACTACCTTATCATCTGCTTGGTAAAAGATTATCTCAGTTTGGCAATCTAAAGCTGGTCTAATAAATGTATAATCATTTAATGGCTTATGTGGCAATACAAAAAGTCATTGTTTATCTTGTGCTCGGGGCAAAGCAAATCAGCCAGTCAGCCAGCCTCGAACATCAAACATCCTCTTAAAAGATCCCAATAGACGGATGGGACTTTGGTGGGGCAACAGATGCGTTCGGCTTCAACTTGTCACCTAACGTTTAACGATAAATTTGCTGACAGCGACAACGGATAATTAGTTTCACTAACGAGAAAACTTCCACTGGCTCGAACCACCACACACATGGCACACAATTGGAGACCCTGTCCTAATGCAACATGTTAACCCAGGGAGCAGGATCGCAGAGGACAACAAGGGACTCGCTCCGCTGAGCTGAGTTGATTCCACCGAATCGACGATATAGCAACAGGATGGTCCATTCCCATGCTTCAGTGCATCGTTCTCCTTGAGCTAATAAAATGATTATGTGTTATTTTTATGCTGACAGCACAGGGGAATGGATTCGAGAAGTGTGGGGATGCGGATGAGGACGAGAAGAGGACTTTCCGGGACAGACTCCTGTCGGCAATTGCCCATGATTGTTTACATATTAATCGCAACTTTTAATGGGCAGTAAAACCATTTTTGTTCGAGCGTTTACATAATTGAACTGGCTTATATTAAGCTCTGGGGAATATTTAAGCGGCAATGTAATATGCGATGATGGAAAGTTTGGTTTTAGGAGTTAACTGGAAATGTAATTGAGGCTGGTTAAAAATGGGTTATTAAAATATATAAATATATTTGGAACTTAGATTGCATTTAAAAACAAAGTTGATAGGGTTTTATATTTTTTTTGTAGTTTCCAAAGCAATTTTAATGCCCAACCAAGCCCTTTAATTTTGTATGGAATCTTGCAGATTTAATTAATTGATAGATTCAGCAAATACTCCGTTCAATCAACTTGAAAGTGCATTACCTTAAACTCGATGAGCAACTTGAGAACTGTTTAACTAAATTAACAATTCCAGGCATGGAGACTTTTCAAGTCCGCCCCCTCGTAATCCCCCATTGAGTTGAAATTTTTTATTGTTAGGTGAATGGCAAACAAACAAACAAATAAACGGGCGAACAAAACGCACGACAGTCACAGGACGAAGGACGAAGGACAACAACGGAAGCTGGCAAACAAGCGGAAGGCTCTTCTGGCACTCAACTAATGGCAGCATAATGCGTTTATTGTGGGGGACACAACGGCCGACGGGGGATGGGAGCTGGAATGGGAACCAGCTGGGGAATCCCCCAAAGAAGTGATAACCCAGCGCAAATGTCAACGCAAAAGTCAATCAATGCATTGATGCTGAGCAGATGAGTGGAGGCTGGGGGCGTGGCAGGGGCGAAGTGGGCCGGACTCCATCCCCAGGGGGTGGTGGGCGTGGCAGACACAAACAGGGGACTTTACAGTGAAAAAAATGGCAGTCCTTATTCAAAATTTGTTAAAAAGGAAATATTAAAAACAGGGCTTAATTTTTAAAACAATTAATTTGGATTATTTTTTAATGACAAGTTTCTTGCGATAAGGAAACTGTAGAAAACGAATAACATTTTAAAAACAACATTTTTGAAAGTGTTATTTTAAAAAGCCTTACAAAGTTCTATTTCAATAAATGTAAAAAAAAAATCTAATCAAAACTCGACCTATGCTATATTAAATATTTTATTTCAGTGCAATGAGCATGTTTGCTTGTTCTAAAGTACGCACTTTTCAATGGACCAAACACAGACACAAGTCAGACAGAGCGCATTCAAAATCAATTCAATTGAAAAACATTTTCTCCTCCTGTTTTCTTTTTTTGTTTCCTTTCTCTTCCTTTTTTGAAGGGTTGACTTTTCACTCTGTGTTTTCCTATTTTTGTAGTTTTTTTTTTTGGATAGTCTGCGATGTCATCGCCGCTTTTTTGTTAGCTGAAAAATCACTTTGAGAGCTTACAAAGTTCAACCAAAATTGTGTACAATTTCGTTTTCGGGTGGAAATGAATGATTTCCGCGATGCATTCAAAACGTTAATGAGACGTAATGTGATGGCCGTGACGCGGATGAATCCCATTTCTCAGTGGGCCACTCATGGATCGAGTTCTCTATTCTATGCTGTCTCATCAAGTTGGACAATTAATTGCCAGAGACGCCCTCGTCGACAATCGTCGTCGTTTGTCAAAAACTTTGTTGCATACTTAGTGGCAGCCAGATATTGTATATAGTATATACAAGGGGCCAGAGATTGCCACATCATCATGCAAATGCCTCGCCAGTTTTCAGATACTTATAGCTCATTAAGCATAGAGCTCTGGCATCGGGCCCACGGAATTTGCCCAGTCATGCCACGCCCACATAATGACTAAGCCCCCATAGACCGACCGACTGACTGACAAATTTTCACAGCTCAACGCTTATTAAACTCGCCTGAAAAGTTCAATTAGCTTGGGGGATATTATGGCTTAGAGGGAGGAAAGTGACAGAGATTGAAAGTCGCTGTGCTAAAATTATTTTTAAAATACAAGAGCAAGATTTTAAAAAGAACCATTACCAATTACTTAAGTAACAATCTTCATTATTTTCAAAAAAATATATAATAATAAACAATGAGGAGGCTACTTTCTTTACAAAATATATCTAAATGATGTCCTCCCAACTTAATCCAATAACTCCATTTAAGTTCAAAGACACTATTTTCGAGGAGTTCAATTAATTACCCCCACTCTAATAAGCAGACCCAAACCAAAATGTTTTGTTAGAATTTTGGAAAATCTTTTTCGGACAGGCAGCAGGACATTTGTCACACGCTCGCTTTCACCAGCTCCATCATCATCTTGATTTGGGTGGCCATTCATCCATCCATTCGCTACCCTTATCCCGATCCTTATGTTGATGCTGGTGCCCTGAGCTGAGATTTTCAATATTAATTGCGCAGCTTCGGAGGTCCGACGAAGACGGATAAGATGGGTATGGGTTGGGGTCGACTGGGGGTCAGGTCAGGTCGAAACCAGCACAAAGGACACGCCGACTGACCCCTGTCCTTTCCCCTGAGCTTGACTTTTGATGAATGGCCAAGAATTCGGCATGACATGAATGAGCATTTTAAATAAATTAGTTGTATTCGAGACGCATTTCTTTTGGCCTGATTGAGTCCTTTGATTAGCTGGCTATAAATCAAAGGAAGATCTCGAGAAATGTGGCACATTAATTTAACAAATATGCCATTGTGGAAAATAAAGAGGTCTTTTAAGATGCCCTACAAGATTAAGATGTATAGTTTAGAACTTTCCATAAGGTTTTTTAAAGAAACTAAATTTTAAGGCTATATCAGGATTCAAAATCAACCACATGAATGCCACTAAAATACACTTAACTTTAATCCCGCTCAAGATTTATGCCTGGAGGTTATTAATTAAGACAATAAGCCGGCATAAAAATTGTTATAAGTTAATTAAGCTAAATGAAAAGCTCTTAAGCATCGAGCTCTAGACGTCGCCGCTCAAGGTGAAGACGGAGCATAAAAGTGCCGGGAGATAAATTTGATATAAGCAGTATACCCAGACGAGGGACCAAGAGGAAGACAAATGTCTGGCAATTTGGCTAAATGGCAAACTTGGCCAAGTAAAACATGCACGGGAGCATAATCAAGACAATAATTATTATTGTCATGTGTGTATTTTTGGTGCCCAGCACAGACGACCCAGGACGAGGGAACTTCTCCCCGAAACTTTGGTTTGCCGTCTGTCTGGCACTCATCTTTCCAGATCTCCAGATCCCTCTGTTTTTCCCTCGCCCGACTGACTGACAACGTGTGTTAATTATGGCCATCTGTGCGAGGAGCCTCGAGTTTGAGTTGAGTTTGAGTTTCGTTTCGGTTCGTTCTGGTCCTGGGCCCAAATCGCATTAGGGAAATTACCCTGAATGGCGAATACCTGGGCAGACATAAATAGTTCTGTTGTTTTGGCCATTGTCTGTCTGGGAGCTGCTTAAAGGCTTTCCAGCTTATTTCCACAACGCATGGAACAATCTCTAGTTTTTGCCTAATTAGGCGTTGAAATTGGCATGCTCTTGTTAAAGGAATCAATGGAATCTTCTCTCCTAGTTAGTTATGGTTAAATAAATAGACAAAGCTAGTTAATACACTTAAGAAAATATATACAGCTGTTTAAACCCCATATCGGATATATTTTATAAATCGGTTTCTAGAGATAAATTAAAAACACAATAAATTATTGTTAAAGGTAGTACTCTAAGCTTTTATATGATAAAAATGTTTTCGAATACTTTAAGATGGCCTCGAAATATTATATTTTCCGTGTACCCAGCTCGATAACCAATCTTTAACCGCTTAAGTTAGCTCGAAAAGCTCAGTGGTATAGATACTTCGTGAAAAGCCAGCTGAGGAGCTATAATTAAATTGATGTACGCACGGTCACGCCTGCGGCATAATTGACTTGTCTTGACCTCAAAGTCCTGACCAAGCATCCACAGAACCGGGCCCAAACACTTTGCCCAACTCGGGGGGACACAAATTCATTTTGGCCCCCTCCACTAATTGCTATTGACAGTTATGGTTAGGCTACAAACAACAGGATGATTAAATATTTAATGAGTCTGAGTGGCGGAATGTTCGGAAAGGGATAGGAAATTTCCCCGGGCTAACCACAATCCATCAGTTTGTACTCACTCGACTCACTTTCTAGGAAAAATCAAAGATTTTGGTCTGACCAAAATGTATAAAAAAACTGCCAGCAGGCATTTTCAGTCGACCCTTGTAGTAGATTTGTTTGATTTACCCAACCTTTGGGCAAGTATGGAAATTTGTTGTTCAACTTGTTGCTAAATACACAGATATAATTTAATTACAAAGTTCTACGAACGGAATTTAAACGTATTTTGTGTGGAAAATTTGCAGAAACTGAAAATATCTCAAGGTGTTGGGTAAGTGCAGCCGCAGGCTATCCAAAATCAAAAGCTGACAGCTGCTCGAGTGCTCTTCGCTGCTTAGTGAAAAGTGAAATGATATTTGGAGGGCTTAATGTTTAAGGAGAAGTCTAGAAATGGGCTGGACATTTAAGAAAAGCCAAAATATTTTTCCAGTCTGATATATTTCATATTTTGTGTGCTTAACGCAGCCTGAAATAAGATGGTAAATACCCTGAAAGAGGGTAAACCAAATTGGGAAATAAATTATGTTCCAACAAAAAAGTCTTAAGTATTTTTTTATTTTAAAATATTAGATAGAACAAACAAAAATATTATATTCATGTGCATAAGATTTTTATAGGTTTTCATAGAAACAAAGAAAAGAAAATATGAAATAAAGAGTACCCCAGTCTGCGATTTTCCTATTAGGACTTTTTCCCAAAACACCCGTCGTTTTGTTGTATCCATTGCTGATGTTTGTAATTCGAGCTTAGTGTAATGGAATTTTTAAGCGAATGTCACAGAAATGCACAAAGTACAATGAGACAACAAGCTGCTCAAATATGCAAAGACTTTTACCCTGAGCACATGCAGACTTACAGGACACCTTACAGCTTATTACGTTCACGCAGCCAAGGAAATCCCTTTCCCCAACCCGCCCCTTCTCTTCGAGGACTCCCCGCTGAACTTGCAACATGGGGAGCTGGAAAAAAATGGAACTTATTTTCGTAGACAAGAGCGAATCTTGTGTTTATTTGCGCTTATATGCACATCATCTATCATCTATCATCAGGTGGTGTGTGGGCGAAATGGCTCCACTTTTCCTTTTCCTTAGCCCATTTCCTTCCTTTCCCCCACTTTCCAAAGCTGCATCAATTTTCCCGTTGCCATTATTATGATTGTTATTAACTTAAATAGAAAATACTTGACTGTTTCATAAATCTCACCCACTCGGTTGGCCCGCTGAGAGGCGAAGGAAGAGGATTCTGAAGTTGGGGTCTCGCTGCGTCAAGTAGATTTATGTTGCTGCTGCTGTTTTGTCGTGTGGTGATGAGTTCCCTTTTGATTTATATGGCGAGGAAAACTGGTACACAGGAAGTTAAGTTAACCCACCCACGAAAGAATAGAACATCTGGTGGGATAATATTTAAATCATCTATTGAGGAGAGTAAAGAATGAAGTTAGGGGATCTTTAAGGTTGTAGTGCTACATTTAGTTTTTTTAAAAACACTTATATTTTGAGACAGATTTTAAGCTAAGGGATTCCTGATAGCACTTCTTGGATTTTTAAAATATCAATATACATCCTTATAAATATGTCTTAAATCATTTCTTTTAATATAATATATTTAAAAGTTTTAACTGCAAACTTTTTGACATAGCGGTATTCCTGATAGGAAGATTTTAATGTACCACAGTTGCCACTTCTTTTTTTAATTATCTAAATATATCTTTATAAGGATGTATATATAAATATATTTTCAATATAATAATATATTATATAATATAATATATTTCTAAGCCTTAAGGAAAATGTACATTTTTTTCAACGCATTCCTTTTGTCATCTTCACAAGTGATTTATATAATAACAATAACATTAAAAATATAATTTAAATTAGGGGTAAGCATTTTTTAGTTTCCTGCTTTTACACTGGTCGGCATATGTATTTTGACAAAATAAAAGTTAAGTATACTCATAACTTGAATATACTTCTTGTAAACTATAGGCATCAATGGAAAGGTAATTTCAATGCCGTTTGAATGATACAATACATTTCTTTACCCATTCAGTACTTATTGAAAAGGACGAATTTGTGTAAATCAACTTTGAAATTTTTAAAAAAAACTTTTTTCCTCGTCTTGAAAACTTAAATTTTTTGATGCAAAAAGTTTCTTCAAACAAAAACAATAGTAACTGCAAAAAGAATTTTTCAAAAATCATTTTTCTTATATTTTTTATGAATTTTTGAAAATGCTTAAAAACAGGCATTTGAGCCATATTTTTCTCTTTTTCATACAAATTTTTTCCGACATTGTCACCTTCAAAAAATCATAAAAAATATAAGGAAAATGATTTTTGAAAAATTCTTTTTGCAGTTACTATTATTTTTGTTTGAAGAAACTTTTTGCATCAAAAAATTTAAGTTTTCAAGACGAGGAAAAAAGTTTTTTTTAAAAATTTCAAAGTTGATTTACACAAATTCGTCCTTTTCAATAAGTACTGAATGGGTAAAGAAATGTATTGTATCATTCAAACGGCATTGAAATTACCTTTCCATTGATGCCTATAGTTTACAAGAAGTATATTCAAGTTATGAGTATACTTAACTTTTATTTTGTCAAAATACTTATGCCGACCACTGTACTTAAAGTTTATAATAATTCATAGTAATATTAGCTATACCCCATAAAGTGATCTACAAGCTAGCTCACTTGAAAACCCAAACCTCCTAACTTCCTTAACTGATTAAATATCTCCCAACTGTTTGTGCCCACCACCAAGACCGCAGAATTCAATTAAAGCGTTTTGCGTTTCACCTCAGGAATTAGGCAAACTAATTGGCCGCAGTCTCTGGGAGCGAAAGAAAAGCAGCCTTTTCCACTCTTTTGCCGACAAAGAGTGCGTCTGAAGGCGCTGAAAACTTTTAATAAATCCGCAAATTACTTTATAAGCAACTCGTTTTCGGGCTGCTTATTTTGTTTGCTCGGTGGGATGACAATGAGCGCGATAAGAACTTGGCATAAACAAGTCCAAAGCCCAGAGCCCAGGGCAGTGTAAACTGCCGAGGATGGGGCTGAAATTAAGGCAGATGGCCGAAGGATGAAAGGAAAATGCGTCCAGTCAGGATATACTATATAGCATAAACCCACCCATTCACACAACACGTTGACTGCCGCGTTGGCAATTTTTATTTAGCTTTTGTAAGTTAATTTGTGCACTATTGTCCTGCAGGACCCGCCGACTGAAACGTTTGCCTTTTGCACTTTGCTCCTTTGGCTTCCTTTATATTATTCTTTTTCCTCCTTTTTTAATGTAATTCAATTTCAATGAAATTTAATCGTCCGTACATGGCAGTGACCATACCAGCCTCCACAATCCACCCAGCCTTTTAACATTATTTGCGTCATTTTGTGGTGGTTAATTTCAGTGCAACGCTTTTACTATTCAATTATGTTGCCGCTTGTCGCCTCATTCGCGGCATTTTTTATGCACTCTTGTTTGTGATGAGAGCAGTTCCCTTCGCTTCGGGAAACTTCCTGCCCCATTGTCCTGCTAATGCCGGCCTGTCCTGTTTGTCATCCCGCGTGTCCTGCGTCCTTGTTGTGCTCTTTTCATTGTTATGAAAAATTAAATGGGCATAAATCATGCTAATGGCGCATTCAAAATTTATTATGCTTTAAAGCCCCGCCAAACACACAGTCCACCATCAATTTATTTATGTATTTGCAATTATTTCTGCATGGGGTGGAATTGGTTCCAAGTATTGAATGGCTTTTTTTTTTGGCTTGAGCTCGGTGTGGGCTAGTACGGTTGATCTCATCTCGATTTCAATTAGATGATTGTTAGAATGTGAGGATATTTTTATGGGGTAAAACATTAGGAAAGCTGATGATGTCAGCAGGGCTGCAAATGGGGTGATGAATTGTCTTAAGTGCAATTTTACACTCACTCTTCGAATTGATGAAACAAAAAATATTTCTGTGTGAGGTTTAAACCAAACCAGGGATATATATTTAAGTATTTAATTCAGAATAGAAATTCCTTAGAACATACATATTTATACCCGTTACTCGTAGAGTAAAAGGGTATACTAGATTCGTCGGAAAGTATGTAACAGGCAGAAGGAAGCGTTTCCGACCCCATAAAGTATATATATTCTTGATCAGGATCACTAGCCGAGTCGATCTAGCCATGTCCGTCTGTCCGTCTGTCCGTCTGTCCGTCTGTCCGTCTGTCCGTCTGTCCGTCTGTCCGTCTGTCTGTCCGTCCGGATGAACGCTGAGATCTCGGAAACTATAAGAGCTAGGCTATTGAGATTAGGCGTGCAGATTCCTGAGCTTCTTACGCAGCGCAAGTTTGTTTCAGCAGAGTGCCACGCCCACTCTAACGCCCACAAACCGCCCAAAACTGTGGCTCCTACAGTTTTCATGCTAGAATAAAAATTTTAACTGAAATGTCTTGTTCTCATCAATACCTATCGATTGACTCAAAAAAAAGTTTGCCACGCCCACTTGAACGCCCACAAACCGCCCACAAACTTCAAAAAATCGTAAATATGAACGCGGATATCTTGGAAAATATCAAAGATTGAGAAATGGGATTTCAGATTTAGATTCCTTAGGCTTAAGCGCAGCGCAATTTTGTCACGCGAATATGCCGCGCCCACTAGAACGCCTACAAACCGCCCAAACCTGTGGCGCCCACAATTTTCACGCTAGATCAAAAATTTTAACTGAAATGTATTGGTCTTGTCAATACCTATCGATTAATCCAAAAAAAACTTTGCCACGCCCACTCTAACGCCCACAACGCTTAAATCTGTCTACCGCCGGTAGGTGGCGCATTTCAATCTCGCTTTGCTGCTTGCATATCTCCATTTTCCTTTGGTCCCTTTAGCTGAGTAACGGGTATCTGATAGTCGAGGTACTCGACTATAGCGTTCTTCCTTGTTTGTATTATTATTTTCCGTGGAAAATAAAAATTCTTCGGAAACCCTTAACATTTCCGCATTGAGTCCTTGACAACAACTTCCAGTGATTAACCCACCGGCAGCCGAATACATTCGCCCACTTAACCGCCATAACTAACTCGGCAATCTAAAATTTCATTCGCCACGCAGCTGGCAACAATGTGCCTCGCTTAATCCGACTCATAAAAGGAGGGGGGAGTTCTGGGTGGTTTTTAGGGGGGGCCAAGGGCGAACTATACCGACCACCCACATAATGCAAATTGCTATTATAATTTGCACAGCAGCGGCGTCATTCATCAGCCTTAAAGGGGGGTGTGGGTGCGGAAGTCAGACAAATTTCCCAGGGATTATCTGGGAAGGATGCGCTGGCTGCATTTTGTTGGTGCCACGCCGCTGTTGCAACATTCTCGTGCAGCTCAACGCGTTGGCGCTTCATTCCATTTATTATAACAAGTTTTTTAGACTCTTTTTCCGCCGTTGTGGGGGTTATTTTCATTGCCAAAAATATATATATATTTCAAGTGGGTTCAACTGCACAGCACATTTTATTTGGTTTTAGGATTTTTCGTTCCGAAAATCCACGAGTTTGTTGCAAACAGTTTTATACCCAGACACATTGACGCTGCGCAGATACAGATACATTTTAGCCATTGCAGTTGCAGATATAGATACTCCACTTGACCCCCCGCGAAGCAGTTTTCATTTGGTTTTTAGCCTCGTATCACGTCAGCGAAAGTTTTTGGTTCCGAAGGGGATATTGGGTTTACAAAATAAATAAAATATCTTCAAACATTTTTAAGATCAGTTTCAGTTTTGAAAACAAAATAATAGGTACAATACAATATATTTTTTCAAATTTTTTTAATGTTCATCCTCGATGTAGATTTCAAATCATTATCAAAGCATTTATTTAATTTATTTTAATTTATTTGTTTTTAAGGCTGCCTAAAAAATTATATTGCTGATCTAAATTAATTCTCAAAATCAAGATAGGCTGTTTCTCTATTCGAGCAAACATTCTGAGTTGATTTTTCTTTGCGTTTCGTGGTTTTTCTTTTGTTTTTCCTGCCTGTTTCCCTTGGCTGCCATTTTCCCCCCTCTCCGGCTTTCATTGGTCCACCTAGTGTGTTGTTTACATGTTCATTCGCGGGATTTTTCACTTGAAATTGGAAAGTCGACGTCGGCACAAAGAGTTAAGACCTTGCATGTGCAGAAAAGGAATCCCGAGGGGAATGGAATCGCTTATTGTTCTGACCCAAACATTGTTGCCTTAAATGAAGGTTTTTTTTTGGCCCTGATACTCTCTTTTGCGGTTGTCTTTGCATTAAGCTTGTTATGGCTTTAATTTAGAGGCATCCTTGGCGAAAATCGCATCAACGCAGCTGGAGATCGTTAAATAATTCATGTCAGGCCGCACCGAAATCGAAAAATGGAGGAAAAAACGGCAAGAAACGAACCGAATCCGAAGCAATGAAAGCCAAATTAAGCAGTGGAAAACGTTTAGCCAGATGGGGGAAAATCGGTGGAGGCTGGGGGAGTTGGATAGCTGGATAGCCAGGAGCCAGGCTCTCCAAGGATATTCCCAGCTGGGCGCCCCAGGAGCGCCTGATTTACGTTGCAATAATTTTCATCTCATTTTCATTACGTTTTCGAGCTTATCCTGGCAGCCTTTCCTGCTACTTTTTCTCCAGGATTTCCCCGTCTTTTGCTTTTTGCATAAGGCCAAAAGGTGAGAAGCTCGTTTGGCCTGCAGGTCGCTCTATGCCGGGGTGGCCACTTGAGCCCGGCTATTTATCATTCCCCAGAGCTTATACATAAGTTCCAGCCTGTCCATAGGCTTCTGCATCCCGAAGCCCTCGGTTACCAGGGCATAAGCCCCCTCCTTCGTCCAACAGCTGTGAAGTTTCCATGGTGTTGTCTTTTTTCCTGTTGTTTCCTGCAAGTGCCATCAAAAGTTGTGAACAAGTTGCAGGTTTGAAACAACAACGGAACAGGAATAAAAAGGATCAACAAGGTGCTCAACACCAGCCGGATAAAATTGGAATGGCAACGAGTGTGGCACTTCACAATGGTGACAGATTTACATCAATTATTGAACAGGTGCGGGGTAACAGGTTGCTTTCTGATAGGAAAAGGAAATTGGGAATGAAATGGGTAAATCTTCAAGAGTTTTGACAACTATTTCCCCAGAAAAAATGAAGTATTTGTACCAGATTTGTTTTGTAAACAGGTAAGATTGATAAGTTTGTGAAAAAAATATTTAGAATTATAATAGAACCTTAAAAATATTTTTATAAGATAACCTTATACTTTCAAATGAATCTTTTTCCTTTAATAATTACATTAACACATAAATGGGACTTATTCAAAAATAAAATTAAATATATTATAAAATTTATTTATCATTATATATTCTTTATTTAAAAAAAAAACTACCCTCTTTCTTCCTTGATTTCCATTCAAGATACCGCATCATTTCTCAACCAACTCTCGCTGAAAACTTTTCCCCAGAATGTTTAACTTTTTGATTTGCGTACAATTTGTTTGTGCCTTCTACAAAATCCTCACATCCGCTTCATTAAGTACTGAGTCCTTCCGAAATGCTCGACCAAAGGCAAAACGACTTAACTCTGAAAAAAGGATTTGCAAATTCAAGAAGGAAAGCGAAGTCCTTTTGCAGGCAACTCAATTAGTTGCACGCATCCATTAGATATTCCAGGCACAAAACAAAAGAGTAAAGCGATTGCAAAGCCATCGAATAGCCAAAGGCCGAAGGGTCCCAAAAAGAGTGGAACTGGGTGACCAAGGACCTAGAGAGGAGGGAGATTATTTTTTGGCCGTGCAGGAGGTCAGACCACAAACAAAGATGTCACGCAGTGCGTTGCCCAAAGGGATTTGGCCATTGGTACGCCCAAAAATATAATATATGACATTTTGTTATGAATACTAATGCGAGCTGGAGGGTTTAAGTGGGGGAAGACTTAAAAGTTTATGCCAAAGACTGCTTTGCATAGTCCAAAAATATATTTATTGACAACTGGTTAGGGATATGGACTACACCCACTGGAGATGATTAAATGGGGTATAAGAAAACTGTTGTTGGCTAATCTTTATGGGGTGATGGTATACGTATGCGACAAAAAATAACAATATAGCTATGCAACCTTTAAATAAATATTCCTTAATTATAAAAACTACAGTTTTTGCAAACCATTCTTAGGTAACTTGAGCTAAGATATTTCAGTTCCACAGAAAATTCATAATCAAATATTAAAGGGATGCAATAAGGTTTAAATTTAAAAACCAATAGGTGCTCGAAAAAATTAATAGTTTATAAAAAGTTAACTAAAGATTTTTCAAAACAAGGAGATATAGGCATACCCATTTTAAAACCTTCAAAATAATCCAACTGACTCTGCAGCACCTCATAATCTCCTCTGGATTTCCGCCTCCTCTTCAGCTAGAACATAATCAAATCAATTGGCAGACAGGAAAAGAGCAGACAGTTGGCCCAACCAACTGCGACTAATGCGTCGCCATCAGATATGCAAACAATTGGCGAGCTAGACGAATCTTCTGGAGTCACAAAGTTTATTAAACCGGACTATGATGCTGGAAAGGGGGACATTATTTGTTGGGGAGGTGCATCTCCTCAGTTGTGCTCCTTGGGCTTCTGGGCTGGTTTCCTGCAGACACTGCCCAGGATGTCGGGCAAGGGACCCCCCGAAAGACCCAGCACGGCACCCGGCTGGATGTTCCTGATCAAACTGAACAGACGCTGGTGCTGATAACTATTGTGCGGTCCTGTTTTGTAGATCTTGTCATCCACATAGACCACATCGATGCCCTCGTCCATGATCCGGGAGTGATAGTGATGGTTGTGCGGAAAGAAGTCCAGCAGGGTGCCCAGTTCCTTTGTGATTAGAGTGTTTCTCTCTTCGGCTGGCTGCTTGACCAGAAACACCACGATGGACTTATCGCTGTAGAGGCTCTGACCAGCCGGCATGACCGTCAGCTCCACCACAGCCCTCTGGCAGCAAATGAACTCGGGCTCATAGGGTTGCATGGCATGGAAGGTCAGCAGAGTGGGATCCGGCTGGTAATATCATTATAGTAATTATTTTACCATCTTCAAATTCAACTCACATTAAAACGTTTTCGGTAGGTATGCAGCAACTCCTCAGTACTGTAAATAGTGCCATGCCATTTCGGCGGTAGATAAAACTCCGTGTCCGCCGATGTCAGCAGCTTGGTGCCATGCTAGAATCAAATATGGCTATTACCACGTGTCACAATCATAATACCCTCATGCTTACCAGATCGTAAGTATAGGTGTTCAGGTTTTCCGGAGTCACCTCCTTGGGGAATCCCAAATCGTCCAAGAACATGATATTATTGCTCAGCCTTCAAATTTAATGATAATTTTCACTACGAAATATTGACTAAGCGTTTTGATTTCGATTTAAAGGCTACTTGTTCTGGGGCTTAACCAAAGGCTGTTTTAACAAGTTTATTCGGCAAAAAATTCACCTTTTGACAGCGATCTAGTGTGAACAGAGTCTTTCTCATCCAAAATCCCTAAATTAAGCTCACGTTGCTCACTCATAAGTGTTGTAAAACAGTAAAAATAGTGTAACAAATAAAGCGCAGTATTTTTATTCAGTATTTTTTACGTCTAGGTGGATTTGTAGTTGGCGTTTGTTGGCATTTCTTTGGAAATTTTTAATTACAATGTTTTATAAAACAATAACAGAATAAATATTTGCTTAATTTATTTATTAGAAAATTATAATATTTATACATCTGCTTTTTCTCTTGGCATCCAGCGAAAAAAATGGTATCTGTATGACCGTAGAATAACAGTCGCAACAGTACTATTGGTCTTCATTAAATACATACATTTATTTAACGAAAAAATTCAAAATTGATGATATTATATTAAAAATAAATACCCCAAAATAAAATATCCCAAACTCAATTTCTTATCCATTCAAAAATATTTTTTTTTACTTGGCAAACCTTTTTTTTCGATCTGAGTACTAGGCGTTTGTCTATAAATTGTCCTCCCCTTACAATTTGAACTCGCAAATTCAAGGTTGCATTTCACAAGTGATTTCCTGTGCCCAGAGCTGCATTTTAAGCCACAAAGCGATGCCAGGGCCAGGGAGGTGTCACCACCCATTTCCAAGGCGATTATCTGGGTTTGCTTGGCCCCATAAATTTGTCCACGCCCATAACTGGGCTGACAACTTAAGTGCGGTCATGTTTTTGGGGTCCGGCTCTCCCCTCCATTAGGAAAACAATTACAGACGACACTGACAGGCCCGAAATGCCAAAATGCCGGCCGAAACTGAAACTGAGATCCTGGACACATTCTACTGCCTGGAGAAGGGGAGGAGCAGCCCGGAGCAGGAAGAGATAGCATTCGGCGTCTGGCCGGGATGTGGCCATAAATTATGAGTTTGTCGTCACATGCTGGCGGTCTTAGCCGGTGGTCATGTCTATTAAGTAGCCCTTGGAGCCTCCAACTGTTCATCTGTCCGATTTCTGACACTGCTTGGGGTTTATATTTTGCCAATCCTTTGGCTTTGCATTTTCCGGGGCCCTCCTTGCTGACCGTTTTGTAAACTTTTCCTAGGTGCTTTCGCTGGTTTAACCCATCCGCAAATTCAAATCCCCAAGACATAAATTATAGCCCTGAAATTCCTACGGTTTCTGCTTCATTTTCATGCTCACGAACTAGGCGAGCGTCACATGTGTGTCTAAGTGATTTTCAATAAGTTGCGACTTCCTGGGGTTGGGTCAAAGTTTTTGGGGCACGATTTTTCACGGCTCCAGATGTCTATATATACATATGGATATATATATATATAGAGAGAAGTAACATAATTTATGGCGCCTTCGCATGTGGGTGTGTGTCTGAGCTGGCGGATTTTCGCAGGCGTCGATAATGACGAGCGATTTCTCATAGCCAAAAGTGAGTTTTGGTGGGGATGGGAATGGGGATGGGGATGGGTATGGGGGTAAATAGAGGAGCTCTCATTTCGGCAAAGCACCAGCCATTTGCAGCAGCTGCGACCGACCTTTGACATCCCCCAGGCCCAAGTTCTCCACGTTCTCCGGGCCCGTACTACAGGGCACGTAAAAACAAACTTGATTCTCGGCCATCAAAAAGCGCCATCCGTCTTCTAGCCAAACGTTCGCTTTGACTGCCAGGCTGCCAAGTACGCGACGTGATTCAATATTTTTGCGAAATTATTTTTTAATCATAGTTGGACAGAAGTCAAGCAAATATGGAATGTAAGGAAGCGACATGATCGAATACAAAGTGTGCAGTTGGAAAAGTCGTTAAAGTGTAGAGCATAGAATGTATGGTTGTAAATTTTTAGGATGGTTTAGAGGTATAGTTGATATATGGTTATCCATGTTTAATTTTATTTTATTCGTGAAACAAGAAATGTTTCAAAATATTTAATTAAATTTGGGAAATAAGAAATATTTTAAGATATTTAATAAAACTTAATAACTATTCTTAGGTATAACCAATAATATCATTAAATTCTATATTAAAAATAACATATTTTTTAAAAATAAATGATTTTTATAAAATGTCCAAAATAACCACCTTACAAGTTCGAACCCTCAAACAAAAGATGACAACTACATATGTATGAACCACATCAGCACACAAATAAACCATAAAAACAACTAGGAAAAAACCAGAAAAATTGCAAAGAAAACTTTAGCAATTTGCAAGACTTGCAGCTGGCATCGGTCGCCACTCTCGACTATTAACGCAATCGAATGGCGTTCTTGGCTCGGATTCGGATTTGGATTCGCTTTGCTCTTTATGGTAAATGCCCGCAAAATGTTTGAAACGCTCAAATAGTGAAATGGCGAAATGGCAACCAAATCAGCGGATCCCATGCCATCCTAAAAATTGCAATTGTGACAATGCTGACAATCTGCAGGCGACAGCCAACACCAGAGTCCCAAACGGAAGTCCAAGGGTGAGGAAAACAGACGGCAATGGCAGTTCCGTCTACATCTCTAGCAGCTTCTACATCTCTGCACTTGGGAAAAATGTAAGTTTTGTTACGATTTTGATATGATAAAATATTAACTAACAAGTTTTTGTGCTATTCAGGATTATAATCTTAAAGTCCATTCATGTTTATTCCGTAGTTTTTAAAAAACTATGCAGATACAATAACTTTTATATTGCATATTGCTTGTTATGCCTTTCTATTTATTTGAAAATATGTATTCTTATAGAATTTTTTGAATTAAAAAATATTCAACATATATTAATTACTTAAATATATTTGTTCCCTTTACGTTTATATCATACTAGAGCTTTTAAGGAACCTTAAAATTTGTTTGCCGTGTATTGTCCATCTAGCTTTTGCCTTCATGGCAACGTCAAGAAAACGGCGACACTTACAATCAGTATGAAATTTACGCGATTTTCATTGCGGCAAATGGTTCGCTTTTTTCGGTATTAACATTTCTCGCCAGGCATTTGGGGGAGAATAAAGAAAGTAAGGTGTAGCTTTCAGGGAAAGTGGGCGGAGAGGACTCCGGAGCCCAGCTGAAGTCGTGCCAATTCGCATAGTTCTTTTCATTTTTGGTTTGGCATATGGATTAGATGCTTATTCTTAGGACAGCAAGAATAAGTTAAGTAAGTAATCAAAAATTAAAAAACAAAAAAGTAATTATATGAAAATATTTAATATAAAATAAACTTATATCTTAAATATTTTTATAAACCTGTTGCTTAATAACTGAGGTTCCCAGCCATCGCTTTATTTGCTTGTTTTCTTTAAAGAGTAATGTATTATATCCCAGTGGTCTTTAGTCTGGGCGATCTCCCAGTGGAGTGTAGGAAGTATTCGTTGTATACCCGCAGGAATATGATTTTGTTCGTCGGTTGGCTCCTTGGCTCCAGCCATAACCAGGATAACAACAAACGGGCAAACAGCTCGCGGCTGCCACGAGCCAAAAGTGGCATCAGCTGCGGCAGTTGGCGCGGATATATCTTCCTGAACACTCGGGGAACCAGACCCTCAGACCCCCAGCCCCTGGCCGACGGATCGGAGGACATCCATTCTATCCCGGGCTGACTGACTCTAGCCGAGGATAATGCAATAAGCGTTGCCAACAAGCGCCCAACGTCTTCGTCCTGCGACTTTGAGCCTTCCAGCGAACTGCGTTTGCTTGTGGGTGGTTTGGGTTCTCAACGAAGGGATTTTCCAGGGGGTGGCTGCACATGTGTGCCAGACAGGTTATGCGCTATAAAAAATTTAAGGAATTGCTACCAGCGCCAGCGCCAAAAACGACAATACTTACGAGCATTTCACAAATCAAAATACTTTCGAGAGTTGGTCCTTTTTCGGAACCCCTGCCCCTTTCTTTGTTGTCTGCCACCAGTGGTTATTGTTATTGTCCTTAATGTTAGCTTTCTTGTGTGCCAGACTTTTCCGCGTTTTCCCATTTTTATACCCGTTACTCGTAGAGTAAAAGGGTATACTAGATTCGTCGGAAAGTATGTAACAGGCAGAAGGAAGCGTTTCCGACCCCATAAAGTATATATATTCTTGATCAGGATCACTAGCCGAGTCGATCTAGCCATGTCCGTCTGTCCGTCTGTCCGTCTGTCCGTCTGTCCGTCTGTCCGTCTGTCCGTCTGTCCGTCTGTCTGTCCGTCCGGATGAACGCTGAGATCTCGGAAACTATAAGAGCTAGGCTATTGAGATTAGGCGTGCAGATTCCTGAGCTTCTTACGCAGCGCAAGTTTGTTTCAGCAGAGTGCCACGCCCACTCTAACGCCCACAAACCGCCCAAAACTGTGGCTCCTACAGTTTTCATGCTAGAATAAAAATTTTAACTGAAATGTCTTGTTCTCATCAATACCTATCGATTGACTCAAAAAAAAGTTTGCCACGCCCACTTGAACGCCCACAAACCGCCCACAAACTTCAAAAAATCGTAAATATGAACGCGGATATCTTGGAAAATATCAAAGATTGAGAAATGGGATTTCAGATTTAGATTCCTTAGGCTTAAGCGCAGCGCAATTTTGTCACGCGAATATGCCGCGCCCACTAGAACGCCTACAAACCGCCCAAACCTGTGGCGCCCACAATTTTCACGCTAGATCAAAAATTTTAACTGAAATGTATTGGTCTTGTCAATACCTATCGATTAATCCAAAAAAAACTTTGCCACGCCCACTCTAACGCCCACAACGCTTAAATCTGTCTACCGCCGGTAGGTGGCGCATTTCAATCTCGCTTTGCTGCTTGCATATCTCCATTTTCCTTTGGTCCCTTTAGCTGAGTAACGGGTATCTGATAGTCGAGGTACTCGACTATAGCGTTCTTCCTTGTTTTTTTTGTGTTCCCTGAGTCTGGGGGAGCAACTGATGCCCAAAGGAGCGATGCGAAAAACAATGTGCTAAATAAATAAATTTGTCCAAGATTGCAACATCAAAATAAGGTGGCAAAACTTGGGATATGGCTGTGTGAATGGTTGGTTTTTATGGTGTGGCAGGTGATCAGGTGGGTGCTATGTTGGATATAAGAACTTTGCCGAGGATTGTATACAAATAAAAAATATGGGTGATCAAATAGGAAGAGTTATAATAAACTGAACATTTATTGAACATATTAAGATGGATTATTAAAAAAAAAAATTACAAGATTATGGGGCTCTGCCAAATATTAATATATATATATATTTATTATAGGGAATAATAACCACTAATTGAGAAGCAACAAAAGCTATGAGTGTTGCTCAGAATCCTTGTAGATTAAGTTTCTAATTCCGAATCAATTATTCCCTTTCAGTCGCCTCTTGTTTCTGTGTGCAGTGCTTTTTTTCCAGACTCCTTGGCCATATCTCCTTTTAATGGCAGTACTTCCAAGTACCTCTCAGCCCCCTGGAAGCAACCTAATCTATGGCCCATTGCGTGTGTGGGAGAACACGAGCAGTTGGTAATATCCTGCGAGAATGGCATGCAAAAGGGACAAGCTACAAAAGCGAGCACAAATTGCGTCATGTTTTGCAATTCCCACGCATTCTGGCCAGCTTTCACCGCCCCACCACCCACTTTTCGCATCTCCCACGCTCGGGTTAAAGGTCGTCGGAGTGTGTCTCCACCCACTTGATGTTGCTGCTCCAGCTGTCCTCGCCTGGATGTTATTTAGCCGACAGTTTAGTGTGATCGCCCTTTGGGGGGAATGGAACTGGGACTCCTTTTTTATGTCAACTGTTGATTGCAGCAGTCGCAGAACCCGAATCAAAGCCCCAGACCAGCTGAACTGAAACAATAATCAAAATTAATTCAATTTTGGCGGCTGGCTTTAAAGGTAGCCACTTAATTAAATGGCCACACGCGTGCTCTATATATATATATAGCTATATCCGCATATCCTGTGGCACAGAACTGATTTTTATATATCCCGGCAAAATTCTGTTTAAATCAAATTACATTCAGCAAAATGCCCATAAAGCGAATGAATAACCACAAAATATTCGAGCACTTAAAATGGCAAAGTGATTGAATTGTGGGCAGGGCTTTTGGGGATGCAAACGTGACACGATCCATTTCAATCTTTTTAAATGTAAATGTTTTTAAAAATGTGCTGGTGTAACCATCATGTAATATATATGTTTTAAAAAAAGATTATTTTAATTGACAATAACGTTCTTAAAATTGTTATTTTTGAAGAGCATCTTCATAATATCCTGGAAACAGAACCTTTGGTATTTATAAATCACTTGCTTTTTTTCGTTTGGTTATCACGCGCTCATCTCCAATTGTCAATGCACTTTGAACCGCACATATGCACCACAGAGATAGGTCCCAATGGGGGTCAACCGCAGTAAATAATAATAACTGAACCCAAAAGAAAATAAATTGTATAATTTAATGGAACACAAGTTTTGTTAAAATTACCATTAAAACAATTGTCCGACGAGGTGCACCCCTTTAAGACTATTTTCCAGATACGCCGCTGGCTCGGCTTTGGTTATACCCAGAAAACTGCACTTATGGCCTGTAATAACCGGCTCTCATCTGTCCGCTTCCAGCTGCAGGCTTACGGTTGCCTTTGATCAAATTATCCCTGAAACCCCACTCCACAAGTCAGCCCTCAAGGATTGCACCTGTTTTTAAGCTCAGATGTCCGGCAAATGTGTACATATTTTAAATTTAATTACTACACGCTGCATGCAACAAACAGTGGCAGCCACAGCAAATCCGAGCAGAGGCCATCCATCCAAAAGGGCCAAGCACAATCCTTTCATGAGAAAGGGCGCTATAAATTCCCGTACCAGAATAGTTGGCTGGCCATTCAAAATCTGCGCTAGCGCCGCATATGTATAAAAATATGAGTCTTTCAACGAGGGCGGATCGAAACCATACGAGTTTCCATAAAAAATGGCAATTAATTATCATTTACTATAATACATTTATAATAGTAAACATACACTAACAACAAGGAACAAGATATAACTTGAAAAAACATACCTAAAATGTTTGATAGTTTTATTAAAATGTTAAGCAAAATGTTTCCAACTTATCAGTTCACCCTCGCCGAAACATATATCACCTGGTACACCTCTTCTTTTCCCAAAAACCCTTTCCATCCACACAGATGCTTCAGCGTTCGTCCTGCGGGCATTTTTGCATATTTAACTCAATTTGTGGTTTAAATTTAATTAATTTAATAATATATGTGGGGAAATTCCATTTCTCTCCTTTCCAGCTGCAGAAAATACCGCAGAATCTCGCCACTGTCAACAATTTTCCTGACCAGGTTGAGAAAGAGATAAAGGAACCTCAAATATACGAGCATTTTATCTTATTTGATTTTAACCAGCGAAGGCAAAGCGCTCAACAGATGGCGCTGGTAACAGTCTGAAAAGATGGCGCCACAAATGCAATCCACATGATGGTAAAAGCTTTTCTGTGGGTGGACGCTATTTTATTTCATTTTGAATGCAGAAATAACTTTAATAAAAATAGTCACCATTAATAAATATTTAGCGAAATGACACTAAAATAAATATTAAATAATATTAATTACGTAATATAAGAAATTCTTAAGGCACTCTACTTTTAATCTCAGGAATAATACAACACTTTAAAAATAATTATTATTGCATATCTTTTTAAATTATTTTTTCACATATTGTTAAATCTTATAAAATGATAAATGAATATTTTGTAAATCAAATATGTTGTTTGGGGGAATTTTTATGAATCATTAATATAGTGCATTAATAAGATATGTGTAGTTCATTTAATATTCACACCCCATACTCTGTACTCACTGTCCGCTGCTTTTCACTTTACCATTTTCAGGACATTGAACTAATTAACACAATGATCTCTTAATTGCAATTAAAATCATTCCGCTTAGCACGCGGAAGCCCTTATAGATAGAGAATTATCGCGATGTGCATACAAAAGTTATGTGAGTATCATATAATATCAAGTTTGTTTTTTATATTTGTTTAGTGGGTGTAACGAGAGCACTGGCAGACGGATATTTGAACGCCCCCATGCCCCTTTCCATATTCAACCCCACCTCATTAGGAACTTTCATCCAGATCGTCTGCATTTCACTATTGTTTGCATTACTTTGCGTCGGCGCACTGAAAAAAAGCTCGGTCGCCAAAACAAAGCTCTCTCAACCCGCATATATAAGCTACAATGCAGCTGCAGTCGAGCCTCAGTTCTAAGCCAGAAGTAGACCAGATATTAAGTTCAGTGCATAGCGATAATATCAGAAAACTATATTCCAGAATGAATCACCACCGGTCGAGGTACGCGCCACTCATTAAATAGAACCATTCAGCTATTTACACTTCACTTTATTATCGCTACAGTTCACACCTGTGGCTGCTTATCTTGACAGTCGTTAGTGGAGTTTATCAGGGAAAGGCTCAAGTTCCATTTCCCGGAAAGTGCCCAGATGTCAAACTATTGGATTCCTTCGATGCGGAAGCTGTAAGTGTTTACCTTAAGTCCCATAGCATATCAAACACTTTGTTTTTTCAAATGTCTGGTTAAGATTTTAGCTAGTAGGTGTAAAAGATCAATTGATTCCGCCAATAATTAGAGAATCATAACATTGTTTTAGTTTTGATATTTCATTTATATGATCATGACAGTCTCATAAATATATATCACGTGTGTACTTGAGGGTGCTACCACTTCTCAATGTCTTTTAATCATCAAAATCAAAAGTCCAAAGTAATATTATTACAAATAATATAATGATGAATAATCATGAGTCTTCACATTAAAAATTCATCCACTTGAACATTGTATCATTTAATCAGAATCGACCACAACAGGAAAATCAAAACTACGATAAGATATGGAATTCCATTTTTTTCCATTAAAAACTATTTTTTTCGGTACACAAGTAAATAGTCTTATCTGATAAATCTAATTAATTTTTCAATTATCGAATTTTGTTTATCTTATCAAAATTTCTAGAAGGTTTGGCCGCGTGATTTATTAGGAAAGATTCTTATTGAAGTGGGCACTTCAACATATCATGTTTTATTAATTGCTGTATTAACATCTGCTTAAACAAACAAAATATAGTTAAACATTTTTAAGCCGAAAGTAAATAATTAGCTTTTTCTTATATTCAGTACATGGGTATCTGGTACGAGTACTCCGCTTATCCATTTGCCTTTGAGATCGGAAAGAAATGCATATACGCAAACTATAGTCTCATTGACAATAGCACTGTTTCTGTGGTGAATGCAGCTATCAATCGATTGTGAGTACGAAAGAAATTAAATTTTAATCAATGAACTTTATCAAAGCCAATCAAAACAGCACTGGTCAAGCCTCGAATGTAACTGGAAAGGCCAAGGTCCTCGGGCCTGGTCAATTGGCAGTGGCTTTTTTCCCAGGCCGTGAGTAATTCCAAACTTTAAGTGTTCTTTGGCACTGACTTTTGTTTATTTGCGTAATTAATTTCAGAGCCACTCACGAAGGCCAACTACATAGTATTGGGCACCGATTATGAGTCGTATGCCGTTGTCTATAGCTGCACCGCTGTAACACCATTGGCGAATTTCAGTAAGTTAATGAGGAAATGTCTACTGAAAATGTTAATATGCAAACTGCGTCTTAACCAACTTGGCATGTCCATCATTTGTGACAGAATTATAATTTATTTCTCAACTTCAGAAATCGTTTGGATCCTAACTCGCCAGCGTGAACCTTCAGCGGAGACAATTGATGCGGCCAAGAAGATCTTGACTGATAATGACATATCTCAGGCGTTCCTCAGCAATACGATTCAAAAGAAGTGTCCCCAATTGGATGGAAATAACACTGGGTTGTCCGTAGACGATGAACTTGATGTGGATGATTTTGTGACCACTGTGGTGCCAGAAGCCATCCAGAAGGCATGAGAATGGCTTCGACGCTTCTACGAGCGTCTCTACGACATTTTCGTGAACTTCTTAAGTTACTAAATGTTCTGTTATTCAAGTGTACAAATATCGACAGCTAAATGTTCTTTAATGTATCAATTATAAATTGTTGTTATTTCGAGGAATAAAAACGAAGCAAATCGATCGAGCTATAAGATTATTTAGTTTCCATAATTTTATTGTCAGTTTAAATTTGTTTAAAAATGATAATAACAATATTTGCCAGCAATTAATAATGTGGAAACACTGGCAGACGGATATTTGAAGGGGTCTCACATGATTAATCGAAGCACATACCGAACTTTAATCTAGATCGTCTGCGTTTTTCCATTGATTTACACTACTTTGCGTCGGCGCACTCGAAAAAAAGCTCGGTCATCAAAACAAAGCTCTCTCAACTCGCATATAAAAGTGACAATGTTGCTCTCGAACCTCAGTTCTAAGCCAGAAGTTAAACATTAACTAAGTTCAGTGAAGAGCAATTATAAACTTTGTATTCTACAATGAATCACCGGTCGAAGTACATACCCTCAAAATTATAATATATGGCTATTTACATTTAACTTAATTCTCGTTATAGTTCGAACTTGTGGCTGCTTGCCTTGATGGTCGTTAGTGGAGTTTGTCTGGGAAATGCTCAAGTTCCATTCCCCGGCAAGTGCCCTGAAGTCGAACTACTGGAGACCTTTGATGCGGAAGCGGTGAGTGTTTACCTTAAACGATCTACCCGTTTAAAATATGCTTAGTAGTTCATTTTAATTGATCCCGGCAATTATTAGAAAATTTAGTTTGAATATACATAAATTATACATGTTTAGATGTTAAATACATTTTCAACCGCGAAAAAACACATTTTAATATTTCTTTAGTACAAGAAAAGTTTTAATTAAAAGTGTGAGCCTTTTTTCAACTTTTTTGTAAACAAATTTGTAAAACTAAAAAATTACTTTTGTGAAAAATCCGAAACCTTAAATAAAAATTAAATACGTTTTATAGTTGAGCAGTAACAATAAAACAGAGTATAAATAATGATGTTAATATATGCATATTCAATTTATTTGCAATAAATACTATTTTTGTTACAGTAAGTAAATATTTGTATCTAATATATCCAACTATTTTATAATTATCATATTTTTATGATCTTATCCAACTAAAAATCAGTAAAGCCTGTTAACTGTTAAAAAGTAACTTGTTCATAAATTACAAAATGTATCGTTTAGCAATAAGATAATATTTTATATAAGTTAAACTAAGAGCATTTTCTGGAAAATAATTTTCAAGGGTCATAACAATTTGAAAAATCATAGTTCTTGGAATATGAAATTAATTTAGATTTTGGGGTTATCATAGTAGAAAATAAAAAATGTTGATAAGATTGGCATACACAATTTATTATCTTTGTTATGTTACATGTGAGTAAGTACATATTCGTATCTAATAAATTAAGTTTTTTTTTTTAGTTCGAAAATGCTTTCTAATCTTATCCTAAAAATTCCATTATAGGCTCTAAAGTATCCAAATTTTCCAGTTGCTCAGTAACGATGATAATATACATTTAAAAATGTTGATAAGATAGGCATACATATTTATTTTCATAAAAAAAAAATTATTAAAAGAGTGCAAGTAAATATTTTTGTCTTATAGATTTTAATAAATAAATTAGCAATTATTTTTTTTTTATAAACATATATTTATTTTGGATCAAATACTAAATTTGTTTTCAGTACATGGGCATCTGGTACGAGTACTCCGCTTATCCAAATACTTTTGAAATCGGCCAGGAATGCGTCTATGCGAACTACAGTATCGTTGACAGCAGCACTGTTTCCGTGGTGAATGGCGGTATCAGTGGATTGTGAGTACGAAACAAAATAAATTTAAACAATGACCTATAAGTACATCCCACAATAGGAGTGGTCAAGCCACGAACGCATCTGCAATTGCTAAGGTTCTTGGACCTGGTCAGTTGGCTGTGGCATTTTACGAAGGCCGTAAGTAATTCCAATCTTTAAGTGATCATTGGTAATCATGTTTTTTTATTTACTTAATAAATCGTAGAGTCCCTAACGAAGGCCAACTACTTGGTTTTGGGCACCGATTATAAATCATATGCCGTTGTCTATAGCTGCACCAGTGTTACACCCTTGGCAAACATCAGTAAGTTAATGAGGAAATCTCTAAGCTTGGTAACACAATTGATATTGATTATTTAATTTTATTTCCAGAATTCGTTTGGATCCTAACTCGTGAGCGTGAACCTTCTTCGGAGACAATTGCCGTGGCCAAGAAGATCTTGGAGGATAATAAGGTGTCCCAGGAATTCCTCAGCACTACGGTGCAAAAGAACTGTCCCCAATTGTAGGGAAATCGCTCTGGATTATTCGCAAGCGATGCCTTAATGGGGCTGACTTGGTAACGAACCAAACATGAAAATTGTTTTAACGCTTATAAATGAACTTTTTAAGTTACTTAATGTTTTGTTATTCAATTGTACATTTATCGATAGTTAATTGTTCTTTAATGTAAATAGTTGTTGTTGCAAAGAATAAAACCAAAAATCTATCGAGCTATAACGTGTTTAGTTTTATATATTTTTTCCAATATTATTTTTTAGGTGTAATGATGTAATAAATGTATTCTTCCTTTCGGTTCCACTTTCTTTTCTACTCATCGAATTGAACCGTAAAATCTTGATTAGTTTTTCCATTTCCATTAGATTTAAATAAGCCGGAAAAAATGATATTGTTCTCATTTGTACCAAAACCTTTTTAGCATGATCAAGTGGAAATTGTTCGTGTGAGTACCTATTCTGAAGCTGAAAAAATCTCTAGTAAGTTCTTTAATTCTTTAGAATCCTTGGTTTCCTTGATTTTCAATTATCATGGGCCATTCGAGCATTTCATGGACACTGTCCTGACAATATGACGGCGGTTGCTGATTTGGATATGGAACGCTTTAAAGGAAAGTGGTACACCCACTCATTATATCCTCCTCTCTCGTTGAAAGTGGCAAAGTGTCAGTCGACGGAATTCGTAGAAAAGGGCGGACATCATTTTGTAGTTAAGGCTCGTGAACTGAGCGGCCAGTAAGTGGATTGCATTTATTTCTTAACCATATTAATAAAATATCTTTCCATAGAACCGGCACAGTGAGGTTCAGAAAAGCACCCATTTTAAAAGTAGAGCCAAAATTCGGAAGGTATGTTTTGGGCACCAAAAATCCAGGTAACTAAATTGGCAACAGCAACTAAGTATTATGTAAAACAAATATTTTCTACAGCATTTCCTGAAGGAGTTCTGCTGTATGTACTGGATACCGACTATACCAACTTCGCCATACGCTATATGTGCTTTGATTCCAGTCACATTTTCAGCTTTCGTGAGTAACATAATATCCATTTCAATTAATATTATATTAAAAGGATTTAATATATCCTTTAGATTGGGCCGTCATCCAGACACGAAAACGTTTACCCAGTGCGGAAGTTATCTATATGGCTCAGTACTATGCAAATAAGGCTGGTCTTCTGATAAGCGATATGAGTAAAGTTCACCAGGAGTCGTGTCCTCCAGACACTTGAATATTCTTCGATTTGTGTTCAAAAGTAAACAAGTAAAATATTATTTACTAAATTATGGCAGCAGAACTAATTGATCCAAGAATATAAAAGTTTCACAGTAATGCCTTGATTACCGTTTATAAGTGGATTATAGTTTTTCGTTTTATTATTTGTTAAACAATATGAGAAGCTGACTTATTTGCTTACAAAAGAAATCTATTACAATGAATATATGAACACCAGATTGGGCTAGTTCCTCCCCTTTATTTGCTCGTCCTTGGTGAGCAAAACAAATGTTGGCCCACAGAAACGGGCATAAATCACAAAACCGCACTTGGAACGGATGCGCATAGATAAACCTGACCCCAGCCACCCACTCATCTCGTTCCCTGGGCAGGAATAAAGAAAAAGGACAATTGTAAAATTAAACAGCGAAAAGGCAGCACGGAGAGTCCTGGCAAAACCGAAAACTCTGAGCGTCCATTGGGGAAATTTTATGGTACAACGATTTTTAGAAGCTGTACAAATATATACAATGTATATATATCTATGTCTATATTTTATTTGCCCGCCTCTGTATTTTTGTTTTCGAGCTTTCCTAGACTGCGACAGCACCCGCGGCACTTCCAGTTGGGTTTTGCAGCGTTTGTTGCAAGGGTCCAGGGATTGGAATAGGAATAGGAATCGGGATAGGAGTTTCCAGCCATCTCACCTCTTTTTTCCCCCCCAACGAGGACTACTCGCTATGCATACAAAATTTGTTTTGTAAACAAAGTAATGCCATTACAAACAAATTGGACTTTGTGCCCATGTTTTATACCCATACCATTGGCCCCTTGCCGACATTGTTGCACTGGAGACCCTTGGGGAAATCGCTCTGGAGGGCGTCGTGATGATTGAAGGAATATGTGACTGACATTTGAGCCGCCCTGCACATAGATGGATAACATTTATTGAGTGCCAAAGGCTTGCAGTTTTTGTGGCTTGCCCGCCGGCTATTGGGTTACTCTTTAGAGATTATATCGTGTACTATTTATTCAATTTGGTATTCCTTTGCGGTGGCCCAAGGGTTTGAACTGGGACAGTCCGTGTTTTGGGTTTCTGATGGGAGGGTTTTTTAGAGATCCTAGAATTTGAAAGATTTTCTTTGAGGAAGTTAGAGAAATAGTTTTTTTATGGGGAAAACCATAGTTACGTTATCCCTACATCGTACTTTAAGAAATTTTATGGTTCTACGTTTTACGACATTCACTACTGACACTGTATTTTGTCCATTAAAAATTTCCTGAAATTCACTTTACTTTGTTCTTACTCCTCTTAACACCTTTCCCAGCATCCAAGCTGACTCAATCGCAATTCATTTCTCATCGACTCAATGGAAAATGCCAAATCAGCTAAAGCAATTTGCTGTCAGCAAGGTACTGGCGATAAAAGTGGCCCATTCCACACACATCGCCCATTTAAGCATCCTCCCTCCTCCCAGTCAATAAAATGCCTTTTAATTAATCGACGGTTAGCCCGAGGGACGGACAATTTTCCGGACGCTGTGCGTCAGCTGTTGTGGCAACCAAATGAGAACAGGACTTCAGGACAGGACATTCGAATGCAGCGACGAATTGTGTGCATAAATTATGCAGCCAGCCATTTTGGGAGCCCATTTATGGTGTTTTATCCTTTTTACACGGTATGAGGGAGAGTATAAAAGGTACTAGTGCCTTTAGAAAGTGTTTAAAGGTCCTTTGATTTTTGACTTCAAATTGAGTAATTTTTTAAAATTTCAAAATGGGTTTTATTGTTTAATTTTAGCCAATAATCTCGTTTTGAATGGTATTATACTGCACGGAGTAGCTTCTGGTCTCTACCCTTCAGATTAACGAATTTATTTGTTCTTTTTTCGCGCTTGGCAAGGGGAATTCCCACTTCGCTGACCAGCAACAATATGTTGTAAACGTTTAATTTGAACGCGTCTCTAATCGCTGTCGTGGCAACGGTGTACTTCAGCTGAAATCTGGGTGCTGTAATTGCGTTCATTGAATTGTTAACCGGTCTGGTTGTCTGTCCTGCCTGCCTGCCTGCATTTCAGTCCCCAAAAACCGCAAACTTGCAGCGACGTCGGCCAAAAGCCGTTGTTATCCTTGTGGTCCTTGTGGCTTTGTGTGAATTTGTCCCCTTGAGCTGATTTCCACCGTTGCGGACTGCCATTTGGTTTTGGTCGGTGGCTCTGAGTCCGGGTCCTTCGATATCCCGGTCAATGCACATCAAACTTTTTGGCTCTCTCCCTGCGGGCCATCTGCATTTGGCATTTATTGGTATTGTTCCAATTAAAGTTGGACTTGGTCATAAAATATGCAAGCTCAGCGAACCAGTTAGCCATTCAGCCATCGAACCAACTTCTGGTTCGATTTTGGCGGCCACAGGACATTAATGCGTTACGGTCAATGGTTTTGACTGCAACTGAGGCAACGTTGCCAATAAAAGGTAATAAAATTGCCCACTTCGTTGGTTGGACAATCGAGCTAGGTGGATGGGGTTCCGGAATGGTGTGGTTATCAAAGAAATTCTGTGCTTTTTATTATTGAGGGGCAAATTAAATGGTCTTAAGACTAAAATGCTTACAAAAAATTAAGTAGAAATAAAAAAGTGTACTAAATTCTTATAAGAAAAGATAACATTTAAATTCAAAATTAATGAATTCAAGATTATTTGACTATTACCCTACACAAAATAATATTTTTTTTTGATCTCGTAGTCATTTTCTTTTGCTTATGAACATCATTTTATATATATATTTTTGTGTTTTTACCAAAAGTATCCTTGCGAGATCTAACCATATTTCAAAACATACAATTGTCAACTCTCCCCCAAAGTCATCAGAAAGCGCAAACATTTTCGTTAACTCGTTTTATACAGCCCAGGTGCGCTTGGCTATTAAACGCGCACCCAAATCAAGCATCGCGACGCATTCACCTTTGACCCACCGCCCACTCAGCCCACCGCAGAAAGTTTCCTGCCACATGCTGCAGGCACCACCCACAATCAGCCACGCCCACGCCCACCGTACTCCCCCAATTTTGTGGCACGTATTGGCCAAAGCCAAAGTTTCGGCGACGCGTTGCTGAAAACGTCTCTTGAGGTTTGGCTGCCAACTGCTTAATCAATTACGCAACTTTGTAACAACATGCGAACGGCAGTGGGATCTTGGCCAAAAAGCGTGCACCGCATGCATTAGACTAGGTTAAATATATGAAAGTGCAACTTTCCCCAAAAGGCGCCAGGAAAATGACAGTTTGGCACGAAACGTCGAACTCAAAGAAATCTGAGATACCAGCAATACGTAGATGCAACTTTGAAGATTTCTTAATTTATACAAATATACTTAATTTATACAAAAATACAAGTTGAAATTGTCTAATTAAATATAATGAGAGTTTTAAGAAGTTATTTTATGATTTTTTTTTCTAAATATTATTTCTATCATGACACCCTTTTGCATTTCTGTCAAAACTTCTTAAAAACCTTTTTAATAAAAAAACCATTATATGTTTTTATTTTTTCTAACTCATAAATTTTAATTTTCGGCAAAATTAATCATCTAAATTAAAGAGCATGTTTCCAGAAGAATGAGCTGAACAAAAAACTACTAAATAGACCACCTTAAAAATGACTCCGAAGAAATGCTACTGTCCAGTCACTCACGTCATCTTTGATTGCGATGGAACCTTGATAGGTATATAATTTTTACTTATTCATTATTTCCTACCATTTCGGAAACTTCATTCAAGCCATTCTTATTCTTTGTATCTTATTCCCCTTTTTAGATAGTGAAGTCATATACCTGAGAGCTGTTCAAGAACTACTAGCTCCATATGGCAAATCTTACACCAAAGAGGATCAGGCACGTCATATGGGAATGCCGGCAAATGCCTTTTCTCAACACGTCGTGAAGGAGTTAAATCTGCCAGTTACACCTGAGAAGTTCCAAGAGCAATTCGAATCAGTCTCTGAGAAGTATATGGGAAGTATTTCCCTGATGCCAGGGGTACGGGATCTAATTCTCCACTTGCACGAATACCGCATACCCTTCTGCATAGCAACGAGTTCGTTTAAGAAAATATTCCAGGTAAAGGTGAGGTCATTCAGCGATATATTTCTGGCCTTTCATCACGTTGTCTGTGGGGATGACCCGGAAATCGGACCGGGCAGAGGGAAACCCAATCCGGATATCTTTCTTCTAGCCGCCTCGAGGTTCAATCCACCTGCGGATCCCAAAAAATGCCTAATATTCGAAGATGCACCGGCTGGCATGAGAGGTGGAATAGCAGCTGGCAGCCAAGTGGTCTTTATACCACCTGAACATGTTACTAAGCAGCAGAAAACGGGAGCCACTATGGTACTCAAGTCCATGGCAGACTTTAAGCCCGAGCTATTTGGCCTACCAGCCTTTGGAAACTGCTCAAAATTTGAATTTGGCTAACTCCTAAGCACTCTAAATTTATCTTTCAAAATTGTTATACATATATATATCTATAAAATACAAAATAAATCAAAATTATAGAGTATCATAATGTCAGAAGAAGGTGTGGGCGCCAAAATGGGTTTGAGACGTTGTTCCTTTCAGCCAATTACCCATTGCATTTTCGAATTGGATGGCCTGCTGATAGATAGCGAACGACTGAGAGCCGAATCGGTTCAGAAGATTCTGGATCCCTATGGTCACACGTATAGCTTCGATCTCAAGATGAGGTGCATGGGAAAGCCGGACTCCGAACAGGCCTCCCTTATCTTAAACACCTTCAATCTGCCCTTTAGTCTTACTGAGTTTGAGAATCAGCAAGAACAACAATGTCGCAGTAAATTGGGTTTTATTCGCCTGATGCCTGGAGTGGAGCGTCTTCTCAATCATCTGAATGAGTTTAATGTCCCGATGGCAATCGGAAGTGGCAGCTGTCGGGATTCGTATAGGATAAAGACACGTCGCCATTCCAGGCTCTTCGATGTCTTCCATCATGTGGTCTTGAGTGGTTCGGACGACGAGGTCAAGGCGGGAAAACCTGCTCCAGACATTTTCCTCACCACCGCCTCAAGATTTAAGGATTCTCCAGACCCCAGCAAATGTCTGGTTTTCGAGTCTTCACTTGTGGGAATGGAGGCTGCTCTGGCCGCTGGAATGCAAGTGGTTCTCGTTCCCGATCCTCTGGTCTCCATTCGAGCAAGTGCACCGGCGACCTTAAGACTGCGAACTTTGGAGGGCTTTAAGCCACAATACTTTGGACTACCACCTTTGTAGAAAGTTGATATAAACGTGTTTTGTTAGGATATTTAAAAACAATCAATAAACTGTACAATTTTAATAATATTTATAAATATTTCCTCATGTGCTAAGAGCATTGAAACCAATTAAACTTAATACTATATATTACATCTTACATTCTTAAACAATATTTTCGTAATTTTTCGGAAAAATATGATTACTATAAATAAAACAAGGAAGAACGCTATAGTCGAGTACCTCGACTATCAGATACCCGTTACTCAGCTAAAGGGACCAAAGGGAAATGGAGATATGCAAGCAGCAAAGCGAGATTTAAATGCGCCACCTACCGGCGGAAGACAGATTTAAGCATTGTGGGCGTTAGGGTAGGCGTGGCAAATTTTTTTTTGGATCAATCGATAGGCATTGACGAGACCAATACATTTCAGTTAAAATTTTTAATCTAGCATAAAAATTGTGGGCGCCACAGGCTTGGGCGGTTTGTGGGCGTTAGAGTGGGCGTGGCATATTCGCATAACAAACTTGCGCTGCGTACAAGGCTACGGAATCTAAATCTGAAATCCCAATACTCTATCTTTGATAGTTTCCGAGATATCCGCGTTCATATTTACGATTTTTTGAAGTTTGTAGGCGGTTTGTGGGCGTTAAAGTGGGCGTGGCAAACTTTTTTTTGGGTCAATCGATAGGTATTGATAAGAACAATTCATTTCAGTTTAAATTTTTACTCTAGCATTAAAACTGTAGAAGCCACAGTTTTGGGCGGTTTGTGGGCGGTAGAGTGGGCGTGGCACTCTACTGAAACAAACTTGCGCTGCGTAAGAAGCTCAGGGATCTGCTCGCCAAATCTCAATAGCCTAGCTCTCATAGTTTCCAAGATCTCAGCGTTCATCCGGACAGACGGACAGACGGACAGACGGACAGACGGACAGACGGACATGGCTAGATCGACTCGGCTAGTGATCCTGATCAAGAATATATATACTTTATGGGGTCGGAAACGCTTCCTTCTGCCTGTTACATACTTTCCGACGAATCTAGTATACCCTTTTACTCTACGAGTAACGGGTATAATAAAAACACCTTGAAAAGTTTGGAGAACTGAAGTGATATTGAGATGATTATAAAGATTTCTTAATTCCTAGAATGGAACAAAATTGTGCCGCATAGAATGCTTTTAATGTCAAATTCTCATTGTTAGACCTGGATTCGAAGAATGTATACATAAATTTATAGGAAGTTCAGTCTTATCCTCCAGCCTCAGAGTCCTTCTGGTCCAGAAGTAAGATGTGCAGTCGTTGCTGTAAAACTCCAGCAGAATGTGCTGGTTGTTCGCCAATGTGCTGCAGTCCGGGTATTAGCTACTGCATATTTGACTTGGAGAGTGCAGTCTTTGGTGGGGTTACCTTTAAAATAATATATAGTTTTTTTTAATCTTCTTTATTCCCTACAGATACCCGCCACATCTACCGGAAGGCTCTGAAGGATCTGGTTCGTAGTTACGACAAGAGGATACCAGACATTTTACACGTCCAAAGTGGACCGATGACCACATCCGAGATGTCAGAACTGTTCTGCCGGAAGCTCGACATTCCCATAAGTTGGGAATCGTTTCGGTATGATCTTAACGAGAGGACCGCCCAGTTGATCGCGAATCCCCCCTTTATGGATGGTGTGGAACGATTGGTGAGGCATTTGCGTGGCTGTTGCATGGAACTGGGCCTGGTCACCTCATGTTCCGAGGCCAACTATTGCTCCAAGATCCGTGGTCGGGAGGAGTTCTTCGAGAACTTCTCGACCGTGGTCTGTGCCGATGATCCGGAGTTAAGGGCTTTCAAGCCGGAACCGGATGTCTACCTTATTGCCATGTCAAGGTTGGGCGATGCTGGACCCGATTGTACCCTAGTTTTCGATGGAACCACCCAGGGAGTTCAGGCCGCAAGTGATGCTCGACTTCCAGTCATTATGTTGGCTGAAAAGGATCTGCCCTGCTGTTGGTCTGAATTGGCCGCCCTGCGGTTTGAATACCTGGACGATTTCGAACCAGAGATGTTCAATTTGCCACCCTTTACGGATCCCGAACCCAAAAGGCGATCGAGTCGCCGTCGCACAAGATACAGTCAGAGGTTGACCGTAATCCGCAGAAGAGCCGCCGAAGCCGCTGCCGAGGAAGAGGAGGCGGAGGAGGAAGAACCGGAACCGCCGGAGGAACCAATAGTACTGGCAGAACCGTCGGTTTTAAATTTAAGAGAATAAGCGCCTCATTTTTTCAGATATCACTGAAAACATTTAAATTCTCATGTATTAAAATAAGACGAAAAACTAAAAAAAATTGTTTTTATTAAAATGTATTATTTAAAATTAGTTTCTTAACATTTATTATTATACTCCTTATAATGGGGTTCCTTATATTTAGATTTCCCTACCAATATGTTTTTTCAATGTGACAAACGTCAGTGTTAGGCCAAAATTAGTAGTATACAACGTTAAAATTTAAAAATTTTTTGATAAACCTTGAGGTCCAGCCCCAAAATGTGCAGTCCTTGCTGTAAGGCTTGCAAAGCTCCACCAGTATGTTCAAGTTGTCCACCTATGTGCTGCAGTCCGGGGATTAGCTATTGCATCTTCGATCTGGAAAGTGCCGTTTTTGGTAAGATTTTCTAGAACCTTATTTTATATATGTATGTAAGCCCAGTCTTCTCATCCAGACACCCGTCACGTCTATCAGAGGGCTCTGGTTGAGATGGTTTCAAGTTATAATAGGACGATACCCGAACTGGTTCTGATCCAATGTGGACCCATGGAAACGGCTGAAATGGCGGAGTTGGTTTGCCGTAAGTGCGATCTTCCCGTAAGCTGGGAGTCTTTTCGCTTTCAGCTGAATGAACGCACTTCCGATCTGATCGCCAATCCCACCCTAATGCCGGGAGTTCAGCGATTGGTCACCCATTTGCGCAAATGTTGTATGGGACTGGGATTGGTCACCTCGTGCCCGGAATCGATGTATTGCACCAAGATTCGTGATCGAGAGGATTTCTTTGACAACTTTTCATCGGTGATATGTGCAGATGATGCAGATTTAAGGGCCCCAAAACCGGAACCGGATATCTATCTGATTGCCATGTCTCGGCTGGGGGATGCTGGACCCGATTGCACCCTGGTTTTCGATGGAACGCCCAAGGGAGTCCAGGCTGCCACGGATGCTCGACTACCAGTGGTGATGTTGGCCGAAAAGGATCTTCCCTGCTGCTGGTCAGAGCTGGCCTCTTTGCGCCTGGAAACCCTGGAGGAATTCGACCCGGAGCTATTTAATATGCCACCGTACAGTTGCACGGAACCACCTCCTCGGAAATCCAAGGCAAGTCGTCGTAGCTCCCAAAAATCTGGGGAAAGTCGCCGTAGTTCCGCAGCCAGAAGAAAAGCTGCTGAGGATGCGGAAGCCGATGAGGGAGAAGAGGAGGAAGACGAAGGCGAGGAAGCCGCATAATGGAAAGTATACAAAATTATTGTAGTTATTACAAGTCAGTAAATTTTATTCTGTATGATTAAATATGAAATTTAAAAAGGTATTTTATTTAAATATAAATATGCTGTCGGACCTTGAAATATTCACTTTCACAAATACTCAAAGAAATCAAATCACTTAAATGTTAATATTTTTCCATCCATCTATATTATTTCTCTGCATTCCCATTCAAACGTAGTTAACAACTCAACAGATTTGCGGTTTAACATCCCCACTAACCGACTGCAAATCCAGGCAATCTGCCTAAAAGCTTTTGCACTTCGCACTTGAGTAGAATTCGATAGAAAGGGTAGGAAAACCAAGATTTTATTTATTAAATGATATTTATTTCAATCAAACAAAATCTCATTTAATTGAAGCCTATTTCTTGACACATTCGCTTGAACCGAAATTGATCCCTAAAACTTTGAACAGCGATAAGCCGACTTAGCAATATTAACATTAACAATTGAAAAGGGAATTGTTTGCTTTATCTGCTGAATAATAAATACAGTTTAATTGAAAACGTTTTCATGATGACAAGGAAATTGAATCCTATCAGCGAGCCAATGATTTTGCCAGCACACACTCATAGAAAAAAGGCAAAATGCAAATTCAGTTGGAGATTAAAAAGCATTATAAATAATGCCGATTGTCTGAGTCCAACCATTGTTCATTGTTCGTTGTTCATTGGCATTTGACTAGCTCATCAAGTGCTTTCAATTAAAGATGATTAAGCGTTTTCCATTCTCTGGATTCTTCGCACTGCAAGACATTAAATCCCGGTTGCGTTCAGCATTTTCTTGTCGTCATCTTTGCTCGGTTTTGTCTCTCTGCCAAAAGCCAATTGTTTGACAATTTAATTATTCAACACATTACGCATACGCAGTGTGCGCCGGAGTCAGCCTGTCTACAAGGGTGTAGACAGGCAATATGTTTGCCTAGTTGCAGATGCCAACTTGCAACTTTCAGCCAACTCCTGGGCAACTTATAATTACTTAATGCTCAACTCGGAAAATGTGTCTCCAGCCCCAGCAAGTCGGTTTTAGCCCCACAGACGGCGCAAAGTGAATAAACCTTTTAACTCTTTAGACACATTTTTTAGCCTTATTTTTTTGTAACTTTTCCCCTGGCTTTTCTTCCGCTTTTGCCTAATGAACGAACGCCACAGGAAGCACTCAAGGGCGAAAAGCTCAGCAGAACTGGAAAAGCAAAAAATAGTGAAAAGAAAATCATATAAAAAGGAAAGTGCCACGAGGTCTAGAAAAAATACTAATAATCGCAAGCGTCAAAAGTGTGATGCTCAAACAAGATCTGCGAGTTTTTAATGTCTTAATTTAATTAAGCCAACAAAAGGCCGCAGGGGATCTCAGATGCTAAGAAATGTGGACTTTGGAAACCAAAAAAGAAGAGAAACTTTTTAAATCAAAAAAGAAAAGAATAAAAAGGAAGCACGAAAAATAAAATTAAATCTCAGTCATGTGAATTGTGCTTGAATTTGATAATTCATATTAGTTAGTATGTGTTGCATTTTTTATTCTATCTTAAAAAACTTTCCTTTTAAAAAATGGCTCTTTATTGATCCCCTAAATTTAAATTGTAAATTTAATGGGTAATTACTTTCCAATCGCATTGATTTTTAAGTATCGAAACCTTATAAAATCCCCATTGTAGCAGAGCTTCAAGTGTTTTTGGGATTTTGGGTAGACCAACGTTGGCAATTACAACAGGGATTAACATGTGTCGACGAATGCTGAAAAGCTTTTCATAGTCTTCTGCAGCATTCCGCTAAATTAATGTTAAAATGCAAGGACGCAGGAGGTGGGTGGTTGGGCGTTTGGGGGCGGTGGACCGCCATCCAGTGGTTTGTGTGGGCGTGATGGGTGTGCTTTCGAAGCGTGCTTTGTGCGAGCCTTGTTATAAAGCATTAATCAAGCATACCTGCTGGGCAATCCCCTGCCCCAGCCCCCTTTTCCCCGCCACTGCGGCTTTTGCCTTTGCTTGTTTGTGGTGGCGACAACGACGCAACCACCCAGCCACCCACACTCACCCACCCGCCCACTCGTCCAGTGGCTCAACCCCACATGCTCCTCCATTCAAAAGGGCACTAAATTGCCGCTCATTATGATGGGCTGACAAAACACGTATGCGCTAGTGGTGACACAAGATAAAAGAGTATATTTTTCAAGTATGTCAGTGTTTTTAAAAATCTGTTTAAAATAAAATATATAAAGCAATGATTTTAATTGCATTTGTATGGACTAGGAAATTATTTCTGTTCTAGTGATGAAAAAATTGAACATTAAGAGGAAAAATTAGACACGATACAATATTTCCTTACTGCAATATTTTTGGCTTTAGTCTTGATAAATATATAATAATAACCTACACTTAAAAATATTGTTAGAATTTATATTATATATAATTTTTTTAACATTTTTAAATTTATTGGTTTCATATATAAACCGAAATTCCGATTACACGCTCCCATCTCTGAGACTTAAACCAATTTGTGTACGTGAGTGTGTGTCCCTTTTGCAATTTTCCAGCTAAATGGCATACATTAATTAACGGTTTTGTGCGACAGACGACTCGGGTCCAGATCCAGGTTCAGATTCAGGTCCAGACCCCGGAATGGCATTCATTCAGAGCCCCACGCTCTCGGCTCACGAAAAAGATTAATGGTGCGCTATTAATGTGTAATGACAAATGTTAGTGCCCCCCAATGCCACGCCCCTCGGCCTTCAACTACCCCGCCCCCTTTATCTGGAGGTCTCACTTCGGCAATGAATGGATTTTCGTACCTCTGCCCATGGTGTCCATCCATTTGCCGAAAATGATTGAAATAAATATTTAATTAAGGTAGCAAAGTGCAACAGCAGCAAAAGCTTCAACGGCAGGCAAACAAAGAAAAAAGCAACTTTGCTCTAAATTTTCATAAAAAATTCAATGCCACGTTCCGACAACAGCCGACAACGATATGCAATAAAGTGCGGGCAGCAAAATGTGTCACCGTGTTACAAATAAAACCAAATGGGGGTCTCTGAAGGAAGCCCAAGGCGAATGGAGGATACTCTTGATAAGGATAATTAAAGGGGTGTATTACAAAAAAATATATAAATGTTACTAGAATTTTTAAGTATTTTTTAAATTATTATAACATTATTTATAGGATATAACCAATATATCAACCAACGAAATATTGAAAAAAGGGTATAGCTCAGAGAAATAGTGTCTGTTTGTGAGGGCATAAAAACATCTAATAAATAATTATCAAAGATAACAGATACATTTCGAGAATCGCTTCACTAATGGCATATAAATAGAAGGCTTTGAATAAATATCCATGTCGGCTATATTTATCCCCTTAAGCTATACAAATGTGTTTATACCAACAAAGTTGCTAGCCTGCACTCCGTTTAGATAATTTATATTTTCAGAAATAAATAAATAAATTTCTGTTTTAATTTCGTAGTCAAGCCAGGTTGATACCTATGCCACCATACCCCACCGAAGTGAAATAAAACCAAAACAGCTACATCAGAGACCTTAGCAACAACATCAACGTCAGCGTCAAAGTGACAACAACAGAACTCCGGCCAGATCGTTCCGAGGACTAGAGATATGGCCCCGGAATCGGAGGAGGTGGGTCCGAGAGGTGGGACCCGTGAGGCGGACACTTTGACCAACTGTTGTGCTGTTGCGGCAAACAAGTAAATAAATGACAAACTAAAGCCAAATTAAGTAAATAAAATTGTTGCCGCTGTCAGGGGCATAAAGTGACGCCTGACACGGACACGAGAACACGGAGCCAGGACATGGGACACGTTATGCAGGATACAGTAGTCCAGGACTTCAGGACGCCAGTACTCAGAACCTGCAGACTGACAGGACACAGGTTCGGGATCTCAGACGCAGGACTTCAGAGTCCTGTGACAGGCCTGAAAATGTCAACAAGTCGGCTGCAAACGGCAAAAACACACATGACTGAAATGTTACAAAAACTATACGCAAGTCAAAGATCAGGCTGAGGTTAAAGGTTCCAAATAAATTTTATGTGAAAAAAACATTCGAAAATTAAACTGAAAAAAGGGACGATAACCTCTGAGGATTTTCAGACCAGCCTAGACAAACGCAAAAGATTTTCTGCCTCGCATTGGGCTGACAAACGCTGACATCTGTCAAAACGAAAAGCGCACAATTTATCACAGGCAACAATAACGAAAATAAAACCCACAAAAGCACTGGGAGATCTAAAGAGGAGACAATGGGAGCTCGATAAATACGGAAGCCATAGAGCTCATGGACTATAGGATACCCGGTACTTAAACATATATATTTTATAAATTTTAAGCTTTTAAATAAGGTTTTTTTAAGGGAAAACTTATAAATAATGTTTAATTTTTTTTCAAGAGGGCTGTATAAGCGGTCATATATTTATATCTTTATCTATAGGAACTTATTTCGACAATTACTACAGTACTAAAAAAAACCAAGTATAGCTCAAAGCCTTTAAGCGACAAATGGTAACAAAGAAGTTTCAGATGGACACCAAAATCCGGGTTCAAGCCCAGAAACGAGCTTTGAAGTGGTAAGGGGAGGGAAAAGTGGCAGGATATAGGAAGCAGTCTCGTTGACGACAATGGAATTGGTCAGGCAGAGATAGTGGCCAAAAAGAAAAGAGGGGAAACACGAGACAAGCTCGGGTTGATGATACGTAAGCCAAATGAAAAATCGACTCCCCAAGTGGGTGACTTCTCCATGTGTCCTTGTGAGTCCTTGCAGCCTCATTCATCACACTACCCCGAAAAAAGGAGTAAAAACTGCAAAGGAGTATGCAACTTCCGCCATTTCGCAGCAGCAATCCCAGCTCTTCGTCTTTTGTTTCTGTTTTTCTTTAGCCTGAGATTATTTGGCTTCATGTGGGCTATTATCCAGCGAAATGGGCTTATGGAAATTCACTGACCACGCCTAAGAAATTTTCATATGTCGGAGGTTATTTAAATATTGGAATGTTATTAATAAACAATTTAATTAATGAAATTTATATATATAAAATATGTTTTTTGTGACTTATTTTACAGAGTATAACCAGTTCGCTGTCGAGCGGGAAAGTAATTTTGCCATTTTAGTTTTCGGTACAAATTTGGAACATTTATTTTTGTTTAATGAAAATTTGCTGTGACTTTTTATACAGTGCGGTTTTTACTGCCTGTTTGCTGTGAGTGGGGTTCTGGCCCTCCTCCTCATGTCTTGTTTGTGTTTCATTAGGATTTTTTGTCATTGTCGAGAATGTTCGCTCCTCTCGACTCCCGAGCTGTGATAAAACTAATGTTGACTTTGGACTGACCCCTTTTGCCGGCTCATATATGAATATACATTCGTGTGCCGCTGCCCGGCAAAAAACGGAAATAATTATAGCTGCTGAGGTCACAAAAAAGTTTACATATCCATGTGCGTATGTTTCTGTGGTCGTTCTGGTTTGGTTTCATTTCGTTTGGTTTTCGTATGGTTTTTCTAGCTCGGCGTCCAAGTAAAATGCAATTACACTCGTATCTATTGCACTCGCAATTGTTCCACTGTCTGTGTGCATCGCTGTGTGTTCAAGTTATGTTGTGCAATTTTATATTGAGGTCACTGCTACTGACAGTAATTTATAAAAGTTTTGTTCATTTTTTCCACCCGGCTACGGGCGCAAAAAAGGTCAAGAGATTTGCTCATTTGTAGTCACTTGATGTTGGCCATGGAGGGCGAATGGGACTCTGGGATATTAAATTGGAATTATGTGGGATCAAAACAAAGCGGTGAGTTGGCAAAAATAAATGTACCAGCAGATTTACTGTATCATCATTATTCGCAAATAATTAAAATAAATAAAAAGGGCACCTTCATAGTGTAGTTTATCAATTAACCCCTATTTTAAATATTAATTGAAATAACATTTCGTTTTTAGCCTAAATCTATGATTCTAGGTAATCTTTTTCTATAAACAATTAGCAACATTACTTTTTTATGAAATTCTATACTTAAGAATATAAAATTTTATAAAATGTTGTGCATTTCTTTTTTCTTAGTAACGTTCCTAATAACTAAATATAAAATCAAGGAAACAAAATGTATAAGATTTTACAGTTTATCAATCTTTTTTTTAATACTAAGAAGCACAAGTCTCAACCACATAACATTTCTTTAGAATTTAGTGTATATAGTGTTCAATATATTTTCAAAAATGTTTGATAAAGCATCCACAAAATCGGCGAGAACTCCTGGTTTTTACCAGCGCCATCTATCTTCTCGTTAGTTCAAAAATCCCACGGTTTCTCTTTTTTCCAGTGCGCAGACTCAACTCATCTTGGAGTAAGATACCATCACTCATTCAGCCCAGTAATAGCAGAGGGCCAGCAGGAAAACAGAGAAGCAGCTGGACAGAGTCTAAGCCTCACTTCAAAAATAAAATAAGAGGGAAAAGGATGTGCAGGAAGTCGCAAGATGGGCAAAAACATTTAAGGGAAGCCCAGAAATTGGTTGGAGCATATTTTTTAATACCGAAATGCATAAAAAATATATGCTTGCATTACAAAAAGGTAAAAATATTAATAAGGGCTTTGTCTGCGAGAGCGTAAAACTGATTGCGTGGCACTTACGTTTTTACGAACTGCCTTGGCCTCCAAGTGTGCCATTACATTTCGGCCCGGTGTTTTTGTATCCCGTTGTCGTATTTAACCCAGCCATGAAATATGCATGAGAGTCTGTCTGACTGACCGATCCCCATCGAAATGCGGATGCAGAAGTTCGGAAAACAGAAAATCGGCCGCCAGCTGGCGGAAAATCGGGGGGACAAGGCCAAAAGTCGTCGAACTGTGAAAGCGGCTCAAACCAACTATAAACACCCACTCGGCAATAATAAAAAAAAAAACATTTTCATATGTTGCGCCTGCCGGCCAAGTGGAAAAGTATTTCGCAAAATATATATTCGCACCCGTTGCGAACTTTATTAATATTATTTTTATGATTATTATTGCGGCCCTGGACGTGAGCTGGCATAATTACCCCGGCGATGTCCTGTTCGAAATTGGCCAATCGCTGTGATAATAAAAACGCATAAATGCCACCGCCGCCAGCACATGGAAGCACAACGGACAGCGACAATATTTTAATTAACTTAATTAAGCAATTTTTATTTGCCCACAGCCAGGTGAGGCAGGTGCAGCAGCATCAGCAGCCCGAATTTCCCATTTCCCTGGGAAAATCGTGCTCCCATTGTTTGCCTGCTGATGAACTCGAAGGACATTATGAATGCAGGAATTAACCCAAAAAGCATTATCTGATGTGTCCAGGTCCGGCTGAATCAGCAAAGAAAATGCAAGGTGAAATGTGGGTTGAAAGTTTGGGGATATAGCACACTTTAAAGCTATAAAACGTATACCTTTTATAAATATTGCTGATAATAAGCAAGCATTAAATTTATTTAATATCTAAATAAGTCAGCACTGGCAAGGCATTTCGAATTTGGGCAAAAAATATTAACGACAAGTTCTGTAACCGTCGGATAAGATTACAATTCAATGAAAGGGTTTTATTCGGCATGCTCCTCCTGTGAACAACGATGGGCGCCATTTGATATAGTGGTTCCGGGGCACTCAGCCGCTCTTGAAGAGCAGAATGGCCACTTGGCCCAGGTAGAAGTATATGAAGTGGCGCGTCTCGTGGGTCACATACGATCCGAAATTGCGACCGACGATGCAGTGCCAGGTGGGATTGTACTTCTTGTCGAACTCCTTCTTGATGTAGGCGGCGATGTCCTTCTCGATGTTGTACTTCTCCAGCGCCTGGGTGGCACAGTCGACAGCATCCTGCTGCATCTCCTCGCTCATGTCCGCATTCTTGATTACCGCCTTGCGATCTGACATCTTGAATCGTTTTATTGCTTTTTCCCTCTAGCTGGCTATCTGGGGATTATTATTGGTTTTCCTACAGAACTGGGTTTACTTAATAATAATCGACGCACCTTGGGGCTCTCTCTATCCGGCTCTTGCTCTGTTCAATTTTATTTTGCAGTGAGGTGCTGTCACTTTTTGAAGGATAAGAAAACCTGTGCCTACTTGATTCATTTGCAGAAAAACAAGATAGGGTTACCCATTCAAATTTTTATAAAGGAATGGTCATATTTTTGGGGATCCTAAAATTTGGTCTGTTCAATTTATGAAAGAGTGCAGAGAATCATTTAAAAAATGTTCTTTGATGTACCTATTTAGATAAATTGTATGGTTTTTCCAGACGAAATATTTTTTTTTGATCCAGTTCACTATGAACGTTTTGCTAAATTTTCCACCCGGCTCAAATTTATCTAAATTATCGATTATAATGGAAATCGGAGAACTATGTACTTGTGATTGTATACCTGAAACCGAAGCCAGTACCGATAGGAAGGTGATTTGTTTTTATGCTTGGTGGCTCATAGTATGGGGCTTTCTTTTAGTCATTTTTATGGTTTTCTCGGTTTATCAGCAGTATGAATTTGGTAAGTCGTTTAAAAAATATAAAAGAGTCAAGCCACGGTGTTGTTAAAATATCCTATTAACAACTCAGAAATTGACCACAGGAAATATCGTTCTTTCTTTTTTCTGTCCATGCTTATATGGATAATACTTATGGGACTCTGTGCAGTATTAATGGTTATCTCAGGGGTCGTAATGATTTTTGGCGTTAAAAAGGTACAATTTTGATCAAAACCTAAAATATTGTCTACTAATATTTAATTTGAATAGGAAAACAGGAAAATGCTTTTTGCGGGAAAAGTACTCAGTTATGTATATCCAATTGGGTATTGGATTCTTGTCTATCCCATAGGTAAGTGTGTTGACCCTAATTATTATGATTTTAATTGTGTCCTTTTTCGTTATTAGCTGTACATTTCTTGTGCATAATTATGATGAACAGATACGTGGAGAAAGAGTTCGAAGATGACAGCTAGCTAAAAATATCTGTGTGTAAAATAAAGTTCCATCTATATTATGACTACCTAAATTATGAATAAAATCCCGAAAAGACGTAGAGTGATTTTATTTTACAGTAACGCTCTATTGTAGGGATTTTTATGGTATCCCGCCTATGGTCACGTGATCAACATGCAAATGGCATTAGTGCGGAGGGAAAAGCCTAACGACTCTGGGCCTCGAGCAACTTCAATTCACAATCGCATGACACGAGTCGCAGGCCGGAATTTGCACTTAATATGAAATTCGTTAATTTCCTCGTTGCTCTTTTCCCATTTCCCCGCTGCAAAAAGGTTGTTAAATTCGATTGGACATGCAATCAGTGCACGAGAACTCAACTGCTGGGAGTAAAATTTTAGATTGAATTTTAATAACAGCATTGCGCGGACACTAATCAAGTAATGCAACCAATTTGGAACTGGCTCGAGCCATACAAGTGTGTTTGTCCTTGTGACCAAGGAACGACAACATTGTGAACAAATTTCGCTTGTTTTTCCTAATGAAAACGCTAATTTATTGGACACACGCCAAGCTTATGGTCACGGTTCTTCCGCCCAGGATTTTTTCTAATCTAATTTATGTCAGGTTTGCTTGGGCTTGAAACCAGGAGTCTTGCTTCTTCCGCTGGGCTCCCATAATTCACATTTAGCCAAACCATTTATCATACATAATTTGGGTTATTACAGGTGGAGTTCAGATATAAGAACAGATTTTTAAGAAGAATTGCCAAATAGATTCGTGGATTTTTAAATGCTTTTAAATACTTAATGTTATGTTAAAAATACATATTAATAACAAAGTTTTCCTGAGAATATTGGCATTCAGTCATGATTTTATAGCTCCCAAAGATACCTGGAAATCTCAAGTTTAAGTCCCTACGCATTAAGTACCCAATAAGTTGTTCCTCTGACTTGAAGCACTTTGTGCCTGCGTGGGATTTTCTGACAGGACTCAATTGAGAAAATGAAAAGTAACTTCATAACCGCATGTTAAATCCTTGCTGCCCTGCCACGCCCCCTTTTTCCTGCTCGGGCTTTTTGTGCCACATCCTGTGCCGAGCAAGAGCAACACAATTGCACAATATTTCCGGGCAGAGGTAATAAATAAATTGCATACGTAATTAAAATCGACGACTCTGCACAGGACTCTGAACTTGGGCACCTCCTCCTCGGCAGCAATTACAGCAGCAACAATAATAACAACAAAAGCAGCAGTAAGAACAAAAGTTTTCCGACTTGACTTGTGTGTGCCTCCCCTTTAACGTCAACTGTATTTCTTTTTACCATTTTCCCGCTCCTCGGTGGCTTTTGTTGCCTGTTGGCAGCTCTTTTGTTTTTTCCTCAACTTGCATGCGAACAACACGAAAATGGTTAATGGAGGTAATGGGGAAATGGGCTGGAAGGTAAGCCATGTCGCGTTAAGTTGTTCCTTAAATCGGGGAATATCCCCTACTTGGCTAAAAAGGTGTAATAACGGCGGATTAGGGAGCCATTTATGATCCGCATCATAAGAATTACATTGTTCGTAGGGCTTAACTATGGGGTATAAGTAGGAGATTTTTTAAAATGACAGATCCATTTATATATAGAGTTTTATAATTCGATATGTTAGCCTCTCCATATAGATGTCATACAATAAAATGTTTTAGATATATTTTTAATATTTTTAAAACTAAAACCTCGACTTAAGAGATACACAAACGAATATCATATTCAAACACTATCATATATATTTTTAATGAAATCCTTTTTATCCCTAAGCCATTTATAGAGTATTCGAGGACTCCGTTCACAGACCCTTGTGTTGTTTGCTTTTAATTTTACTTCATGAGCAATCAACGTCACCGTCGACATCCCGCCTTGCTTGTTGAACAATTTGCATGACAAAAGCCCAGACTCAGACCTACACCATGTCAAATGCCGAGTATCTTTCACGATTCTGTTGTTCCTTTTATTGGACAAAAGCCATCCAGGGATTTCTTAAAAATAAATTTACCATTTTGCACAACTAGGGGGGCTATTCGAGAGTTTTATGTGAAATTTTCATCACTCAATCGACCTGTATAAGTTTCTGGCTTTAAAAAAAAGAGTTATGAAAGCTTAAATGCTCTGCTTGCTGTTGTCAGGCGAGCCATTAAAAAATCAAAACAAGTTAGCGGCAACGGTAACCGAACTAGCCGAGGCGATGGCGACGGCGAAAGGCGAACCGGAAACCGGAAGTGAGAACAGGGCTCAGTGCCGCAAGTTTGCGGTGGCGGCATGCGGCGTGTGCAGGAAGTATACCCCATATATATAGTACATATAGGAAAAACACAGCGCGGTACCAAGTCGTTGGCGCTGAAGGAGGACAGCAACCATTGTTGTTGTGGTTATACACGCAAAAAAATTAGAGCACATAAAGCTGGATAAATATGTTCTACAATTTTTAAAGAAATTTTAAAAATATTTTCAATTTAACTAAGGTATATTACATATTTTAAAGGTCAGTATTCCGAAGAAACTGTTAAGTACGCTCTTGTTTTCATAGTGTAGCCTTAAATCCATGTCCTGTGACTCCAGACTCGCGATAAAAAAGAAAGATTATGGGTAGAAAGCTAAGGAGGGTGGTACTAAAAGGTGTTTGTCTGAGTCTGCGAGTCCATGTGTGAGCTTGTGTGACCGATGCCGACATGGGTGACCCCATGTAAGCGACAGAGGACAACAAACGAGGGTCATTTGCCCACTCCCTGTGCTTCCGCCTTCGGGGCAACAAGTCATCGCAAACAGCAACATCGTCTGCCATCTTTGAGCTTTAAAAACGTTCGAAATGGCAACGGAATAAAGGCACTCTTGCCCTTGGCCAACTTGAAATTTCTTGGGATAGCACTATCCACTTGGCTCGGGCAGATGTCAGCGTTTTGGCATTATAATACCATTAACTTTGCCATAATTCAGTGCACCAGCGCAGTTTCGCAGCGAAAATTTATGCATAATGAGCACAGTCTTGTCCTGCTTCATACTCCCTGCACATGCAACTGGCAACCCAGAGAGCAAAGTTTCCGAGGGAAAAGTTATTATTTCAGTTTTTTCTTAAGTTCTCTAGTAATCTAATGTGAAATCTTTATTTTCAGCGAGGTTCAAAGTTTAACCCATTTTCATGTTCCGTTTTCCCGAATTTTCTAATCGTTTTCAGAATCGGTGCCCAAAATTGCATTTCAAAATTCCATAACTTGAGTTATTGGATTCCGATTTAGACGTGGGATACCTCTTTGATTTTGTACTCGAGTTCTCTAATATTCTACATTAAAAATTTTCTTTGAAACGATGGTCAAATTTTTTAACCATTTTCATGTTCCGTTTTTCCGAATTTCCAATGGATTTCAGAATCGGTGCCCAAAACTGCACTTCAAAATTCCATAACTTGAGTTATTAGGTTTCGATTTAGACGTGGGATACCTCTTTGAATTTGTGCCTGAATTTTCTAATATTGTACATTAAAATTTTTCTTAGAAACGATGTTCAAATTTTTAACCCATTTTTATGTTCCGTTTTACCGAGTTACCAATGGTTTTCAGAATGGGTGCCCAAAACTACACTTCAAAATTCCATAGCTTCAGTTATTGGATTCCGATTTAGACGTGGGATACCTTTTGAAATTTGTACTTTAATTCTCTTATATTCTCCATTAAAATTTTTCTTAGAAACGATGGTCATATTTTTAACCCATTTTCATGTTCCGTTTTTCCGAATTTCCAATGGTTTTCAGAATCGGTGCCCAAAACTGCACTTCAAAATTCCATAGCTAGAGTAATTGGATTTTGACTTAGACATGGAATAACTCCTTGAGTTTGTGGTTTAATTCTCCAATATACTACGTTATAAATACCAGTTGTCTGAACATTTTTTTAGCTGTTGAAGCCCACTCGATTGAAAATGCTTGCTGGGTTGCCCGTGAGTCCTCGAAAATGAGCTTCTTGTTTGCAATGTCGCCCGCTGGGTAACTAACTGCAGTCAGCAGTAGTTGGCAGGGTCGTATAGCTGGGAACAACCCGACATGGACCAAAACCCAGCCATATTAGCAGGGCATATGAAAGCTGTAGCAGTTGTGTGGGGAAGTATCCGAAGGCAGGTGAAATTTCTCGGAAACGGCTAACAGAAAGCGGAGTTTTGGTGGGGCTTTGACTGGCTTTGGTTAACCCATGACTTGCATTTCAATTGTGGGTGCGTTTGCACAGGGTTTACATTCTCCTCTCCAGAACGTCAGCGAAAAATTTTTAGGTTATTTGCCGTCATGGTTTTCGGCGTTTTCCTCTTGGTTCCCAAAAATTTATGACACCGCACAAGCAGAAAGTAAGGGAAAAGGGGCCGAGGAGAAAAACATTTTCACATTCTGCATATTTGCATTGGGCAAATTAATTTTGCCTGCCATATTTACACATTTCCCCCTTTATTTTTGTACTCGTATTTGAGCACAAGTGTAATTGTGTGCCTGCTTCCGTACAAACATATTTGGTTAATTAAAAATGGCTGTTAAATTATATGACTTTTATCGTAAAGTGCCTGTTGCAGGTCTAGAAACTAGAATTCATGGACCCATATAAATGCAATAGCTAAATTGCTGCAGATTAGTCATGTTTTAAGTGGGTCTTTCGGCTTTTCAAACTAATTTATTAGCGTAAATTAGGTCACTGTCGATAAAAATGTATTTATTGAGCTGAAAATTGTTTCCTATATTTACTTTGCCATTCTAAGCCTGAACAGAATATCTGAACACGTCACTTTATATACCCAATGTAAATATAAACAAGCGTGTCCATGTATGCATCATGGCTTCAATCGCAAATAAAAAATGAAACCTCCATTTCAATAACCCAAAAAAATATATTTGCCTTCCATTAGAAGTATTTATTGTTTTCATTACTTTGACTGAACAAAGTTAACAAGTTCAAGTGGCGAAAATGCACCGCCCTCCAAATAGATGGGAAATGCCATCACAAGCCATTGTTTGCATGCCCTTTGCATACTTTGCAAACAGCTTTTCCTCCTACTTTCGAGTGCATTGGAAAAACTTTCACATTTGTCTCTGTCACAGAGGCAGGCGATCAAAGTTTTCGGCTTAAATTTCTGCATGCACTTCAAACACGCAATTGGCATGTGACGACAAAACATACGAATCGAATTTTTCTTATCTGCCTCCTTGGCTCTCCGCTGGCTTTTCCTATGTTGATATTTCAATTTGAAAAGTTTGACTTAGTTTCCTCAGTGTTGGCAGCTTTTCGATTAAAGTTTTGCATGCGGCAGATTAAAAACTTTCCTATCCCAAGTTGCTGCAAGTTTTGTTCCTCCGTCGCTTCTTTTTTTTTGTAAGTTTTTTGTGGCATTTTTAACATTTCTTGACTACATCTGCAGGTCTTTGTTGAAGTTCACGTTCGATGGCCAACTGGGATAGCAACAAACTAAAGCGAAATCCCCCCTATATGTGTAAGCGCCTTTAATAGGTTACTAGAGGAGTTTACTGGAATTTGGGAATGACTGATATTCTGTACACAGGAAAACTGTATGAAATTTAAATAAAATTTAAAGGCATTTAATGTAATTTTGTTGTTTTTCAACACTAGAATATATATAAGCCCACTGTCAAAACAAAATATTGTAAAAAGGACCTATTGGTTTTAAAGATCTGTTATGTTTCCTTTTCGTAAGCGATTTGTAAAATCTGCCATAAGGTATTTTATTATATTTTTAATTCCTTTTGAATAGATTTCGAGATAGACACAAATTTTTCCAAGCCAGCAAATATAATTCTCTTACACGCACCCACAGACACCCGGAGAAAATCGCTTTCTTTTTAATGTCATTAAGGACTTGTTGGCGTTTTCGCTTTTGACGGTCCACAAAACGAAGTAAAAGAGCAGGCTGGGAAAAAATTTAAATTTTTAATGCTATTTCAGCGTAATTTGGCAGTTCGTTAGGCTTGTTAAGGAGGCCCTCACACACGTAGCCCCATAAATATGAATAACAACAAAGACCCACAGAGAGAAAGCAGACGGAGAAAGCGGCAAAACCAAGTGCGATATTTGCGGTTTTTCGCTTGTGTGTGTTTGCCACATGACACATCGTTATGCTTTGTTAATGGACTTTGGAACCAGTCTAAATAACACGAAGGGTGGGGAAAATGCGTGGAAAGTCTGTCTCGACCGGAAAAGCACATCAAATTATGCTTAATTATTTAGATCATGTTAATTTGCAAGCATTTAAAAGGATGCTTCACAAAATTAAAGCCAATTACACTTAACTGAAAAAAGAATTCGTAACAATTAAATTGATAAATAAATGACAGATATACTAAATAGCTTAAAGCTTTCCTCCTTACCATCTCTTCAAGACCAAACATACTCACCTAAGCAAATACGCCGAACATTTGGGAATGTCTGGGTGCCACAACCACCAGACCAGCTGCCCCCTTTTCCATTTCCAGATGGTAGATCCTAAAATGTAACTTTAAACTGCCCGAGGAGAGGCAACAACATCAAACACTTTGCTCCCGGCTTCGGCTTCAGCTCGAAAACTGCATGCGTGTGTTTACTCTGCGTTAATGAAGTTGTGTGACGGCCAAAAGGGGAGATGGTGGGAGAATTGGGGCTGGAAAATGGGGGGAAAATGAGGGGGAAAATGAGGGGGTGGCTGTCTCCACGCATGCAGACAGCTTAGCGTCATCAGCGCCCTCGTTGGCAAAGGTAAATGGCAACTGTAACGTTAATACCGCTGCACATGAAGCGCAAATGAAATGAAATTGCAGGCAGCCAGACAGAGATATCCCCATATACGTATGCCTCCCTCCCACTTGGGCACATCAGACATCAATGTCAGAGCGTGTCTTCTATGCAATTAGTGCTTTTGTTGATTACGCTGCAAACGTGTGCTGGGGATTTTCGCAGCCGCCGCTTAAAGGGTAGCAGGGGTACCATTATTACATTAAAATATGGAACTTACAGATGGGAAAATATTTAAAACCAACAAAGAGTTCATTCGATAAAAGATATTCCCGAGAATACTTTAAGTTTAAATAATAAGATATCTTTCAACACGATTACGTAGGAGCTCAAATTAAAAAATTATATAAAAAAACATAAATGCCATTTTCATATTTCTTACACTTACTTATGTTAAAATTTTTATTTTATTTCTGAAATATCGTTAAACCATTTAGGTAATTTTCTTGATTTCCTAAAGGGTAGTCAAAGTTCCCAACATTAATTCTTTGAATGTAACTTGACTTAGCTTACTCCTTTTTAAGACGAAAACTTTACCATTTGGTTTTTGAGTATGCGTAATTAAAGAGAATTTTAAATCGAAGATATATTTATGAGAATTAACAAGGGTTGCGACCATGCGCGGATCCACAGGGGGTTTAAAAGTCCCCCCACTCAAGCTAAAAAGTATATGTAATACGTACATATATTATTTTAAATTCTGGATCCGCCACTGATTCTGACTGAACATACAAAGAAGGAACTGTGGTAAAATCGTATTTCTTTCTTTAACAAATACCCAAATATGTTCTAGAAAATTTTAAAGAATCGTTCAACTTATCACATCCAAACCAGTGGCAAGCACCCTCATCAAAATGATCTATGCGGCCAATCATAAGAGTAGCTTAAAAAAAAATAAAACAATTTTAACAAATTGTTTGCAGAAAAAGCATATTTATAAATATTAAAAAAATAAGAGAAAATCAAAAGCGGAAACGGTGGAAAACCAGTTAAGGGGGGCACAAAAAATGGGAAAACATTAAACAGATTTAAGCAAATTTGTTTTGGTGCGTGTGCCATCAATAACTTTCCCAGCATATTTGACTTGTTAGCCCCGGTTTTTCAGTTCGCCAGGAGGGTTGTTTGCCAAAAAGGGTTACCCATCGGAAAAATAAGCGAGCGGTAAAAGAATTTCGGTTCGTATTCCACGTTCCCACCCTCGAAAAGCGTTTCCTATCTGACTTGGGCTAATGTTTGTCCTTCTCCAACTTCAGTTTCATGCAAATGTGCTCCACTTCGGCTGTTGTTTTTCCGGGGAATCTCCGTTTGGGCCCTCTCAAATGGCCCGAAAAAGTATGCAACACTTGACAGTTTCTGGCAGCGACGTGGCCTGTGCTAATTTCTTGTTTCCTTTGCCTGAACTTTTCTCCTTGTAATATTCAAATCGATAAGCAACACAGTAGAGCACCTAGGTACCTCCCTACCTTGTCCTCCCTTTTTCTTTGCCTCTACAAAATATATATTTTCGCATGGAAATCACGAAGTTGATGTCAAAAAAACATTTTCATTCTCTATCGAATTTTTGTTTTGGCCCTGGCGGAAATTCGTTGGCAACGCCATCGGTCGGCCACTCAAAAGTATTACCACAATGGGCGTAGGTGTATGGGCGTGGCCACCCAATTGCGGCATGAACAATTTCGAAAGTTGTCAATAAGAAAAAGAAAAGGTGTTAGAGTCTCGACTAAAAAATACCATTTGTATAGAATTTCAAATAAAAACTTACATATTTTATGTGGCATGTTTATTTTTGGAATTTAACGCAATAAAAAGAAAAGACAAATTAAAAACGTTTAGTAAACTTTAAAACTCTTGGGTAAATCAGATTATTTAAAAGACCAGCCTACTCTTAATTTAGCGTTCTTGAACATATAGGTGTATGTTTTCGGAGAATCCTTTGCGAGACATTTGAGATTGTCTAGTCTACTCATTTTTTGCGTACCTGAAAATGGGAATAAGGATTAATATTTATTTATAAAAGTCATCTATGAAAAAAACCCACTGTTTGGTCCAAGCACGAGCCTTTTTATCATGTTCCTCTCGGTTCCTCACATATTCCTTGGCAATACTAACCACCAGCGGATCGGTGGGGTTACAATCGGTGAGCAGAGAACAAATAGACAGCAAGATCTTCGAGATGGTCAGTGCCGGTGACCAGTTCTCCTTCAGAATGTCCAGACAAATGATGCCCAGTCGGTGGATATTGCAGTGATAGATGGGCGTGCGAAACACGATTTTCGGTGGTGCAAAAGGATACTCCATGGGGAAGTGTATGTCGAGCTTGAACATGCCGCCCTCGTAAACCGAGTCTGTGGGTCCGATTATCGTGGAGGTCCACTCGTACAGGTTGTCTGCCTTCGGACCAGCACTGCAGTTTGGTGGTGGATCCCTACATATCTCGTCCAGCTCCCTCTGAATGCGCCTCGCTGACATCACGTTTACTTTCCGGTTCACGGGAGCTCCATCTTTTCCGATGTTTTCCGCTGAAGGTGATAACATTTCCAGATCTTTAGTTATCTTCCGTTTTTTATAAAAAAAAAGTTAGTCCTTATCCTTTTGAAATTTCTGATAATATTAGGATATTTGTTTGTTCGTTTCTGACAGCTGCTGTGGGATGAAGTTTATCGCACTGAATATGTGTTTAGTCCAGGGTCCGAAAGTTATCGATGTTAGGGATTTTTATTTTTAAAAGACTACTGTGATTTTGACAAATCTATGTTGCTTGTTCACAATAGGTTTAAAAAATATCCCAATAACGATAATAATCGGTCCTTGAAGTGAAAAAATCAATTCAATGATAATATTAAAAATATATATGTTTCATAAATTTGCACAAAAACATTATACCCCTTACCCTAAATAATACTGTGTAAAGTATAAGAAGCGATTTCATACTTCTTGAATATCCCAGCAGGTTGACTAGGGGCGTAACCCTCGTCGAGATTGCCGGCAAAATATTTGCTATTCCCCTTCTCGACTTCTCACTTGCAGTGAGGTGAGCCACAGAAACGACAAAGGATTGACATATTTCAGGTGCCATAAAATCGAATATGACGAAACCTCATTTCATATTCATGACTTCGCCGGCTCAAAACTCAATTTGTGGGGAGGATTTTTTTAAGTTGTTCTACTTTTATTTATTTCAATCACGAAATCAATAATATTTTATATCAGCCCAATAAATATTGATGAATTTTATACCACAGATTGTAACATACCTAGTTTTGCAATATATATAAAATAATTCTTATAAAGTCCTTAACTATATTAACTATTTACTCGAACTAACTGAAATTAAAACTTTTTTCAGTTAGCGAAACTTAGTGGCATTTGCGGGCTAGTTGGTTTTAAAGTTTCTTGCGATTTAAAATGTAAATAGCCGGCAATTAGCTGGAAAACGGTGGCATATGCAGGCTGAAAATTGTACACACAGTGGCTCACAGAAGGACGCGCCTGCATTTTGCCGTCTGTCACCTGGCATCAATGCCCCAGATGCCGCGGGCGTTGTTTCCTTTCCCCGCTTTTCCGGTACCCCACTTTTCCGCTTTTCCTCTGCCCCCCCTCCTTAAACTGAAAACCAACAATGCAGGCAGCCAAGTGGGAGAGCTCATCAGTGGGCGATGGTGGGTGCCGCCCGAGTCCCATTGTGCCTTTGTTGGCCACTTTTTTTTCGCCCCCACTGTGTGTGAGTGCGTGTGCATGGGGCATTGTTGAAAGTGATGCCCGACTCCGACTTGTTGCCACATCATCATCATCATCATCATTAACATCATCGTCGTCGTCGCAGTCCAGCAAGCAGTCGGCTTGTAATGAGTTTGCCATTTTATTTTATTTATTTGTCCGCGCTTTGTTTCAGACGACAAACAGCGACAGCCGTGGAAAATTCCTTGCTGCATTTTAAATTCAAATTAAATAATGATTTAAGTGCCCCAAGAGGCTTTGTCAGCACACAAGTGCAGCCAGACTGGCACATTGAGGGAGGGGGGCTTGGGGTTTTCCTGATCCCCTGGTGGAAGAAGTCAGGTGCAGGAACTTCCTCAGGTGTGCTACAGTCAGATAAGCCCGTTTCCCCAGGTATTGTTTCAGTACAAATTGCGTTAAAGAGCTTTTAAGTAATATTGTTTAATATACCATGATAAATTAAAAACAAATTTTAAATATTTTAAAAATAATAAGAACAAAATTAATTTTATATTATTTCAAATAATATTGAGGAGGATAGGTAAGATAAATATTTTTTAAGGAACCTACAACTACCTTTGATATAAGTCTATTTAAAAAGCTTCTTATCGAAATTCTTTAAAATCAAAAATAAAATTTAAAATATTTTGTTTTGTATGCATTTTTTTTTAATTTTCCAAATAACAGTTTAGGAAATTAAATTATATACCCAACGTAAATCTCTCTCCTTCTAAACATCCTCACATTTCAGTCCTTTTTAATTGCTCACCCCCCTTTTTTTTTGGCTTGACCCAGTTTCAGTTCTTAAGCTCCAATGGGGTTTATTCAGTTGCAAAATACGCAACTGTCAGGACTCAGGGCAAGGACCTCTTGGGCATGCAAACTGGTATAGAAATACCACTCAATCCGGGGAATATAAATTTAGAAAGAGAAAAGGAAAGAGAGGGAGACACAACAGAGGGAGATAGCCAGATGGAAAGTTGGACAGTTGGTGGCAAAAGGCAGAAATCAAATTACAATTTCAATATGCGATGCGTACTAAATGTCTCCTGGTGTCAGTTTTGGCTTTCAATGTGCAACATGCAACATTCAACATGATGTTTACAGTCCATGGATGGGCCTGTATGGGTTAGAATGTCAGAGTGTGTGTTTCTGCTCTTGGCTGGTACATTTTGATTTGGCGCCATACACAAATGGATTTCTTGCCTGTCCATTCAAAATATTTCTATGCAAACGCACTGCAATCTAGAGATGCAACTTGTACTTTTGCATAATTTATATTAAACGTTTCCCTTAAAATATAATAATATAAAAAGTTTAGGCCTTTTACTTTAAATTCCGACCTTGTTAAGTTGGTATAGTTTTAATGAAAATCACGTATTTTTGATTTATTAGCTTGAAAACTTTAATTAAAACCGCAAATGATAAACAATTAATCAACTTTGAGTTGCTCGTTATTAAAGCCTCCGTTCAAACCACCATAATTTATGTCCTAATGCCCACCGATTCGACCATCTCTAAGCCCAAATACAGTTTACGTTTGCATTTCATGTGCGTTTCTCTGTCACTTAATGGAATTTATCACATTTTAACTGTGTGACAGGAGCCAGGCTGCCGGTTGCAGGTTCGGAAATTTGGACATTTGGACACTTGGACACTTGGTCCCCCGACTTCCCTCGTCCTGGCTCATCCTGTGCGTCCAGGTCCTGGCTCATCCTGCTCATCTGAATCAGTCATTGCCATGCATGCGAAATGCTAGCCAAAGTGTCACAGTTATTGATTCGGGGCATAAATAATGCATGGCCAACAAGTGTGCCGGCTTGTTTATTTATTACATGATTTATTCACGCAAACAACGCTCCAATTAAAAGCATTTTTGAGCGATTAAGTGTAATGTCAAATCCGGTAAACTAGCCGGAAAAACTTTGCCCCCAACTTAACGACTCCAGACGGCGATTATTAAATTAAAACGTGCACGGAAAACTTTCATGTCCCACCGAACGATGGAAAACTTTCAACTCCTTCATTTTCTCTCATTTTCTTTTAGCTATAATTTAATTTTAGTGTTTTTTTTATCTGTGGCCTCCCAACTGCAACGCATAATTTATTATTCGAGGCAAAAATCTTGTGCACCAAATTTGTCACATGGGATAAATAATAAGAAGAAAAGTTTTTCCGCAAAAAAATTGAGGACACCGAGGAGCCGGGGAATGAAGAGGCTTTGGGAGTTGGGACCAGATAACTCCTGCGCCCGTTGGTGACTTGGTGGAAAAAACCGTTCTTATATAATAGTGGGATCAGGCGAGCGTGAAATTAGAGCTTAGTACGGGCTTCATGCCGATATGATGTGGCGTGGCGATGGGAGAATTTATCATAGGTTTATAAGCAGCAATGATGTTGGATTTTCAAAGATAATTGTGTCATCAAGATCTTAATATTATATGAATTTTGTAAAAGCACATATTTATTATTATTTTTTAATTCTGTCTTGCTCAAAATTATACTATTGAAATCAGGAAACAGTTTGTCTAATTACATTACAGATTTGTTATATGCTTATTTAGTCGTAAGGTATACTATAAATTAAACATGTTTGCCGAGCTCCAAAATATGTTGACCTTTTTTCAGGTGGCCATAAAAAAGATACGATACCTAACACCTTAATCAATGAATACTTTTGTTTTCTCTTTTTGGAAATATAATAACTCTGTAGACTCTACTTTACTAATAAGTATATCTTTCATTTGTGAGAGTCCCAAGTAATTTATTTATATGACAATAATATACTTCCATTTCCATCTAAATCCAATTATTCGAGTATGATATTGTGGCCACTGTTGCCTGTTTGTATGCCGTTTTAATGGAGTAACAAGCAAATCGCAGCTAGATCTTTGAGCTTTTTATCGCCGAGACAATTGTCTTGGAACCGCCACTAAATATGTCAAAATAAAGGCAAATTTATACACCAACTGATAAACAGGAATACCAACAAAAAGAAAGCCGGAAAAGCAAAAAAAAAGAAATTCATTGAAAGAAGGGAAAAAGTAGAGGAGGGTACGACTTTTTGGCTGGAGGGGTGCAAAGGCAAAGCTGCAACAATTCCTATCTTGACACTGTCATCTATCCGACTGAAACTGGGGAAATTGGCCCGACACTGGGTATTTGCCCCCGCTTTTCCCCACACTCTGCGTGGAAAACCGTCTTCATCTCCGTTTCCATCTTGGGCCGTTTGTTGTTGCCTTGGCACGCCTATCACTCGAATTGAATCAAATTACCTTGTAATCTTAACCTTAAGGTTATTTGCCATTGCCCACAAAAAGCGCTTTGTGCTCGACTGCGTTTAGTTACTATTTGAGTGGAAACTGGAGAAGGAAGTGGAAAGTGCGGGGAAATCTCTTCACCCCAGGCCGTTTTCCTTTTCTCCAGGCCCCCGTGAAAGTTGCACCTTTCACACTTGCTCGAGTTTATATAAATGGAAATCTAACATTACGTCCTATCATGATTGCAAAGTTTAAGTGAGTTTTGTGCCAAGTGCAAAGCTCCTTTTTGTTTTTTGTACTTTGGGGATTTGGAAAATGTAGCCAGTCAATCAAAGCATTGGAGGAAAATAAGGTGGAGAATATTATTGCAGTTGGCTGATCCCTCAAGTGGACCAGTTTTGAAGTCAGTCGAGCTATTGGCTCTTAATTGGGGGAATTCTTTAAAGAAGTGACTTAGAGATAAGCTTAAGTGCTAAACATTTTTAGAATAAGAAAAGACGTATACCACCCACTTTTGGAATGCTCATGACTAACTAAATCACTTTATTAAACACAAATAAGGAACATAAAACTTAAAAACTCAACCAAGGAACATATCAACCGCACAAAACTCTCATATCTTTACTCATTGACTCCATAGAGTGTCTTCATCAGTTCCGGCACATATTCATCCCATCTGGATTGGAATATATTTCCTGCCACCGGAGTTCCCATTTCATATTTCTGCGCAAATTTTTTAATATCGAAATTGCTATGACCATCGGCATTGCTTAGCTCAATTTTCTTCTCATCGAAATCCAGTTTATCCGATTGCTGATACACCAGAATAAGATAACGCTGATTTCCACTATCTTTTGGTGGTAAAGGACCAAAGTAATCCGATATCGGTTGACCCTTAATTATATCCAAGCCAGGAATATTGACAATCAACCAATGAAGCCAAGAACGATACATTGGATTTTCACGATTCGGAGCATCGGGACAGATCATAACCACCGTGTAAAAGGACTCAGGATCCGCATTCCAATCCAGTCTGGGTTGGAATTTAAGCTCTGTAGGAGTATAGGTCTTGCCCTCCTCAATGTCAAAGGTGTTCTCGTACTTTATCTAATATTTCAAAAACATTAGGAAATTTGGTTAAAATTAGATAGATATATTACTTACCCTAAGTAACTCCCTGGGAGGCTCATCTAAGATATCTGGGGTTACCTCCATTTCCTTCATTATCCTTCTAACATTATCATTGTCGTCCTGACATCGACTTAGGCAAATAAAGCCCAGGAATACCCAATGACATACTATCAATTTCATTGTAATACTTTTAAACAGAAAACTCTAGTCCGCAACTTACTTTTATAGTCGATATGTCCATAGCAAATATTATTAAAATAATTGAGCGGGAATTATGGCAATTTTCTATAGAGCTCTAAAACGTTTGAACAAAAGCTAAGCCAATATTTACCATATATTTTTGTTGATGGGGGAACTGAAATTGTTGCAGAGCAATTGATATTCATTCAGACCGATAACTAGCAGAAATTATAGTCACGCAGTGCATAATATTTGCTGACTGCATATTGGTGATATTTTAGTTGGCTGTCAATCTTTGAGAATTTAATAAATTTTTTTATATTTGGCGTATAAAAAAAGGTTATTCTCCACAATTAAAAACCAGAATTTAATGAGTTCATTCATGTTAAAACAATTAGTTGAAACTTAATCTTAATGACTTTTAGCCTTGCACACATGACTTCATTCAGCAAGCAACCAAGGCAAAGCGGAAAAAATATATAATAATATTTCATTATGACCGGGCAAGGATTACATAAGCTGATGCATTTACATGCCAATTATAAAATATTCCAGCTGCTTTACATGATTTTCCCCTGGTCGAGGAGGAAAAATGCGAGGAGGGCAAAAAAAGCAAACACAATTCAGGAGTTGGCAGCATGTGCGTCTAATGTGCGCACATTAGCAACACAAATGCAGCCCAGGACGAGGGATAAAGGACGAAGGACGAAGCCAGGGCCCAGAAATAGTAGTTGCTGGATCCGAAGGTGGAGGAGCAACAGGAGCAGAGGACTCGAGCCAGAACCAGAGCCACTCAAGCAGACGAACGCACTTAATTTATGCAATTTGGTTAACAACGTTAAAATAGTAGACGAGGCCAAGAGGAGCCCAAGGATGCCAGACATAAATCAAAATGGAAACAATAACCCGCCAGCGCCGAGCGAGATAGCTGCACAGAAAAAATATTCGTAAAATACTATAATATATTTATAAAAACCTAATTAAATTATGATGAAAATGACACGTGTCAGTGGCCTTTCAACAGGACATTTCAAATTGCTCAAATCATTAAGAATTTTTTCCACGAACTGTTATTTATTTATATATATTTTTTTAATAAAAGTATCAAATTTACATTGATTACCCATTTTAATAAATTAATTTGATAGCCCTATGTGTAAAAAATAAATGTGTCATTCTGAACCGGATGCTGTCATGTTTTTTCGCAGTGCACACACACATGTGCTGGTAGAGATGGGCAGATTGGGGAACTGTTGCGAAAGGAGTAATAAGGATAATGAAGCGGCAGCGTTTGCGGCATGCAACCATGAGGCACTTGCCATGTAAACGATGATGAGCACGATAATGATGGCATTTCAATGAGCTCACACACACACAGTCGCACCGAGTTCGGCGCACACAAATTTCCCGCTTTTCCGCTTTCCTGCCGCCGTCATCATCGCAATTTCCATCGACGCCGCCGCTTTTCCTCATCCAATATTTGCTCAAATATTGGCTCATTATTTGACATTATTATAGATTAATTAGCTTATTAATTATTATAGCAAAAGGCATGAGGCACTCCACTGATGTTTGCGACATGTGCCCGAGGTTTCGGAGAAGTTATTAATATTCAAGCAATTAGCTGCGAAAAAAGTAGTTCAGTTTTTTTTGTGGGTTTTCTTTTTTCGCTTATAATAAGGAAATTTAAGTGAGATTCAATATAATAAAGTTGAATCCAAGTTGTTTTATCCAACTATAAATCAACTTGCATACAGAATTGTTTAAATGTTTTAAGATTCCAGAGGTATTTAATAATTTATTGTTATCATACATATAGTTTGCAAAATATAACAAATAATGGCCTAACTCAAAAGTTACTTATTCATTAATCTTATAATTTGTAAAAAATATAAGAAATAATTGTTTAGTTCTAAATATACGTACCTGTTGATAAATCCTTTAATTTGCTTTTATTTATTTATAAAGAGCTAACAAATAATTAAAATTTTGAGCTAACAATGATGTTGAGTTGTACATAATATTATTTTTTTGAGTTTCTTATAAATTTACTTTTAATATTTTACCTTCGTTTAACTCTTTGTTAATTGATTTTCGGGTATTCATAAAGTTTGATTGTCTAGAACTCCAAATTCTTTTTGGTTAACAACATTTGTTATGGTTTCACCAATCAGCCAATCACACGAGTTCAATGAGTTAACCAGGTATCCGAATCGAACCTCAAGTGAGGTCAACAGACCGCTTGTTCAGCTGGTGCCGCTTAATTTTCAGGAATATCCTTTCAGGTTCTATTGGGATTCCCCCGCATTTTCCCCCTTGAGAACTACTTAGTTTGTTGGTCGCTGCGTTATCTAGTTACTTTTACAAGTTTTCGCATGCCAGGATTACAACCAGCATCGAGATGGAGTCTGCTGCGTCCAGAGTTGGCAGTTATCCTGTTCGGGAAACTTTTCCGTTGCTCTAAGTTTTTGTTTTTGCACTAATTTGCGTGACCTTTTGTGGGTGGTTGGGTGCTGGATTTTGTGGATGGCGGGCGGATCTGGATTGCTAACCAGGTAACCCAACTAACCAGACAACAGCAGCCGAACCAAACTGAGAAGGCAAAGGGAAAAGCAAAAGCAAAAGCCTTTTGAATGGCATTTCATTTGCGACGCTTTTCAGCGTTAATGCCATGGAAAATGCATAAATTGTGGCAACCAAGTGCCGAACTTGCAGCCAGAACAATGCCAATTTGAGGGAGAACGGGTTTGTTGAAGGGGTAGTGCCAAGATATCAGCTCGTTTAATTTTTCAGCTTATCAGTGCAAGGGCTTCTCTTGAATGCAGTCTGGAAAATGCTTTCAAAGAGTTGAAAATAACAGGAGGGAAAATATGCAGAGGGTGGCATTCTAGAAACCTACAAAATTTCATAGCTTTACTTTCAAAAGTTCAAAGGGATTATGGATTACAATTTGTATTATTTATTACTTGAATAGTGGAAAATGTTTTTCAAGCGAAATCCTATACATATATTTTCCACTTCTCACCTCAGAGCTGCATTTTTATGAAAATATGTACATAAATATTCCAAAATATTTAAGAAAATACAATAGGAGTTCTTCATAGTTTTTCAGACTTTTTTTTTTTTACTTCATCTTAAGCAATGTAACTCCACTTCCAGCATCAAAATGATGAGGCCAATAAAAGAAAACCCAACGCGACTCAATTCAACTGGAAACATGGATAAGTAAAGCCAAGAAAACAGCCAATCGAAGGGCGCCCACACTTTCGTAACCGAATTAGGGGACCTTAAAGTGGCGAGATATCCTGGCGGGAAAACCCTTTGGAGGACATTAGGCGATTTGCATACATAAATAAATCAAGATGTTCAAAAATATATTCATAGTGCACGCACAACAACAAAACGATTTTCCACTTGACATGAACTCAAGTGGCCCACGCCCCTCGACAGGAGGAAATTCAATCTGTTTTTTCCATTTAAACAATTTTCAAAAAACTTGTTTATAACTCAATTTACGCAGGCACAGACACATATGCACATGCATGCCCAGAAAGTAAAACGAAATAAAACTTAAATAAATAAACACAAAAAGTGCTTACCCAATGCCAAAGTTGGGAAATGAACAATTCCATTTTGCGATTGTGAATGTGTTTGATTGTGAATGGGAATGTTTTTGGTGGGCCGGGGGGAAAATGGGAAATCCTCTTGTCTGAGTTTTGGTTCACACGCATGTAATACACAATGGTTGTTCTTGTTGTTGCAGCTCTTAACATGGCACGCGAAGAATCCTCCAAAAAGCGAAATGGATATATGCATATCCAGGCGCTTTTAGTGCTCCATCTCCCTCGAACTCGGTGTGTTTGCCAAAGGATACAACATTGAAATTGCCAAATGGCATTTCATGTATCTATGGGTGCGGGCTCTTTGGGGGGCTGATGGCCAAGGGGGCGTGGCAGCCGCATTTTTGAGTGCTGGCCAAACTTTTTGAGCACTTGTTTCAGGCACTATACATTTTTTATTTAATTTATTAAAGGGCTTATAAAAATATTGGAAAGCAATCGAGGGTGTCACTTAAATCACTAGCGACTTAAAAACATTTTCTAGGGTGTCGAAAAGTAGGCAACAATATATTTATGATTGAATTGTACAACCCTCGTTTTCCACTGCATACTTTTGGGCACTTTAATAAATGATTTGAAAACCTTATAGTTTATTATATATATAATAATTAAAAATTAGTTTAAGTTCAGCAAGAATCAGAATAATTTTTGCTCTATATATATTTATCATTTAATTTATTAAGGAGCTTATAAAAATATTGATAAGCAATCAAGGGTGTCACTTAAATAATTAGCGTTTTAAAAACATTTTTAGGGTGCCGAAAAGTAGGCAAAAATATATTGTTCATTGAATTGTACAACGTTCGTTTTCCACTGCATACTTTTGGGCACTTTAATAACTTCGGTGGCATTCTTGTATAAGTGCATTTTAATTTTTAAAAGTTAGTTAAGGTTCAGCTAAAATCAGAATAATTTGTAAAAGAATGTATTAATTCAAAAGCACCAACTTAAAGACAAGCCAAAACAACTAGAACGCCCTGAAAAATCTATATCCTTAATGCCTCGCTTCGCTTTCAATCATTCGTATTCATATCTGTTATTGACATTTTATGCATGACATTCCCCACTCATTCCCCGTTTTTGTGCCATCCTTTCAGCATCCTTATCCCATGTCAAGAGAGCAGCGGGCAAAAAAGTTGGCCTGAAAATGACGCGAGTTGTCATCGTGAATTAAAATAATTGATTTATTTTAACGCAAGTTAAGCGAATAAACAAACTGATGGAATGGCAAGTGGTGGGAGCAGCTGGTTTGTTTTTGAAAAAAAGGGAAAATCATGAAAAGGGCAACCGCACTTGAAGTTGTCAGCCGCAGAGGAAAATATAAAAAAGGAGGAAAACGCTTTTCTCTTTTTGCGCAGTTGAAAACAAATATATATTTAAAGACAAAGAGGACGTTCTGTTGATGAAATTATTAGCGAAATGGACAAATTACCAAAGGGTTTGGTCCCCCAGGGGATCCTCAGTCCTTATCTTTGACGATGCCCAATGTTGTGTAAATTGTCAAAAATTATTAATTGCCATCGTTATTCCTTGACTTGATAGCCGAGGGCTGGTTTTTGGGACTGGCTGACTATTTTCCATCCACCCACTTTAATTAGCCAATAAATGCCTCGACGAATGGGAATTAATGCCGCTTGTTAACCGTTGGCGATTCGTTATCGTTAACAGCAAGTATTTTCTTGTTATTTTCATTGCATATTTTTTGCTTTTAGCCTGTTTTCGGGAGCAGTTGTTAAGAACCTTTTGGGTTAATCGCTTTGTTGCCTGCTGGCTGGCGAATATTATACTCACTCTTTTTATTAGTCGTCATTAATATTTTTATTGGATCTGCTTGGCAACTTTCGGTTGCGGTTCGTTAATAAAGACATAAACGCGAGTTATGCGGTTCACTGGAAAGGGGAAAGACATATATTTAAATTTATGAACGAAAATATGGCTGCGCAGGCTTTGAAATTTAAATTTAAGGAGCTGAAGAACTTTTGTTAGCCAGGTCTTAAAGGTTATAGACTTAATATTGTATCAAAACCATTTGTTAAACATATACGACAATAGACTTCAAAACACCTATACTGGCACCCAAAAGTAGGCAACAATATATTTTTAATAATACAGTCCAATGGATTCATTCCCAAATACCTCGAGTTTTATACTGCAAACTTTTACTCACCTTCTAAGTGATATCAAATCCATAGTGATTTCTGTGGCACCCCTATAACTATATTACTCTGAGATTTTCGAGAGTTCGTACAACAAACTTGTAAAGGCAATTTCAAATGGCCTGAGAACAATTTCCCGAAACCACTCTAAAAGTTTAAGGCTTATTCGGTTCCATTGTCATAGATTTAGGCAGACATTTCATTTGGCCCATAAGCCTTGCCTATTGCCTTAGTTTTTATCTCGGCTTTTGCCACAAATTGCATTCAAATGCAAACCGCAGGAGTCACATTAGGATGCAAGGAGTCGTAACCCTATGCGGCCATACTTTGTCTTCCAAAACCTCCCGGCAAAATCGCTTTCCACCCAACTTCACCCCCAAAATCTTGGCCAAAAATTGGAGCAGCATCATTGGAGAAAAGAGACGGCACTAGTGGGCTGGAGAGAGAGGCAAGATAGCATAGAGCACAATTTCTATTTTATTGCGGTTTATAAAATGGTTCATAAATAAGCATATGTGTGTGTGCACATGCATTTACCATAAGCTTGTGTACGTGGACAGTGCGTCTCATGACCATATAGATATATATAAATATATATATTTAAATAATATGGGGTACCTATAATACATACAACTTTTCAAATTTATTATGATTTTTATTTCCTTTGCTGACCTTACAGCAGCGAAACGCAGCTTACATGGTTAGGTATGTAAACCCAATTTACGTCAGAATAACTGAATTTCTGCGGATGAAGCAAACCGAGGAGTCGGAGTTTCAGCTGGAGGACAAGTACAATTTTACTACTGACTGAGTTTTTGGTTTGGCACATTTCCTGCAGCCAAAAACCTCAGATGGTACTTATTTTAAGACCTCGCTTTAAAAATTAACCACCAATTTGAAATACTTTGTTATCGAAGTACACTCCTTTTTGCTGCCTTCAAGCGATGCAAAAGTTTACGCCAATAAATAATGAAGAAAAATGTAATAATACTTTTGCCGAGACAAAACTTGGCCATTATCAAACATTACCGAAAGTTTGCTGCTCAAATTTTACAACAAATTTAACATTAATTTGACAATTTACAACGCAGCAGCCAAATGGCCCGAGGACCGAGACACAAATGAATGGCTAAGTGAGTGGACGGGAAAGTGTGAGACCAAATGAATATTCAATTTCAAGTTGATTCCTTCGCAGTTTAAGAGTTGCCAAATTATCCAAAGTAAATATTAGTTTTTTATTTGGAGCTTTCCAGGGGCGGTTTTTGATTGGAAAATTGTAATTTGAACGGAGTTGCAGTAAGTAAATATGATAGGGCTACTGCTTTTGACCCAAAAATATATGTTTATCAGGGAGCAATGAAATAAAAATATCCCACAATGGCTCTTAAAACTCCTGCATATCACACTATTCATCCACTATTCATCAATAGCCCTTCATTTGAAGCACTCGAAATATTTATCACTGCACTGCGAAAGCAAGCAAAAAATAGGGAGATATGTGTGCACTTTCATTGATTGAACGCTGGCGGACCCGAAAGGACCTCTATTAGGGTTCCATTCACAGAGTTCTATATCAAATTTCACATCTATATTTTACCCCACGCTCGCATGCACGATTCCCAAAGTGAAAAATCCCCTCGAAAAAAAAGGGAAATTGGAACAAACCCAAAAAAAAATAGGTAACAACGCAGACCATAGAGAGACCATAAATTTTCCACTCTGCCTACGCTCATTTGCACAGCGGATTAAAGGGTCTCGTCGGGGTTTTGCACTCCCCAACTCACTTTGTCTCTGGCCCACCATTTATTATGCCTTTGCGTAGGGATTTTCTTGGTTTTCGTTGCGCTATTTCTTTATTTTTTTGTTCATGGCCCTCGCAGCGGAAAGCTTGCAAAAGTGATTAATGCAAAAGTTGGCACACCGGACTGGGCACTGGACCTCCATGCCTGTCGAATCCGAGAATCCGAGTCCGAATCCCAGTTCCCAGTCCAAAGGACCAAACAAATTTGCCAGCGCGAATAGAAAACGCCGCACAGCTCTGGCATTTTTATTGAATTGCGAGCCCTGGAATGCGTCTGCCTCTATGGCCAGTCCATTTACCTGAAAGGACGAAGGACGAAGGGTTGACAGGGGCAGAATGGCGGAGTTTTGACTACAACTCTGCGGATTAAAGCATGAAATACTCGGGAAATCGGCTTTTGGCAGCAAAGAGTACTCGGGACAGGTGGCAGCTTCCACAACTGAATGTTAAAGCTGAGACACACAAAGCGAAAATAGAACAAGTGGAATACATAAAACAGAAAACGAGAATTGAATACCCTTTCTTAGAAGATACTGAAGTAAATATTAAAAACTGTATAATAATATATAGTACAATTATAATATAGGAAATCGATAAGGTGAAAAAATACATTTTGTGTGTGGGTCTTCTTAGTTGAATAGTAAGTAAGGTAGTGCTTTAATATATTCATTTGAATACAGTTTATTATGATAAACAACATTAAAGAAGCTTGATCTTTCTGGTCTCAAATCAAACCTTAAATATATTCCGCTTTAAATCAATTTCCCAGCTTTACCAGTAACAAGTTTCCTTGAATAGCTGAAATGCCAGCGTTTTAAGTCCAAATCAAACACATTTTCAATAAATACGAAACGAGCTGGAGACAATAAAATGTCAACCAAATCAGGAATCAAAGATTCCAGTCCTACGGCCCCCGGAAAATGTCAGAAGGGGAAAGAGGGGTTCGAGGTCTGATGCCTATCAAGCCATCAAACTGGCAAACTGGCAAACGAGTCCCTGTCGCTGGGACTTAAACAAAAGTCAAAGGACCGGGCCAAGTGTCACTGACATCGACTGGGGAAAAGCGGTGGGGGCATGGAAAAGCAAGGTGGAACCACCCTGCCAAGGCTTTTCCTTGTTCAGCCCGATTTTAGCCTGCATTATTGATGGTAATTTTAAAACGTGCCCTACAATATTTTACACATTTGCCGGATTTACAGTTTTCGCTCCATCTAAAAAATGCCGAGCCACCCCATGGATACAGTATACTTAGTACACCTCTCCCTTTTTTTTTCGTTTCGATTGACGCTTATCTTAATGGACCAAACATATGGCAATGGCGACCCCGTGGAGCTGGGTGTCGAACGTGTTGATAATTTAAATAAGCTACTTTCCAGCTCCAATCTCCTCTCAGCATTGCGCATACGCAGCGTTGGCCTGCCAGACTGCCTGTCGTTGTGGCGATAAGCGACGGTAAATGATTTTTCGATTCCATATTAATTTTCACTCGTCAAATCCCAGAGAGATTTGTGTGCCAGGCGTGTGCCAGGCTTCATTAAAAAAATCTTTAGCATTTTTGCATGTTTTACCTTTTTTTTTTGCTATGGGGAAAAACATACTATGGGGGAATTTACACAAATTCCTTGGATATTTGGTTAGAACAAGGGATGTGCTTGGATTTTTAATAGAGCTTAGAGAGGGTTACATTTAATTGATTGCTTTTGGGGGATCATAGGTGCGTGGCTATGGGTAAATGGGGGAAACTCAGCCATTAAAATATGAAGCATATTGTGGAGAAAGCTGTACACATTATTTTCCATTTTATACATGATATATAAAATATATTTTAATGAAAATAATTATATCTGGGATCTTTTTAAAATTTCTTTAAGTCAAATCAAAGAGAGCTTTAATATTTTTTAATAACGAAATCCAATCAAACCTCATACTTTTCCTTCCTCCCAAATTAAAATTCCTTGCTCCCCTTATTAACAAAAATTCCAAGGATGCCCGAAAAGGACAATCCGGCCAGCACATGTGCAGCCCAAGCGTATTAGTAAAAGCCCAAAGACCAAGGAGGACGCACACAAAAATTAAATCAATTTTAATTTGGGGGGAAAACAAGTGGCCAGAAAAGCGGGGAAAATGCCAAGGCAGGCGAAAAGCGAGGAAAAGCAAAGTAAAGGAAGCCAAACTAAACAGAAGTCGGAAAACTCAGACGGCCAGGAGTCAGCAGACAACCCCTTGTCCTCAGGACAACCCCTCGATTGCCTGTGCTTAGCATATGTGCATAAATCTCAGGACAGTCGAGCCAAGGGGCGATATCCTGGCGTTGGTCTTTAGAACAATCTAATAAAATGTCTAAACGCTTCAATGACAATTCGAGCATGTAAAGTAAATACGTGGGGGGTGGTGTACCCTGTACAGTGTGCACTCCACATATAAGAAAAGGGGGCCATACATGTTGTATGTGGCGCATAAGCCTTGTTGTACACTCGCAATCAGCTTGGACCGCCTTTATTTCCCGTTCCGCCACCCTGAAAAGTAGGCAATAATCGTAAGTGAAACTCCGGCTGGGGGGACAGAAAAGCTGGGTGGAGTTCACTGGCTGACCCCTCGGCTGTGGAACCCTCAAGACCTTTGTCTGCTTTAAGTTGTGGCGCTTTGTAATTGAATTAAATGAGATTTCAATATGCGGGCACATGCTTCAATGGATTTAATCTGAAACGGCAGGGGAAAATAATATCGATGGCAGGAGCTTGATTTCGTCTTAAAGAGGTCTTCGATCTGTAGCTTGGGGTGTTTAAAGGCAAAACATTTCCCTTAAATGTTATTGAATTAAATCCTTCAAGTGTTTGAAGGACTAGTCTAAAGAACTAGTCTAAAATTACTTTAATATATTAAAAGCTGTGGATTTTCCCTCTAAGATTTTAGGTACCTAAAAACATTTAACTATAGATAACATCAGAAAAATGTTTTCATTACGTTTTAAATCATACTTGAGGTTTCATTTTGCAAATCAATTTTTTTTATATTCCCTGTATTACTTTTTCAAGATCACCAGGTCTGGACATTTCAATTTGCAAACTCAACCGCCAACTTTAAGGGTGAATTTAAAAAGTTTCTATTTGTGCTACTTTGTCTTGCTCTTCCTGGCTGATAGTCAACATGCAAACTTCAATCAACACCAGCAAATATCAACCGGCCAAATAGAGAATGGCCAAAAAACTCAAGACTCCAAACTGTCCCGCATTGTGTAATTTTTCAACTTGAGACTGACAAAAAAATAGGAAGCCCAAGGAAATGAAGAAGAAAAGCTGGAGGAGCAGAAGAAAAGTTTTTGTGACTTCTTATCGTTTTTCCTACTGTGGTAAGGGCTTTTCTTTTTTTTTTTGGGGGGGAAGAAGGAGATACTCAGGTGAAGGGGTGCTGACTTTGACCATTGTTTTATTTACCCGGCCGACAACTTTTCTGTCTCAGTGTGTGTGTTTGCTTATTTATATCGCATGATTGAATCTTGGCCAACAGCAACTTTTTCTATTAACTTTAATGCCAGGCAACCAGCAGGTCTTAAAAAAGGCAAAACTAACCAGGTGAGTGTGTGTGTAGGGTATCTGTCTGTGTCTCCACCTGTTTGTGGTCCCCTACTCTCATTCGGTTTGCTAAATGAACTTGATTTTTATCGCTTTCGTCTTGCATTTCCACTTTTCCATTTTCTTTCTTTCTGATTTTGTGTGTCTGCTTGTGTATATTGATTTCCAACGTCTTCCACTTGGCTTGACTTGACTTGTTCAAGTGGTTTCCATTATTTATACCCTTAACTAGGGGTAATTACTCTAAATTACTTTAGGGTAAGGTTTAAAAAACAAGAATTAACTGGGCTGGTTTTTAAAATCTTGCATACATGAAAAAGGATTTTAAAAAAGTTTAAAATTTTAAAATTACTTTATTTTCAATTCTTAGTTCATTTTCTACATTAAGTAAACACATTTAAATATAACTAAGATTTAAGCAAAACAATTAATATTTAACATTTTCTAAGTTAATAATAAAATTGTCAACTATCCATTTTATTAATTTTCCTAGTTAGTGTATATAAAACACCTGAAACAACCATTTCAATTGTTCTTATGCCACAATTTGAAACCGATAGCTAATGAAAAGTAACCAAAAGTCAAAGCTTTCTTTGCTGCCTCAACAGTTTTTTGTTTTTTTGGTTTTTCCTCTCTTTTGGACAATTTTCAATGAATTTCAGAGGTTGGCTGTCAGCTCAATTATTGATGACTTGTCAAGTTTCGCCAAGTTAAGGACCGCAAATAACACAGGTAAGAGTTAATTAACACTGAAATGTCGCTACCGAATAACTCTATAAGAAGTGGAAACTTAACCAGAAGATTTGGTGGATGTTGCTTGGGAATTGAAAGCAATTATCTCAATTTAATTGCATGGCTTGGAGCAGGATTTCGAGTGCATTATGTAATTTACTCATTAAAACCATTACACATTTGCCTCAAGTACACAATGCACATGTCAAACATGTCTCCCTCGGTGTGAGTGTGGCTGTGTGTTTAATGTAAAATATTGGCATTGTATGACAAGCTCATTAATTATGCTGCATATCGCAGTTTATCAACACAATCGTCTACTTTGAGGAGCCTAACCGTTCCCGCCCAACCACATCCCACCACCCCAACTTATCCCTCTTGGCATAGTCTCGTATTTAATTTATAACCCGAAAACCCAAAGTTATACATTTTAACAGGATATGAATAAAGTTGAAGACAATAAAAGCAAATAAAGCAGACAGACATCTCAACAGAAACAGCCTCACAGAGATAGACAATCTGATGGATGCAGAGGGGGCCTGTAAAGTTGGGGGATCCGGGGGATCGGAAGATTCATTATCTAGCACAACATATATCCAAGTGAGTGCGTGTCCTTAAGGTATCATAGGCATAGAAAGTTATGGGAGGGGGTTCCAAATTGAGAAATTAAATGGTAATTTTTCAAAGAGAAAGAGAAATTAGTAGTAATAATTATGAAAGGATTTATGATCTAACATAATTAAAAGAAAACCTGTATTTGTTTTATAGACACGAAGTACATTATAATTTTATTCAAGGAATAAGAAAAAAGTTTATGTCCTGAAAAACATATTTAACTGTTCTGCAATTTTAAATTCTTTATAGAAAAATAAAAAAATACTGAATAATACTAAAAAATGGTCTGTCTGACTTACTTATAAAGGCTTTTGGTTTAAAAACGCTTTCACTTGTTCTGGAATATTAAATCAAACAAAAACACCTCTTAACGAGGTAAAAAATAGTGGCGAACGCACCTTTAACAAAAATGTCTGATATCAACAATTGTGACGTAAAATGATATTACATTCGATAAAATAAATAAACTATATTAAATTTATGATTTCGGGCCGCAACAGTAAATATTTATTTACCTACACGTACATTTTCTGTTGTAGCGTGTCGAAAGTCTTGGTATGCAATCTTCTTAGTTTTTACGATACCTTTCGTTTGGTGTATCACTCGTTACGATCGGACCATAATAGCAGATTTCCAATTCTGCGGCTATATATAGTAGTTGTCTTAGCACGCTCTCTTGCGCGCTTCGCCACTACGTGTACTGCCGTCCACAGTGATATAAATAAATATCAGCTCATAAAGGGCTCGAATTTCATTGATTTGCCGAGAGAAATAGTAAACAGAAAAGCCTGCATCAACGTGCAAAATAGAGACGAATGGGCATTAATATCGGCTTTTGTGAAATGTCCTTATCATAAGAATCGACCCAATCAATACAAACGTAAAGGCATTTACAACATTAGGTCGGATATAATAAATATAAATAATAAATCGTTAAGTTTTAGTGGGTTAAAATTTCCCACACCGGTCGACAGCATAAAAATATTTGAAGAAAATAATCCAGAAATTAGTACAGAGAGAAAATTATGACGTTCTCAAATTGAGTATTTGTATTCTCAATTTAAGTACAAATTTGTTGAAAAATTTGTACTGAAAGTGTGTATTTTGCACTCAATGTGAGAATTTTTGTTCGTGCTGAATTTTTGAGTACAAAAATACTCAATTTGAGTGCAAATTACTTGAATTATTCTCTCTGTGTACTGTTATCACACACAGCTGGTATAAATTTAAAACACATTTTTTTTCTTCGTTATCACACACAACTTTAAAAAAAAATTCAGCAAGCCATTTACTCAAATAAAAAAATTGAGCGTGGGGGTAGAAATATCTGGTATATATAATAGATGTTTTACCCATGATTACAACAATAAATTGTTTTTTAAAGCCTTCAAAAATGCGGAGAAAGTGAAGTGAGATAAAGAGTATATTGAGCGCAGCCCCCAGAGTGTTTCACAACATTCCAGAAAACTCCAGAACACCCCCGCCCAGCAGCAACAACAAAAACTTCCGCTCGCCATAAGCGCCCGCACCAGCGATAACAATTCTGGTCCAGAACATACAATGAAAAATTGGTCCAGAACATACATATTCATCCTACTCAAAAGGAATGCCGCGGTTCAGTTGCTATCAGTGCGACATTCAAATGTTTGAAGTTTAACGAATTTCGTAATTCGTATTTCGAGTTTTGAGTTTTTTATTGAGACCCGAATCGAATGGCTATGATTATGCCTACACAGAGAAAATTCTGACGTTCTCATCTGAGTTGAAAATGTTCTCAAAAATAGAACGACATTTTTAAGCAGAAAATGTTTTTAGTTTGCTCGAATCAAGTTGAATTGGCGGTATTTAAGTACATTGTATGTACAAATAAAGTATTAGTTCAGTCTTTAGTGTATACTTATCAAAAAGTTGTTAAATAAACTCAATTTAACTTTTCTCTTCTCACCATTTCGTTCTTATATTGATACCAAAATGTACTTACACGGTTTTTAAGAACGAATGTTCTTAATTCAAGAACAATGTTCTTAATTCAAGAACAATGTTCTTAGATAGTTTTCTCTGTGTATCAATCGGTTACCGATAAGTGGCGACTATCAGCAGGCAGATTAAGTGCCAGTTTTATCAGCCCGCTGGCGAGTAAGGCAGTCCAAGGGGTATCCCATAGGGCCTAGCCAGTCGCCATGGGCAGTCGAGCGGCAGAGGAACCCATTCCCGATCTTAATCCGGCCAACCTTACCCTAGAGGAGAGCCTGGGATTGGGCCAGGAATACGAATGGGACTGGAGTGGCACTCTGGTCCAGAGCTGGGAGTCCCTGCTGCTGATCCTGACCACCTTCTGGTGCATCCTCCTGGCCAGAGTGGTGACACAAAGGCTGCGTCTCCATGGCTCCCCCAATCTCTGCTATGCGGTGGAGTTCGCCCTGGTCATCCTGCCCTGCATTCTGCTCGTTACAGTAGCCGTGGACTATAGCTGCTACATTGGACTGGTGATCTTCGTGGTGACCTTGTGGTTGCTACGGAGGAGTAGGGCCTTGGAACTGGCTCGAACTCGCAGCCAGTTCGATTTGGGTGGCAATCGACCCATGGCCCTGTCCGTTCTGCGTGCCCTCACCCACCTGATCACCGCCATCTGCATTCTGGCCATTGACTTTGGCAGCTTCTATAGACCCTATCGTAAGAGCAGGCAGTATGGAGCCAAGCTAATGGATACTGGCATTGGTCTGTTCGTATTCACCATGGCCATGGTGTCCCGGAGGTCCAGGCACTTGTCGGATCTCCGGAGGAGTGTGACATACTCAGCCATGCCTCTGATCCTCTTGGGATTGGCTCGCACTGTGGCCATTTTGACACTGGGCTATGGGCAGGATGCTCACGAGTACGGGCAGCATCTGAATGCCTTCTTTACCCTGGGATTTACCAAGTTCCTGGGAGCTCTGGTCAGTCTTCTGGCTCGCAAGGACCTGCATTTGCTGCCTCTGGGATTAGGTAGTGGATAAACCCATGTTTTTTTGAACTTGGTAACTTAGTAACTAATCTTCCAGGTCTCTTGCTGATCCACCAGTTTGGTCTGAGTTTCCTGGGCATCTCCGACTATGTGATGAATGAGGATGTGGAGCGCTTAAATCTATTCAATGCGAATCGCGAGGGTCTAGTCTCCTTGCCAGGATTTGTGGCTTTGTACTTGCTGTCCATGTATGTGAATCGCTGGATGGTGGCCTCCAGTCTGCTCAGCTACTGCGAGTTGGTCAGGAAGCTGCGGCGTCTCTTCTATCTGGTGCTGATCCTCTGGAGCTTGTTCGTCATCTGTGCCTACGCAATAGGAATCTCCCGAGTGATCTGCAATCTTGGCTATGTCATATGGATGCTGGCCATCGGGTGCACCACTTTGTGGTCCAGCTTTGGAGCCATAGACTTTGTGATCAACAGTGTGATGCCTTGGGAAGCGAGTCCCTCAGAGGATCAGGAGAAGGGTATGCTGACAGGAGATTCTCCGGCCAAGGGAAGGGATAGGTCCATCGTTCCATTTACCATCAATCAGGCCCTCAACCAAAACGGATTGACTTTCTTTCTGGTGGCCAATGTATTAACCGGTGGGGTGAACATATTTCTCAAGCCAGAAGATCGCTCCAACTTTGAGTCCGTGATCATCCTGCTAGTCTACATGTTCCTGGGCACTAAAATGGCCCACGAATTGCTGAAGAGGGGAATTCGATTGGCCTAATATGCACTTTGTCTTTCTTTGATTTAAATGAATTTAGTGTAAATAAGTGTAAACAAGTATACTATTTATAATAGTGATACAATGTGGAATTTTAATTGGGGTCTCCTTTACGGCATGGTTTGTCTCTATCTTGATGATTTCGGCCTGCAACAGTAAATATTTATTTACCTACACGTAAATTTTCTGTTGTAGCGTGCCGAATACATCAATTTAATATAGTTTATAGTTTGTAGTTTATCGAATGTAATACCATTTTTCGTCACAATTGTTGATATCAGACATTTTTGTTAAAGGCGCGTTCGCCACTACTTTTTACCTCGTTCAGAGGTGTTTTTGTTTGATATCAGAAGTTTTTTTTGCACAAGACTTTGTGCCCCAATACCATGACTAGGAGTCGTCCCCATGAATATTAATCTTTTTAATAACAAGTTTTATCGCTTCAATTACCTATTTTAATAGCACAAGTTTGGAATCTCAAGGGCTGTATAGTTTCAGATTCCAAGAGAAACCTGTCGTTTCTTACATTTCCCGCCGAACTAACGGGTTTTTCCAAAGTGGTAGAACAAATAGATCAAGTTTCCCATTTCGATTAGCTTCATGCAAGTAAAGGACCCTAAAACCGTAACAGATTTTCCGTTTGAAAAAATCTAATAAGAATATTTTTCATCAAATTGGTTTTTTCTTGTTTAATCCAATAAGTATGAAATATTCCGTATACGTAGCTGAAACGAGTTGCACTTTTTATAGCTTAATATCTTCCAAACGGTAATTTTTAGGGCAAAAAGTGTTATATATTAAAAGTTGAGGAATCTCAAGGGCTATATGATTTGAAATTTAAAAAGAAATCGTTCGACTCAATTTTGAGAAAATAGTCAAAAAGTGGTTTAAAAAAAAACTTTTTGTCTTAATTCTAAATCTTTTATATTCAGACATTTTTACTATATAAAGAGTATTTAGCAAATTAAATTATCTTTTCAGAAATATATAGCATGTTTCTGTAGCATTAGTGGTTTAGATACTATAAGTATTTTAAATCTGCTTTTTTTTTTGATTTTCCGCTAAACTAGTGGGTTTTTCCAAAAGTCGTAGAACAAACGTTTTCTACTTTTCTACTACTATATATAGTAGTTGTCTATTACTATGTTTATGCTAAGGGTTTCATGATTTCTTAAAAGCGTGAAATAAAATTTGCTCCTGTTTATGCGACACCGCCGAATTCATGCATTCTATCAATCTCAGCTGACAGAGGTGCCGGACCGGTGGAAAATGGTGTTAGCGATTATTAAACCGATTATTTTTTCTCGATTCGCATGAAATAATCTTGCTAGTATTAAAGATAAAGTATGCCCAAGCCTGTATAACATCTTTTTACTGTCAAAATAAAAGATGAAAACTATTTTCCATTGGCACTAAATGAACAAATAATTTGTTAAATGTAAGGTGTATTTATGTATTTATATCGATGTGGCAACTCCGATAATTATATAGAGTTACCGGAGTTTAATTGTCACCAATTCACGCTTTGAGGTTGAATTCATAGTCAACTTTCGTGTGTTGCCGAATTCACGAAATGGCGTTTATGCACACACGAATCGGCTGAAATCGCGAAATGAAAGCGTGAATTCGGCATCGCATAAACACAGTATATGCACGCTCTCTTGCGCGCTTCGCTACTACGTGTACTGCCGTTCACAGTGATTCTTTGTAGGCCATTAATAATACTGAGTTATAATAGAAAATAGTCTGTTTAACTTTCTATTTACAATTTATTATAATATAGCAATACCTGCCTTATTCAGTAATTCCTTTAAAATACCTTTTAGCTGTGTTCTTGTTTTTAAAACCCCCTTTAAAGTTTCACCTGCGCCCCTGGCAGCCCAACATCTATTCATTTTAGTTTTGTTTCTATGCGTATTTAATGAGCAGACGTGCGTGCAAATTCGAGCTCAGACCATCTGGAGTCCCGCTTATGTCCTTAAAGAAATCCTGCCCGGCAAGTGTTACATGCACATGCGAATGGTGTGTGTGCGGGTGCAAATACGTGAATGGCCAAAATGAAACCAAAACTTTTCATGCTCGATCGCTGGGCCAACAAAATAAGCAGCAGAAAACGTGCATTCTTCTACTTGGCCACTTAGAAAACGAAGCAATACGTGCAAAAGTTTTCCATTTCCGCTTTGGCAAACATTAAAGCTGCCAGAACGAATTTACAACGAGCTGTGAGATACAAAGATACGGAGATACACGGATCCATGGACACACACGCACGCCAGAAAGGACCAAAAGAAGCTGCCTTTTTCAGAGATAATCAATGGCCAGAAAGGAAATGAGAAGCGCTGATAAATCAAATGCGAAAACGAGAATTCAGCAAATAAAACCAAGCGGAATAAATGAAATGCCAGAAAAGTTTAATTGCAAAAAGAAAATAAAACATTGAGCTACAAAGATTGCAAAGAATTTGGGGAAATGGTAGCAACTGCACAAACTTGGAAATTCTAAAATAACTGCGGTTTAGAGAAGAATATTTAATATGTTTAAATGAAGTAGTAAAATTGGGGAACATAAAAAATATGACTTAAATATCAATGCAATTTATTCGGCCTAATTAAATAAATCTATTATACATAATATACCTTTCTAAAATAACACTTAAGAATACACCTTTCCTTTCTAAAATAAATCCAACCTGTTGGCCCAGCTTAGACTTTGGGATCAAATCCCTTCTGTGTTTCGGTTAGCCCTTGGCTAATCCCCGTACAAACTTTGCCCACTCTCAATTAGCGCCTTTTATTTCGGGGCGCCCCCAATTAAAGTCTTAGGGCGCCAACAAAAATCCAACGCCTTCGCCTTTCCGCGATTGTAAACAGTTTTGCCGCTGGCCCATAACTCTAAGCCAATAGTCAACATGGGAAAATAAAACAAAACAGCGACTAGACGACACACTTGACGTTGGGGCCTGTGTTCCGGGGTTTTCTGGGCTTTCGTTTCGAGATTGCTGGGGGGGGGCAACTTGAAATTTTCAACAATAGCAAAATGAAGCAAACGAAGCAGGAAGCCACTTTAAGCCCCGCAAATCCATAAGGCAAACAAAATGGATTTCAAATAGAGAAGCGCGACCAGGATTGGGAGAAGATGCCCGTCAGAGTCCCCCGCCCATGTGCTTCACTGTAGTACAGGCCAAATCGGCTGAGACGGAGCGGGAACCAAGCCATGGCATCCATCCCTTCGCCGTTGCCATTGTTACCCAGTCACAGTGGTTCCACTCAAGGAAGCAATGAAAGACTAAAAATAATATTATGTTCTCTTAAAATAAAAATACTTACTTCATTTCACTTGAGTTTTTTAATTTACATGCAAGTCTTGGTAAAATTCTAGTGTGCATTCAAATATATAATCGAATTGAGAACAAATTTAATCCAGACTTATATAGAATTTGGTGCAAAACATTTGGTATATTTTAGAAGAATTATTTGGGGCCTTTTTTGTCAAGTATTATTAATATTAATTATATATTATTTATTTGTATTCTTTTTAGTAATTCCTAAAAACATATATATAATTTTCAGTTGCCCTTTTATTTCGTTTATATTTTTTAGGTTCACCCCACTGTGCAGTGTCGATAATGCCACACAATATTTTCACAGTGGTTACACCAAGAAGGCAAATTGCCGCGAAGTGCGGGGGAGTCTAAAAAATAGGTGGGGGTTTAGAAGGAAAAGCCGCCATCGGGTGTCAACATCGCCAGAAGCGCAAAACCAAAAGTTTGTTTTTCAGCGATTTTTTGTACATTTTTTCTGCTGTTGCTCCATTTCTTTGTTCTTTTCCGTATTTTTGTACACAGCGCCTGAGGCTGCTTTTCGCCAGACTGACATTTCTGCCAAGGAAAATTGAAAATTTTCTACTAATCGCAATCGATATGCCTTGCCAAATGTCACTCAGCCAGGGAAAATGGGAAATGGGGTGGCACTCTGGAGTGAGTTTCACTCGACTGGATCTGTCTGCGATTCGGTTTTGTGCAAACAAATAAATTGAAGAATACTCGAAAATTAAATAAATATTTGGCATTTTTCAACTGCAAATAAATTACAATAATGAATGAGTCGCAAACGGCAGAATGAGGCATTTTCGAGTTTCTAGGAGTGAGTCAGATAAATTACAGTAGAGTTGACAAATTAAGTTGCCACCAGCTGGGGCACTTATAAATGGGTAGCTAATAAGATTTCTCATTTTGGCAAGTTTTTAGTTTGCAGTTGATTAAGATGTCTTTTGCAGTGAGCATTAAATTAATTGAAAAATGTATTCATTAATATAATATATATGTATATAATTAATTATAGAAGCGGTAGGTGGTAAAGGCAGTTGGTTTTCCAAAATATAAAGATTATTAAAACATAAGTACCATGACGAAAACCCACTTTCCATAAGTTTTAGTAGCTATCAGAATGAATATAAACGTTAATTGTATAAATAAAACAAGGAAGAACGCTATAGTCGAGTACCTCGACTATTAGATACCCGTTACTCAGCTAAAGGGACCAAAGGGAAATGGAGATATGCAAGCAGCAAAGCGAGATTTAAATGCGCCACCTACCGGCGGAAGACAGATTTAAGCATTGTGGGCGTTAGGGTAGGCGTGGCAATTTTTTTTTTGGATCAATCGATAGGCATTGACGAGACCAATACATTTCAGTTTAAATTTTTAATCTAGCATAAAAATTGTGGGCGCCACAGGCTTGGGCGGTTTGTGGGCGTTAGAGTGGGCGTGGCATATTCGCATAACAAACTTGCGCTGCGTACAAGGCTACGGAATCTAAATCTGAAATCCCAATACTCTATCTTTGATAGTTTCCGAGATATCCGCGTTCATATTTACGATTTTTTGAAGTTTGTGGGCGGTTTGTGGGCGTTAAAGTGGGCGTGGCAAACTTTTTTTTGGGTCAATCGATAGGTATTGATGAGAACAATACATTTCAGTTTAAATTTTTACTCTAGCATCAAAACTGTAGAAGCCACAGTTTTGGGCGGTTTGTGGGCGTTAGAGTGGGCGTGGCACTCTACTGAAACAAACTTGCGCTGCGTAAGAAGCTCAGAAATCTGCTCGCCAAATCTCAATAGCCTAGCTCTCATAGTTTCCAAGATCTCAGCGTTCATCCGGACAGACGGACAGACGGACAGACGGACAGACGGACATGGCTAGATCGACTCGGCTAGTGATCCTGATCAAGAATATATATACTTTATGGGGTCGGAAACGCTTCCTTCTGCCTGTTACATACTTTCCGACGAATCTAGTATACCCTTTTACTCTACGAGTAACGGGTATAAAAACTATCATAATATATTTAATATTAACAGTATTCGCCCTTCAAAGATATCACCACTTTCTGAATAAAGAGTTCTCTTCTTTTAAAGACTCAATCCTTTCCATTCCCCGACATCCGTTGGGTGGCCAAAAGTCACACACTCGACTGGATCCTCAACGGGGGCAAATTAAAATCGACGCCCAATAACGAGGCCATGCCACGCCCACCATCAGCGTCACATGCGTCCATTCGTGGCTGCCGCTGCCACTGGATGGTATCACAAGGACCCTCCAAACCAGGGGCGTAGATCGGCTACGAGAGGGATTTCACTTAATTTTAATTTCCTAAACATTTTAAAAACATTTCCAGAATTTATTCTGATTTTTAAAAGATGTAAACAGTTCTGAAACATTTTTTAAACATTTCCAGAATTTATTCTGATTTTTAAAAGTTGCTACTAACAACTTGTAAATGTACTTTGGAAAGAAATGTCCCTTAAAAATATATTCATTTTAATCTGGGTACAAAAAATTTACTGGCTAAAACTCTTCATTATTTTTAATCAGTACCAAACAAACATAATTTACAAAATATAATGCCACACTGGGATTCTCTTTCATAGCTAATTCATCGCAACAATAATTTGATTAAACTAAGAAACAGTTTAAACACTTAAGCATTTTCAATGACCCCTTTTAGTGGACGCCCCTGCATTTGATTCACCTCCCTACCGACTCGCCTTCGAACAAGAACAACACTCCGCGTCGTGAGCATAATTCACAGCTGAGTGAATTTTAAGTGGTTATTGCAAAAGTTGGCAAAAAGGCGGCATCAAGTAGCGAAAGTGTTATGCCCACCCACTTTCACTTCCCTTTACACATAGGGCGCACTTTTTATTGAGTTATTGGAAGGAGTCGGTGGGGTTACTGCAAGGACTGACGTTCGTCTAGGAGAAATTAGGTTAGGCATTATAAATAATTTGATTAGCCTTAATTGGCATGAACTTGCAGCAAATGCCAACGCAGCTTCCTTCGATAAGATTGGCATAGCTTGATATCAACAGAGATGCCAGCGTGATAATGGTTTCAATAAAAATTTTAAATTTAAAAGATAGATAAAATAATACAAGTTAAATATTTTTTATAAATAATACTCAAATAAATAAATACATTTTATTAACCATAGATATATAAATCGATAATGTTTTTGATTTAGTTGGCTTATTCTTATTTAAAGTTTATGAAATGACATTGAATAGTTTAGTTTATGATATGAGATTATTGGTTAATATTATTAATAATAAAAATGAAGTAAGATTTTCGTTCATCTCATTGTAATTGCCTCATCGAAGGACCAATCACGTGACCATCTCTACTCCTTACATCAATTCAGAGCTTGGCATTTATGATTGACAGACACGCGCACCCCGGGAAATTCGACGGGAAAGCATTCAAACCTGAAGCGCCAGACGGAAATGATTATTATATAATTGAAATTGATAGAGGGGGGAGCTTATCGGTTAAGTTTCTTGGCCCACTTCAATTATTCATAAAAGCGAAAGAGTCCAATTTGATTCCAATTAAAGATGCAAAACCATTTGGGCTCCTGGGTTAAATGGATAAAATAAGCCAAAGGCCAAAAGAAGTCCTCGAATGAGGAGCCTTTCACTTGTTTGCCTCACGATTTCGAGGCCCAAAGAAGTTCAGACAGGAAAAACGTGCTCAAGTCGATTTGGAATTTCGCCAGATGAGAGGGAAACCCAGAGGTCGAAGGCATAATGGGAATGGGATTGTAAAATAAGGGGGCAAAGGTGAAAAAGTAATGAGAGCAGGGATAAAGAACAAAAAAGGTACCCTAATATATGCATTGCAATTGTGAAATATTATTCTTTGGCAGCCTACTTTAAGGTAATTCCTCATCTCTAGAGCTGAACCCAAACATATTCCATTTTCGACTAACTGCAGCATTTGCTCGGCTCTCAGACTCATCCGATAAGTAGTTCGAATCGGTTATTGCATTTCAGTTGTCTAACCCATCAATAAGAAAGGCCACAGCAGCTGCCTGGCTCCCCAATACCCAATCCCCAACACCCAATCCCCAATGCCCAATTCCCAATACCCGATCCTACCGAAAAATAAACCTTGCCACTGGACAGACCGAATTGATGATGCATACGGCAAACACGAGAAGCAACTACAAACAGGGAGATGTTCGATGTTCGGGGGGAAAGACAATGACAATTGCATTGACATTTCGACAGAGGGAACTACTCGTCCTCGAGCCCCCACGGAGCTCTGTAACCCCCTTCAGGATTCGTCCTGGCTGCCAGACCGAAACATGACCATTTACTGTGGAAGCTATCGATTGCCATTGCTTGATTTTGTCATTGGGATTTGTTGTCAGTTTGATTTTTGTGGGGTCCATTTCGAGTGAACAGTCGGGAGGTGCACTGGGGAAAAAGTTTAGGTGGATTTTAAACTGTTCCTAAAGTTAAAGGGATCTTTTTTCCTCATCTATTCATGGGTATGCGAGTTTTCTATGTCTAATTTACTAAAAAAGTTTTGAATAAATATATTAGATATGAATTGTAAGTGAATACATTTTAATTTGTATATAATATGTAACCCTATTTTTTCAGTGCACCACTGAGTATATTTGTATTGGCTTGCACACTAACTGCATCTCTCTCAGTTTTTGCCAAGTTTATTTAGTTGTCATTGCAAAAATGTTTGCTTATTGTTAGTGCGTTTTGGAGCCAACATTTCTTCGGTATATTGAGCTGCAGGGCATTTAATTTCATCACTATAAAATTTTACAATTTCCCCGAAAATTCTCTCTTCATTTCATATTCAATTTGCTGGGACATCACAAAAAAGACCTGCAGGCGTACAGCATTTTCCGTGCACTTTCCTCTGTAATTGGCAACTGCAATTGGAAATTTTACAAAGGCCTTGAACCACGCCCCTTTTTAACAACTCCCCCTTTACGGCCCATTTCGCATGGAGTTCAATTCGTTGATCAGTTCATTTAATTTCTGATTCGGAAACTCATGGGCCATTTTAAAGCCGAATTTCGTTTTAATTGTCTGTATTTGTCTATTCGGTTTTATTTTCCATTTAATGCTAATTGCATTGCGTTTTCGCTGTGGAAGTGCGATAATTAAAACAAAAATCCAACATGCTTTTAGTGTTTCGGAATTGGCATGCAATTGATTTGAATGTAATCCAGCTAAATTAAATAAATACATCACCATTTAAGCTGTCGGTAAAATTCAAATTTAAATCATATGTTATACAGAAATGGTTGTTTCCTTGAGAAAGATATTAGTTTTATAGATTATACATATATATAATATATTTCAAAATGTACTTTTAATTTTCCTTTGCTAAGTTGTGTTTCATTTTAAAGAGTTTGGCCCCAAAATGAGACACCTGCCACTTGAAAAGCTCTCTCCGCTGCAGTTTGGCATCGGGTGGTTAAGGGATTTGGATGTCCGCAATGAAAACGAAAATAATTTCACCGAAATTCCCGCCGGTGACCATGGCAACCAAAAATGACGGAATTGCTTGGCCAGACGCAGGCCCCCATTTTCCACACCCGATCCGCCATAAGCCGCTTAAAAATCTGAAAAGAGAAAAATCCTTTGGTGGGCGGGGACGTGGGCTGGTTGGATTTTTCTTTGCCGGGCAGAGCGGGGCATTCAAAAATCGCACTCGAAACTCATTACAACAAAAGGTGCTTCATTGGGGACCGGTAACACTGCCGGTTCTGGAGAGGCAGTCAGCCCACTTAAGTCCACCCGAGGGGCACTGCCCGTAATCAACTCGCCGCTGCAGCCACCTTTTTTGCCACCCATCCACCCACAGCCCACTGCAGCGGTTTGTCGAGCACCTTCAGCTGCACTGGGAAAAAACTAAGAACGGATTGACAAAAATTCATATATTATTTATTTTATCATACATGTCATGTTATTAATTAATATATTTATAAAAGCAAGCATGAAAACTTCACTCTGAAAATAAATATTAATATTATTATTATCTAATTTCACGTAACCCTCAAAAATTATGTTTTTAAAATTTATATTTCACAAGTTTAATTTATTATTTTTTTATATATATAATATTACGTATTTTTAATTCAAAGTAACTAGTAAACAAAATACATAATTAGTTAGAAACCAAATTTTATTTAACAATCAAAGTTTTTTTGTTCAATTATATTATATTATATTTAAAAATTAATTTTTTATAATCCATAAATTCAATACATTTTTTTCGGTGCACAGGAGCTCCACCGGAGGCACCTTTTTCATTTGCACAACTCTTGGTCGCAGTACATAAGAAAAAAGTTGTGAAAAGAACAATGGGTGACACGACACTCCTGCGGCAGTGGCAGTGCAGCTCCCCCCTCACAACGCCCCTGGAACCCTTCGTAGCCCCCTGTGCAGCCCCCGGTTTCGGACGCATTCTGCTCCTGTCAGCCTCACAATGCCAGGGCACTTAAGCCATTGCTTTTTGATGCTTCCAGCCCTGCTTCGTTTGCCTCGTGGGTGTGGGATTCATGGGAGTCTGATTTAAGAGGGGTAGAATACCAGGGGCGGGGACTGTGATTGTCCCAGTTTCCGGTGTCCTCCGTGTGTGTGTGGGGATTTTTCTCATTTCGCTTTTGAGAGTTCAGCGTGTCAGGGGGCGAAACCCATTTGCCTGTCTTCTAAAACTTCCCGCCCTTCGACGATCCATACTTCCACCCGTCTAGCTGTCGCGCTCCCCACTCACCAACCCCCCACTTGCAGTCACTTATTCCCTTTGTGTTTGGTTCTTGGTCATGTGGACAGCTACCAATAATTCTGATAATGCACTGTGAAAAAATGGAAGGGAGCTAATTTTTAAATTTGATTTCCTTTTTGATTTCTAAAAATAATTGTTAACTTGATTTTGCTAGCACCTTACAAAATGTAACACCCACCCTAAAAGATATTTTTAAAAATATATATTTCAGGGACCGTAACGGTTAGAACTTTACTTTAAAAATCCTGACTTTTATATAAAAGTCTGAAAATAACAGTCACTTTATGACTATTTCCATAAAAGTTAAAAGATTTTAGGTCATTGCGGGATCGAAGAGGCCACATTAAATTGGTTTTGTGAATTGTTTCTCAGATTTTCAGTGTTATCCGAAGTGTATGAGTTTTTCGATCAAAAATAATAAAATAAATATTATTTTCAGTCCCTGATATATTTACTTAATTAAATTCTTGCTGACGTATAAACTACCATGCTTGTCATAAAATATATATATTGTTTTTCTAACAATACAAAGATTGGAAAGATTAAATTGTTATCATAATTGTTATTAATGGTTTGATATACATTTTAGAGCATGAAGATACCTAGTCTAGCAATAGATTTTAAGATATACCATCCATCAATATTTATGTTGATAAAGCAACAGTATATATTTTCATAAATTTATTAAAATCTAAAAGCAATCATATTTTTTTATCAGTGTTTCGGAACTCTTCTGCCTACCTTCAAACCCATCCTGGGGCTCCGCTGACGTTGTCAGCAGGTAGATGTCCTGGCTGGGACTCGACATTGTTCCTAGTCTGGATGCTGTTGCTCCTGGCGGCCAGGATGTTGTGTGTGTGTGTTCTAGGGGTGGTGTGTGTGACAATGATGGCGTTGGCATTGACGTCATTGGCATTGGCGTTGTTTGGACGCAGGCGTTTGGCATTCAACTCGAGGACCAGACTTCCATGGCAGGGGGGGGCACAGGAACTGGGAATCAGGATCCTGTTCAAATGCAGCCCATTATTTATGCTTTTTAGGTACGTGCCATGAGCAGGATGGGAAAGGAACCTTCGTTATCTGCCTAGCAGGTGAGCCACCCCCTACTCCGCTTCGATTATGCCTGCAAACATCTTCAATTTGCAGTTGTCGTACATTTTAATTGTTATTGTTATGCATCCCTGGGTTCCCTCAGTCGGATCCGTAGGATAATTGTCCTTCAGTTGCCTTTTAATTTGGATGGGTAGCAGTTAAGGGTCCCTTTGTCCGGCAATTACTTAGCATCAGGATCGGGTTCGGGTCCATAACCAGCTGCAGCAGGATTCAATAAGCCAAGAGCCTTAGGCAATCACATTTCATTCGTTTCATGAGATTGAAAAATCACACATTAGATAGTATGCATTTTGAACTCAGCTTAAATTAAAATCTTTAGAAATGTTTATATACTGGAGTACCTAACTTCCAATTTTTAAATAAAGTTAACCTCCTTATATATATATAAAATGTATAAAATTCTTCAATTTTAAGAATGGCAAAGAATCTTAAATTTTCTTTTGGAAAAAGCCGAATTCAAGAACTAAATTCCCATAATTGTCCCATGATTTATTCATTCCCCATTCATTGTCAGCTGAACAAAATGAAAAGAAACCCAAAAAAGTTTCCTCGCCATAATTAAACAATTCAATAATACAATGGATAACCCAGGGCCATCAAGTTTTCCTTGGCCCATTCAAATGATGCTTGAAAACGGCTAAGAAGAAAATGCAGAAGGAGAGATAGTTAGGAAAATGGGGGAAAATAGAGATGGGGGTTCACAAAAAGTTATAACAGAAATTCAATAGGGCATGCAATTCAAGAAATTATTATGCAATTTCAATAACTTTTCAATTGGGTTTTCAATTTGCTGCACACTTTGTTCCCCTCTTACTTATCTTATGCTATCTGTATTTTTTTTATTTTTGCATATTGAAAACTTTATTTTATCTCTTTCTGTGGCCCTCCTCCAAAGAACTTTAACAACTTCTTCGGCTTCGTCGTCATCTCTTTCATTGTGCGCTTGTGTCCATGAAGGAATCGACTATTTCCGCTTTATGGAGAGTTATTCGAGAGCCGGTTGAGATGGTCAGGTCGGCCAAATTATGACCGTGTCTGGACTTTGGGTCCTTCGGTACCTGCATTCCTGAATAATAATCACAAAATATGGCGCCGTTAGACTGCCACTCGGAAGAGCTTAACTAGGCAAACAATACTTTTAATATGGCGATGCATAAAAATTGCATAAAATATCTGGCTCAGCCATAAGCCCGAATGCAAACAGCCAAGTACTGGGCCGGGCCAAAAGGCAAACAATGCAATTTCAGTATTCTGTCCAAATCCCACTATCTCCCACCTGCTTTTCTGTCCAAAATATGCGGCATGGGAAAACTTTTTTCCCCATTATAAACATGAAAAACAGCGAGCAAACTTGTTGAAAAAGTACGGCAAAAAACAGCAAGAAACCTTGGCCGGGAAAGGCATGAAAACGAAAGACATGATATATCCCATAGTTGTTTATATATTACACACTGCAAAAATATCTATTATGATTATGAATATTTAATAAAACAAAAGGAAACGAAATATTTTATAAATAAAGATATAAACATCATTTTTGCTTCATTTTTCTTACTGGAATTATTTTCAAAAAATGCATGACGACTTAAGCAGGTGTGATTTGATGTAATACATAAGTTTATAAGTAGTATCTCTTGGTATTTCAAAATAAAATATTTAATTGATTAGTGATAAGTCGGTTTAAACCATTTAGATTTCGTGTTATCAGTTTATTTCATTTAATACCTTTATTAAAGTAACAAACATGCTTTCAAATTTCAGTGTACTTCCACGAATGTGTGTGAAATATTTGCATTTGTCCGGGTTCCGCAGCAGTCGAGATACTATACGTGCGCGGATCTAACAGATACTCCTTCTCGGATGGAACCTGAAGTTTGTCTGTGGCCGTGGGGTAAGTTCTGCCGTCTTAAAAGGTAAGTTTCCGCATTGAAACAATATTTGCCCTTAACATTCTGCTCGGGGGAGTCTGTACTTCTGGGGACTGGGCTGTGGTTGAGATGGGTTTCGGTTTACAAAAGTGGGAGGTGGTGCAAAATGGCTGGTTGCTAGACATTCATATTGGCCAGCACGTGCCGCGGCTTTCGCAGTTTCGCTAAACCAAACCAAAACCATTAATCAAACAATTAGAGCTGCGTGGAGTTCGAAGTAAACTCGAGCCCTTTCCACGTTTTGGGAACAGGGATCCCACCCTTTCATTTGCATAAATTATGGCTTCATAATAACCGCTATTTATAATTTTCGACGCGGCTACAAATGCGTCTATGGGGTGTTTGTCAAACACGCCCACCTTCAACGCCACCGACAAACACTTGAAGTGCTTGAAAAGGATTTAACTTAATGCTAGTGCTTGGGTCAGTTGTGATAGGTGGTGGGTCTATTGTTAAGAGGTGGAGTCACCCAGATTTAAGACCATATTTATGGGGTTTTCTGTGAAATATATTATATTTATGGTCAGCTTTAAGATTTGTATGACAAAAGGATCTTTGAAAAATGAACTTAAGGTTAAACAAATAAATAACTAAACGGAGACCAATATCCCATCAAATAACATTGTTACTAAAGATAGTTAAATAAATATCTTTCCAGATTTGTTAATTATTTTCATTACTAAACCAATCAAATCTCGAAAATATTTGTTTTTGTCTGATCCAATTCAATCTGATCCCATCCAATTTAAACGTGACACTTTCAGAGGTCCTTTCTATACTATTTTCCTTCACACCAACCACAATAACTCCCACCACCTGTCATCTGGCATCAATCTCGCCGCTTTCTCTGCCAAGACTCCTTTGAAAATGTGTTCATATTTTTTATGCAAATTGTTTAACCATTCCAAAGGCGGCATACTCGATTACCTTGATGCACATTTACATGCCGAATGAAATTAATTCATAAATAACAAGGCCTAACACGAATTTAGCCGAGCAACAAACTGAGGGAGATACAAACAAACAAATGTATGAGTATTATGCAAATGATATAAACGCTAAAATCAACTCGAGGCTTTTCAATGAAATTTCCACGCGGCAAAAAGGATTCCCACATGAACATGGAGTTTTCATTTTGGTAAGGAGGGAGCAAAGACGGCCCAAAAGTCTTTCAGGCGGGAAAGCGAAAAACCCGCAAATGAAATGAAACGAAATGTTTGCATAAACGATTTAATCGAATTCCAATGCAAATTCAGTTAAATTTCATTTCCCGTACGGCGAGACAGAATGAAGGAGCCAACGCCAAAGGGCGGGGGAGGTCGAGGAAGCTGGCATTCCGGTTCCGGAAATTAGCATAACACTCGCGGTAATACAATAAAAAGAAAAGGATACAGATGCCTGAGATATCCTGCCATCCAGCGAAACGAACACGGCGCCAGGCCAAGTGTAAAGTTCATTTTCAAATTGCTGATATACGAAATTGAAATAGGAAGCACGGTTTTTCCACCCAAAGGAAACTCATTCCGCAGGGCGACTGCTAAAATGGCAAAGAGGAAGGGTATATTGGGAATAGAAGGATATTTTAAGGATATTTGTTTTTGGAATGAAGTGTTATATATATAATATAATTTAATATTATATATTTCACTTAGTTAATATTTTAAATTATATAAAAATTTAAAAATATATCTAAGTCTTGAAAGGGTATCCAGAGTTAAGCCTTTATTCGACCCCTTTTTTCTTGATCCTTGAGTAAAATCCCCAAATCCAACAGAACCAAGCATCGTTTATATTTATGGGAATACTTTTTGTTTGCCTGAATTTTTGTTTAATTTTGTTTGCTTCTCCGCTGGTCGCCTGCCTAATAGAGCGACTCAATTAATGAGCCAAAGTTTTTCCGGTCTCCGTTTTTGCCGGGTTTACCATTCCAACATGCATTGGCCGAGCTTTGCTGTTGGGACCCGAGAACCTTAATGAAATCTTGACACGGACTGTAGGTAGAACCCACTTACAATCCCCCCAATTGTCGCGCAATGAATTTTATTTTGCTCTTTACAAGTTGTAAAAAATTAAGCAAAGAAAGGAGGCAAAACTTGGCCTTTCCTTGTTTTCTTTTTTTTTTTTCTTCTATTTTTTAACAAGTTGTTGGCAAAAAGCCAAGAAGTTTATATGGCATGGCCATAAAGGGAAAAGTTCCCCTTGAGGAAAATCCGTTTGGCGAATGGAAAAAATAGTCGGGGAAAACTTTATTTGCCCATTCCGGTTGCATATTCAAAGTCTGTCTGTTTTCCCGCTTTCCATTCCATTTTCGTGGTCTCTGGCCGAGCATTTCCGTTACATGCCAAACACTTTTGGCCTTTGTCCCGATACCGCAGAAGTCACCGCCTGGCGCATACAAATTAATCATTCGGTCAAAAAGGTTTGGGTTCGAGTTTCGGTTTTGGTTCCAGTTCCAGTCTGAGTGCGAACGATTTCGCGAACATGAAAAGTGGCAGGAGTACGTTTCGGTCTGCTCGGCAATATTTTCGCCAGTTTTTGGATCTCAACGGGCCTTTAGATTCGCATCACGTACGCTACGTTTTTATGATATACCAATTTTGACATAATCCACGTGGATTACGAGCCAATACTCGTGCATACATATATTCCTAGATATATTGGCCTGAAAGATGAGGAGTTGAATTTCGATACTCGATTTGTTTTTGGCACTCTATTCAGCCCGGGTGTCGTTCTAAGTTGATTGAACTATTTCCGCTTAGCACTTTGATCCACGTCCCAAGAGGAATTTTTTATTGCAACAAACGAAGTATTTTTAAGCTTATATGGAAAAATTCCTTGTACATCTCTAGAATTTTTGCTTTTCTTGGTAGATTAGTTTAAATGTTTATAATTTCTTTTTCCAAAATATTATAGATCCTTTAATTAGGAAACAAAAAAAATCTTTCAAATATCTTATTTTAAAATCGAAGCCTGTAGAAAATGTTGGACCCCAATGAAGCATCTTTTAACACATTTTATGTGTCTAAGATGTCTTTCTAAAAATATTTTAAGTGATTGGAAATTCCTAAAGATTTTTTGGTGGCTGCACTAAGGTGCATTTTTTAAATAAACCCTTAAAAGTCTAGTAGCCTGGTCTATTAATCGATTTAGCAGCCTTAACCTTAACTGTTTCAATGGACACCCTTTTTCCATTTTCCTTTTCGACCATTTAACTCCATCGAGCTAACCGTTTGTAATTTCATTTAGCATCATAATTTCATTCCAGCCCTTGGCACTGGCAACTGCAATGACAAAGGTTAATGCACCATTTGACTGTCTCCTCGGTGGCCGTTTCCAATGAATGTTTCAAGTGCAAATGGCCGGGGGGGAATGCACAGTGTACACTGTACATATTCCTATACCTATATAAGTACAATGGTTTGGAGAAGGTGTAAAGCAGTGCCAAAGCCGGCGACAACAACATCATCATCCTCATCAACGACATCAGGCTGGAAGCCCTCGTATGTATGGCATATGACAAAGTTTAAGTGCTTGCTAAATCCATAGATTTCATGCTGGCAGCCGTGGCAAACATGGCCACACATTGTGCGAGACAACCAACAAAACAACGAGGTGTTGGATAATGTGCCTGTAACTACAACAAAACCAACAATAATAACAGCAAGAGGCAGCAACAATTGTTGCAACAATAGTATCGCATTTCAGTGTTTTTACTGTGGCATAAAAACAAAAGGCAAAAGCCGCAGTCAAACAGCGAACTAACACCGAGCAACAAGAACAACAGGATGGTATATAAGTGCAACTACAACAGTAGCAACACGAAGAACACGAACAACATCAGATGGAACAGGGAGTGTAATCGAGTTACGACTGTAGAACACCTTTTAGTTCGATTGTTGGACCTCTAAAATGGGATTTAAGAGTTTCTTTTGAAGGGTCGAAAATATATGTTTATCTACTTTCAAAGAAAAATGTATAGTTAATCAAAGACCTATATTATCTAACTATTGATATTTTGTAAGATATGGAAAAAAGAGATAATATCATGATGCATGACATTAATGTATTTTATCATTCGAAAATTTAAAAATATGTATTTTTGTATAGCTCATATGGTAAATTCCACAGAAATCTTGTTCTGAACAACTGTATTCTTATAATAAATATTATTATATAGTTTGTAAACATTTTCAAAGGTAAACATTTTTTTGGCATATATCTATAAAATTATTATTGTTATTATTATAGATAGAATAGTTTACAGAACTAAATGAACTTATATGATACAGCACTGGCAACAGGGCCTTCGGCTATTTATCTATAAAATAAAAAAATATATATATACAAATTTAGTTATTTTGAATACGACAGGATTTTCTTCTTACAATTTTTAAAATTTGTAAACTCCCACCTAATCATATACAGCATATCCCTAGACACTATTGAGTACCAGGTATAACTAGAACCATTCTCGTTTCGCAGTCTGCAAAACTTTTTTATACGTCTACCACTCGCTTTTCCGCTCCTTCATATTTTTTCCTGGCTGATGGCTGCACGTAATTTTGTTTTTGTCGCGACGCAAATATGTTGCCCATAACAAGGTGGCACCACCACCACCCCCCGGGAAAAACCCCTTGGTTTTCCACCCCCTCTGCCTTACCTTGGCATTATGCAGGGCGCCACATCATCGCACTTGTCACTTTAACCTTGCACGGCCTGTCATCTGCACCCTCGTCCTGTCTCGCTCTCTCTTCGCCATCTTCCCTCTCTATCTCGCACGGGCTCTGTAAATTTGCGCAAAGCGGCGTGGAAAATGAAAAGAAAAGCCATAAAACCAAAGACGACGCGGCAAGCAAGCAAACAGCGCCGAAAGAAAAAACAATGACGGTGAGCTTGAAAAGACAAAACTGTAAAAAGAATGTTAATCAACGAATTTTTATTACCCTAAACAAAAATTAAATTAAAAATAATTTAAGCTCTTTTTAATAATTTCGATTAACGTTACTAAAATCTAAAACAGAATATTATTGTGGGAAATGCTTGTATAAAATCTATGCTCGAAATCTTAGTTTCAGACCGTATTATATTTATAAATTTTTTAAAAATTAAGTCTGTAATTCTTAGAAACTACCATATAGTGTTCTCTTTTAAGGCCAGAACTTTTAGTTCATTTTATAAATATGTATTATTACAACATATAGTGTAAGTCCAAAGTCCATGGGGAAAATATCTCTTATGATATCTGCAAATCCCAAAGTAAATCCCGGGAATTCCGCCCTTTAGCGAGGGTATTCGAGGCGAGCCCGAAACGAGCGTAAATATGCCTGTCATCATTTTGACATCAGCTTCCCGGTGGCGGCGGGGAGTATGGGTAGTTTCCAGTTCCAGCCAGGCCATTACCATAACTATAATGCATATTTCAGCATCGAAGTCAAACATAAGACCCGCTCCTCAGCTCCTCAGCGCCTCAGCCGCCGGATCGTGTCATCATCATCATCAGGATGGAGTGACGGGAGCGATTCCCGCTGTCTACTTTGGGCCTTCTGCCACATCGTGTCGCCTTCGCAGTGGAAAATCCCAGTATCACTTTCGCTTGGGCCCCTGTTGACAATCTCGGTTTCAATGTGTGTCCACACACCCGTCCTTTAAAAGAGCCACCCCGAAGAGTCCACCTCCACATTTAGAGTCTGGAAACATGCCCGAGCATATTTATGCCCGCTTTTCCTTGTTGTCATGAATGGCAAGGTTTTAGCATAAAAGTTTATTGAACCAGGTTCCCTTAAATGACATTGCATTGGGAAACCACTCTTAGCGATATAATGGTCCGTTTTGGAAATTTATAGGTTATGGTACTTCCAAATGTTTCTTAAAATGCATAAATGCTTTAGAAGTTTTGAGCATGTCTTTTTAAATATTTATTAATATATATATTTAAATTAATTAAACTTAAAATACTTTAAGCCTTAAATTCTTTTGATACTGTCCCTTTAAACACATTATTTTACTCATGACCCCTTTAAAAGTCCACCCTCATTTCCATCAATTTATTAGTATTTAAAATATTTATTCGCTCTGATTGAATTAGTCTACTTAATCGCAATTTTTCTTTTACTCCAAATACAATTTTCATTAACACGAAAAGCCGCAAAAATAATGCAGTTTTTATTTTGATACTCTAGGCTGATGAAAAAATTAATAAAATTAATTAAACGTCAGCTTAAGCGGCATATCAGTGCAGCATTAATAAATTACCGGCGAGAAAAGGGTTAAATAAATAAACAACAACAAATGACCACAAACAACAATATGAGCATGAGTATGAAACACAAAAAAATCAGACCAGCGAACAAAAAGACAAAACAAACAACTTTCATGGAGGCCATAAACAACAAACTAATTAAATATGCGATGAAAAAATGCATATATTAATATGGGCATAAAAATGTCGAACAATAAATGCCCTGCAAAAAATAGTTGACATTCTTTATGTGGTCGTTGCAAAAAAATCAAAACAAAAATCCTTGATTGATTAAATAGCCCAAAAAGATAGGCAACATTTTTTAAACATAAAAAGTAATCGTTATATAAACCATATTAAAGCCTGAATTTTAACCAGACAAATATTTGTTTGGTCTGTTGACTTTTCGCAGTAAACAAGGTTAATGAAAGGTTTTAATTTAAACTAAAGTAAACTATCATCATTGGACGGATTGTTTGTTTTTGTGTGCATTTCAAAGTATTTTGAGTTTATTTTGTGATATTGCCACTTGTTTTGCTGGGTTTAAATATTGATTAATGGAAGAACCAATGTTGATATAAAATCAATTGGGCCTATATTTTATTTAAGACTAATTAAAATATTTTATTTTCATCTTAGCAATTAACTACATTTTCTTTAAAGGCATTTCTGGGATATCTTAGTTTTAAACTTAAAGCAATTCATGTGGTGCTCCTTAAATTCCTGCAACCGCCCCCTTTCGGAATGCAAAGCAAATATTTTGCCAGTGAGCGTATTCGAAATTCCGCCACCTAATTAGCATATTATTTTCCCCATTTCCCCCAAGCATTCCCCCCCTTTATTTATCGCCACCACCCAAACACTTTGGCCAAATTAAATTGTCAATTATTGGCAAACAAGCCACTAGGCAGCGGCTACCAGCGAAAGTCATGCCCATGCCCATGTCCGTAAAGTAATGAAGGCGACCTCCGATGTGCCACGCCCCTTTGGGCCAGGCAACGCCCACATAAAACCACAGGAGCTGGCATTTGTTTGCTTGTTGGTTAAATGAAAAATATGCAAGCTGCAACCGCAGCTTTAACCAGAGCCCGACGCATTTGTCATTCTTGGGGGCCAGGACACCAAACGTACCCAACCAAACCGAGTGCAAATGCAAACAAATGTGCGGCAGAGAAAGTCCTGGGCCAGGACGACCGACCGTTTGCCAATATTCAAATAGCAAAAAGTCAGACATATTCTCATTAACATAAAACATAAATATTTACTTATGCCACACACACACACACACTCTGGACATTTCTATTTGAGTTGGTCGAAAGGGATTTCCCGCTTTCCTGCAGACATTTCCCTTTTGCCTTTTGCATTTTTACGCCATTATGTGAGTTCTACGGGTTGCAAGGGGCGAAATGTGTGCTAAAATGCCATTTCCATAAATGCAAATCAGTTTGTTTACTTCACCCTGCAAATAGTTATAACTTTTGAGGCAGTGCAACTTGCAACCCAGCGAATAAATTTATTCCACTTCTTATTCACTTTTTATGTTGTTGATTTCTTTTTTTTTGTTGGCCAAGTGGGCGTGGCAGAAGTGCAACATGCAACTAAATTGAAATTCGCTGGTTAGTTATGGGTTGCACGTAATTGCAGATGCATCGGATTGGTTTCGCTTTATGGCGGGGCCAGGAAAACGATTTGAATGGAATTGAATTTTTATGCAGGGTATTTTCCGATAAGCTATCTAAAAATTCAGAGCTCATTTTTACCCAAAGATATCTTATAGATGAAATACTATTAATTCTTATATCATATCTTTAAAAAATAGAAAATCATGGATAAAAAAGGGATACTACTGTCCATTATCCTCAGCCCATAAAGGGAAAGTAAGCTAATTGCTAAGTGCGCCATAATCGTTTGCTTATCGGTGAAAGTAATCGAGGTTACGCCCCATACATAAACATTTCATCCAGTACCCCTTGAGTAAACATCCCATTCCATCATACCATATAATTCCCGGCAATGTCTTCATTTCCCCGTAGAGCTGAAAAACACCGAGGACACCAATAGAAAAACCAACAAGTGGGGCATACCTACCACCATCATTAAATCAGAAACCAAACAAAATATTATAGACCAAAGTGAAAAACGTTCGTATATATAGAAAACCAAAAACCAGACTGGACCCAGACCCAAAAACAACAAAACTAACTATCCAGTGTCTGTGCGACAGAGAAGAGGAAGATTTTTGCAACAACGCCCAAGTCATTAGAATTCCTTTTTTGAAAATTTTATGCACAAAACTTGGCAAAAAGGAGCAGCGGCAAAGGAGTGCGACCAAAAAGCAAAACGAATTTCATTAAATTAGACGTAACGGAAACAAAGTCGTTAAAACTTGGCAATCCCCAGCTACCCAACTACCTTTTCTGTTTCTGAAATGCAATGCTAACGATCCACCAAACGAGGATTTCTCTTGGTGTGTATGTGTGTGTATGGGGGGGGGGGTGGGATTTGGGGTCCTGAAGTGGGGTCCCAATGCGTAGAGCATTGTCCACTTGGCGCTCTTTGGGCCTTGGACTATAACCAACCAGCCAACCCATACAATGGCATTTTAATAAAACTCAGGCGAAAATCCCTTAACTGAGGCACTCTCACCCGCACTTAAACAATTTTCGTGAGCGCATTTAAAACGATTGAGCTGGGAAAACGAAATGGTGGTTGCATTTAAGGGACCTCTGATATCTCTTAGTTTTGGTGAAAACTATTCAGGATAATATACTAAAGGTAAAATATATTAAATGCAATTTCTGAAGAACTTATATAGGCTGTAAGATCTTAAAGGACCTATAATAACCATTAAAGCAACCCTTATAAATAATATTTATCAAGTATTCGTTTTTTATATTGACTTACAATAATATGATATAATTCTAAAAGATTCTTATGGCTTAATAGGTATGTATAATTATAATTATTATTCACTATATAGTGCTAAACTGGGTCTTTACTATCCCACAGCTACCCTGTATCTAATGCACATAACTACCTTTTCCATATGTATTAGGAGCCAGTTTTGTTGGCCACGTTTGAGAATCAAACCGAAACCAGTTTGGTTCCAGCTGCCCCTTCCACTTTGTGCGACCCTCAAGAGCATTGTCTGCTAATAGAGACTTGACTGAAGTGTCCTGGTGCTCCTCGGTGTCCCTGTGTGTGTGAAGGATCCACATCCACCCCAGTGGGTTAGTTTGGTAGTTGGCAGTGCAGTCCAAGTCTGTGAGGGCCACGCTCATTTGAAGCAATGGCAAATTGCCATTTTTAGTTGGCCATCCGATGTAACCGAAACTGGCTACCATTTCGACCATTGCCATCCTACAAATTAGTATAATAAAACGTTTCATAAAGTGGGGCCATACACTGGGGGAAAACAATGTAAAGAGGGGTTAGCCGAAGAGGGTTTCACTTGGCTTGGGTTACGGGCTTAGGTTCGGTTCGGTGCTCTTTTCTTTTCTCTCACTTTTTAATACTTAACAATTCCAGAAAAAAATGGGTATATAGATATTGATAGATACATATAATATATCCATAGTACTCAGTAGATCAGAAAAATGTATTACAAAATAATATTTCTATCCTTATATCCTAATTTCTTTAATTCATTTCTTAAGGAAAATGTGTTTATTAAAGCTATTATAGTAAATGTCCAGTTACTAATGGGTATATTTAAGTCGAACAGTTTTGTATATCCTTCTTCCTTTCTTTTAACCTCGTTTAATAGTTTTGTTTGCATTTTTGTGCTGGGAGCTCTCCTTCTTTACGGCCACTAAGTATCCATTACATAACGAGGCGAGTTCTGTTCAGTTCAAGTGGGGTGGTGACCCCTGCTTTCCCCCGGATCCCCTGGATATTTATTACAGCTCTGCTCCGAAAATGTCATTCGAAATTGTATTATCCTCTGGCAGCGCGTCTAAGGGGCGTCAATGTCCTTAACTTCTTTGAAATTGTCGCCATATTTTGCAATTAGAATAGACGTGGAATGGGAAGACAGGAGCTGAAGAGGATGACAGCGTTGGAGGACGACGACGTCTGACACATTCAAGAAATTACAGCGCCAAAGGCCCGCGGCAAAGGACTCACAAAAGGCGTCCAAAATGTATTTTATGGCCTGTTGAAATGTCTCGCGCTTTGTCTGTACTTTGTGCTTTCTTCGCTCTTCTTCCAAAATGTCCAGGTTGTCATGTCTTCTGGGTCTACGAGGAGGATATATTTTACATCCTTTACTCATAAAAGAACGTAATGTGTTGATTGAATAAACGAGTTGCACAAGGAAGTGTCATAAAATGTGTACCTGAAGAGAAATGTAGGCTATTCGCCTAATTTGTAAATGGCTTTTTTGTCACACATTTTAGAATTCAATTAAGCCAAAGAGATTCAAGAGTTAACAGCCTTAACACATCTCTTCTTATATAATAAAATATTCTAGCAGGAGTCTTCGATAAATTAATATTTAATTTAATATGTAGGTTGTTAGTAGAATATTTAAAGTATTTATTTTTCTAAGATTGTTGCTAAACATTTTAGAATTTAATATAATCAATTATTTTTCAACCTTAACACACATTTTATTCCATTTTATTCAATACTTGCAACTAAACTACATGCAGCAAATGGTTAAAAATGTTTTCTGAATTTGTAGTCACACTACTATATTTGGGATTTAATTACCCCGGTAAAACTCCAAAATTTACCAGCCCCAGCATATAACTTCTTGAATTATTAAATGCTCTACTAAGACTCTTCAACAAAATACATCATAATTAAATGTAATATTTGCAGCCAAACTAAAGTCCCAGAGCTGCCACTCAAAACAGGTAACTTTACTCCGGATGGCTTCCGTTTGTCCGGTCCTTCGGCTCCTCAAGCTAATTTATTTTAATGCATTTTACTAATTACTCACCAAGGGCAAAAGTGCTGAAGAACAAGACGTACAAGTTGTAACGGTCAACGGGGAAGGGCAAATTAAACTTTTTGACTAACTCGACATGTAAGTTTAGCCATTTAAAGCCGAAACCACGGCCAGCATTTCATTTAGTAGCCAAAAACTTTCTGTTGGGGGCATTTAATTAGTGTGTGTGTATGTTTCGGAGGACTCAACTTCTGGGGAGAAAGTGGACGAGAAATGTGTAATCAACCCTTGAGGGTGCCCCTCTTCCCTTACCATTTCCCCAAGCCAGCCGAACAGACCATTTTCAATTAAGCTGTACGGGGAGAAATGCCAAAGAAAAAGCCGAAAAATCAAAAATAACATAATGGACAAATTAAAATGTTTGTTCTGGCCTTACAAATATACGAAAATTCCCCACTAGATTTGGCAGCATTTTTTTCCCCCTTCCCCAAAATTCCTGGAAATTTTCCCTATTTCGATTCTCTGTCTGCAGCACTTAAATTTTTGCTCTTGTTTTCTTCCGTTGGGGAGTCTAAATGAAATTGGTTTTGCACAGGCAACGAAAGGCAATTTCCCAAATTTCTTTGCTTTGCATGCTGTGTGCTAAAAAGTTAGGAGGTGTTTTGGGTGGAAACAATAGCAAAGGTCACTTATTTTATAGAGAAAAAAACCATGCTAACCATTTGAACGTGACTTGTCGGGCGTTCATTGGGGAGCTTTGATTTTCAGCCAGGAATGTAAATGAAAATATTTAAAGACAAAAGGATTTTATTTATTTTACATATAGATTGTAGGTACTACAAAATAGTGAATAAAAATTCCTCTATTCTTGGATTAAATAATCTTCTTCCTACATTTTCGTATCTGTGACCACAAAATGTTCTTGGCTAATCTCATCAAATTGCCTGGGCATAATTTCCTTATCGAAAAGCATTGGAAAAAGAATGGTCTCCTTCTACAAGGCTTCCGTAGGATTTTTCCCCATCTTTGTTGTGCGTTATCCTTGTTCTTCGCAGGACTAGCATGACACTTCAGTGGAGACCATGGAGCATTTTTATGGTCACTCAAATGCGCATAAAACTTTGTCCCCGCCTGTGAGTGTGTCTCTGGTCTTTTACGAGCTTTTTTTGCGATGCTGCCAAAAGCTGCTGATTAAACTTTATGGCAAATTTGCTGAATCAGTGCTCCTTCCTGCCACACCCACTTAAGCCCCCAACTCAACTTTCCACACACTCGACTGCCTAAATACAGTCAAATCAAAAATTCCAGTCCCCACATCGCAGCTGCAATGTTTTTACGATGCATCAATTTTGGGGAAACTAATTTTGTGCAAATATCCCTAATAAGGCAGCTATTTATACTCACTCACAGTGGGGTCTTGCGGAAATTCAATCTAAAAACATGGCAAATGGTGGGAAATGTGAAATGAAATTTAATAAATAATTCAATATGTCACTATCTATTTGCAGAGTGTATTTACAGACCAACAGCTTTAAAATATAGTTCAACATCTCCAACCATTTAAATTCCGTAATCACATGAACAGCACACCCTACCTAAAGTTATGATACTTACTGTAAGCCCACACATATTGATACCCCGCAACAATAACAAGTTTCAATATAAAATTATTTACAAAATGCATTTAAATTTTATTTGTCACATGTGTTACACGCACAAAGGGCTGGAAAAGCGGGGGAAAATCGGGGGAAATCGAAGGGAAATGGAAACTTTTCAGTTGGCGAAATGGAAGAGAGCGTTTTGCAGCATTATCCTGTTTCATTGTCCTGTTTGCTCGTGTCCTCGGCTCGAATCGGGCAGCAGCTGGCTAAACAAATTGCGAATTGATTCTTTATAGACCATTAGTTTTGATTATACAATAGTTGTTGGGTGGCAGTGGGCGTGGATGGACATGGCCATGGACTAGAAAAAGGTCTTCGGCTAGACGGCATTCAATTGAACGCTTCAACGCCTATCGGGCAATTTGGTGCCAAAAATTATGAGGCTGCCATTGCTATTATAGTCCCACGATATATGGGACAGTCCCGAGACCTTCTATCCCTGTGTGTGCTCCATGTTCATGATAAATTTGGGCTTATTTATCGGCCTGGCCAGTGGCTATCGGTAGCGAGTGTTTCGGACACTAAGGCTATTTGTAGTTTCAGTTTGGGGATACAATGGGGAAGTCGGGTGGGTATATCAGTGGGCATTCATTTGGGGGTGTCGAAGCTAATGGTGTGGGCCTGGTCACTGATACATTAGCCTGGGCATTGACTGCAGCTGGTGTTGCTCGAGCGGCAAAAGCTTAAAGTTCAGCCAAGGGTAATAAGCTGGTAGTGCAGTTAAAGATCCCAATTTGCCAGGAAAATAGGAAACAAAGTGAGGGATTTTAAATGGGCTTATTTGGGGAATAGCCTATAGTTTTCCACCAACTAAAAATTTAAAGTTCATAAGGAAAAAGAAATAACCTTTAATAATATAAAACAAAATAAACTTTCCATTTGAATACTTCCTTAAATCACAACACCTCTCATAATAAATAAATAAATTTAATTCAATTTAAATTAAAAACACACTGCTCACCACCGTATTTGAAATCATAGTTAGTTTTAATGCTTACTGACAGCTTTATTTAATAGCATGCATCTTATTACTGCTTAAAATTCATGTATTTAATAATAATTCCAGCTATCTTATGGAACTAAATATTAAAATAAAAAGTTCAGTGTTATTACGCTTCATTTAATCGAATTGATTTTCATTTCATTTGACTTCTCTCCATGCAAACATTTTTATATTATTTTTTCAATGCATAGTTTTGTTGCAATTTCAAAGAGCCTGAGTTTGGACAACCAAACCAGACATACATAAACTGTCAATAACAATTTGAAACAATGCCAGCAATCCAAAAACGAACAACAAAAAATCAATAATAAACAAAACGAGCCAGGAAACTGAAATAATTTTGTTTATCATGAATTTGCAATTGCAAATGTTTTATAGTTAACGGATGGTAAATGCCGAGGTTCCGGGGGAAAAATGGACAATGTCTCATTAGGGATCCCTACATTAATGATTTTGTAGGACAAATTGGGATTTGGGGCGGGCGAACAAAGTGCATAATTAATTAGCTAGTCAGCGATGGAAACTCGCCCTCTGCCCGGGAATCAGTCGGAAGTTTTGTGGGCAGGCCGCAGCATAGTTGGGTTTACCTGAAATTTCCACCCACGACCAGCAAATGAATTCAAATCACAAAATCCATCGAATTGTCCAGAACCATGTAGGCACAACTGTGTCGACGCCAAATAGTCCTCGCTGAAAATGGAAAATTTTCGCACACATTAGAGCGGATTTGCCCACAAAAATTTCGCTGTGCGGCTAAGTAGAGTACGATTCATAACTATAATTTGGGAATGGGTAAAACATTTAGCAGGAGCTTTACTTGCTTTACTAGAACTATAAGCCTATATTTATAGACAGCACAAAAATATGTATTGCTTACCATCTAAAATGGGTAAAAAACTAAACAAAATGCATAAGAAAATTAAGATTTTAAATATATATGTATTTATCCCCCTCGAATAGTAAAAAATGAATAAATGCCAGCTAGGGCGTTTCGTAATTATAAGAAATCGTGGCTTACCATTACGAAACGCACTATATATAGCCAGAAATTGGTTGCTTTTCATAATTTTAATCTTTATTTTTAGGTTTTCTCATTGCATAATTTATCAATTAATTGATTAGTTTATTTTATTTCCTCATTTTTTCCAGCTAAATCCCCATATTTGCTGTAATCCTTCCACTTTCGCTTTTCTCTCTTTGCGGTTTCCCGTTTTTAGCTATTCAAACTAAATCTAGTGTCAGTTAATTACATTTTAATGCTTTAATTACATGGTTTAAATGTAGATTTAGTCATTCATTCCTCAATCGTTTATGATATTTTACATTTAACAGCCTTATTATTAGCATTTACTTAGCTTTTCTTGCGGGAGGTGAGTTTTTTATAATTTTACCAACACACAACTAATTGCATCGTGCTATGTTTATATAACTCTAAGTAATTTTTTCTCGTTAGGGTTGGGTATTCTCGTTTTGGCTTTAACATTGGTTTTCTTATCTGTGGGAACACTTTCGGCAAAACTTCATAGGGTTTTGCTACTAACTTTTAAAGATTTCTCTTGCTGTACTTACTTGAACTACGTCTGTGCTATTTTGAGATGGTTTCTGGTTTCTTGAGAAAATTAATAATATTTTTTGCTTGCTCCAAATGCAATAATCTAAATGCTTTAGGGGTTACGGTTTTATATATAGGATATAGTTAGGGCAAATTTATTTACAAGCCAATCTTTCCGGGGTTTTTCTGTATTTCTTTACACACATTTCGTTGTTGTTTTTCGGTTTGGGGATTTTCTTTTGGTAGGTGGAAGTCTAATAGAGCTATAGGTTGGTTTTTAAGGAGATAGGGGAGAAAGGGTCTAGCTTTTATGTATACCGATCTATGGGATATATAGATCGTGGATTGTTATAAACAAAAGTGAGTCATAAAATACTGAGTAAAATAGAAAAGTTTGAAAGACTTTCATACCCCACCAACCCTCACAACGTTCCACAACCCAACTTCCACCTGCCAACTGATATATGCCTACCACTTATTACCATAATACAATCCATTCGGGAATCCTCTAACTTATTGAGCACTTTTCGATTGACCCAAGCTTTTAAGTTGATTTCTAAGCTAGGGCTTAGACATTGGCACTAGAGCCAAAACTACTGAGGAATTTGCTATCGCCAGCTAAGCTGTTTACACTAGCTAAGGACTTGTTGTTGTCACCTGATCCTCCGGCCAGGAAGGGATGATGTTGCTGCTGGTGCTTGAAGGATTGATAGGCATCCGAACTGACCGCTGACCAAGTGCCATCCTTGGCCTTCACATAGAGATGCTGTTTGCTAGGTTGCTTGCTGCCAAAATGATAGTCCCCGGGAGCTGCGATCGAGGCACTGGAGGCCCAATCGTTGAGCAGTTGATTGGTGGAATTGCAGAGACCCAAACCAGAGAAATCTCCACCCTCCGATGGTGGACCTCCGGTTAGAAAGTCCATGGGTCCATTGCTAGAACCATTTGTATTTGCATTCGTATTCATATTACTCTGCCTCAAATTCGATTTTCCCAATATATTATTCTCGCTTTTGTAAAGCGTTTTGGGCTGTCGCTGGCGCCTCAGGGTTCCTGCCCCACCACCACTGGCCATTTGGGCAGCCAAAGTGGTATTCGCATAGGCGCCCAGACCCTGTTTCAAGGCATTGCTGGCCAAGAGTAACTGCTGCTGTTGATTAAACGGATTCGTACGCTCCGATTTGCCCTCCAATTGATCCATTTGATTCTCGGTTATATTGATCTTTTTCACCTTGGCCGGCGAGGCTGTCAAAATGGCCGTACTTGCCGTCGAGGTTGTCATCAGATTTGGCTGCTGTTGTTGCTTGGGCTCCAGGCATCCATAGTGGGCACTCGGTGGTGCGGAATACATCCCAGTCGATTGGTAATCACCGCCCTGCAGATTGTTGTTGTTGCTGGCGCTGTTCTGGTTCGGTTTTGACGCATAGCGCTTCTGGTAGAGCTTCACATTGGCCACCACATTGGTGGTGGCATAGGCCCCGCAGCTGTCGTACAGGGAGGCCGACTGGCCACCCATGCCAGGTGGTGCTCCGCGGGTGGGACTCTTGAATGTGGAGCAGGCGACTTCCGCATAATCGGGCATATTCAGCGGCGACAGTCTGAAATTAGAGGAGAAGGGGAATATTTTCCAGTTGAAAATTGATTCTGTACAGAAATATGAGTTGATAAAAGAGTATTCATTAGTGCACCCAAAAAATATTCATGTTGTTTCCATTTTTAGAAACATGTATCTTTGATTAAGTAAACTTACTTTACTTAAAAAATATTTTCTTTGGCTTAAAAAAATATTTTAGTTTATAGAAAAAAAATCTTTGGCCTTGATATACAAGTCGAATATTTTTTTTAGCCATATTCCCATATTCATTTTGATATTTGAACAGCAAAAGGTGATTATAAATAATGCTATGCATTATGTTTTTATCAATGAATTTTGCCAAAATATATATATAATAATTTTTTCTTCATAGAAGACCACTTATTTTGAGCAGTGTGAATAATTTTCTGTGTATTTATGCTTGTCTGGGACTCACATCAGCGATTCCATAAATCATTCGATGTTGTTGATGGGAGGAAATTGCTTTTGTTAGGCAGTGAATGCAACTCCGGAAATTGTTCCCATCTCACACCTACTCATTAAAAATTTTGTTGCAATTTCCCTTTGTATGCCCCCATAACTTCCTCAACCGTAGCAATTGCAATTTGCTTAAATATAGCAAATACAATACGAAATTTCTCCCCATTAGCATTTCAACTTTGTAATTAGAGTGAGTAGAATTCCTGCGGAGGATTGGAAATAAAATGGAGCAAAAGTAGGAAAATGTCGAGAAGGAATCAAAACCAAGGGAAATGGGAAAAAAGCTGGACTCCCATTCAAATCAAACTTTTATCCATGTGTTGGCAGGAACACAAAAAATTAACGTTCCCCGAGACAGTGGAAAAAGCAGCGAGAAAAACTTTTTTATTGCACAAATTTTTGCGCACTAATTAGCTAATGAGATAATGCTTATCTATCGCTTTGCTTTTTCCCAATGAGTTCTCGTAAAAATTTACTGAAATGCTAGTGGGGCGTGGAGTGTGGGCGCTGGAAAATGCGAATAGTTTCGGCCATTTCATGGTGGTTTGAATAGTTTAAAAACTAACCAGAGAGGAGGAATAAAATTGCAAAAGCAAAAATTAAAACATCGTGTCTAGAATTGGTGTTGGTTTTTAATTGGACATGTGTTTACTAAAAATAGAATAGGTATTTCGTTTTCTTGTACTTTATTTTTACCAAAATTCAAGAAGGTCTTTTGATCAGTTTTTATCAGAGATGGAAAAACATAACGTTATTTTTTTTAAAAGTTATAATTTCCCTATTAAGTCCAAGTCCCATATCACTTAAACCAATTCCGCTGACCCAATTAAAAAGCACATTCCGTTAGAGAATATGCCAAGTAATCTGAATTTTGTCCAGCTATTAAGCTGCGGCCTTAAGGACACTGGGGGAATATGGAAATATGCAGATCTGAAGAGTTTGCGTTTCTTCCCCGAGGACTATCAATTTTTAATTGTAAATTTAGTGGCGAAAATTGCGTTTTTTCCGTGGGGGTGGTTGTTAAAAACTCCTCGAATCAGACAACAACCCGCGAAAGAAATTAAATATTTTAATTGGAAATTTTAGGTAATGACGCACGTGTTTCAACAGGGACTTTTTGGGGTGGGAGTGTTTATGTAAACAAGGAGAATAAAAGAAGATCCTGTTTGGGTATGCCAGTGCTTATGTTATACTTTTTACGACTTTACAATGTTGTTAAAAGTGAGCAGCAGAAGGAAAAGTTCGGTTCGAAGGAATACAACGGAAAAATTGAAACGGAAATAATGAAAATCGCGTAACGGAAGTGGCAACGGTATTAGAGGGGTGGAGAATTTTCCCGGGGGAGGGGGTTTTTCCGGGGGAAATGTTCCAAATTGCAAGTGAAGTGGAAAGCGAGGGGTGAGGGTTAAAGGTGGGCGGTTATTTCATTCAGAGAACGCAGAAAGGAAGTCTAAACAAATAAATGCGTAAAATGCCGCAAATAAATACGCGAAAGTTTTCCGCCTTGAAAGAGTGAGACAGGTGCAAAAAGAACGCAACAGAAATATGTCGCCAGCAGTTGCCACTTTTTTATTGCCTCTTGTTTGGATTTTTGTTTTATTTTTCTTTTTTTTGCATTACTGCTTTTGTTTTATTATTGTTGCCGCAACAATACATTAAGCTTTAAGGAAAAGCAAGGAAAACACAAAGAAAAATTTGTTTTTCTATATAAATTCCTAAGTAAGAAGTAAAAAGAAAGTCCTTGAGATGGGCAAGTAAAAACGGGCAGCTTGGCCCTGGGATTAGGCTCAATGGAATTAAAGCGATTAAGCGAGAATTTTCATCAAAACTTTCCTCCGAATTTTCAAGAACCATTTGACTAACTGAGAAAGATTTATTTAGTTGAAAGTCACAATTTTATATAGTAATTGAAAAGTTTAAGAGTTTCTCAGAATTTACTGACAGTTTAATCCACTTCGATGTTGTTAAGAATTGACAAATTTGAGGGCTAAGTTTTGAAAGAAACAAGCTTGGGTGTTAGTTATTGATTAGAGCTGACAAGTAGCCAGATTAAGACATTAAGAATTTAATTTAAAAATGTGTTCAGGAAGGTATTTTTCCTTTGGCTAAAATCCATCTTTACTTTTAACCCAAATTAAAGAAGATTAAAAACCCGTCCATCTGTAATGCATTTCCCTCGAAGGAAAATTCATTAGCCTTTAAAGGAAACGCCATAAAAAAATACAGGAGCTCCCAAAGAAAACAGGGAGATAAAACAACCCGAGGAAATATGAATGAATTGCGTATATGGAAATTAAATAACGGCTGCAGTGCTCCTTCCTGCCAACGTAAACATTTATTTCGTGGTTGGGGCAAGTTACCATGGCCCAAAGTAAAACCCGTTCAAGTGTAACAATTTAATGGCGTTTGTTGTTGTTGCGGTGGTTTTTGGCTGGAGAAGAGGGTTCGGGCTTTCCACTTTGAGGGTGGCTCGGTTTTGGTTGGGGAATCTTTATGGAGGCAGCGGTTGCAGCTCCACAAAATATTTTTTACGACTCGGCTCGTAAATAGTGCCATGGATCTTTTACTTGCACCAAGAGTAGTGCTTTCGTTATTACACGAAGACAAATTTTAGCAATGCAGAAATCAAAAAATATCCATTTATATAAAAAATAAACGTTTAGGAAGTAAAAACAAAATAAATTAACATTTGCTTTAAATAATAAGAGATAAATTATTAAAAATTATCATTCAAGAAAAAAATTGATTTTAATGCTTAGGTTCGAAAAACCTTAATAAATACCTACAAGTATCCTATGAAAAATGTAATTTCATTATTTGCCACGTATCAATTGGTTATAAAAACAAAATAAATTCATTTACATTAAACATAATAGAAGATAAATTATTAAAAATTGTCGCTCTAGAAAAATAATAGATTTTTATGCTTTGGTTTTAAAAATCCTTATAACATACCTAAAAGTATGCTATGAAAAATGTAATTTCGTTATTTGGCATTTATCCATTGCATACTTTTAGGCATATCTTTAGAGATTTCAAACCCATTTACATTTGTATCCATTTTCAGTTCCTGTTTTCCGAGTGTAAGTTCCTCACTTTAAACCTTTACCAATTGAAGCCTTCTGCTCGCCAATTTTTTATTGTAATTAAACAGTCAGCGAGGCGTGGACAGGATATTAAGGCAACTTCCTGAGCAGATAAACAGCCCTAGAACTCACCTCTCGTAATCGGGCAGCAGCGTCGGCTGTTGTCCCTGCTGGGCGGTGGCCTGTGCGTATCCCGGAAGTTGCTCCTTTGTCGTACATGAGCCGTTTGCCCCCGCTCCACCCGGGTTCCCATTGCCATTTCCCGCACCCTGTCGCCAAACGCCGCCGGTGGGATCGATCCACAGGCCATTTTGCCCAGTTGCGGCTGTCGAATTTGAGCCAACGGCACCGACGGCTCCGCCTCCATTTAGCGGCAATGTCGGAAACTTTCGCACGGTTCCGATTGCGTGATTGCCTGAAATAAAAAGCAAAATATATATGGGTTTACAGGAGACTGAATATATCGAAATGGCTTCTATGTGTGGGCTGGCAATGATTACGGCTCGTTAAAACTAAAACGGAGAACTCGCCGCCCGGGGTTTTGCGCTCAGTTTGCTTTCGCAGTAACGTGCAAATAATAAAAGACGGAAATTACTTTTTATATTCAATTGGCAAAAGCTTTTGCACGCCCCTTTCCAACGGGTTTGTGAATGCCCTGCAGTTGTTAAAGTAGATGGGTTGGACGAGTAAGTAAACATTTGGTTTCAGAAAAGATCTATACCCTGATTACCTTCACTATATATGTACTTCTTTTATTGTATTATTTCGTTGGAATCTCCGTAATCTGTCCGGAACTCTGTCCGTGAATTTATACATAAAATTTTTCCAAGAATATAAGTAAACCTGTATTGACTTATAGTAGTTCTTATATTATAAATATTTTTTGTTGGTATTAAATTACTCTCTACCCCAAACAACTTAGGATGTTATAGCTATATATTTTATAAGTCCACCTACCAAACTTTATAGGGTATTTATAGCTCACGACATCCTGCTGAAATGTTATGTTTTCTAACTATATTTAGAGTTCTTCAGTCAGACAATTGATGTGATTTTCACGTGAGGTTTTGTCGTTCTTATACAATACACCACAGCATTTTCTTTAGGGTTCTTTTTCTACCCTAAAGACTCCCCCACTTTTGCTCTAGTTATCGTGGCATGTTTATCTTTTTATAGTCGGTTTAACCTTGGCGCTGTGGCTTACTGCCAAAGATTATTACCCTCGGTTTTTTTGGTTCCTCCGGTCTTTACAATGTTATGAGTGCGTGTCTCGATGTCTGCAGTTATTGTGGCTTACAAAATGGCAACCTAATTGAGACCGGCCATAAATGCTCAAGTCATAAATCAAAGATTACGCAGAGGAGGAGCTTGAGCAAAATGTTCGCATGTCCAAGAGTGGAAAGGAGATTGTCCTATAAAAATGGGGGGTACTTCCAGATGAAGTGGCACTAGGGTAAAATGCAGGGAAATAAATTCGGAATGAAGATGGTTTTATTTCTTAAGGATGCACTTTATATATAGATTTTTTGTTTTAAGACATTAGTTTATACTTTTCAAAAACGACTTCCTCCAATTACTGAAATAACAGCCTTTCCATTGTGGAATGTACACAGTTTTTAAGCTTCAAAAACCTTAAATACTATAAACATTATCCCAAACATCCCCAATTGCTTGACTAAATTAAACTTCAATTCACCCATAAATCCTTACACAAAAAAGAACAGGCAATTACCAAGCTCCCTCCCCGAAAAAAAAGGAACTGCACAAAAGGGAAAATAAGTATAAATTTAAATTAAAGTTCACTCACCATGTAAACTGCCCAGCGAGGTCTGCTTGATAAATTGATAGCGCTTGAATAGAACCAATGCGCCCAATAGAAACACAATTATGGCAATGATGGAGCCCAGCAGGACGATAAACCAGGTCTGTGTTAAAAAGTCATCGGCAATATCACGACTGATGGGATATCTGCAATAGACAACACAATAAAGAACCCGGAATGAGAACGGCTATCGGAGGATGGAGCCTTCTATTTGTATTTGTATTTGTACGTGCCCGGGCGGAGGCTTAGTTTAATGGTCGCAAAAGTCGTTGGCCATTGTCGTTGGCCGTTAATGGATTGATGGGGACCTCGATGCGACACTTGGCAGTCAAATGAGCAGCTCCACAATGCCCGACACCCACAACGCTCACACAAAAGGGAGTTACACTCAACGAAAATTGTGTTATAAAATAAATTTGTACCTTAAGCCGTAAGAATAAAACTAAAATATTATTAAAGCATACAATAAGTTTTATAAAAGATGACTTTTTCTTTAAAACTTTTCGAAAAAGTTATGCAAAATATATTTTTAAATGAAAAAGTAGATAAATATTATATAGAACTTTAACACTGGTCCAATCAATGTATATATTAAAAATAGTTCAAAATCTTTAAAAAAAAAATTAAAGACAAATGTTTTGAATGCAAGATTTTGGCTTCTTTAAATTAAAATAAAAACACCTAAATAACAAGAATAAAATAATAACGTAAAGCGTTATTTCTGATTTGTAAATATAACAAAGAAAACATATGTTTACAAATTCTAAGAAGATGTAAAGTAGTTTTCAAACATAACACTACCTAATTACCTTAAAAAATTTAAACAATAAAATTGTTTTAAACTAAAAATGAACTTATTTATGTTAAGGTAGTGCTTTTTTCTCCCAGTGCACACCACTCACCTCGTGTAGCCGGTGTCCAGGGATTGGGTGCGTGCATCGATGCGGAGGACGGCCGGCTTGCTGAAGGGTCCGACTCCCACCCTTGTGGCAGCCGCCACTGCGATGTAGTAGGTGACTCCCGTGGTGAGGTTGGCCAAGAGGAGGGTGGGCGTGGCCGCATCTATGGTCATATTTTTGAATATCCGCGTCGTATTGTGCACGTCCAGGCCTTTGACGACCACATTGTAGCTGGTGAGGATGCCTGTTCATTGGAGAATTTTGGGGCGGTTGGACAGAGAGAAAATGAAATTAAATGTAAACAAAAGAGCTGAGAATTCATCCGAAACGAGTCGTCCTAGCAGAGGTATTTGCACAAAGGACCTGACTGGCGGTCAACTTATGAGGGAATCGGAAAGCTCTAGGGATTTTATACGGAAAGGGTCTGTCTATCAGGACGAACATCTATAATCCCTTTTCATACTTTAACAACTTATTTTTGAACTTTACGTTTAAAGGGCTTATAGTCAAGACATTTTTGATCATATAAGTAGATTACTTAATACTAACCATTGCGAGTCCGATTTGGTTGCGGTGGTAACCATTTCAAAAAGACCGAGGTGCGATTAAATTGGATGGCTTCCATGCCATAAGGTGGGGCCTCCGGTACTATGAACGAAATTAAAGTCAAATTAATAAAAGTTAGCAAGTTAAATTTAAAAAAAATCCTAACAATATATTTTATTAAACAATTACAATTAATAACGAACAGCGGATGGTATATCTAGAGCCTTACCATCTTCCAGGGTTCTCATGCGTCGCGAATTCGAGGGCTTTCCTACGATGCTCTTGTAAAATGGCACAAGAAAAAACTCGTATGTAGACGCTTTTGCCAATCCAGGCACCGTACAGGAACTGAGTCCCTGACCCTTGTTGAGCAGTGTAACCATTTTGTATTCGGTGGAGTGGAGTTCTCGGGCATAAAGATAGAAACCCTCGATGTACTGCCCACTGTCTATGTCCCAAGAAAGTCGAGCGGTCGTCGAGTCACTAGCATTTGCCTCCAGTAACTCCACCACATCGTTTGCTTGCAGCAGGGTTTCCACATCGCTGAGAAGTAGTTGTGAGGTTCCAGAGTTTTCACTACCATCCCTAACACCCACGAGTTTTCCCGCTGTTATGGGTTCCGAAATGGGTGAGGGTGGTGAGAAGCCCAGAGAGTTTTCCGCCCGAACTATGAACATGTAAGCTGCTCCATGGGTTAAACTTTCCACCGTGAAAATCGGTTCACTTAATCGCGATGCTATGGGTATCCAGGTTTTGCTCTGATTTGTGCAATACATTTCCACACTATATCCCAAAAATGAAGAAGCTCCCGCCTTATCACTGGTGGGCCAAACAATTGTCAAGGCCGAGGCGGTGGCATTCAGAATTTTCGGTTGTCCCGGGGCAGTGGGACATTTATTCTGCTCGGGGGCTCTGTAAAACTTTATATTCGGATTGGTGGGCAACTCTATCCTTAGGAAACCACTCCAAGTGGATTTACCAGCCCTTGAGCTGGCCACACATGTGTACAATCCCTGATCCTGCTGACGATCGAGGTCTGATATGATCAAATCCCCAGATGTTGTGATATTCAACTTGGAACTGGGCTGCACAGGTATTCCATCACGATACCATGATATCGTAGGACTCGGCAGACCTATAGCCTTGCACTGAAGTGTGGCCAGCGATTTAATGGGCAGCGTTTGATTTACCGGACCCGATATTATAATCGGTGGTGGACGATCTTCTTGCGAGTCCAAGCTGAGTTGAACCCTTGAAGTAATGCTGGCCACTTCATTCATGGCATTACACAGTATGACCAGATCCTTGTCTGTTCTTTGAAATCTGGTCAGAGTGAGAATAGAGTGACCTTCTTCGGTGTTCAGACTGTGAAATCGATCCAAGGGCGGGGCTCCGGGAAATATCAGTGTACTGTTATTCTTGATGGTCCAAAAGATGGTTGGCTTTGGATTGCCAGTGGCTCGGCATTCGAAGGATGTATCGGCGCCCAGTTCCACGGATTTGCTCGCAGGACGTTGGATGAATTTCGGGGGGGCTACAGTGTGAGTGTGCGGGGTGGAGGAGCATGGGTAGACTAATTAGCTAAAAGTGCCCAACTAGCGGTTGTCTATAATGTATTTTTCGGATTTCCCCAAAAGAAACTTACCGTAAACAGTGAGAGTACCCATTGCAGTAATGGCTCCCACAACATTGTCCGCCTCACAGCTGTATTCACCCTCATCGGCAATGGTGACCCTCTCTAGTCTTAGACTTCGATCCTCCAGCACACTCACGCGATCTTTAAGAAATATATTTTAGCAGCAAAATATTAATATTATTTTAAATGATAATGGAATAGATTAACTTACCCAATGGCATATTACCGCCCGAGGCAGTCCTTAGCCACAGAACATCCGGCATGGGGTCACCACCCACTCGACAGGGAAAGGTCACCGAGGCTCCCTCCAAAACCGTTTGATCGTGGGGCCCCCGGATGATGTACGGCTTGACTGCAATGGAAATAGCCAGCAGGGAAAATGATAAGCGGCAATTTAATCAAAAAACCTCAAACCAATAAGACCTCTTAGCCCAGCGACCCAACCCTAGTCACATTCTAGCAAATTGGACATGACACATTGATTGGAGGTGCTTGGAGTGGTTGGTGGCCAAGGGCCTTTTTCTAACCACTAACCCATGAAGGCAAAAGGGTCTTATAAGCTTTTATAAGCTTTGCAAGAAATATAAATAAAACAAGGAAGAACGCTATAGTCGAGTACCTCGACTATCAGATACCCGTTACTCAGCTAAAGGGACCAAAGGGAAATGGAGATATGCAAGCAGCAAAGCGAGATTTAAATGCGCCACCTACCGGCGGAAGACAGATTTAAGCATTGTGGGCGTTAGGGTAGGCGTGGCAAATTTTTTTTGGATCAATCGATAGGCATTGACGAGACCAATACATTTCAGTTAAAATTTTTAATCTAGCATACAAATTGTGAGCGCCACAGGCTTGGGCGGTTTGTGGGCGTTAGAGTGGGCGTGGCATATTTGCGTAACAAACTTGCGCTGCGTACAAGGCTACGGAATCTAAATCTGAAATCCCAATACTCTATCTTTGATATTTTCCGAGATATCCGCGTTCATATTTACGATTTTTTGAAGTTTGTGGGCGGTTTGTGGGCGTTAGAGTGGGCGTGGCAAACTTTTTTTTGGGTCAATCGATAGGTATTGATGAGAACAATTCATTTCAGTTTAAATTTTTACTCTAGCATCAAAACTGTAGAAGCCACAGTTTTGGGCGGTTTGTGGGCGTTAGAGTGGGCGTGGCACTCTACTGAAACAAACTTGCGCTGCGTAAGAAGCTCAGGAATCTGCTCGCCAAATCTCAATAGCCTAGCTCTCATAGTTTCCAAGATCTCAGCGTTCATCCGGACAGACAGACGGACAGACGGACAGACGGACAGACGGACAGACGGACAGACGGACAGACGGACATGGCTAGATCGACTCGGCTAGTGATCCTGACCAAGAATATATATACTTTATGGGGTCGGAAACGCTTCCTTCTGCCTGTTACATACTTTCCGACGAATCTAGTATACCCTTTTACTCTACGAGTAACGGGTATAAATATAAATTAAAACCTAACCTAACTCATTTTCATTTTCAAAAAAACCTATAAAAATTATTAAAGAGAGATATGAAAATACTTAGCTAAAAATATTATAAGACATTATTTAAAACCAAATCGTCATTAAATATTTTCTATAATATTTCCTTAAAAAAATAAAAATAATTCCATTTAATATGAAATAT